>NC_083709.1:71381071-72064285 GCF_033118175.1 Dama dama | reverse complement strand
GTGGCATCATTCCTAGTCCACAGGTGCCTCCGTGGATGCCAGCAGTCATGAACCCCAGCATCACCGTTCTCCATGTGCATCATGACTCAGCCTCCCAGGAGGCAGGGTTGCCTGGCAACCACTGCCAGTGACTGCTCAGGTCATGGCGTTGTTGACCTGGACTGGGTTGCCATTTCCCACTCCAGGGGGTCTTCCCGATCCAGGGATTGAACCATGTCTCTTGTGTATCCTGCATTTAGGTGAATTCTTTACCCCTGGTACCACCTAGGAAGGTCAGAGTCTTATAGGCCCTTCATCAAATGAGCACTGCCCCAACTTTACTAAGTTCTTTTCACTTTAGTTTTAGTTTGGCCAGTTTTCATTTTTCCTCTTCAGCAGCATTTTAAGGAACATCTGATTTATCACTGTCTCCCTGATTCTGGAGACTTTGGAATAGAAAAAGAGCTAAAGAACAGAAATGTATTCGTAGGATTGTTGAATAGGATGAATGGTGAAGAATGTCTTTTTATTACTATATTCTTTTTCATCAGTTTGCATTGATACAATATTCTTTCTATTCAAGAACATACTCAAGGATACATATGTATGTAAAAAAGTATATTCTTTAGGAATACATTTCTAGTGTATATATTTAAGAATAGACTTATAATAAGCATTCAGCAGTGAGAAAAATATATTCATGGAAAAACTTTATTGAGCAGAAATAATCTCATTCACCAGCACATTCATACAGACAGATTTTTCTTATGTCCCACCAGCTTGCCTCTTACTTTTTTAGCTTTCAGCTACAGCTATAGGGAACTGTTGCAGATAAATTGGACATTCCTTAACATATATGTAGAAGTATATCATTCTATATGTGAATATGAAGAAGTATAACGTTCTTCATACTCATATGAAGAAAACATGAAAATGAGTCAACTTCAAACAGTGGAAAGAAACACATTCAGCAAATGAGTTTTGAACAGATTGACCACTCAATAAACTGGCCTTGCCTTGTAGCCCAGATATGAGCATGTGGGAACTGCTTCTTTAGGACCTGCCATGGCAGAGAGAAATGACTTCAAAGCAAAAACTAGGGATAGTTGGCCAGATGGCGACATGGCAGAGTCTGAAGTGTATGAAGCCCACTAGAAGGTAAGGCAAGCTGAGTCAGGACTGAGCTATGGCTGCCACCACCCAGTTGTGGCTGTTGTTCTTTCGCTAAGTGCTGTCTGAGTCTCTGAGACCCCATGGACCCCTTACCGCCTACCAGGCTCCCCTGTTTTACTAACTCCTGGAGTTTGCTCAAATTCATTTCCATTAAGTCAGTGATGTTATCTAACCACCTCATCTTCTGCCACCCTCGTCTCCTTTTGCCTTCAGTCTTTCCTAGCATCAGGGTCTTTTCCAATGAGTTGACTCTTTGCATCAGGTGGCCAAAAGTATTACAGCTTCAGCTTAAACATCAGTCCTTCCGATGTCTATTCAGGGTTGATTTCCTTTGGGATTGACTGGATTGAGGTCCTTGCATGTCCAAGGGACTCTCAAGAGTCTTCTCTAGCACCACAATTCAAAAGCATCGTTTCTTCAGTACACAACCCAAGACCAAGCAACAAAGCATGGTGAAGTCTTGGATGCTGGAAGCTACCAGGGCACTCAGTGACAAGGATATGTCCCAGGAAACATCCCAGGACACAGTGAAACTGGAAGCTCCTCCTCATGCCCACAGCCCCAATAACCCATGGAAGATCTATATTCCTGCTTCAAACATGCACGTAAGTGTTGGGAAAGAACACTGCCTTGAGTCTGAACTTTGCCTCACTGCCTAAAGCACTTTGTAATCAGAGCAGGCTAGAGATGGATTGTTATAGGCATTTAGTTACTAACTTTGATTGGACTGTCCCAAGTTATTAATTTTGGATTTTCTCCCTACCGAATTCATGGAGACTAAGGTGACAAATCAATATTAGACAAAGTAATATGAGTTCTATTAGTTAACCCACTGCACAAGTTCACCTGTATATCTTTCTGATGCCCCTAAGATGCCACATGATGCCCCTAAGATGCCACAGAGGCCCTAAGATGCCTCTAAACATGAAAAAACCTTCTTAAAGTAAAACCTGAATTAGTGTTTTCAATGGAGGTTCATTGTTTAATTTTAAATCCCCCATTTCCTTCCAAGTCCAGGCTATGATTATTTAAATTTAAATTAAACTACTGCACACTTCCACCCATCTCACATGCTAGCAAAGTAATGCTAAAAATTCTCCAAGCCGGTCTTCAATGTACATGAATCGTGAACTTTCAGTTGTTAAAGCTGGATTTAGAAAAGGCATAGGAACAGAGATCAAATTGCCAACATGCATTGGATCATCAAAAAGCAAAAGAGGTCCAGAAAAACAGCTACTTCTGATTTATTGACTACGCCAAAGTCTTTGACTGTGTGGATCACAGCAAACTGTGAAAAATTCTTAAAGAGATGGGAATAACAGAGCACCTTACCTGCCTCCTGAGAAATCTGTATGCAGGTCAAGAAGCAACAGTTAGAACTGGACATGGAATGGCAGACTGGTTCCAAATTGGGAAAGGAGTACATCAAGGCTGTATATTGTCACCCTGCTTATTTAACATATATGCAGAGTCCATTGTGTGAAATGCCAGGCTGGATGAGGCACGAGCTGGAATCAAGATTGCCAGGAGAAATATCAATAACCTCAAATATGCAGATGATACCTCCCTTATGGCAGAAAGTGAAGAAAAACTAAAGAGCCTTTTGATGAAAGTGAAAGAGGAGAGTGAAAAAAATTGGCTTAAAACTCAACATTCAGAAAACTAAGATCATGGCATCTGGTCCCATCACTTCATGGCAAATAGATGGGGAAGCAATAGAAACAGTGACAGACTTTATTTTGGGGGGCTTCAAAATTACTGCAGATAGTGACCGCAGCCATGAAATTAAAAGACACTTGCTCCTTTGAAGAAAAGTTATGACCAACCTAGATAGCATATTAAAAAGCAGAGGCATTGCTTTGTCAACAAAGGTCCATCTAGTCAAAGCTATGGTTTTACCAGTGGTCATGTATGGATGTGAGAGTTGGACTAGAAAGAAAGCTGAGTGCCAAAGAATTGATGCTTTTGAACTGTGGTGTTGGAGAAGAGTCTTGAGAGTCCCTTGGACTGCAAGGAGATCCAACCAGTCCATCCTAAAGGAAATCAGTCCTGAATATTCATTGGAAAGACTGATGCTGAAGCTAAAACTCCAATACTTTGGCCACCTGATGCAAAGAACTGACTCATTGGAAAAGACCCTGATGTTGGGAAAAAATGAAGGCAGGAGGAGAAGGTGACGACAGAGGATGAGATTGTTGGATGGCATCACCGATTCATTGGACATGAGTTTGAGCAGGCTCCAGAAGTTGGTGATGGACAGAGAAGCCTGGTATGATGCAATCCATGGGGTCACAAAGAGTCAGACACAACCGAGTGACTGAACGGACTGAGATGATTTACTTATATTAAATATTAAATAATTTTCATTCATACTATCTGCTGAGCTGGAAGCATATAACTCTTTTCCATCTCATAGGTGGTCATAAAAAAGGAGAAGCATTTAAAAAAAATTGACTGATGTTGATATTTTCTCTTTTGCTTGTTTTCTTTGCCTGGATTCTTCTTGGAATTTGAAAACAATGTTTTCAAGAAGTATTATTTATCTTTATTGCAATATAATTAAGCTATGAAGATGTTTTGGAAAAGCAAACAGAAACATATAAAAATAATTAAGGGGATATCATGTACTCTATGCTGCACCTTTCTACAACTATCATCATGTCAGCACTTTGAGGAAATGTGCACATTACCACACAATTGTTAAGCAATTAGTGGCCCAACCTAAGCATTTTTCAATGCTTTATTGAAAAATACAATTGAACATCAACATTATCATTTTCACTGCTAATTGGTTCCATGCTGATAAAGTATGGTTGATATGACAGTAATAAAAGTGGTCGGTAGAACATGGTGACAAGACTGATTCTGTGTGTATCTGTGCTTTGTCAGATCAACCAATAGTAACTCTTCAAAACTTTATTTGCACCACCTATTCTTCTTTGTTCAAGGGTATAATCAACTAACTCTTATTTAAATCTGAATTCTTAAATATATTCAATGTAACTTATATTTAGTTAGGTTCATTTGAAATATATTCCTACATATGTTCATATTCAACAATTGCTATGTTATTTTTAAGAGTTATAAAATATCAGACATATTATGCCGCAAGAAATACTCTACATAGAAAAACATCTTAACCTCTGGAATATTTACTTTTACATCATTCATAGAAAAATGGTTATTAATAAGTTTCTGATAAAAAACTTAAAACTGTTGTCTTCCTCATTATTTCATAATGTAGAATATGTATCAGTATTTATACCAACTGCATAAAGCAATGTATAGTCACACACACTTAGCATCTGTTTAAAACAATGTCATTTCAATTTAAAATAAAAAATTAAGTTTTATGGGTGGCACTAAAAAAGAACAAAATTTATTTTTCTTGTCTTGAATTCCTAAAGACTGTTAAAAGCTTGAAGCATATCCTGAGGTTTAATCTGAACCACGTTAAATGCAACAACTGTGCTAAAAACAGAAAGTATATAGTGTTGTTCAGCTCTTGAAAGGCATCTGTGTGTAGATTTTCTCTTGGTCATTTCAGTATTTATACACCACATAGGCTGCATTGATGTGAAAATCATGCTGTTTATCTTCTTGACTTCTTGATGTCTGGTGACGGGGGGGGGGGGGGGGGGTGGGGGGGTGCGGGGGGGGGGAGCTTCACAAGTATATTTTGACTCATTGATTGATGAATATAGCCATTTTCATTTACCTATAATTGTCAAAAGTTACAACCAGTGTTCATATCAAGAGAATGCAGCTACTTAGAAAGTAATTCTATTTAAAAGGAAGTACTTTATCTTCTTATCTATGATATTCCCTTTCTTACAGGATTTTTTTTAAGGCAAAATTATTGTTCTCAGAGGGCTTCCCAGGTGGCTCAGATAGTAAAGAATCTGCCTGCAATGCAGAAGACCCAGGTTTGATCCTTGGGTCGGGAAGATCCCCTGGAGAGGGACATGGCAACCCACGGAGAATTCCATGGACAGAGGAACCTGGCAGGGTTCAATCCATGGGATCACAAAGACACCATTGAAAGACTAACACTTTCACTTTCTCGTTGTTCTCAAAGGAATACAAAAGGAACACGTTGCAGAGATTTATTTAGTTCATTAATTAGGGAGTCAGCAGAATGTAATAAGCAACTTGAAAAAGAATCCCAAAAGTGGACAATATAAAAAATATTAAGAATGCTAAGAGGAATATACTTAATAGATGTAAAACTGGCTTCCTCCACAGGAAAGGGAGGAAAATCAATTGCATTTCACCAGACAATTCATGTGTGTGTCTATGAACAAGAATTATTTGCATTGCTAAAGATATCTATAACTCACGGAATGTGTAATAGCTCAGAAGAATGAAAGAAGGAGGTAACTGCAAAGGAGGTGGCTGTCAGGACACCCAATTCAAAGCCATTTACAATTTTCCTGACACTGCTCTTGTAACTATTTATCATCATGTTAGCATAAACGAATCACATTGTTTGGCTGCTTAAAGAGGTGATTCAATTTCTAAGAAAAATGTCACTCAAATAAATGTGTTTTTTAAAAAGCCCTGTCAGAAATTCAAATATAAATTTCTTTTTAAGAAAGGCACACTCACTCATACAACTCAATAAAAAATACCCAAACATTCTGATTAAAAAATGGGCAGATGAATGGGAAGAATGAATAGGTATTGTTCCATAAATGACAAATAAATGGTCAACAGGTCCATGAAAAGATGTTCACCATCATGGGTCATCAGGGAAATGCAAATCACAACCACAGTGAGATGGAATTTCACACTTGTTAGAATGGCCATTATCCAAAGACAAGAGACAGTAAGTGTTGGTGAGGATGTAGAGAAAAGAGAACTTTTGTGTATGGTTGGTGGGAATGTAAATTTGAATCAGCCACTGTGGAAAGGAGTTTGGAAGTTTCTCAAAGATTAAAAGTAGAACTACAATATGATCTAGCAATTTTAATTCTGGATATTTAGTTTTTAAAAATGAAAACACTATTTCAAAATGATATTGATGCTCTTATATTAATTGCAGGTTTATCTCCAATAGCCAAGATATGTAAATAGCCTATGTGCTCATCAATGATGAATGGACAAAGAAAAGGTGATACATGTATCATATAAATATATTAATTGGAATATTATTCAGGCATAAAAAAGAAGGGAATCTTTCTATGTGTGATAAGATGAGTAGCCCTTGGAAAAAAGAAAGGAAGGAACTCAAAGATATAGAGGACAGATTGGCAGTTGCCACAGGTTTTCTGATTTCAATGGCTTTTGTGTCCATTAAAGTCACTAAGAAACTTTCCTCAGTGTAGCCTCCTAAGTTGGAGAGAAAGCGCACAGGTTGGAAACCTCCTGGGGCTACATTAAAGTAACAAGGGTGGGAGAGAAAACCCTCAGGTACTTAATTTCTAAAGTCCATTTGTTATCAAGATTATAGACATTGTGTGTATGTGTGAAAGTTGCTCAATCATGTCCAATTCTTTGGGACCCCATGGACTATACAGTCCATGGAATTCTCCAGGCAAGAATACTGGAGTGGGTAGCCTTTCCTTTCTCCAGGTGATCTTCCCAACCCAGGGATCGAACCCAGGTCTCCTGCATTGTAGGCAGATTCTTTACCAGCTGAGCCAGAAGGGAAGCCCAAGAATACTAGAGTGGGTAGCCTATCCCTTCTCCAGTAGATCTTCCCGACCCAGGAATCAAACTGGGTCTCCTGCATTGCAGGCGGATTCTTTACTAACTGAGCTATTAGGGAAGACATAAACATTGGAGATCATCTACAGCTTCATGTCATCATCAATGATTTCCCAGACTAACTTCCAACAGACCTGATTTAGATATTTTGGGAAATCTGTCTCACCAGATGTCATCTGCTTCACATGATACTATACATAGAAAATCCTAAAGGTGCTACCAGGAAACTACTAAAACTCATCAATGAATTTGGGAACTATTGCATTCCTATATACTAACAATGAAAGCTTAGAAAGAGAAATTAAGGAAACAATTCCATTTACCATCACAAAAACAACAAAAACCCCTAGGAATAAACCTACTAAATGAGGCAAAAGACCTGGACTCATAAAAATATAAGACATTGATGAAAGAAATCAAAGATAACCCAAACAGGTAGAGAGATAAACTGTGTTTTTGGATTGGAAGAATCAATATTGTGAAAATGACTACACTACCCAAAGCAATCTACAGATTCAGTGCACTCCTGATCGAATAACCAATAGCATTCTTCACAGAGTTTGAACAAAAAAATTGTACAATTTGTATAGAAACACAAAAGATTCCAAATAGCGAAAATAATAATGAAAAAGAAAAATGGAACTGTAGGAATCAGACTCCCTAACTTCAAATGTCATCTTCAAATGTCATGCTTCAATTCTGGGAAATCTTTGCTTCCTAGTCACCAGATGATGAACCGTCAGAGTTTGGTGCTTTTTTTTTTTTTAAGTGTGGTATGTGAATCCAAGAGTCTATTCCCTGGAGATTGGCAGCAAAAGGATTGGTTAGCTGTACCTGATAGAAGCCTTTCCAACAAGAGAGTCCTTCTTGGGATCACTCTTCCAAAGGACAAAATCTCCAGGTTGCAAGGTGTGATGCTTAACTACTTCATCTTCAGAAAGCACACTGTGAAAACATTGCTATACCAAAGCAAGATTATTTTTAGTAGAAGCAATTAGACCTTTGCAATATTGGAATATCTTCTCTATTATCAGTTGTGAGTCAAAAGAAGCAGGAGCCAAGCGCATTGGGTGTCCTAGGACTATGTCAGAGGGTAAGAGTTCATGAGTTTGGAAACAGGTAGATCTGAAATTTAGAAGACCCAGAAACACTGATTTTGGCCAAGGTAATTGATAAATTTTGTCAATTGAGTCTTAATAATGCTGCTAGTGTGTTCAACTAAGCCAGAAGATTGAGGATGGTAAGCACAGTGAAAATGTAAAAGAAGCCAAACAGCACAAACTTGTTGAAACACCTGGCCAATAAAATGAGTTCCTTGATTACTATGAAGTTTGAGAGGAATTCCCCAGGCAGGGATATTCTTTTCTGAAAAGACTTTAGCCCCAGAAGTTGCAGTTCAGTTCAGATCAGTTCAGTCACTCAGTCATGTCTGACTCTTTGCTACCCCATGGACTGCAGCACACCAGGCTTCCCTGTCCATCACCAACTCCCCGAGCTTACTCGAACTCATGTCCATTGAGTCAGTAATGCCATCCAACCATCTAATCCTTGTCATCTCCTTCTCCTCCTGCCTTCAGTCTGTCCCAGCATCAGGGTCTTTTCCAATAAGCCAGTTCTTCACATCAGGTAGCCAAAGTATTGGAGTTTCAGCTTCAGCATCAGTCCTTCCAATGAATATTCAGGACTCATTTCCTTTAGGATGGACTGGTTGGATCTCCTTGCAGTCCAAGGGACTCTCAAGAGTCTTCTCCAATACCACAGTTCAAAAGCATCAATTCTTTGGCACTCAGCTTTCTTTCTAGTCCAAATCTCACATCCATACATGACCACTGGAAAAATCATAGCTTTGACTAGATGGACTTTTGTTGGCAAAGTAATGTCTCTGCTTTTTAATATGCTGTCTAGGTTGGTAATAACTTTTCTTCCAAGGAGCAAGCGTCTTTTAATTTCATGGCTGCAGTCACCATCTGCAATGATTCTGGAGCCCCCCAAAAATAAAGTCTATCACTGTTTCCATTGCTTCCCCATCTATTTGCCATGAAGTGATGGGACCAGATGCCATGATCTTAGTTTTCTGAATGTTGAGTTTTAAGCCAATTTTTTCATCTCCTCTTTCATTTTCATCAAAAGGCTCTTTAGTTTTTCTTAGCTTTCTGCCATAAGGATGGTATCATCTGCATATCTGAAGTTATTGATCTTTCTCCTGGCAATCTTGATTCCAGCTTGTGTTTTATCCAGTCCAGCAGTTTTCATGATGTACTCTGCATATAAGTTAAATAAGCAGGGTGACAATATACAGCCTTGGTGTACTCCTTTCCCAATTTGGAACCAGTCTGCCATTCCATGTCTAGTTCTAACTGTTGCTTCTTGACCTACATACAGATTTCTCAGGAGGCAGGTAAGGTGCTCTGGTAGTTTCATCTCTTTAAGAATGTTCCACAGTTTGTTGTTATCTACACAGTCTCAATTTAATGTGAAAACATATAGACATGGATACTTATATCCATGAAAGAGAAGTTGTACAGAATTCATTAGCCAGATTCCTAGTGGTCTAAATGGTGTATTGGGGTTTCCCTGGTAACTCAGATGGTAAAGAATCCACCTGCAATGCAGGAAACCTGGGTTTGATCCCTGGGTCAGGAAGATCCCCTGGAGAAGGGAACAGCTACCCACTCCAATATTCTTGCTTGAAGAATTCCAAGGACAGAGTAGCCTAGCAGGCTACATACAGTCCATGGGATCACAAAGAGTCAGACACAACTGAGCCACTAACACTTATTTACTAATTGCCATTAGGATTTAAGCATTTTAGGATATTTTGGGATGACCGAGAGGAATGGAATGGGAGGGAGGCTTAGAAGGGAGTCTCAAGAGGGAGGGGATGTATGTACACCTAGAGCTGATTCATATTGTTGTACAACAGAAACTACTAACACAGCATTGTAAAGCAATTATCCTCCACTTAAAAGAAAAATACCTGGGACTAATACAAACAGGTTTTACTAGGTTGTATTTCAGACAAATGGGACAAGTAAGATAGAAACTTTTTCTTGTAAATTAATTTATTTATTTTAATTGGAGGCTAATTACTTTACAATATTGTAGTGGCTTTTGCCATACACTGACACGAATCAGCCATGGGTGTACATGTGTCCCCATCCTGAAACCCCCCTCCCACTCCCTCCCCATCCTATCCCTCAGGGTCATCGCAATGCACAGTGAACCTGGACAGGCAATCTATTTCATATACATGTTTCAATGCTATTCTCTCAAATCATCCCACCCTCACCTTCTCCCACAGAGTCCAAAAGTCTGTTCTTTATATCCGTGTCCCTTATGCTGTCTCACATATAGGGTCATCGTTACCATCTTTCTAAATTCCATATATATGCATTAATATATTGTATTGGCATTTTTCTTTCTGACTTACTTCACTCTGCATAATAGGCTCCAGTTTCATCCACCTCATTAGAACTGATTCAAATGCATTTTTTTTAAATAGCTGAGTAGTATTCCATTGTGTATATGTACCACAGCTTTCTTATTCATTCATCTGCCAGTGGACATCTAGGTTGCTTCCATGTCCTAACTATTGTAAACAGTGCTGCAATGAACACTGGAGTACATGTGTCTATTTCAATTCTGATTTCCTCAGTGTGTATGACCAGCAATAGGATTGCTGGGTCGTATGGCAATTCTATTCCCAGTTTTTTAAGAAATCTCCACACTCTTCTCCATAGTGGCTGTTACTAGTTTGCATTCCCACCAACAGTGTAAGAGGGTTCCCTTTTCACCTCACCTTCTCCAGCATTTATTGTTTGTAGACTTTTTGATGACAGCCATTCTGACCAGAGTGAGATGGTACCTAATTGTGGATTTGATTTGCATTTCTCTGATAATGAGTGATGTTGAGCATCTTTTCATGAGCATCTTTTTGTTAGCCATCTGTATGTCTTCTTTGGAGAAATGTCTGTTTAGTTCTTTGGCCCATTTTTTCATTGGGTCATTTATTTTTCTGGAATTGAGCCACATGAGCTGCTTGTATATTATTGAGATTAATTCTTTGCCAGTTGCTTTGTTTTCTATTATTTTTTCCTATTCTGAAGTCTATCTTTTCACCTTGCTTATAGTTTCCTTCATTGCACAAAAGCATTTAAGTCTAATTAGGTCCCATTTGTTTGTTTTTGCTTTTATTTCCACTACTCTGGGAAGTGGGTTATAGAGGATCCTGCTCTGATTTATGTCAGAGAGTGTTTTGCCTATGTTTTCCTCTAGGAGTTTTATAATTTCTGTTCTTACATTTAGATCTTTTATCCATTTTGAGTTTATTTTTGTGTGTGGTGTTAGAAAATGTTCTCGTTTCATTCTTTTACAAGTGGTTGACCAGTTTTCCCAGCACCACTTGTTAAAGAGATTGTCTTTTCTCCATTGTGTATTCTTGCCTCCTTTATCAAAGATAAGGTGTCCGTAGGTGTGTGGGTTTGTCTCTAGGCTTTCTATTTTGTTCCCTTGATCTATATTTCTGTCTTTGTGCCAGTACCATACTGTCTTGATGACTGTAGCTGAAGTCAGGCAAGTTGATTCCTCCAGTTCATTCTTCTTTCTCAATATTGCTTTGGCTATTTGTTTTTGGATTTTTTTTTTTTTCTTTTTTGTATTTCCATACAAATTATGAAATTATTTGTTCTAGTTCTCTGAAAAATACCATTGGTAACTTGATAGGGATTGCACTGAATCTAAAGATTACTTTGGGTAGTATAGTCATTTTCAGTATATTGATTCTTCTGATCCATGAACATGGTATATATCTCCATCTATTTGCGTCCTCTTTGATTTCTTTCATCAGTGTTTTATAGCTTTCTATGTATAGGTCTTTTGTTTCTTTAGGTAGAGGAGTTGGTGATGGACAGGGAGGCCTGGTGTGCTGCAATTCATGGGGTCGCAAAGAGTCGGACACGACTGAGTGACTGAACTGAACTGACCTGAACTGATTCCTACGTATTTTATTCTTTTTGTTGCAATGGTGAATGGGATTGTTTCCTTAATTTCTCTTTCTGTTTTCTCATTGTTAGTGTATAAGAATGCAAGGGATTTCTGTGTGCTAATTTTATATCCTGCAACTTTACTATATTCATTGATTAGCTCTAGTAATTTTCTGGTGGAGTTTTTAGGGATTTTTATGTAGAGGATCATGTCATCTGCAAACAGTGAGAGTTTTACTTCTTTTCCAACCTGGGTTCCTTTTATTCTTTTTTCTTCTCTGATTGCTGTGGTTAAAACTTCCAAAACTATGTTGAATAGCAGTGGTGAGTGGACACCCTTGCCTTGTTCCTGACTTTAGGGGAAATGCTTTCAATTTTTCACCATTGAGGATAATGTTTGCTGTGGGTTTATCATATATGGCTTTTATTATGTTGAGGTATGTTTCATCTATGCCTGCTTTCTGGAGGGTTTTTATCATAAATGAATGTTGAATTTTGTCAAAGGCTTTCTCTGCATCTGTTGAAATAATCATATAGTTTTACCTTTCAATTTGTTAATGTGGTGTATCACATTGATTGATTTGCGAATATTGAAGAATCCTTGCATCCCTGGGATAAAGCCCACTTGGTCATGATGTATGATCTTTTTAATATGTTGTTGGATTCTGTTTGCTAGAATTTTGTTGAAGATTTTTCCATCTATGTTTATCAGTGATACTGGCCTGTAGTTTTCTTGTTTCGTGGCACCTTTGTCTGGTTTTTGGTATTAGGGTAATGGTGGCCTCATAGAATGAGTTTGGAAGTTTACCTTCCTCTGCAATTTTCTGGAAGATTTTAAATAGGATAGGTGTTAGCTCTTCTCTAAAATTTTGGTAGAATTTAGCTGTGAAGCCATCTGGTCCTAGGCTTTTGTTTGTTGGAAGATTTTTTATTACAGTCTTGATTTCCGTACATGTGATGGGTCTGTTAAGATTTTCTATTTCTTCCTGGGTCAGTTTTTGAAGGTTATACTTTCCTAAGAATTTGTCCATTTCTTCCAAATTGTCCATTTTATTGGCATATAGTTGCTGATAGTAGTCTCTTATGATCCTTTGTATTTCAGTGTTGTCTGCTGTGATTTCTCCATTTTCACTTCTAATTTTGCTGATTTCATTCTTCTCCTTTTGTTTTTCTTGATGTGTCTGGCTAATGGTTTGTCTATTTATCTTCTCAAAGAACCAGCTTTTAGTTTTGTTGATTTTTGCTATAGTCTCCATTGTTTCTTTTTCATTTATTTCTGACCTAATTTTTATTTCTTTCCTCTACTAATCCTGGGATTCTTCATTTCTTCTTTTTCTAGTTCCTTTAGGTGTAAAGTTCAGTTATTTACTTGACTTTTCTCTTGTTTCTTGAGGTAAGCTTGTATTGCTATGAACCTTCTCCTTAGCACTGCTTTTACTGAATCCCATAGGTTTGGGGTTGTTGTGTTTTCATTTTCATCTGTTTCTATGCGTATTTTGATTTCTTGTTTTATTTCTTCTGTGATTTGTTGGTTCTGCAGAAGCGTGTTGTTTAGTCTCCATACGTTTGTATTTTTAATAGTGTTTTCCTATAGTTGATCTCTAATCTTACTGCATTGTGATCAGAAAAGATGCTTGAAGTGATTTCAGTTTTGTTGAATTTACCAAGGCTAGATTTATGGCCCAGGATGTGACCTATCCTGGAGAATGTTCCGTGTGCACTTGAGAAAAAGGTGAAATTCATTGTTTTGGGGTGAAATGTCCTATAGATATCAATTAGGTCATAATCAATACCAGTTATGGTCCATTGCATCATTTCAAGTTTGTGTTTCCTTGTTAAATTTCTGTTTGGTTGATCTATCCATAGGTGTCAGTGGGGTGTTAAAGTCGCCCACTATTATTGTGTTACTGTTAATTTCCCCTTTCATACTCATTAGCATTTGACTTACATATTGCAGTGCTCCTATGTTGGGTGCATATATATTTATAAGTGTTACGTCTTCTTCTTGGATTGATCATTTGATCATTATGTAGTATCCTTCTTTGTCTCTTTTCATGGTCTTTATTTCAAAGTCTATTTTATCTGATATGAGTGTTGCTACTCCTGCTTTCTTTTGGTCTCCATTTGCATTAAGTATCCTTTTCCAGCCCTTCTCTTCCAGTCTGTATGTGTCCCTTGTTTTGAGGTGGGTCTCTTGTAGATATCATATATAGGGATCTTGTTTTTGTATCCATTCAGTCAGTCCTTGTCTTTTGGTTGGGGCATTCAACCCATTTACATTTAAGGTAATTATTGATAAGTATGATCCCATTGCCATTTACTGTGTTGTTTTGGGTTCTAGTTTATTCACCGTTTCTGCATTTCCTGTCTAGAGAAGATCCTTTAGCATTTGCTGGAGAGCTGGTTTGGTGGTGCTGAATTCTCTCAGCTTTTGCTTGTCTGTAAAGCTTTTGATTTCTCCTTCATATTTGAATGAGATCCTTGCTGGGTATAGTAATCTGGGTTGTAGGTTTTTCTTTCATCACTTTAAGTATGTCCTGCATTCCCTTCTGACCTGAAGAATCAGCTGTTATCCTTATGGGAATCCCCTTGTGTGTTATTTGTTGCTTTTACCTTACTGCTTTTAATATTTGCTCTTTGTGTTTGATCTTCATTAATTTGATTAATATGTGTCTTGGGGTGTTTCGCCTTGGGTTTATCCTGTTTGGGACTCTCTGGGTTTCTTGGACTTAGGTGGTTATTTTCTTCCCCATTTTAGGGAAGTTGTCAACTATTGTCTCCTCAAGTATTTTCACATGGCCTTTCTTTTTGTCTTCTTCTGCAATGCCTATGATTGAATGTTGGACTTCAATGCTCAGGGCTATGCTCCTGTGTTGCTGGAGAATTAGCGTGGTATGTCTTGCTCTGGAACTTTTTGGCTCTTGGGTGGAGCTTGATTTCAGTGTAAGAATGAAAGATTTTGGATGAGCTCTTGTCAATTAATGTCCCCTAGAGTCAGGAGTTTTCTGGTGTTCTCAAGTTTTGGATTTAAGCCTCCTGCCTCTGGATTTCAGTCTTAATCTTATAGTAACCTCAAGACGTCTCCATTCATACAGCACCAATGATAAAACATCTAGGTTAATAGTGAAAGATTCTCCACGGTGAGGGAAACCCAGAGAGGTTCACAGAGTTACCTGGAGAAGAGAAGAGGGAGGAGGGAGGTAGAAGTGACCAGGAGGAGAAGAGGGGGAATCAAAAGGGGAGAGTGCAAGCTAGCCAGTAATCAATTCCCTATGTGCTTTCCACAGTCTGGAACACCCAGAGAGGTTTACGGAGTTACGTCGAGAAGAGAAGAGGGAGGAGGGAGATAGAGGTGACCAGGACAAGAAGAGGGGGAGTCAAAAGGGGAAAGACCAATCTAGCCAGTAATCAGTTCCCTAAGTGTTCTCCACAGCCTGGAACACCCAGAGAGATTCACAGAGTTAAGTAGAGAAGAGAAGGGGGAGGGAGGAGATAGAGGTAAATTGGGGGAGAAAAGGTAGAGTCAAAAGGGGAGAGAGCAATCAAGCCAGTAATCACACCCCTAAGCAAAAATGGGTACTGAATATTCTTAAAGGTACAAAATTTATAACAAATACCAAAAAGCAAAGATTGAAAATCTAGAGTAGAGGTTAGACTCTGAAAAATACAATATTAAAAACACAAAACAAAGTCAATCGCAAAAATTATAAATATATATATATATATGAAATTTGCCTTAAAAATAGGGTCTTTTTTTTGCAAGATAATAGTAGGTTATAAAAATGAAGATTAAAGGAGTAATGAAGAACTTAAAAATTAAAAAATGATAATAGTTAAATAGGCACTTTTTAATGTTTCCCTGTCAATATTGATTCATGAGTGCTTTTATTTTGTCCACAAACCAATGGTTTAATGCATGTACAGTGGTGAGGAGCAGAAAGATTAGGTTCCCTGGTAGGACTATGCTATTACTAGGTCAGAACCAGACCTTTTTTTTTTTTTTAATTAAGCAATTGTTGAATCTCCAATCTTGCTCTTCCTTTTCTGAGACCAACTGGGCTTTCTTAGTCAATTTTACAGTTATCGTTTGTGTAAATACCCCTCCAGAACATGGCAGAGGTTCGGCTGTTATCAGTTCCTTTAAGGGCAGAATTCCTTGCAGAAATATCAGCAAGGTGATTTTCCTTAGCTTCCAGAGAGTCTAACACAATATGCTCCAGAATCTTAATAGTAGATAAAATACAATGTAAAAGTATTGCATCCAATAATTTCTGAACATAAGGGCCATTTTAAATTTAATTCCTACTGTAAGTAAGGAAGCCACATTGCTTCCAGAACATTGTAAGTTCTTGAGGTTCTCCAAAAACATATATACTATACTATCCGTATGCTGCGCTGTGCTCAGCTGATTCAGTCGTGTCCAAACCTTTCTGACCCCATGGACTGTAGCCCACCAGGCCCCTCTGTCACAGAGTTTCCCAGGCAAGAATATTGGAGTGGGTTGCCATTTTCTCCCCCAGGTGATCTTTCCAACCCAGGGGTCTTTACCACTGAGCCACCTAGGAAGCCCCATTAGAGGGCTGAAGGCACCTCAAGCACCAATGTCCTGACTGCATGCAACAATAGCAGAAACTAGGAGAGTTTTGTTCAGGAACTTTCATTCACTAGAGTAGAAGATTAAGAATCTTAGCAGTCTTTTTTTAGGTGACTCATCTAGGGTTGAGAACTAATTTGCCAAATTAACTAAATCTGGACTGGACATGGTTTCCCATTGTGTCCTGGTCCTTTTTACTAGAAGGGAAAGGTCCCAGTTCAACCCATTAATAGAGTTAAAAGCTACCTGACTGGAATCAATGTCTGAAGGAAGAACATAATTTTCTTTAGAAACAATTGGGAAGTCTACAGCAGGAAGAAAAAAAAAAAAACTCAAGTCAATATAATAGTCATGAACAGGTTCACCAGATTTTTGTGTGAAAGACTGAACTTTGTTCCAGTTATCAGGCTCTGGAAAAGCCCTGGGATTTACCTGGTGAAGTTGGCTGGCACTGCCCAAACCTAATCATATAATCATGCTGGTCTCCAAGTTGTGACTCTAGAGACCTTTCAAAATTTTCCAATGATCAATTTTCATTGAATGCTGGACCTGAGCTTCACTGACAAACTTATGAACCAGCTGATATAAGTCAGGAAACTAGGCTAATAAGTGTGAATGACTATATTAAATCCCCAGCAAATCTGTGAGGATCTTCAGTTACTCTGAGAAAATCTTTGACTATGGCTCTCAGTTCGGCTTTAGTTTAGGAAATAAAAGAAATTAAGAGTTTAGCCTCTTGGTCCTCAGAAGGTTTAATGTTAAAGAGACATGTTATGATATGTTCAGAAGAAAAGGGAGTGGAGAGAGTTTCAGAGCAAAAGGAAAGTTTGATGAGAGAATTAGTATGCGGGAACGGAGGGTATAGATGAGGTGGAGCAGCACAGAAGAGAAGGAGGAAGATGATGTTAGTGAACTTTAGACAAAGAAGCCAAGGAAAGGGAACATGAGCCTTTAGAAGTCATTTCATCTTTCTTTAATTGTTTGTTTGCCTCAGTTAATCTTAGAATCTTATTTTATAGAGAGACAATTTTAGGCTCAGTAGTATTTATAAGCTGGTTTTTAAAGCTATGGTTATTCAATTTATTTTAAAAAACAAACTTAAGGATTTCAAAAGTTCCTCATAATGGTCATTGATATTCTAAATTATCTTTGGTGAGGTCAGTCCATTTAGTTTGAAATGAACATGAGGAAGGACTATAGCTTTCAAACATAAAAATTGGTCATGGTCCCTGGGGGGAGGGGGTCACCCTCAAATATGTATATAACTAGAATCCAACTTCTCATAAGTTTTTCTCTAGAGTAAAAGAATAATTTTCAAACTGCCTAAACAACTCAAATAGCTCAAAAATAGCCTCCAGGCCTGATACCAGTCAGTGTTCAAGGAACAGTCTGATTTCAGAGGAACCAGGCTGAAACTGCTGAGCACAGTTCCAATAAAACAGCCCCTATTCCAAAAGGAACTTGGCCTAAGGCCAAACTGGCACAGTTCAATGAAATAGCCCCTGTTCCCAAAGGAATCAGCCAAAGATTAGCCAGGTCCAGTTGGAGCAATCTGATTTCAAAATCAGGTCAAAGTGCCAAATGAGTACTCACATACAGAGCAAGATCAAAGAGGAAAAAACCTTAAAATAGATCTCAAATAAAACCTGAAATGCTTCAAAATGCAATGAGGGCAGAAGCTTGGATCTAGGAAAAAGATTTGTCCTCAAACCCCAGGGCTGACAAGAAAAGCAATGAGCAACACGTGCTCAGTGTGAATGCCGTACGGGTCTGCTCACCAGCCTTGGAGTGTTTGGGAGGCTTCTCTGGATTCTAGCATGGGCCGTCAGAATGTTGAACTACAAGACTGAAAGTTATTTTTCCAGAAAAAAAAAAGAAAGTTTATTTGGGATCACTAAGAACTGCAATTTAGGATTACAACCACAGCAAACCATGGGCGAGTCCCCCAGAAAAAAAAGGGAGGAAACTCATACCGAGGGGAAAAGGAAGTCGGGAGGCTGTAGGGAGAGAGCGATTGGCGAGGTGGAGGTGGTTAGGCTCCCTTGCCCCACGCCACTCTAGTCCCACAGCTGGGATCATTCGTGGCATTGTGCATGCGCACTGTGGCATGGTCCTATGTAAGCATCACCTGAACAGCCCTAGGAGCATCAAGCCCAGTCGCGTTGAGCTGCCTAGTCATTGGTGCCATATCGACCGTTAGAGAGTAAAGCATGTCTGCCCTGCCACAGTGAACAATGTCTGCGTTTCCTAAGGCTCCCCACATCTTCTCACCTTGCCTACCCTGGGTCCAGTGAAAATTAGATACAGCAAGGCAAGTGGCATAGTTGGTAGGATACAGCAAGACAGAGGGCTATAGTCAATAGAGTGCCTTGGAGGAACTGGGAGTTGGAGTACAGTGGCTTTTCATGGGCTGAGGTGTGACAGTCTCTCATTGGTAAAAAGAAGCATTTCTTACTGGTGGGCTCTGCTATCCTTGCAGAGTGTGAGAACTCTCCCTTCTGATCTCCAATTTTGAGTCTTTGCCAAACTCAAGTAGTGGTGGCCGACCTCCTTGCTCTAGCAAGCACTGAGTAAATAGCCTTTTGTTGTTCTCATTGGGTCGATGAATCTTAGAGGAGTTTAGGAGATGTGTTTGTGTGTCTGTTTCTCTTGATCAGAGGGCTTGATCCTTTGCTCCCTAGGGCCATGTCTAGCTTACCTGGGTATTGTTAAGGCTTAGCACATGCCAGTTCAGATCAGTTACTCAGTCATGTCTGACTTTTTGCGACCCCATGGACTGTAGCACTCCAGGCTTCCCTGTCCATCACCAACTCCCGGAGCTTGCTCAACCCCATGTCCTTTGAGTTGGTGATGTCATCCAACCATCTTATCCTCTGTCATCCCCTTTTCCTCCTGCCTTCAATCTTTCCCAGCATCAGGGTCTTTTCCAATGAGTCAGTTCTTTGCATCAGGTGACCAAAATACACGCCAAGGCAGTGTTAAATACATAACACATAATTGAGAATATAGAACTCTGCATTCTTAAATCTTTTGGTTCCTGAACTAAGAGTAAGGAAACAATTTTCATTGGCCTGTTTTACCTAAATGAGATAAAAGAAGATTAGAAAGAAGTAAAACATTTTTTCTGGAGATGAATTTGGCCTCTCTGCCATGACACGAAGTTAATTCTTGGAGACAGAGTTTTGGGTAAAGTAGAAAAGAATAGTTTTATTTGCGAGACAAACAGAGACGGCAATGGCACCCCACTCCAGTGCTCTTGCCTGGAAAATCCCATGGATGGAGGAGCCTGGTGGGCTGCAGTCCATGGGGTCACTAAGAGTCAGACATGACTGAAGCGACTTGGCAGGAGCAGCCAGGCAAAGGGGGCAGAGGGCTAATGCCCTAAAAACCTGGAGGGAGCCGTGAGAGAAGTTTTATAGTAATGGTTCAAAAAGTGAAATCATCTCATAGACATTCTCCTGATAGGTTGGGTGTGAGGTAAATGGGAGTCAGTATCATCAACCTTCTGGTTCCAACTGGTCTGGGGTCTATGTGCTTGTGGGCAGCATATCATCATTAATGTTAAATTCTCCCACTTCGTGGGGGTTTCAGTATCATCAAAACAGCCCGAAGGTACTGGTTTTATATCCCTTGGTGGGGAAACCAAGGCCCTGCCCAAGGCTGGTTTCTCGACTGCTCCTCCCTTTTCTCAGCATCCCCTCCCTTCTCTAATTAGCAACTGCTCAAACCTGCTTGTTACACCTCAGGGAAGATCATGGAAGCTGAACAAAGCCTATTCCCTGTAATCAAAGAAATGAGGGACACAGGAAATCTTTTGTACCCAGGAGCCCACAGGGCTCTGTTTGGAATCATAATAGATAGGAGGGGAAAATTAACGTGACTTTTTCTATTATGTATACTGCAGGTACAGGTTTGATAAAGTGGTTTGGGGTCCTCTGTGAGGCAAACAATGGAGATATAGGCACATGCCTTGGAACAGGCTGGCACACGGGACAGTCTCAAGCTTAAGCTTCCTTAGCATCCAGGTGAATCTGTCTTTGGATCTGTTGATGGCAAAGGTGAGTTGTAAACCGTGGCATGGCCTTCACAGCTGACAATGTCGGTGTTAGGAACTGCTAAAACTTTTAACTTGCGTTAAGCTTTAGCTTAATGGAAGCATATTAAAATTATTAAGACTTTGAGTAAAAATCGATTTGACTTGGGCAGTGTTTAGTCTAGCAGATAGAAAGGAGCTCCTAGGAGCTATACAAAATGAAAAACTTTTTTAGGCAGAAGGAAGTAGAAACAAGAAAGTCATAGAAAGAAAAAAAAAAGGCAGATTGGTTATTGCAAGGTGATAGGGCATGGCAGAGTGTTATCAGGTAGAGTACTGCTAGTGCTGACTAGGGAGTTCCTGATTGACCAGTTTAACTTTCCACTTCTGGGAGTGTTGAAACTGTAATTAAGTCTTGGTTTAATGAGATGGGGCTTAGCGCAGCAACACCATTTTGAGTCTGTTGTGTTTTTAACCGAACACTGAGTTGCAATCTGGGATCCTGCTAAAAAATCTCTTAGGGGACAAAAGGAACATCCGTACCCTGAGCAGACGGCAATAAATAATTTGCTGAGCTCACTGGACTCCAATTCCAGTGTTATATTTAGAGTTAAGGTCCCAGAGCTCTTTGTATTTTTCATTTTTATTTTTTATCATCTGGAAACTGCTCACTGTACTTTACAAAATGTCTTGCCAGGCAATATTCAAAACTGTCCTTGTGTTATCTCAAACACAGAATATTCATCTGCGGTCTAAAGAGGAGCATTAGAATAGAAAAATGCATTGGGAAATTGAATTAAGCTCCTGTAAATCCCAATTCCTAACTTGTAATTTTTCTAGCCATTGTTTTCATTGCTTCTTCACTGTGACAGTTCCAGAGCTCAGCTGCAAGGTTGCCACTGCTTAGGGGGAGATTTGTTTTCTTCTTTGTATCAACTGAGTTGTCTAATTACTTAAGTAAATCTCACAAACACAAATTTTTGGTATGATAAAGAGATGTACATGAGGCAAGGGCACGCAAGAAAGAGACATTTTTAAATGCATTGTTTTGTTTAGGATTTTACCTCTACTCATAATTGCTCAAGGAACAGTTATGAAAAATACAGTCTAGGGGGCTTGTAGAAATTAAGTTCACCTGATTCTGCACTGAACATTTAGCTGCAAAGTCTGAGATGTTTTCTTTATTTCATATATTTTGCATTTAGGCTTTTCATGCCAATTTTTTTCACAATGACATGTTAAAAAAAAATAATAAATTAGAACAGCTATGCTTATAATGAAGAGAAATTCCCCAAGCTTATAAATTTCTTCTCTGAATTCCTCCAGCCAGATGTTGATACTAAGTGGGGCCCTGTGGGGTTCCTAGCACAAATTCTGTGTCCCCCATTTCTTTGATTACCAGAAATAGCCTTCATTCAGCCTCCATGACCTTCTGTGAATTCCAATGAGCAGATGTAAGCAATTGGTAATTAGGGAATGGAGGAGATGCAAGACCAGGGAGAAACAAACAGTCAAGAGAAGTAAAACCTTGGGGCAAGGTCCTTTTTTTCCCCTTGAAGGGATACACACACTCTATCTTTGAGCTGTTTTGCAAATTCTGAAGGGTTTCCCTGGTGGTGAAATGACAAAGTAATGACCTGCCAATGCAGGAGATGCAGGAGACGTGGGTTTGATCTCTAGGTCAGGAGGATCCCCTGGAGAATGGAATGGCAATGCACCCCAGTATTCTTGCATGGAAAAGCCCAAGGTCAGAGAAGCCTGGCAGGATCACATGGGGTTGAAAAGAGACATAACTGAGCACACAGGCACACAGTCATGCAGACACTGAAACCTCCTCCAAGTAGAAGAAGTTAATGATTAATGATGGTGTTCTGCCCACGAGCATGTAGATCCTGAGAAGTTGAAACCTGAAGGTTGATCATGTTGACTCCTACTTGCCTCATCACCAATCAGAAGAATGAGCTGATCACACTCTCTTTGAACAACTACTATAATGCTTCTATCTTCTCCAAGTTGGGACACATAGGTTTTCAAGGCAGGAGTCCACTGTCTCCCCCTTTGCCTGGAAAAGTAATAAAGCTGGTCTTTTCTACTTCACCCAAAGCTCTGTCTCTGAGATTTGATTTGTCACTGGTGTACAGAGAAGTTGAGGTTTTGGCATCGGTTTTGGCCCCCAACATGGGACCAACACAGGGATGGACCCCGGAGGGGTGTCCCTTGGCTTGTTCAGATCCTCTGACGACTTCTCCAGTACAGCCTCTTTTGAGAGAGCAAAGGACTGGAGAATTCCTTTAGAGATCAGATCACCCGGGATCCTTGCTGGAAAGGCTGAGCCCCAGTTATAATCTGCCCACCATTCCAGCAGCTGGAACTCTGAGGTGGAGTAGACTGCAGAAGACAGACTGCCCTAACAGTTGCCAAGGCTGTCTTTGTCTTGAGGACATTCCTCTCTTTCTCCTGCTTGGACCACTCTGGACATCCTACACTGAGGGATTATTTTGGGGAAGCAGGAAAGTGGTGTTCTGGATATCACGATACCTCTGCCAGTATTTTGATAAGTCCCATGCTCATTGAGGTCACTCGACTTGGTCTATTTGGATAACCTCTGGATTTTCTGTTAGGAAGGTTAGAAGTGTCCAAGTGCAGAGCTTCCCAGAATGTCCTGACTCCATAATTCCCCATGGAGTTGTGGATGACAGCACCCCTTCCCATTCACAGCGGTAACTATATACACAAACTATTGCCAACCAGGGAAGCCCTCCTAAGCTTTGAGCCCAGAGTTTCTATTGAGGCTTCATTATGCTGGCATAACTGATTTATTCATTTCCCATGTGACTGAATTAAATCTTCATTCCCCTTTCCCTTCTCCGGAGGTCATGCTTATCACAGGGCCCAAAGAACCCACCCTAAATCACCTTGTTAGTAAAAACCATCAAATATGGCTCCAGGAGGCCACCATGAATGAAAAACTTGCTCTCATCACTCAGTAAATTATTAGAAGTTATTTTTAGAAGGGCATAAAGGCCATGCCTCTCTTTAAGAAAAGCCAAATTCCTTACCACACATTTATGCTGTTTATTTTTATAACTTTAAGTAATAAACATATCTGTTTTTCTCATCTTTAATCCCCTGGAACCCCAGAAGGTGAGATGAGAAAGAACAAAAGTGCCCTTATTATTCCTTTAACCTTTTTTTCTCTCTCCACGCATTCCAACTTCTTTCAGCTATAGCTTAGGTTTTACTTAGTCAAAGTCTTTAAAATGTATTTAAAAGCATACGGTAATTATTTTTTTCTCATCCAAACCAACTTATTGGTATTACAACTACATGTGAGCATTCTTTGCTCTATAGTCTCATCAAATATTCCTTTGTCAATCCAAGGTCATGATTCCTGGGCTACTCAGAGAAAAATGCTTCTAGCACCAAGGTAAATTAGATTTTCTCATTTTCTACTACTTACTCAAAATTATGCTTCATTTTAATTTGCATCACACTTGAAGTACTGTTTTCTTTCTCAGATATTTTTCCTTCTGGAGTTTCTAATTGTTACTCCTTTTCTCTTATTGACAGAAATTACTATGATTTCAACACATCACAAAATCACTTTGCCTCTCAATCTGTTTTTGTTATATATTAACCACTTGATTTCTAAAGATGGTCTTTGCAGGGTGGGCCCATCTTATCCTCATGTAACTCTGTTGTCTCAAAATTTTATGAGAATGTTGAGATTTTGAAACAACGGTAATATCTGAGTTTTTTCATTCATTCTTGGAGAAGATAGAGAAGGTTCGGATATTATTTGTAACGTGCTAGTCTTTCCTCAGTACACAAACAGAGTGGGGATTCCGTAACTATAACTGGTATCTAGAGTACAAGACTTGTTGTTGTTTTTCAGTCACTAAATCATGTCCAGCTCTTTGTGACCCCATAGACTGCAGCACCCCAGGCTTCCCTGGCTTAGAGAGGTTCCACATCGTCACTTCTGTTGACTGAAATAAAAGCACAGAGTGTGAGAGCTGTGACTTTCAGCTTTGCTTGGCACTTACTGGGTGTTACAGTCCAGGGATAGCCTCCCAGCTAGCTCTGAGGAGCTGCTCCAAAGAGGCCAGGGGAGAGATCAACATGCATTTGATTTTTGAGAAGGTGTATGTGCAATCACACACAAATCTCTGTAGCAGGTTGCTGCTAGGTACAAGGCACTGGCACCTTAGTTAATGATTTTAGTGTTTTCTAAACTATGAAAGTGAAAGTGTTAGTCGCTCAGTCTTATTCAACTCTGTGCGACCCCGTGGACTGTAGCCCACCAGGCTCCTCAGTCCATAGAATTCTCCATGCAAGAATTCTGAAGTGGATAGCCATTCCCTTCTCCAGGGAATCCTCCTCACCCAGGGACTGAATGCAGGTCTCCCACATGGCAGGCAGATTCTTCACCATCTGAGCCAGGAGGGAAGCCCTAAGTATAGGAAGGTGAAAGAAACTGGATTCATAAAACTTTACCCTGAAAGTATCTATCTGAAGACCTGTTCTGCCTGTTTTCCCAGGGCACAGAGTGCCTTTTTCCTGATCTTCACCTTGAACTCCTTTCAAGGTGTGAAAGTCAGCAACTGCAGTAGCTAATGACTCAATCCTCGTCGAGCTTGATGGCAAGTATCACTCTTTAGTTGGCACCTCTTAAATCAATCTCGTATTCTCCAGGTTTGGCCTTCTATTGTGTTTGTTCACAATGAGAGAAACTGGGCAAGTGACTCAACTTTATCTTCCAGCTCAACTAGTAAAGTCATGTTTAAATATATTTTTCCAGTGCAATTTTAATTTCTAATCATTTTCATTTTCATAATATCTTGTTTGGGAAAGTATTTTTATATATGAAATATTTCCTTGAATCACTTCAAGGATACCAATTAGAATTTTTAGTAGCACAGTTCTTTCTGTTGCCTGAATAATTGATCTTTCCTTAGGGGATTGGTTTTTTTATTTTCCATACCTTTGTATTTCTCTTCATCTTTTCTGCATATATCTAATCTCTGGTTGTACATTTACTTATTTTTGGTCAAGGATTGGAAATCAAATTGAGAAGAGAGGGATTGGAGTTATACTTGCCCAGCTCCTCACAAGATTGAAATGCAGAAGAGGGCTGATGCAGATAATGGGGAGATATTGTCCCCAAGCCCCTACCAGACTTGCCACTGAGTAAGTATAAGTGGTGTGGCCTGGGTTTCCTTTGCTGTGCTAAAGGGAGAATTTTCCTCCAGAATCCTTTCTCAAAGTTATAAGTCTTCTTGGAAACCCTGTTGATAGAGGCTGGACATAACAATAATAAGGCTTGCCTTAATTTCTCTGGTTGAGGTGTCACCTCTTCGGAAATACTGCTTCTGAAAACCAAGACTATTTACCTAGCCTATCTTAGTGTCCACATTAATGTGACTTCACTATTCCAGGGTCTTCATCAACATAGTTCCAAGAAACCTTTGATCAGAGTGATAAAATTTGTTGTGAATGACCAACTGATTCATTACAGTCATCCCGCAAATTCTGGATGGAGGTATCCCACTAGATTGCATCCCTCATCATGCTGATGTTTATGTTACAGAAACTCAACTCCTGAGCCCCAATTACACGATCACCACTGTAAAAAGTAGATTCTTCTTTGAATACCTTTTCATGGACACGTGCTCAGGGCAGAACGAGAAGACACACATAGGTGTTCATTCTGCCATTTTCCATCACACTTTAAGTGATGGCTCCAGAATTCATGAGTTTGCCATAAGCTAAATTTTACCTATATTTTAAAAAGATAAACTTCTGTTTAAAGATGCCCTTTATCTACACATAAATTTCCAAGTTTGCGGTTTCCAGAGCCTATATGTTAAAACGTGATCCTATAACTTCTATGCAGCTCCATCTCACGGACTCATCCTGGAGTCTCTTGGACCTGTGTGTCTTCTCTACTGTGCACCCTGCCGTCTGCTTGAGAAGAACCAGAGAGGGTGACAGCAAATGAGGCCTGTGCCTCCTGGCCAGTGAGGAGCTGTCTGGTGAGCAGAGAGAGCAGGAGGGAGGTCTCCGCGTCACTTTCCTGGTTCTCTCTCTGTGGGTGTCTCGAGCTTCGTCTCAAGACAAAAGGTCACTGTTGTTCTCAAGGTCACCTGTTCCATGGGCTCCTCCTCATTTCTGGTTCTGGCAATCTCTCCCCACGTGCCCTCTCACTAGGGGTCCTGGCAGTTTTACTGCCAGTCTTGGGTCCCTGCACTATCCTTTGTGGCTTCCCTGAAGCCTGCCCACACTTTGCAATTAGGTTCTTTGTGGGTTTTTTTTTTCCTTGTTAAACTATTTTTTAAAACCTTTTATTTTGTGTTGGGCATGTAACTGATTAACAATGCTGTGATAATTTCAGGTAAACACTCCTTGAAAAATCTTCCATGGTGTGTGTCATCTGTTTCCTGTTGCTTATCTGACTAATACAGGGGCTTAGTCTGAAATAAAAAATACTATTTACCCACAGGGACTAGCTGTGTAATGTTTATAATTTATTTGTTAAATAATTATGATGTTTTTGCTCTACACATCAGTAAATAATACCATATTTTTATATTTATTCAACTTTGATGTACATATCAATGCTAGGCTAATGCATTTGTTATTACATGATAAAATAATAATTCCCTAATTATCTTAATATTGAAACAAAGGTCTTATCACTTGTACTAAGTCTGCTGAATCACAGAATGAATTGTTGCCATTTTGCAATTTTATTCACCTCACTGTCATAAAATTTCCATACTCAGGATCTGGGATTCTGAACTGTCTAACAAAGGCAAGAGCAATTAGAATTCTTAAGGTGCTCCTTACCATCATATGATACTCTACAGGGATCAGGTCTCTGCTGACCACCCCAAATTGAACCACAAGCCTCATTTTCCATCCCAGGATACTCTGTCAGCCCTCACCATATACTGCTTAATGTTTCCTCTAAGAATTTATAGCTATATGACATATTATATGTGTGTTTATTTCAATTTTATTATTCCCCTTACTGAAATGTAAGCCTCATAAGATGAGAGGTTTTCTTTTGTTCCTAGTTCTATCTACAATTCTACAGTTCATATTGGCTCAAAAGTACCTGTTCAATAAAAGAATAATGGATGTGACGTTGGAGCTTAGGAATGAGATCTTAGATAGACAGATAGATGATAGATAGATAGATTTATTGTTATCAGCAAAGAAACGGTAATTGAAAGTTCAGCTATAAATCTGGTGTCTCAGGGTATCTGTGCAAAAGCTGAAGATAGAAAACGGAGGACAAAGAAGGCTGCAGGGCTCCTGAAAAGTAGAGGCCAGAAAAGAAGAGGAAATTTGGAGAGTGATGTCATAGAAAATAATGTCATAAATGAAAATTTTGAGAATGAAATAGCTGCCTAATTATTAAATGCAGCAGAAAGACCAGGCAAGATCAAAGAAATGTCCATTCGATATGATACTGCCTTATTGAATATTGACTTGGCACAGTTCCCGAGGAGTTGCAAGATTTTTATGCACTATCTCAAAATCCCCTCCCTTAACCCTGCATACGGTAGAGTTGTTGTGAATGGGGAAGGTCTGGTCTAGGGCTGCCTCCTGTTTCATGTGTGGGAAACAGGCCTTGGAAAAAGGTTTTCCAAGTCTATGCACAGGTGAACAGACAACAAGTAGGGTCACTTTGAAATCCTCCCATGCTCTGGATGGTGGTTTTGAGGACCAGTGAGACCTAGAGGCAAGAGAATGAGTGAGTCAGAGGAAAAATACATGTGAAGAGCAGACCCACAGTCACTGCCAGATAGGCAGCAAGAAATGCATGCTTATTCTTATAATACCTGAGGTTTCTGAGTGGTTTATTGCCACGGCAATGCTGATTAGTACACATTAATATGACATATTCTCTTACTCTAATAACTATTCAAAAGCAGAAATGCAAGCATCTAGACAACTAAAGTGTTCATTGCTAAGGCTCTGATGATCAGCATGTACCTAATATGATCCCTTATCAATTATTATTGATAATTCTAAGACCTATATGTTAATATGATAGTCTATAATAGGCATTTATGGAAGACACAGCACTCTGCAGAGGAAAATAAAAACTTGTGATGTATGATTTAAATTAATCAAAATATAGACTTCTACTCAGTTACAGTAAGACTGACTGGTCAACAGTAAAATCAGCAAACAGCAGGTTTGCTCCCCACTTCTCATTCTTCCTTCAAACTCATTCTCCAAGTTTCTATCCAAAGGAACTTAACCAGCTACCGCATGCCAGCTCTAAGTAGCTGAGTTTTACTGGATAAAATTAGAAGAGCTGAGCGACATCACTGTAATTAATTCAGAGCCACCTGAAATGAGCACTCACAAGTGCCCAGCAATCCTATATGTTGCTCTAGTAAACTCTATCTCCTATTAGTAGAGAAGACACTTTGATATATTGTCTAATTTTTTCAACTATCCCAACCCAATGTCACTTTTACCTACATGAGCTGTCCTTGGTCCAAACTTTATGACAGAAGACATTAGCAACTTGGTCATCTTTCCATCGATGTGTGCTCTTGCTGAGGTAGGAAATAGTGGGCTGGATACATGGTGTTTGTCAAAGTGAAACTGTTAGTCACTCAGTTGTGTCTAATTGCAGTCCCAGGCTGCAATGCCTGGCAGCCTGTAGCCTGCCAGGCTCCTCTCTCCATGCGATTTTCCAGGCAAGAATACTGGAATGGCTACCCATTCCCTTCTCCAGGGGACCTCCCTGAGCTAGGATCAAACCCACACTCTCCTGCACTGCAAGCAGATTCTTTACCATCTGAGCCACTTTGTTAAGTGGCATACAATTCATAAGCGTTGTTCTCACCCAAACACTGCAAGAACAATGCTAGTGTCAAAAGCTAAGCTCTGCTAAAGCAAAGAGATGAGGTGCACACTCCTGAGGCAAAGGAAGACTCCTCGTCTACACATGTGCAGGAAGGCTTCTTGGGAGTCAAAAAGGGAGGGGCCCCCATAATGATTGTGGGGTGCACCCACAGGCCTCTGGGGTGGGACCCATCTTAGCAAAAAGTTGTTGGCACATCTTGGGGAGGGTCCACGGACCAATCAGGTGTGAAGAAAGAAACAAGATAAATGGCCAAAGGTAAACAAAGACCCTGAAGGACTGTCCTATATAAGTGACTTAAAAGTGAAAGTGTAGTCGCTCAGTCGTGTCTGACTCTTTGTGACCCCGTGGGCTGCAGCCCACCAGGTTCCTCCGTCCATGGGGTTTTCCAGGCAAGAATACTGGAGTGGGTTGCCATTTCCTTCTCTAGGAGATCTGCCCGACGCAGGGATTGAACCCGGGTCTCCCGCATTGCAGGCAGAGGCTTTGCCGTCTGAGCCACCAGGGAAGTCATGTGATTTAGATCACCTCCTTACTCTGCTCTCATTCAGGACGCCTGCGCTCGTCTGCAGGGGTGTATCTCTGCCTAGCTTCTGACTGACTGCAGTCCTCCTCATTAGAGAAGATGCGTGTACCCTTTCTCTCTGGGTGTGTATCTCTGCCCTACTTCTGAGCTAGATAAACAAACTCTTTTCCTGTGTGCGCTCCCATACTTTGTGCTGTGTCTCTAATAACAAGCTTCGTACCTATTTTTACAGTTTTTGCCTCCGTGAATCATTCTTGCTTTCAGACAGGGGCAAGAGCCAGGGCCACTTTGCTTCTAGCCCCTAGCCCCTGGTGGTCTGGTCACTAGGGATTCCTAGTGTTCATCCAGGTTACCCAAGTTTAATCCCTGGGCAGGGAACTAAGTAAGATCTCTTTTCAGGACTTCTCAACTGCAGAGATCATTACCTTCCTCTCTCTTTTTCAAACTTTTATTGATATTTTAAAAATTAATCTCAAGTCAAAGCACAGTCCTATTAAACTCCACCATCGAGTGCATGCCGCTCATCTCTCCTGACTTTATTCAGTGCTCAGTGACAGAGCGTTGAGCATCTCCCGTGTGCCATGAACTTTCAGGACCTGAGAGAAACAGTGAACCGGACACTTGAGGCAAAAGAAGAATGGTGTAAGTCTTGCATTGCAGTAACTCTATAGATAGCACTGGTATTCACTGATGTAGAAAATATTGAGGAAGTCAGGACAGGGGGAGGGAAAGCTAAGAGTTCCATTTGGGTGCTTTTGTATTTTAAGTTATCTATTTGGCATACAAATGAACACATTTGTCTGGAGAAGTTCAAACTGAATTTATTGAGAGGCACTGGAATTACATGCAGAGAGAGTGTAGCTACATGAAAAGATTCACAAGTGGCATTGAGGGCCTCTGACACTTCACAGTTATGTGAAGGGGACTCAGCTAAGAAAACTTAGAAGGAGCAGCAAGAATCTAAGGTGAAAACCAGAATTTGGTGAGCAAGTTGTTCTGGACTTGCTGAGTCCAGATGATTTGAGAATTATCACTTAGAGTTTAGCATCTCTGTGGGCCTAACCCAGATTTCAGATGAAGGGTAATAATATTATTCAAGTGTTTCAAGATTTTTCCTAAAATCTCATTCATCCAGATTGCATCCAACAGGCATACTATAAATAATTTATAAGAATGGCTAATATTTGAGAGCTTAATTAGAAATTATAGTCCTTTACTATACACACTCCAGGAGCAGAGAAAGAATTTAAGATGTTGGAATACAACTCATTCATTAAGAAATAAATTAGGCCAAGTTGTAATTAAAACAGCCAATTGAATACATTCCATAACTAATGACCTAGTCCGATAGCTAACCAGGGCAGTCATGCTATTTAGAAATGTATATGTAATCTTTACTTTTAAATCTGAGTTTATTGTTTAGATACTGCTCTACCTGACTGAATAATGCAAATTTATAGTGCCTTGTAAGTAGAGAATAGCACTAAATAAATACTGTAATCTGCTTATTTTAATTGATAAATTCCCAAAATTTCTGAAGCCTGACTAAAATGGAAATACGTTAAATTTTGTTATATTTACATAAAGAATGAGTGTATCGACAGCAAAAAATACATTTTATTTCTGCCATCAAACAACGTATTGCAGAAGGAAAGGAGAGGCCAAGATGACCTAGCAAGAAGGCCATGAGCTTATCTCCTCCCAGGAACACACCAAAGTGACAACTATTTACAGATAACCTCTCGCTGAGAACAACCTGAAGACTAGCAGAAATAAATGACGTAAAGAAAAGCTACAGTGAAACAGGTAAGAGGAGAAATCACTCTTCAAATGAAGTAAAAAAGAATTTTAAAAAAATTATGACTGGTTAAGAGAACTCTGAGACAATACTGAGTCTACTAATATTCCTATTAGGGATCCCAGAAGGAGAAAACAGAGAGAAAGAAACAAGGAATATTTTTGAAGGCACAATAGCTAAAAACATTGAGTAAGCTGACACCTGAATCCAGGAAACACAGAAAGCTGGGAACATGATCAACCCAAAGAGGGTTACGCCAAGATACATTTTAATTAAAATGGCAAAAATTAAAGATAAAGACAAAATATTAAAAGTAATAAGGGAACATGATGTTATAAATCAATTATCATCAATAAAAATTTCTTTAGTTAAAAAAAAAGCAGTAAGGGAAGTCACAAACTACATACAAGGGAACTCCCATTAGATTATCAACTGACTCTTAAGCAAAAACTCTGCAAGCCAGTCCGTATCCCCCAAGTTCCCTGATGGAACAGGGACACTGTCTTTGGTCTGCCCGTTATCAACTCTGCCTGCATGTCTCTGGGCTTAAGTGTTACTGGCTTATGCAACTTTCAGGTGTTCTCACCTGCCCTTCTAATCAGAAGGGTCCAGAAGATACTCTCCACAGCAAGTGGGGTTGTATTTCAGTTTCCTTCCCTGGGCCAGATGGAGAAGGGCCACCCACACCTCTACTATTTGGGAAGGGCCAAGAGCTCCTCTCAGCCTCGGCTGTGAATTAATCTCCCTTTCTGATTACAGCCACAGAACCCTCCATGTCTAGTACTAGCTTTGCTCTGGGGTTGATCAACACTGTGTACTCATTTTTTGGCTTTTGCATTGCTGGTTACACAGCTTCCAGAGGCTTTTACCAGTCCTTCTGGCCAGATGTGGCCAGAGACAGTCTCCTCAGTAGGTGGGGCTATGACTCAGCCCCATGCCAGTGTATGGGCAAACTAGGTTCCACGCTTGGCAAAATTCCTCCTTTGAAGATCTGAAGCAGGCAGATCTGCATCCTAGTGAGCTCTCTGCTCAGAGCCTACCACCAAGTTGGTTCTGCACATGAGCAAACCCACTTGTTGGGATTACTATTTGGGCACCACAGGTATAGACTCAGTCTGCCAAGATCCATGTGCTGGTTGTTGCAAGCCCCCACTTCTCTTTTCTGTCACAGTCGGATTCCCAGTGGTTGAGCTCTGTAGACCCCTATAATCCCCATGGGGCAAGACCAGAGTAGAAAGAAAATGAAAGACAACCAAAGTAGTCGCTCAGTTGTGTCTGACTCTTCGTGACTCCGTGGGCTGTAGCCCACCAGTCTCCTCTATCCATGGAATTCTCCAGGCAAGAACACTGGAGTGGGTTGTCGTTCCCTTATCCAGGGGATCTTCCCTATCCGGGGATTGAACCTGCATCTGTTGCATCTCCTGCATTGGCAGGCAGGCTCTTTACCAATTGAGCCACCAGGGAAACTCAGGGTAGGGTCTCCCACAAAGCAGCCCACAGTGCTGTGGGTGCCGGCTGTCCCCCGGGCTCTCTTGCCACTAGAGGAGCCGTCGGTTCAGGGCAGACCTCCGTGTGTGGCGCTGCCCGGTTCTGTGAGAAGCAATGCAGCCAGTGTTCCTCTTAACTTTCTAACGCTATCTGTCTTGGTCTCTGGTGCAGGGGGCGCTTCAGCCTGTTTCTCATGTTCTAGGATTCTCTCCGTCTTACCTTGTTCATAAATAGTTGTTAACTGCTCTTCTTGCAAGGGGAGAGGAGTCAGGATCAACCTATATCTCCATCTTGGTGATGTCATTCCTGGAAGTTATTAAAGATAATTTTCCAAAAAAGAGAAAATCATGGCTTTCATAAACATCTGAAATAAATGCTTAAAGGTTGTTTAACTCATTAATTAAATGAAGGAATTAAGTAGAATACACAAATAGAGACAGAACAGTTTTTTTTAAATAAGGGGGCTGTCTCTTCAGACATTCCATTTGCATGTCTAGAGGCAAGAATTATTCTGCATTGGTGACATTTACCTACAACTTGCGGAGTTGTAAAATAGCTCCTATAGAGTCAGCTTTAGATTACCCAGAAAGTTGTCCTATGCAGACGATGCACACTTTCACTGAGGCGCGCATTTTCCCTACACAGCCCACACCTCAGAGATGCCCAGGCGTGAACCTAGTGAGGATGCCGTGCGGAATCCGCTGCCCTGCCCCTCCTCCTGTCTCCCCTGGCTGAGGCCTCAGCAGGCGGCCAGTGCAGCAGCGAGCAGGTGTGATGTGGGGTAGGGCTTGTCTGCCTGCCCACCATGCTTTAAAGAAGACAGGCCGAAGCCTGCAGGGCGTGAATCCTCCCACAGAGACCCTCCAAAATCTGTGGGAAGCTCCTGGGGTCCCTTCACATGGCAGATGTTTGTACAATTCCAGATGGCACATCAGAAGAGTTTCTGCTTGTAAGTCTGGTCACTGCTATGGAAGAAAATTCTAATTCTTTCAGATATCAGTCTCTCAAAAGAAGGCACCATGCAGTTTCTCCAGCATAACATCCTCATGCTGAGTAAAGGAAACTACAGATTGGACTTCAGCGTGCAGAGAATATTAGCAGCAATATACCAATGCAAATGCATGATACAGCTATAAACTGCAAATGACGATGGATAAAATATTCACATGCATGCAGATCACACAATGGCCTCAGAATGAGGAGTCCTTCATTCCCCAAGGTTTTATCACCAATGTCTAGGTCATGTGTTCAGAAGACATTAGATTTTTTTAAAAATCAGAATTATTAACACATGTGTTCTCGGGGTGACAGGGGCATCAGTGTTAAAATTGTGTTTTCCTTACCCTCTTCAGTACTGAGTTGCTAATCATTCTGTTAATAATGATAAAACCAAGAAATAAAGGGGATTCATGAGAGAATGGCTTTATCTGGATACCTATAGTTTTTCTGGAAGAAAATAAAATTATGTTTTGCTGATGGCTAGGAAAATATCAGAAAGCATTCCAACAGAAAGGCTTTGTTCTAAATAAGCAGTGCCTTGTGACGAGGAAATTGATTGCACAAACCTATGTTTAAATGATTTTCAACTCAATTATGTAAATAAGCCTAAGTCAATAATATGAGGTCTAGAAATGTAACGTGACCATTCCCTTGACGGTGGTCAGAGTCACAGCCACATGGACACAATTCTGTTTGTGAGAGAAAATGGTTATTATGAACCCTATTTTACAGACGAAATTTAAAACCTAAATTCCCTACCGGTAATTGTGAGACTGAGTCAGAGGGAAAGGAAACAAAGCAGCTTTCACCTGTTTATGAGAGAGAAAAAAGAATGAATTGGCATAAGTTAGGAAACAAAGGGCAGGAAATACTTTACAATACTTTGTGGATGGGCAGCTTAGCATTTCCAAGCACCTGCTGTGCCCTGCCTCTAATTCTCTGGCTTATACAATCATTGATCTGTCAAAAAAGATGCAGGTAGTCCAGAAGGGAGATAACTTTCTCTCTTTCAGAGGAGACATGAACCTTCAAAATCAACAGCAACACAACGTTCTGAAGACTTTGCAGAACAGATGACTGTAAGAAAACGATGCCAGGTATTTTGAAAGAAGTAGATGAAAAAAATGGAAATAATTATCAGAGTTTCTCAGCCTTTTTGGTCTGCCTTCTGCTTCTTCCCCCACATTTCTGTCCATCCCGCTATGCTACACTTACCATCATTTCAGGTGGTTTCCATGTCTCTTTAGTCATGTCATTATCATGTGGATTCTCAGTAGCTTGAGAACTTGAGAAAAGGATCCTTCCAAATCATGCCCTGGCATCCCTACATTGGACATTTCAGGAATCACTCAGCTTCCTGGAGTCTTTACAGTCAATGACCTGGGCCATACATTTATGAATGCATAGAATTATTAATAATTTTAAAAACTATCCTGCTGTGATGCCTTGAATTCAAACTATGTCTCACTGTATTTTGTCTGCATACTTAGCTCAGTTGGAAAGCATCTATTGATTCTACCTACTACAATGAATTATAATTGCCTCTTTCTGTGTCTATGTACAGTTCTTTACAAACTAAACTTCCACTAAATACGATTATTAAGATATGTGCTTGAGGGTATAAAATAATGAATTCTATTGCATATGCCCTCCTCATCCACCTTTAAACATATTCTTCAAAGAGCACATGAATTGATAGAATAAACCAGGAATAACTCTAATACATAATTTGTGCTAGATCAGATGCCAGCTGATATTAAATAACAGGTGATGTTAAAAACCATAAATATAACAAAATTAAACTTAACAGAGGAAATGCATTTTCCTAATTCATAGGAAATGTTAGTAGCAGAGCACTTTTGTCAATCTCACAAACTGTCAGAAACCAGGGGAAGAAGAGCAGCTTGTTTGCAGGAGGACCACTGACCTAGTCCAACCACAAAATATACTAGAATGCATGCTTCCTAATTGGTAATGTGAGGACTCTGATGAACTGCTCTTCTTGAGGAAAAAAAAAGCAAAATACCAACCAGACATTTGAATTGAACTATTTTTGAGCTCTGAAAATTAATCAAGCCACAGAACAATCACCTATGCAACAGAAACTATTAAACCTTTGTACCACACCTGTATTTGGAGTGTTTGGTGGTTCAGTGGTAAAGAATCTGCCATCAATGCAGGCGATGCAGATTCAGTCCCTGGGTCGGGAAGATCCCCTAGAGAAGGAACCCACTCCAGCATTCTTGCCTGGGAAATCCCATGGACAGAGGAGCCTGGTGGACTATAGCCCACGGGGTTGCAAAAGAGTCAAACATGACTCAGAGATTAAAACAAGAACAAACCCCCTCCTCGCCCACCCAGCCCCAGCTCAGTGGCATCATCGTCATTGACAGTCACACAGCCAGTGGTGAGGACAGACTTATTTTGGAGCTTCATTTAAAACTACACTTCATCTTCAACTACACTGTCAAAATTTTCTCTAAATGTCCAGCTTCATAGAACATTTCTTTTTCCAGGCTTTTTCAGCTATTTTCTTAAACACAGAACTCAGATCAAAAGGGAGAGGGAAGCAGAGGCTATGTCTTATTCCTAGTGTATTTCCAAAAGCATAGCCGTTTTTTAGGGACATTGCAGCTGACTAAATCTATTATTTCAGTTGAGACAAACAAAAACCTAGCGGGGATTTTTAAAGGGAGATCTGGAAAAGAAGATAATCATAAGGACTATAAAGTCTTCACATATTTCTGAGTATCTAAAAAGCTGAGTACATGTACAATACTCTTTTCATGCCCAGCAGAGACCTGGGAAAGGAGAGGAAACCAATCACTCAACCTTGAGACCCTGTACAACCAGGAAGTGAACGCTAAGGCTGCCTTGTAAACCACTTGAAGTTTGAAGGTAATCCTTCTCAGGTAGATACACTTGGCAAAGAATGGAAGACGTACAAATACAGAATTTAAGGAAGTCTTATAGATCTTTGGCTAACCAATACATTACACTAACCATCAGTGGCCTCTAGGAATTCAGACTTCATATAAAAACAAAACTTCTTTAAAAAAAAGTGAGAAGAGAACTCAGTGGCCACACACTCCTGGGAATATAGAATCAGTATAATTAGTTCAGAAAAGTACCTAGATAAATAAGCAACAATGAGAGAAACAGCAACAACAGAAATCTTTTGACAGTAAGAAATTCATGGAAGAATAAAGGATTTGATTCCAGGCTTGTTACAATATATTATCTGTAAGGTTCAGTTTCAACAAAAAATTACAAGACATGCAAAGAAAGTGGAAAAGTACAAGAGAAAAATCTTCTGATATGACCTAGTTGTTGGAGTTAGCAGGCAAAAATATACAACAGGCTGTTACAAATACATCCAAAAACTGTAAACCAAGCAAACTGCATCTAAATAATTTAGAGTACGACAATAATATCTCACCAAATTGAGAAATCAGTAAGGACATAGAAATTATAAATAAGAACTAATAGAAATTCTCTGTACAGTTACAAACTCACCAGAAGACGCTGATAATCAATTTGAACTGGAAGAAGAAAGAATAATTAAACATGAAGATAGATTAAGTGAGATTATTCAATCTAAGGAGCTGAGAAGAAGCAAGAATGAATAAAAATGAAACAAGCCTCAGAGAGATGTGGGCATAACTCTTAAGTATACCAACACATGCATAGTAAGATATCCAACAAGAGAAAAGAAAGAAAAAGGTATAGAAAAAAATTATTGAAGAAATAATGGCTAAAAAAACACATCAAATGTGATCTAAAATATCTGCACATGCAGGAAACTAAACAAGTTCCAAACAGAATAAATTCGAAAAGTTTTACACATCGACCTAGACTAGTCAAATTTATTTGTCCATAATTGCTTATTGAAGCTTTTTAATGATAGCTGACAATGTCTTTGTCAGATAATTCTAACATCTCTGCCACCTTGGTCTTGGGATTTACTGATTGCTTTTTCTCATTCAGTTTGGGATCTTCCCTCATTCTTGATATGATGAATGACTTTCTACTGAAATGGAACATTTGGGGTATTATACATAAGAATCTTCATCTTTAAGCCTCCTGTTTTAGCTCACTTATTTTGACACTGGTCCTGTAGAGGCAGTGGAGAATACCAGAATTCTGCCAGGTGGAGCAGGAGCCCTTCCACTCTGCCTGCTTCGCCCGCATGAGGGATCCTTGTTGCTCCTGGGCTTTGACTCTCCAGCTGGGTCTCTAAGATACCTCCCTTGCTTGGACAGGTAGAAGTATCTTGTGACTTCTCTCTCTATGGCCTCAATGACACTGCTGGGAGGAGACAGCATCCTTGTTGACAAAAGCAGGCAGGGAAGGTACTGACTCTCCACCAGGCCTCGTGGGCCACACCCCTGCAGGGGCACCTTACGACTGCAGGGAGGAGGTGAGAATTCAGTCTCCTTTGTGTTCTCCCTCATGCCATCTGTTTGGGAAAGGAAGTGCTGACTGTAGTCAGACTTTTCTGATGCTAAGCTGGTGGGGAGCATGAACTGGGGTAGTTCATTATGGCTTTGCGAGGGTAGAAGTCTAGGATCTCCGCTTGACTTTTATTATTCTGAAAATGAGACTACAAGTTTTTCAGTGGTGTTGCCTGAAGTAGAGAAGCTCCTATCTAAACTTTTTCTCTCTTATAGGCTGCCCCTTCCTGTGTCCTGTGGCCAGAGAGAGGACATTTGGGTGTAGGTATGTTTTAATTGTGGTAATAAAAAGCACAATATAAAGTGTCCTGTGATTCAGATTCAGCAGTTTTAAGTACATCCACCTTGTAAAGCAGATCTCAGATCATTTATAACTTTTAAAACTGGAACTCTATACCCATGAAACAATTCCCTATTCCCCTCTCCCTCAGTCCATGGTAACCACCATTATAATTTCTGTTTCCATCAATTTAAATACTTTTGTTATCTCATATACATGAAACATACAGCAGCTATTTTTTTGTGACTGGCTTATATGACTTAGCATCATGTCCTCAAGATTTACCCATCTTGTAATATATGACAACATTTTTTAATGATACTAAATTTTTGAAAAGATCAAGTTTTAACTAGACTATGTAAGAAAGAACAGAGAATGCTTAAACAAATATAATTGGAAATGAAAAAGGGAACATTACAACCAATGCTAAAGAAATAAAAAGGGATGGATACTATGGAATACTATGAAAAGTTGTATGCTAATAAATTGGATAACCTAGAAAAAATGGAAATTTCTAGAAGCTCACAATTTACCAAGACTGAGTCATGAAAAACTAGAAATTTTACACAGACCAATAACTAGTAAGGAGATTAAATCATTAATCAAAAACCACTCAACAGCAAAAAGCTCAAGACCAGATGGCTTCACTGGAGAATTCCACCAAACAATTAAAGAAGAATTACCACTAATCTGAAATTCTTTCAAAAAAATTGAGCAGGAGGGAGCACTTCCAAGCTCAATCCATGAGGGCAGAGTTACCATGATACCAAAGCCAGATAAAGAAAACTAAAAGAGAAGAAAACTATAAACCAATAACCCTGGTGAATGTCAATGCAAAAACCCTTAACAAACTGCTAGTCACCTGAATTCAACAGCAAGTTCAAAGGATCACACACCTTGACCAAGGAAGGTTCATTCTTGGAATACAAGAATGATTTAGCATATGAAAATCAATCAGTATAATACACAACACTGTCAAAATGAAGGACAAAAACCACATAATCAGGTCAGTTGTTACAGAGAAAGCATTGACCAGATTCAACATCCTTTCCTTGGATACAGCCTTCAATAAACCGCCATTTAAAGGTGTCATTTAATATTATCTCTGTCTGGCTTTACCATCACAAATGTGCTTCTTTAACCTGAAATATTCTTTCAAAGGTACATTAGAACTACAAATACATTGGAAGTACTTGTTCTTTGAATAAGTGTAGAACTTGAGTCCACTAGGACTTAGAATTTTTGTGAAAAGATTTTGACTGCTGATGTCCGGGATTCTCTTCATGCCTGGGACACATTAAGAGGACAGGGACACACAGCCCAAACACTTTGTAACACCACACAGCTCAGGTGGGAAGAAAGAATTGAATACAAAGAATAATTTTCGTATAAATGCCTCATGTGACTCTGTTCCCTGAACCCTCTAATCCCTTAAATAAGTGCTACTGAATAGAGTTGCTCATGTCCAGCTGTGCGCACCTAAATACAAAGGGCTGAGCCCAGAATACTGAGATAGTTCTCTCCCAGCTGTGCCTTTGTGGTTCACTACCAGCCTTTTAAAGCAGTCTCTCTTTTCAATCATACCCTTATCCTCTTCCCTAACAATGCAAGAACCTAGAATGAATTAAGATGAACTGTATGTACTTATCATGTTAATAATACTAACAGTTCATCTGAATATTAACAGACTCACCATCTCATTGATATATGTTATTCATTCTTTTTAAAAATCCTACAAGAACTTCATCATCATCGTTACTTCATATATTCAACTCTTATCCTGGTTTAGTCACACAATTAACTCTTTATGCACTTCCTTCTTGAATCTCACACATTACAGTTCCTTGGAATGCCTTCTTCATGCTTGTTTTACACCCTCTGTTGCCATTCAGTATGGTGGCCAATGGCCAGGAGGCAGGAGATGGACAGGCCCCAGGCTAAACAGTTTCTCCCCTGTGGACAAACACTCCATGATAGCAGAAACTCCACAAAAGCAGAATGATGGAGGAGGCTGAGTCCTCCACAGATAGAAGACCATATACTCCTTATTTTCAAACTCAAGGACATCTCCCTGACTATACAGGTACAGAAAGGCTGCTTGGAGGTCAAAAAGGGAAGGCACATCACCTCATAGTAAATGATGTCAACTATTCATAGGCCTCCTCCCTAGAATCCATCTTGGCTAAGAGATGAGCACAGACAAGAGGTTCCTGCGATAAACCAAATATGGCCTCAAGAGCAGACAAATCAAAATGATTGGCTAAAGGAAACTCAGAAGAAATGCCCCATGAAAGTGATTTAAACCACTTTTAGGGCTCAACTCTCTCTCTCTGAGTCTGCCTGTATGTTTATCCACATGTACTACACTCTTTTTTCCTCCTAATAAACACTTTACTTGTTTCACTGCTTTCTTTGTAGGAATTCTTTTTCTGCAAAGTCCAAGGGCCAGGGCCTTGTCACCGACCACTAGTCTAGTGGCTAGGATTTGGAGCTCTCACCTCCATGGCCCAGCCTCAACCTCTGCTTGAGAACCAAAGCCATGCTTCAAGCCACTGGAGGCTGAGGCCACCAGACAACAGCCCCATGTGGTTATTTAAATTAACAATATTTAGCATTAAACAAAATTAAAATTTAGTTCCTAAGTCAGAGTGTTTTTAGATGAGTCAGGTCCTGCTGCTTACCTCTTACAAAGTCAAACTCATAAATGTTTTTGGTAGAAAAAAAGTTGTCTTTAATCAGAATGCCAGCAATCTGGGGGAGATGATGGATTCCATGTACTCAGTAATCCACCTCTGAAGAGTCTGCTTAGCCATCAACATTTTGAAGCAAAGGTGGGAAGTAATCTCAGTTAATCATTGAGATAGGGGGCCAGAGTCATTGCCATCCTCCACTGTGTGCAGGCTTGTAGAATTCTTATGATCTTCCTCTAGATGTCTTGGTCACAGAGTTTGGGCACACAGCTTGTTTTGAAGATTACTGAAGGGGAAGCTAAGGAAGAAACCCAGTCATCTGTAAATTACTCATTCTTCATTCCTAGTTCTTCTGATCTACAGAAAGAACAAGGCAAGGTATTGTGTGATTAAAAGATTTGAAAGATATAGGCCAGAGATATGTAGGGCATAGAGGTGCCTAGTTAAAAGTTAGTTACTATATAGCTTTGCTAAAGAGGCAAGGAAAAGAGCTTCCTGCTGAGGGTGGTTTCCTGGGAAGAGCTGCCTTCAAGAGTAACCATGTTCCGTGTGTTCAATAGCCACACATGGCTGGTAACAACTTTTCTATTATCATAGAAATTTCTACTGGTCGGTTCAATCAATTAAAATTTCATTAATGAGACTCTAAATGAGACAGAGTTGCTCATCTTTTTGTTTATCCAAAAGTATCTTTACTTTGCCCCTCCTTTTTCAAAGTCTTCTGAGTATAGAAGTCTAGGTTGAATGCCTACATTTGTGTACAAGAGAATGGCTGGTGCTTGAGTAATCATGCAGCTTAGAAATCTGGTCCTCATGTCGGCCCCCAAGTGGTGGGGGTGGAGGGGGGCAGATGAGGGCCCTGTCCACATGCGTCCTTGCTCCTGTCGCTGTGAGTTTCTCCTGATGTGGAGGGCCATGCTTTGTACTTCTGTTACTTCTCTAGACTCAGTAGGTGTGCGTGTGCATGCGATGTCACTTCAGTCGTGTCCGACTCTTTGCGACACTATGGGCTGTAGCTCACCAGGCTCCTCTGTCCATGGGATTTTCCAGACAGGAACACCAGAGTGGGCTGCCGTGCCCTCCTCCAGGGGATTTTCCTGACCCAGGGATCAAACCCTGGGTCTCTTACATCTTCTGCATTGGCAGGCGAGTTCTTTACCACTGGTGCCATCTGGGAAGCTCAGACTTAGTAGGTACAATGGCCCAAATGGTTCCCGCATGGAAAAGGGCAAATAACTAGTTACTTTCAGTTGATGCAGTTTTCCCACAGGGTCTAAAATCTTTGAATCAACAGCTCATATTGAAAAAAATAGCCAAATAATGATTTAAATTTCCATTTCAGCCTCCATTTCACTCAAACTAACAATCAAATCAGCCAAAGCAATAAATTAGAAGAGCACCTACTGTGTGTAATGGGCTGCGCTAAGCCTTTCACATGGGTTAGTTAGCTTTTTGTTAGCCCATAATTAGCCTGAAACTGTCAGGTAGGAAGTTAGACGTGAGCAACTAGGGGTGGCCTAGCTGAAAAGCCTGCAAGCTGATCTAAAATCTCAGCCCGGATACACCCCAGTGGGGCCCGGAGAGTTCATAGACATGCTACAAAATAGCCACAGAGACTTTCACAACCCCAGAGCAAGCACCCTAGGCACACACTGGATACTGACTAACCACAGGGGCTTCTCCAACTCAGGCACATGCATTCTTGATGCAAAACTGTGTCCTCAAGTGATTTAGGGAGCCCAGAGTCCATTGAGGGTTCATAAATATTCTATGCACACATACATCTGATTATTATAATAGACTGGATTATGGGAAAGACATGCACAGTAGAATCTCGTTATGTAACTGACAACTGTCAGTCAGAACTGTTAGTCCACGCCCGGCGAGATGAACATGTAAAAACTCTGCCTTGAAAGGCCTCTTGCCTCACCACTCCAGTGCCAGTGCCTCACGTGGCTTGGCCCACCTCTCCCTGGAGGTGTTCCTTCTGTTCCTGCCTCAATAAACTTGTTTTTGCAAGTAAGACCTCAGATTCTTCTTTGTAGCCTTACCAAGGTCCACAAGGGAGGAATCCTTCAAACTTCACTCTCCCCAAATCCACTAATAAAACTGGGATAATGACTTTAAATTGATTACCTTAAAATAGTCTTTCCAACCTTGTCTCCAAGGTGCTCTGACAATCCTACCTTCCCACAGTATACATGAGAAACATTTTCATATGTACCTTATTGTTTTTATTTGGGTTTCCAATAATTTACTAAATGGAAAGAGAACTCCTTGAGGGTAGCTAATTTCATGTCTTAGAGAAAGGCAAGACATGATGGAACATCATGTTGCTGACAGAAAGCAAGGATTGTTTTTAAAAAAATGTCTGGAATAATTCTGGAAGAACGATGGAGTCAGGGGCTCCATACAATTGAATCAGCCAAGAGAGAATACCAATTATCATAGTAATTACAGGTCTTTGAAACAAGTTGAGACTGTAAGATTCATTAAATGAAAGTTTGATATTATGGAGATAAAATATAGCTGTTTTTCTAAAACTATTGTACAAATAATTCTAATTAGAATGAAAATCAATAATTTTTCTCCTTAATTTAGTTGATCTCTGTATTTAAGATATTTTTATAGGCTTATGTGTAACAGTAGGAAAGGCTGAATAAATGGAATTATGACAAGTTTTCTTAAAAAGTAATTTCTGGCCCCAAAACAGAGGTTCTGAAATTCACATAAATTAACTAAATAGATATCAGGTCAAACAGCATGACAAGATAATTAATTCACAGTCTCTTCACAGATCCTGAAAGACGCAGCCAGTGCGCATCCTGGCCAAGGATCCTTGGCTGGCGGCTGAAAGCTTCCACCCTGGCTTGTTTGAGAGAATGTATTTTTATTTTAGGTGAAGCAAATTGTTAAATCCTCTAGAAGGTATGAGCATACGTATTGCTGTAAACTTTAGCAAAGCAGATACATTGAAAACAATACAAATGAATATAAACCCCATTATCAATGGGTTTGTAATGGATTGGGCGTAAATGTTACCAAAATTTTCAAATCACTTCTTAATTTGAGTATTCTTTTTTTTCTGGTTTTAAGGTTAATTTAAAAATTTAGGAGAAACTGACAGATTAAACATTCTAACTAAGAAAATACTTAAGGTAATTTGATGATGGCTTTAGTCAGCCTGATTTTATTTATAAAGCAATTTTTAAAGTAATTTTATTTATAAAGCTAATATTTACAAACTAATTTGTGTATTGTGTATTTGTGTATATGATATTCAGAAAAATTCTACTTGATGGGTTCATATGTGGTTAAAATATTGAGAGTTAAAGAAAACACCAGTATTTCTCTATACACATAAAACATTCTAGGAAACATTAAATGCACAAATCTGACACCAGTAAGTCGTGTGTGTGTGTGTGTGTGTGTGTGTGTGTGGTGTGACTATGCAAGTGTGCTTTTAGGCAGAATAGTTTGAATTTCACATTTTTAGACATATAAATCATATCTTCAAACAAAAGAGAAATCTAGCCATGGATTATATTTACTTGCTGCAGAAAATGAGAGCAAGTCAACTGTTGGAAGTGTCAAAACCTGCATTCTGCTGTCCGTCAGTAATTTATTATCATTGTGACACTTATGTAAGCAATGAAAGCCCTTGTGCTGCAGGTTTTTGATCTGTAAAGAAGAAGACAATTATAAATATTGTTCGCCATTGATTGGTTTTAAGAGTTAAAGTCAAAGAGTAGTGATACAAAGTACTACATTCAGTTATAGATGTTCCATGTTAAGAAATTTCTTAAGTCTTAGTAGATTACAAGATTTCATTTTTCAAATCTAAAGGCGGGTTTAGATCTGAGCATTTATGTTTACAAAGTCAATGATAAACTCTGAAGCCAGCATCTCATCCTCTTGCAATAGAGAAGAACAAATCCTCTCTGTATTAGATCTGTTCCTTTGTGCTCTGTTGGCTGTGCTTAGTCACTCTGGCTCTGCATCTTTTGTAAAAAGATGCTACCTATAGCCTGAAACACACAGGATAGCACATATTCTCATGGCTCTGACCTTAAAGAAAAAAACACTTATCCATTTATATAGAGATAAAAAGTTGCAGAATAGAGAATAACGTATTGCTAGAGGTTTAAAGGAACTTCATGACCTGACCTACATGGGGAGTTTCAAGAACAAAGGATTCTGACACCAAGAAGTTTGCAAAAACTTACCATGCCCCTCCTTCAACTTGCCTTTAAAAATGCTTTCCTAAAACCCTTCAGGGATCTGGGTGTTTTTGTGGGGATGAGGGGTTGTGGTGGGGTGTAGGAATGAGCCACCCATCTCCTTGCATGACCTTGCAATAAACCTCACTCTGCTCCAGAACTTTGGTTTGTTTGGTCTTACTGGGCATTGGACACACAAACTTCTATTTGGTAATACTTAACGCTGGGTCGGGAAAAACCCCTGGAAGAGGGTGCGGCAACCCACTCCAGTGTTCTTGCCTGGAGAATCTCACGGACAGAGGAGCCTGGCGGGCTAGAGTCCATGGGGTCACAGAGAGTCAGGCACGACTGAGCAACTAAGCCCAGCACAGCACACAACACAAATAATGATAAAATAAATGGAATAGGCATCATTTTCCAGTCATAATCAAAGGCTGGTGAATGTATTACATTCCTAGTAATTTTGAAACAGAAGTTTCATAATAAGTAGCAATTCAGCTTATTTTCCCAGCAATGCGATCTATATATGATAAATCCTGCCATACACCTCAGTCACACAAACCTATCTTCTAAAACAAAATCCATATTTGTACTTGAATTATACCACATACTACAGGCTGATGCTCTGATGAAAGCTGCAGCAGAAACTAGCAGAAGCTGCACCCACGAAAACTTGTATAGCAAAGCAAGGCTCAGGTAACCAGACTTAACTACAAATCAATGATGTTACTTTGGAAGAAGCAACTTAGACTAGCATAGAAAGCCTGCAAAGGGAGAGGTAAGGATCAGATGGAAGGATATTTGATGATTCTCCTGTCGATAGACAATCTCTATGATTCTGAGAATAAGAATTTTTTCCCTTATAAAAGCTCAATTCTTTCTCTGAATTTAAATTTGCTAAACCGGTGTTTATGAATACTTTCATGCTCTCGAAAAGTGGTAGTTGCATGTATGTTTAGGTAGTCCATAGATCTATCCCATTAATAATATTTTGTTCAACTGAAGTAGCAAGTTATTTTCAATGTGCATGAAATCTATCATCTCCCTCAGCCTGTTAATATGCCCATGGGCTCCAGTCTGGCTGTTGGTACACAGAAACACCAGTCCCTGTCCCCTCCACTTCGTGTGCAGGCATTTCACGTCTATCACTTTCTTTTTCATCTTTTCCTCCATGTTGCCATGTACCATAAGCCACACTTAAAAAAGGAAAAAGACAGCCAGGATCTATTCAAGGCATGGAGGGACTCAAACATTGTTGTACTGGATTGCAAAACACCCACTAAATATGTTTTTATTTAACATATGTCCATTTCATCCTCTTTGTTTAAAGCATGGTTTGACAATCCAACTGCATAGTTGGATTTAATATATATTAGATGGAAAGTGCTTCTATTATATTTGTCTTCTTTCAAGGTAAGGACCATGATTATCATTTTTTACTTTTCAAAAATCCATTGAAAGTTATTATCTATCAAATGTTTTATATGAAAGCAAGTGAAAAAATTGTCTAGTGTTTACTTAGACAAATAGAATATAAATGCCCCAATATGTTTGCCTAAGTTACTAAATAATACTGGGGAGGTAATAGTGGGAGGGAGGGGTTCACGTCATAATAAGGTAAACAAGAATTCCTAAGTTCTAGTCCTAATAATGAGTGTTAGTTATATGCTATTTTCCTTTTCTATTTGAAAATAAAACTTGAGGACTTATTATCTTTGAACTGTTTGCAACTGACATCTGTATATATAATTAGTGCTCTAGAAACCAACTGTCTAGAGTAAATCACATTTAACCAGTTTTGAGTACAAACATTCAACAAATAACTTGCTAACTGTTAAATTGTGATTCTCTGGCAAAGTTTTAAATATCTACATTTATAGGTATTTTAATTTGTGCGTGAGTACTAAGTCGACCCACTCGTGTCCCACTCTTTGTGACACTAGGGACTGTAGCCCACCAGGCTCCTCTGTCCATGGCCCTGGGCAAGAACACTAGAACGGACTGCGCTGCCCGCACCCAGGGCATCTTCCCTGCCTGGGAATCAAGCCCACACCTCTTAGGTCTCCTGCATTGTCGGTGGGCCCTTCACCACCACTGCCACCTGGGAAAGCCCCCATTTGTAGCAGTCAGTAAGTATCAACTATGTTGTGTCTCACTTTTCATATGACAAGCTAAATACCATCATAAATAATATTCACAGATCGCAGGATTCCCTATATAGAGAATAAGTAGAGATAAAGGAATATACACACACCAGTACAGAATGCATACATTCACACATTTTTTAATATCCTAGGGGAGAAACAATATAATTTCATAATTCAAACTTCAACTCTTAAAAATATTTTTCTAATTTAATTCAAAATTTTTTTTTTTTACACAAATAAGCAGGAAAAGTTTACAAATCAGTCAGGGAATATGGATGGTGCATCACTGAAATTCAGTAAAAATATTTTAGAGTTTTCCGTTTAGAAAAGAGATCAGAGTGCAGTGGATTTCACTATCTAGAAATCTGTAAAATTTCAGGTACCAAAGTGATGCATTATTTTGGAACATGAAGTGATCACTTGTAAAGTTGCTGTAACTTAATGATGTTTACACTCAGCTATGTGTTTAATGGAGCCTATAATTTTTATGTTGAATCTTTCCCCAAACTACACAGACCTTTGGGAAAAGCCTACACACACCATTTACCAAAGTAGTCCTTTATATATTGCTATATCGAGATCCTAAACTTCTTTCATCATTTAAATAGACATCAGTATGGATACAGTATTGTGGCAGATAGACTTTAAAGTTGTCTCCATGATCTCAGCTGTTGTCTTGATATAATCCCTCCCCTTAGTATGTGTGGGACTTGGGACTCGTTCCAACCAATGTGCGTGCTTAGTCGCTCAGTCGTGTCCGAGTCTTTGTGACCTCTTGGACTGTAGCCCACCAGACTGTAGCTCCTCTGTCCTTGGGGATTTTCTAGGCAAGAATACTGGAGTGGGTTGCCATGCCCTCCTCCAGGAGGTCTTCCCAACTCAGGTATTGAACTCTGTATTGCAGGCAGAATCTTTACCATCTAAGTCACCAGGGAAGTCCATGAATATTGGAGTGGGCAGCCTATCTCTTCTCCAGGTTATCTTCCCGACCCAGGAATCAAACCTGGGTCTCCTGCATTGCAGGTGGATTCTTTACCATCTAAGTCACCAGGGAAGCCCATGAATATTGGAGTGGGCAGCCTATCCCTCCTCCAGGTTATCTTCCCGGCCCAGGAATCAAACCTGGGTCTCCTGCACTGCAGGCGGATTCTTAACCAGTGAGCTACCAGCGAAGCCCTTCTAACCAAAAGAACATGGCAAGTTGGGGGATGTCATTCCTATGATCATATTCACCTTAAATAAGACTCTCTGTTGCTAGCATACTTGCTCTGGAGTCTCTCCTCAACTAGCCTTGAAGAAGCAAGCTTTCATAAGTCCTCCAGCAGTAAGGAATGAAATGCTGTCAATAATCATGAGAGTAAGGAGGCAGAGCCCTTCCTGACTGACTCTCCATATGAGAACACAGCCCTGGCAGACACTTGACTGCAACCTTGCAAAAGTCTCAGTAAACCCCTGCCTAGCTCCTGACACAGAAACTGTGAGATAATAAATGTGTATTGTGTTAAATTTGTGGTAGCTTTTTATACCTTATAGAAAATTAATATAAGAAAATATAAGAAAAAATGTTTGAGAAAAGACAATATAGAGGATATCTTTTCCCATTCATTAAAAAGAACACAAAAAAGTAGGTATACACACAAAAGGTAATAGCACAGCAAAATACATCTAATTCCAAGTGGTCTTTTTGTGTCAAAGTTAGTACCTGGCAGGCACGTGGCAGTGGGAGATGGAGAGGGCAGTGCATTTTTATCATAACTGGTTTTTCAGTGTAAATGGTGACGTCATGTGAGTATCTAATGACCACCGCTACAAAAGTAGTTACTGGATAAATTCTCGTAGTTAATATGATTTTTTGCTCTCATAATATTCAAATATGCCCTACTTAAAATGAACTAGCTGATTTGGGGTGCTCTATTGGAAACAGGTCTCAAGATCCTAGAATTTGCCTGAAATAACAGATTTAGTTCAGATCATATAGCTTGCATTTTCCCTTAGCATAAGCATTCTTCCACTAATATTCCAAATAGTAGCTAGGTGAGAAGGTAACTCAAGGAATATTTTGCCTAGATAAGCTCACAATTTAGAAAGGGAAATGGGGAGATTTAGTTTAAAATGTGGCTTATTCCCTAACACATGAACATACAGTCACAGGAAAGCAAAGAGTTGTTACAACCTCCAGAAAAAAAAAAAAAAAAATCACAGGACTGCAAAGAAAAGTGACCTAACCATCCCATGTATAAAGGAAACAAATTTAGGATTATATTTCATTCAGATGTGGATGGATATATTTCCAGTGTTAAATATGTAATTTATACATGGGCACAAATTTAGTTAGAAAATAAACATTTCTGTGAGATTCCTATGTGATCCTTATTACTATTTACAAAGAATATAATGACAAATCACAAAGAAAAATAAGCAAATTATCACAGATTAAAATCCTTTACACATTTTTCTACCCATGAATTCTCTGTTCCACATCTGAACTTAATAGTAGAATTTCATAGCTGACATTCAACACTCATTTCATTATTAAAGTGTATCAAAACTGATTTAAAAGACATAAAAGGAAAAACAATCAGCCAAAAACATGTTTTCTCCAGTGTTTGGACAATGGGCTCTGGTTCACAGGAATACAGAAATGCAGCTGAAGGCCATCTGAGAAGCACTTCCTGGTTTATAAATGTCAGCAAGTGATGGATAAAGGAAGCTTCCTATAGGTTTCCATGTAACACAAAACACTAGAGTCCAACGTTGATAAACTTCCATGTTGTATTTTTAAGAGAGTATGGTCACAGCTTGAATCCTTCTTCTCACTCAAAGCCCGAAGTAATTATGTAAAATACATTTGCCTTCTAGAAGATCAAGTCAGAACAGTCAGAAACTGCCAATCAGTGATGAATGAGCACACCGAGTCACTGTTAAACATCGATGGATCAAGAAGGGGCCTGAGCAGAGCCTCCAGGGACTGTTTGTGAGCAAGCTGATGGCGCTGGACCCCCACTGCCTGTCCCAGAAGGACAACAGGTGGGTTTCATCCACTGGGAGCCCCTGGCTTAGCAAGAAAGTCACATCGTCATAGTTAGTGATCAGTAAATCACAACAGCAAATCAGAAGAAATACTCTTTCTGGCTTTCATTGACTGTACTTTGCATGTTGAGCTCACTTTTCAGAGCAGTTTCAGCATTGTCTCCAGTTTTTGGAATATTTGTTTCATTTTTTTGGTATAGCCATCTCTGTTGATAAATGCGTATAGCAATGGCAGTGATGCAGAGCAAAATAAATATCACAACTGCTATCACACCTAGAGAAAAGGGAAAATACAAAGTCGGATTATAAACTGTAAATGTCAGCCTAACTAGAATCTACCTTAGCACCATTTATCATCAGAAAATTTGAAACCAAGTAATATTATAACATTAAGGTTACTCCTAAGTCCATGCAAACACAGAGGTTTTACGCCTTAATTCCAAAGACATATCTGATTGGATTCCAGTTAATGCCTTCACACTGAAGTGCAGAAGCACCATGGGCCTCTTAGGGCATACCTGCATGGCTAACCGAGTAGGCAGGTTTTTATTTTTAAAAGGCATAGACTGTGCAGCCCCATCATAGAGTGATTAAATGCTCTGCCGCTGTTGTGCAGTTGCTAAGTTGTGACCGGTTCTTCGTGACAGCTCCTCCACCCTCCTAGTGGGCTGGTCTGTCTCCCAGTGCGCTCAGGTTCTCAGTCGTGTCCGACACTTTGTGACCCATGGACTGGAGAGCCCGCCAGGCTCCTCTGTTCGTGGAGATTCCCCAGGCAAGAATACTGGAGTGGGTTGCCATACCCTCCTCCAGGGGATCTTCCCAGCCCAGGGATCAAGCCCAGGTCTCCTGCATCGCAGGTGGATTCTTTATCATCTGAGTCACCATGGAGCTCAGATTCATGTCCACTGAGTTGATGACGCTATCATCTAACATTCTCATCCTCTGCTGCCCCATTTTTCCTTTCACCTCAATCTTTCCGAGCATCAGAGTCTCTTCCAATGAGTCAGCTTTTTGCATCAAGTGGCCAAATTTTTACCTGTTTTAATGAAAATTTAATTAAACTGTTAAGCTGATACACAGTTGAACTACAATAATGTGGTGTATATTTCATCTGTGTCTTCGAGACCAAGAGAGTCGTAAGTGATTATTGCCTCTGGGGGTCTACACTCTTGTGTGACCCCCATGTGACTTGCTTCTAACCAATACAATATGACAAAGCTGATGGTCTGCACCTGATTATTTGTACATGATTACATGATGATGTTATATAAGACTGTAGCACCTGTCCTGTTGGAGTGTCCTTCTTCCTCCTGGCTATGAGTGGCAAGAGCCATGCTGGGAAGCCACCACGTGCCAAGGAGCTCTGTCTGTGAACCAGTGAAAGTCCAGAAGCGCTCAGCGCTACAGCTGCAAGGCAGTGAGTGCCGCCAACGATCTATGCAAGTGAAACAGGCTCCATCCCCAGCGGGAACTTCAAATGTGACCCCAGCCCATGATCCCAGATGACACACATTCATTTCAGGATTGTGAGACCCTAAGCAGAGGACCTAACTGAGATGTGTCCGCACTCCTGACCCATATAAACTGAGGAATAATACACGTGGATTGTGTTATGTTGCTAAATAGGTGATAATTTGTCATGCAGCAATTGATAACTAATATACTATATTATAAAAATTTGTAGAAATATTAGTAACATTTCAGTTATATGGAAAGTAAAGCATTTCTCATGTTGGGAATGTTTTAAGTATTGAAGATGTTAACTTTGCCAGTGGTTCTCAACCTTGGCTATGTAGTAGATGATAACAGAATTTTTGGTGGGAGGCTGCGGTATCAGTATTATTTCAAAAGTTTCACAGATTATTTTAATGCACCATCAAGCTAAGCCATCAGGATGTTAAGTCAAGCTATATCACATTACAGAAGAATAAATATCCAATCCATTCTGAAACAGGCAAAAAGGAACATTCATAGTCAATATAGTTTTAAGATGATTGGCACTGGCATTAATTAGTATTTCCAATTAACAAATGTAAGCAAATACATGTTAATGTTTAGTTACATAAATCAAAATTTGTGTTGCAAAATGAAGTTTCTTTATTATACTCTGGGACAGACTTAAGCAAGTGTGATGGAGCCCAACAAACTTGAAGCTTGGTTGAGTGCAATTGGTCACAAAGATTCCTGAGCACATGCTATCAGGAACTCAGACTCCTTAGCTGAGAAGAGGTAGCATATTTATTACTCTATGAATATTCTTAAATATTTATTCATAAGTAGAATATTCATTACTTTCGATATATTTTCCATCTCATGTGAGAGCCAATAACAGAGTTAATTATTTTTATGTTTAGTCATAGAGCTTTGTTTTAAGAGCTATATCATATACAATTTTAGTGTCAGGGACCGCTAACTCAATAACAGTGATCAAACCAGTGATTGTATGACGACTGTCACCATTACACTGACCCACCTGTACATCCAGGATTTTCTGTGTGTGACAGATCACCTCCAACTCTACCTTGTTCCTGCTTTGTGAGGTTTGGTGGGATCCTAGAATAACCTCCATCTCCACCCTCTATCTGAAGAAGCTGAGATAACTTGAAGAACACATCTGATGGCTTCCATAACCTTCCTATCAGCAACTCCGGTGTAAATGTGTTTTTGACAAGTGCTCACGCCTATCCGTGTCTCTGTCTACATGTCTGTATCTTTCTCTATCCATCCATCTGCCCATCCACAGGATAGACTGCTTGGCAAGAAATACTCTGTGATCTCTGGTTTATCAGGTTTGAATATTGATTAGGTTAATACTCCTTTCCTAGTGCTTCCTTTGTTTACAGGGTAGAAAATAAAAATGCAAAATGCAGAATATGGAGAAATTCACCTATTGGGATAATCCTTTAAACAGATCAAATATTTCACACAAAGGTGAAGTCTGTGATCAATTTTTTAAAAGCCTGATAGTTCTTTCAGGAGCAATACACGGGAGGTTTAGGTGCTCAGTAATTGACAAACCACACAGATGGAGGCTGGTCCAGGTACATCGTAGGGTCCAGGAAACTGCACCCTCTGTCCCTAAGGCCTTCTGTGCTTGGCTCCCATGTATCAGGGGCCAAAAGGGAATTCCCAGGGGAGTGACACTAGAGTAACTTACTTTGTACATCTTGCCAGTGATCTTTAGCAAAAGCAATACAACTCTGTTTAGTGGTAAAGAATCTGCCTGCCAATGCTGGAGATGCAGGAGACGTGGGTTCAGTTCATGGGAATGGCGGCCCACTCCAGTACTCCTGCCAGGAAAACCCCACGGACTGAAGAGCCTGGCCAGCTACAGTTCATGGGGTCCCAACAAGTCGGACACAACTGAACGACTGAGCACACACGCAGGCAGGCAATAAAACTAAGGGCCACACCTTTGTTCTTTCATCAATTTGACTTTTACCTTTGTTCTCTCTAATAAAAGGGCACCAACTATGATAATTTGCAAAATTTTGAACTTTGGTTCCTACTTTGTAAATATTAATCACATTTAAGTTGATTTATTTTCACTTAACTTTGACATTATAGTGGAGTTATCTCATTAAAAATAAATCAGAATGATTTAGGATTAAGAATTTAAATGTTAACAAGAAAGTTGTTCCTTTTGGATATGCATTATAAATAATATTTATGGTTTTTATTTGTTTTTGGAGTTATAAGATGGAGGTCATATTCCCCACTCATTACAAAAATAAAAGTAATTGATACAGAAATGGAAATAATGACATCCTTACATAGATTTGGTCAGCACTTTAAAATGTCTGAATACTTCACTAGTTGTCTGGAGAAACCTGGTGTCTTAATAAATGCAGGCAGGTCCGATCTGAGCAGGTGTGTAGCTGGCCCAAACAGTGGACCCCAGTCCAATCACCCACCTCTGGGAGCAATCACCTCACTTTGAGGTGGCAGAGAATGGACAGTAGTTTCCTCCACTCACCAGGCAGAGTTGGCACCTGACTCACATTTCCATAACCTAGTTAAGCAAATTAAAATGTTCTTTGAATGGTAAGGAGGGAGAATTGAATATTAATTTTTGAGTCCTACCTGGGTAAATTTTGTTTCAGGGTATATAATAGAAGATATTTAAAGTGCAATTACTTTTACTTCTTCATATATATATAAATATACACACATATATGAATGGATTTACTTAATGGATATCTATATCTATCAGTCTAGATAGATAGAGAGCTACCTATTTCTCTGCCGAAAGATAAGCTTGATGCTAGATACAGTTTTATATTTTTATGTTTAAGTAAATGACAATTTGTATAATTTAGGTGCTTCTCCCAATAAATGTTGCATTTTTTATTTAAAATAAAATAAAATTTTATTTAAAATAAAATTTATTTTCTTTTCAAATTTAGAGAATAATTGTTTTGCAATGTTGTGTTAGTTTCTATTATATGACAAGGTGAATCAGCAGCTTTCCACTAGCTATTTTACACACAGTAGTGTATGTATGTCAATGCTACTTTATGTTTTATTTTTAATCTTATTTTTAAGTGTTCTGGGCTAAGGGGCTGACCAATGGCTATTTTACATCAAAGAAGTAAAAGTAAATGTGTCTTAAATATGTATCCATTCTGAGAGAAACTAATGACTATTTTCAAGTGAAAACCCTCTTATTATTATAGTTTGTCAACCATCCTTTAAAAAAGAGGAGCCATCAGTTCCTTCTACAAAGCTTTTTCAAAGGAGCTGAGTTCGGTTCAGGTACAGCAAAAACATTAGCAAATGTACGTGGTCTGCCATTGACCTCACAATCATCACAGATTCTCAGATATTTTTTGGACTCTGCTAACGGTGACAACAGAACCAGGAAGAGGTCATTCGCGGCCCCGTTACCTCCGATGACCGCGGAGTCACTTCTGTCCGCATTAACTAAGGGCTGTCCCTCATCTGTTGGTCCAGAACGACCTACAGTAGAAAAAGGGAGAATGACAGAGAGTGGAAAGGAGTTTTGAGAAATCCACAAACATCTGAAAGAGGAGCAGATAATGCAGTCACAGAAACGAATTTGAAGCGAAGAACCAAGAATGGAAGGACCAGAGAAGTGAGAAGATGAACTGAGGACTTTGGGAAACCTCTGGCATGGAGACTCTGAGCATAATCCTGCTGGCATGTGAAGCGAGTGCAGGTGCAGGGGATGGAGACGGAGCGAGTCACACACCTGCACCGCCGGCGAGAGGGCGGGTGGCCTCCCGCGCCGGGGCTCCGGGCCCCGCCCCATCCGCGCAGCCGGGCGCGGGGGCCACGTGTCCGCGGACGGTGACCTGGGCGCGGCCGCCAGCGCGCAGCGCCGCCTTCAGAGGGACCGCGGGCCCGAAGCGCACCGCGGAAAGGCAGCCGGTGAAGCCGCGCGCGCCCGCCCGCAGCGTGTCCGGGTCCGCGCCGAGGGGCTCTGCGGGCAGAGAAGCGGGACACACCGTTAGAGCTCACGGGCATCTGGCGGGGACGCCGGACCAGCCTGCCCCTGCGCAGCCGTGACGAACCGAGGCCCCTGCAAGCCCCTCCTCCTCTTTCCTTAGGAAAAGGTCCACGGCCTACCAGAGAGGCCTTGGCTGATGCCCTGCGGTTGTTCACTCCCCGTGGGGAAAATTAAAGCTTCCTTGGACGCAGTCACTGTTACGGACGAATGAAATCCTCCTCCACCAATGCAGTTTTCAAAATATTTTGAACAGGACTTGTGACCAGTATTCTAGATGGTTGGTGACCTAGATCTCATGAGTTGGGGGATGGCAGAGTTCTGGTAACTCCTAAAGTTACCTCCTAATTAATATTTTAGTCTTGCTGACTGTTCTGAGCCTCACAGTGAGGGCATATCCTTACCCACAACTGCTGTCCCGGGAACTCCACACCCCACTTTCTTTTCCCCTCTCCATAAGGGTGATCTCTGTCCCTGTTCTATAAATAAAGGCATGCCCTCACCAACCCCATCCTGATCCCCATTCTTACCCCAAACTGACAGAGGTTGGTTATTAAGACCTAAAGAAGAGCCGCGGTTGACACAGGGGAGCGAAGCATCAATTCCCTCATTTCGGTGATGCCTGCATCCCGCAGTGCACTTGCTCAGTGGGCATGAAATCTGACCCAAGACCCCTTAGTTGTAGACTTCAAGTTTAAATGTGTCAGTCAGGGAAGGAAGAGTCTGCGTCCCCCTCTGTGTGAGGCAACTTTGGCATCTGCTGTCAGACTCCTTCCTGCTTCATCACGTGTAGAAAGGCTCATAGTCTCTTCTTTTTCAAGCAATCATAAACAGTTACCAAGAATTTACCAAATGACTCCCGTAGTCTGGGCATTGTGTTAAGCGATTTATAGAGGTTATTTTTTAATGTTCAAACCACCCTGAGTACTTTTATTCCTATTTGAAGTTAAATTAAGGGACAAGTAAGTGGGGGTCATTATATTATTCTTTCTTCTTTAATGAATGCCTGTACCTGCCATAGAATATGTGTATATATTCTGTAAGTATTTTGGCTGGCATAATGCATGCATGCTAAGTCACTTCAGTCGTGACTTAGGTCCTACTCTTTGTGACAGAGGTCCTACTCTTTGTGACCCCTGGACTGTAGCTCACCAGGCTCCTCTGTCCATGGGATTCTCCAGGCAAGAACACTGGAGCTGGGTGTTGTGCCCTCCTCCAGGGGGCTGGCATTATAGTCCAGCTCTGAATCTGAGCTCTGAATCTATTATGATGTTGTGGATAAACTCTCAGAGGACAGCCTTTATTTCTCTTGAGTTTGAGCTTCTGAGGAGCACTGCTCTTTTGTCTCCATTTCCTGATAAATAATAATAAATAGCTTTCATGGGACATGTGTCATCCAGTACATACATGCTGCTGCTGCTAAGTCGCTCAGTCCTGTCCGACTCTGTGCGACGCCATAGACGGCAGCCCACCAGGCTCCCCCATCCCTGGGATTCTCCAGGCAAGAACACTGGAGTGGGTTGCCATTTCCTTCTCCAGTGCATGAAAGGGAAAAGTGAAAGTGAAGTCGCTCAGTAGTGTCCGACTCTTAGCGACCCCATGGACTACAGCCCACCCAGCTCCTCCATCCGTGGGATTCTCCAGGCAAGAGCACTGGAGTGGGCTGGACACTGTGAAAAATAAAGGGCTATTGTTATCATAAAACTAAAGTGAGCATTTAGAGCAGGATTTAGTGACTTGCCTCATGCTATACCACTAGTAAGCCATTGGAGAGAACTTTTGAATAGGAGCATTTGAACTCTGAAGCCAAGAGTGTAACCTCGCTGGCAGTGAGCTTTGTCAGCCAGCTTTATCCGGAGAATCAGTAACAGAAGGTCACTGTCCTTGGCTCATCCATCTCCCTCATGCAACATGGGGAAGCTCCTGATGGACAGTGTGTTTTATTCTTGTCTTCCCCTGCACTTAGCTTAGTGTCTGTAACATAGGACACATGCACTATATAGTTTATAATCAAAGAATACATTTAGTCCTATCACCACCCTTCTGTGGACAGTCTGGCTGTTGAAATTTTAAAAATATGGCCCTGTCAAGGTGTGTTCTGAGAAATTCAGAGGTCCCTCCTTGTGATTCTGGGAAAGACTGAAGGCAGGAGAAGGGGACAACAGAGGATGAGATGGTTGGATGGCATCACCGACTCAATGGACCTGAGTTTGAGCAAACTCCGGGAGATGGTGAAGGACAGAGAATCCTGGCGTGCTGTGGTCCACGGGTCACAAAGAGTCAGACACGACTGAGCAACTGAACAACAACAACACCACCTGTGATAAAAGATGACTTGCACTGGCTTCGGCTAAGGATGCATGTCCATAGTTGGCTGACATCTCACGCCACTGAGTTTTACCAAATGTCATGGTAACTAAACACGTCCTTATTGTCATTAAAGGTAACCAACATACTCTGAAGCTTCTTTTGAAGGGTGAAAAAATATGCCACTCCCAAATATGCCACTTTGGCATAAGAATTAGTCACTTGAAAACAGCAGGGAAAAGGACACTGATGTCCATTTTTCTTCTTGAAAGCAGCAGATAAAACTCCCATGGAAAAGCTGCCTTCTCTGTACCAGGAGGGAAAATGCACTCTTATGACCAGAGATAAGCAGTCCAGCCCAGAGAAATCTGTACCTACAAACATTGTTAACAGACACTCTCCTCATTCATTTTATTACTTTTTCACAATCACCACTCTTTGTTCAAATTAGTATATAAATACTTGGGCCTACCTGCTTTTTGGGTCTTCAGTTTCCTATGGGGGCCACATATACATTTACAAATCTCTATGTTTTCCTCCTGTTAATATGTCTTAAGCAAATTTAATCCCCAGGCCTAGTCATAGATCTTAAGAGAAAAGAGGTCAAGCATTGTCTCCCCTATAAACTCATGGGGTGGATTTCTTGAATCTTATTACAGGTTGTTACTTTTCCTCCTATTAAACTTCATTTCATAATGAGATAAATTTTGTATCTTTATTTCTCCTGGCTTGACAAAAAGCTACTGGGAGCTATTTGAGCTTACAAAATTTTTTTCATGAGTTTAAAATTGCAAAAATAAGGTTTGCTATGGAAAAGACCTAAACTCAAGGGACATGCATTTGCATTATTATAATCATCATAAACATCTCTCTGACACACATAGCTATATTGGCCAAGTTGATTATATGAAATATCAAATAGCTTTATGCATGTGGAATTTTAGGTAGATTCCTAAGTACACTGAAGTAAAATAAGCTTGGCACAACCCCACTAAAGGATTATCAATTAAAAGGTTACTTGAAAGATGACTTTATTTTTTAAATTTTGCATTCAGACAGTATCTATTTCTTAAAGGAAGATACCCTTGCTTGTGTAACCCAGGACTTTTGCAAGGCTAAAATACTGGAGAAAAAAATCACAGGTAAAATAAAAGTTTTAGCTGTTGGACAAAAAGAGCAACTAGACACTACTAGTTTTTCTTGTCAAAGTTTTGACCTGAGTACCACCAGGCAAGGGTAACAGAAGGAACCCAGGGCAGACATATCATAATGAGTTAGATCAATTTTGTGGAATTTATTTTTTTAAAGATAACCTGGCTTCATGTCTGTAGATAGTGTTATTACTAAAGAAAGAAACATCAGTAGTATATTATATTATATTATACTTTCCCATATTTCAAGGTACTTTATTTATATATATGTGTGTGTGTGTGGATTTGAGAATGTGAATGTGTATGGGAGGATTTATATGTATCTGAATAGCCTGTCATTAATCACATAGCTTTAACTATGCTATGCATGTATGTATGGGTATAAATATACATTGAAAGGTTTGGTGTTCATAACTTTCTGTCATTTTCCCAACCTGAGGTCATGGTTTTTATTCTTTTTTTTTTCTGATTGGAGTAATTCTCTAGTATATTCTTCAGATGGGATGCTTGATTAATAATTAATCTCAATCTTTCCTTGTTATCCAAAATATCTTTTGTAACCTTGTCAGATAAATTATACAGTAGATGCTTGAGCTTCAATCATTCTTCTTAGCAGTATAGCTATATCATTATATCATTTTTATTCTGTTGTTGCAAATGAAAAATTGGATGCTGGTACCAATACTATTATTTTTATTGTAGCAGCTTCTGCCTGAAAAGTTTGGAAGACTTTTCTATATGGTTTTGTAATTCAGGGATTTTCCCAGAATTTCTGCAGATCTGTGTCTATTCTCATTAGGATCAATAAGTCCTTTCAATCTGCAACTCAGGTTTTCCTTTAGTTAAGAGAAATTTTTTAATACATAATTTTTGTCTTTGCTTTTAATTCTCTTTTTGGATCTCCAGTTATTCACACTGAATGTTCTAGATCTAACTTCCAAGTCCCTTTTATTTTCCCTCCTAATTTCTGCTTCTTAATCTTTTTGCTTATGGCATGATACTCCATGTTACTTTTAAGGAAAACCATTGATGTGTCTCTTCTTTAGATCATCCAGTGACATTTTTAAAAGTCATATTAACTCCCAGAGTTTATGTTTGTATCTGTATGTGTGATTTTATTAAAATCTCCTTGAGTGTCAAGTTTTATCCTAGTTTTCTGTCTTCTTCAATAGCTCTAAATTGATGTGGAAATTTTATTTGTTGTTTTTTCTTCTTGCCCCATCCCCACTATTACTTTTAGATTCTCTTAGTGGTGGTATCATTATTTACTCAGAGAAGGCAGTGGCACCCCGCTCCAGTGCTCTCGCCTGGAAAATCCCACGGAGGGAGCGGCCTGGTGGGCTGCAGTCCATGGGGTCACTAAGAGTCAGACACGACTGAACGACTTCACTTTCACTTTTTATTTTCATGCATTGGAGAAGGAAATGGCAACCCACTTCAGTGTTCTTACCTGGAGTATCCCAGGGACGGGGGAGCCTGGTGGGCTGCCGTCTATGGGGTCGCACAGTCGGACATGACTGAAGCAACTTAGCAGCAGCAGCAGGATTATTTACTTAAACATTTATTGGGACAGCTTGTTGGAACTCCATGGTTGGAGATGTTATACGATACACAAGTCCTGACACTCTGGACAGTGCCGCTTCTCTGCCCCTGTAGTCAGCAGCAGACCTGCAGGCAGACTGTCCGACTTCCTATGAAGCATAGGAAGAGGTCTCTCACCCTTGCCTTCACCATGGTAGGAAGGATATGACCCAATGATCCAGCCCTTTATCAGCTTCAGAAGGAGCAGAGAGAATGGGGATCATCATGTGGAGCAATGCTGACCTTCCCTATGGAAGTCTTGAGTTCTCTGAGAGGCAAGCTTTCCCCAGGATCTACAGGCTTCACACACCACCCAAGACTCTGCTATGTCTTCCCCCAGCTGCTGCTGCTGCTAAGTCACTTCAGTCGTGTCCAACTCTGTGCGACTCACAGACGGCAGCCCACCAGGCTCCTCTGTCCCTGGGATTCTCCAAGCAAGAGTACTGGCATGGGTTGCCATTTCCTTCTCCAGCGTCCTCCTCCAGTCCAGTGGGCAAATCCTCACCTCTGCTCTCTTATTCACACTTCCCTGCCTTCTTCTGCCTACTGGGCTGGCCCTACAGTTCCTGGGTTTAGGGGTACTAGTAAGTTGAATTGGGAGTAGAAACAAGTCTTATGGTCCAAGCTGCCATTTCCCAGACCTAGGTCCACACAAAGTCAGCATTCAAATGAACAGAACTGTGCTTAGAAACACAGTGTGAATCTGTCTTCCCTATTAGCTGACTCCTGAAATCCCATCCTTAAGGATCCTTCCTTTGGCTCAAAAATCTTCCCTTTAAAGTGCAAAGAAAAAAAAAAGGTGGGGAAAACCTTAGGCAAAACTTAATGCATATTAGAAACTTACATATTAGATGAAAATGTTTGATCAACCCTTAGCTTGAGAACACGGGCATCAACAAGAAGTAAGGGCAAATCAGGGGCACTTTCAAGATAGGGTAAGGAGGGGGCAGGAAAGTGGTTTGAGTGTGAATGTGAAGCAAAGTCACCTTTAGGAAAGAGTGTGCTGAGGGCTGAGAATAAAGTTCATTCCCCCTGTAATTTTGAGTAAACCCTCTTAAATCACTTTGGATAAAAACAGATTTAATCTATTTTTTCTCTTAAAAATTGTCTGTGGTACAAAATCTTGAGAGCAGTATCAGACTTCCAGCAATTCAGGGCATAAACATTCTCAACTGTCTCAGGTGTTGGTAGTGTTGCCTTTAAAATATATTGCCAAGGCCATGCATTCTAACACAAGAGATGATTTCTGGTTTTGTGAGGAACAAGCATGTTAATGAAAGGTCCACAAGGAAAGGGAAGGAACAAAGTGAAGAGCTTTCTGCTACCCACAACGAGCAGTGCTTCTGCAAGGCACTGGCGATAAACAGTGGAAGCAAAAAGAGTATTTCCAAGATTCCCTAAGGCTCTCATCTGCAAGCAAGTATCAGGAAAAGTGAGTTGTCCATGGAATTGCAGAAAGCAATGAAGAGCATCAGAAAATGTAAATATGTAGCTAAGTGAATACTGACTGTTGAAACAACAGCGGTAATAATGTCTTGTAGAAAAAATAATACCCATAAGTGAAGTGCATGACAACAATGGCAAAAAGGGAGGAAGAGGAAGTAAAATGGGAGTAAAAATAAGGTTTTTATGTAGTTTGGGAAGTGTACATTCAAAGTAGAATGTAATAAGTCAAGTATGAGTAATCTTTGGAGTAACAGCTAAAAAAATAAAGAGGTACAGCTATAAAGCTGATACCAAAGATTAATAGTCTCAAATGGGAAGTAATTCAGCTGCAAGTTAACATGAGAATAAACAAACTGGTATATTCATGCAATAAAAGACTATCAAGCAAAGAAAGCTAGTGAACCATGACTATATGCAATAAATGTTAAAAAACATTTTGGCAAACAGAATTGGCTAGAATGAATATAAATATCAACCTGCTGTTTATTTTGGACTTGATGAAACCACAGTGAACATCCCTTAATCTAAATAAATGACATGATTAGAAAGTGATGCTAAATAGAATTTTCAGCCTGTCTTTTGAACAATTCATCATTGGAGGGACCTGATTTTCAGAGTCAGCAAGAAGTGACTTATTCTCCCTTCCCTGCACCCCACTTCCACCACACCAAACAATCGCTGGCACTTGCAACCAATACCTGGGAAGCAATCAGGGGTAATCTGGAACTCCGAGCACTTTAACAAGCACTCTCAGAAGGTATTTCCTGGAATAATCGTTGTTTAGTCACTAACTCGTGTCTGACTCTTTGCGACGCCATGGACTGCAGCCCACCAGGCTCCTCTGTCCGTGGAATTTTCCCAGCAAGAATACTGGAGTGGGTCATCATTTCCTCCTCCAGGGGATCTTCCCAACGCAAGGCTAGAACTCTCATCTCCTGTTTGGCAGGTGGATTATTTACCACTGAGCCACCTGGGAAGCCCAATTGGAAAAATAGTCTTTAGTAAACTAAAAAGACTCTTCCTATAATAACATTTGAGTAGTCTTTCACATAACAAAGAAATATTGTCAGAATTCTACATGTTTGCTGCTTTCAACTTATCAGTCCTTCTCTAAATTGTGATTAGGCTCATGTAGACTCTCCTTGATATACCCTCACTCCAACTCAGATGTCCAAGTTCTTCCCTCTCTATTTTCCATCAAATCCTATTCTTGAATAAACTCACTCATACAATAGAAGAAATGTCCAGTTATGACTCTGTGTTCCAACTCTCCCAGGGACATGTGCAGAAAATGCATTATTGGCAAAAGAAATAAATCTCTAATTGAATTTTTATTATCCAGATATAATTCACATCTCATAAAATTCACCCTTTTAAAATGTACAGTTCAGTGGGTTTTTTACAGTTGTAAAACTATTCCCAGTATGTAACTGCAGAATCTATCATCCTCAAAGAAATCCTGTACATATTAGTGGTCACTCCTCACTCCTACCTGCCCCCAGTCCCTGGTAAATCTAAACTGCTTTCTGTTTCTATGGATTTAACTATTCTGGGCATTTCATATAGAAGAAGTCATACAGTATGTAATATTTTGTGTTTATCTTCTTTCATTTAGCATAATGTTTTCAAGGTTCATCCATATGGTCCCATGTATGAGTACTTCATTACTTTTTATGGGCCAGCATTCCATTGTACACTTTTGTTTGTTCCTTAGTTGATAGACACAGGAGTTGTTTCCAATTTTTGGTTCTTATGAATAACACTTCTCTGAAGACTTGTGCACACTTTTTGTATGTGGATATATATTTTCAATTTCTTTGGGTATTTACCTGTGAGTGGAATTTCTGGGTCGCTTGGTAACTGTGTTTAACGTTTTAGGGAACTGCCAAACTGTTTTTCCCCAGCAGCTGCACAATTTTACATTCTCATCAGCAAGGCACAAGAGTTCCAATTTCCCCATATCCTCTACGACACTTGTTACTGTCTGTCTTTATGACCACAGCCGTCTTATTGGGTATGAAATGGTGTGTGCATGCTTAGTTGTTTCAGCCGTGTCCGATTCTTTGTGACCCATGGACTGCAGCCCACCAGGCTCCTCTGTCCATGGGATCCTCCAGGCAAGAGTACTGGAGTCGGTTACCAGCCCTCCTCCAGGGGATCTTCCCAACCCAGGGACCGAACCCGTGTCTCCTGTGTCTGCTGCTTTGCAGGTGGATTCTTCACTGCTGGGCCACCAGGGAAGGCCGTGAAATGGTACCTTGTGGTTTTGACTTGCATTTTGTTGATGACTAGTTATTCTGAACATCATTTTTTTGTTCATCTTTTGTGTATCTTCTTTTAAAAAATGTCTACCCAGACCTTTTGGTCATTTTTAAGTTAGTTTACCTATCTTTTTATTGTTTAGTTGTAGGAGTTCTTTATATATTCTCATATATTCTCTATAAAAGCCTCTTATCAGATTCATGACTGGCAAATATTTTTCTTCACTTTATGGGTTTTTACTTTCTTGATAGTGTCCTTCGAATTACAGAAGTGTTAATTTTAATGAGGTCCAATTTATATATTTTTCTTTGCTGCTTATGCTTTTGAGAAACTTTGATATAACCCAAGGTTTCTGAAAAACCTTCTCTAAGAAATCATTGCCTAATCCAAGGTTACAAAGACTTACAGTTATGTTTCGCTCTAAGAATTTTATAATTTTAGGTACAAAGTTAGGTCTATCATCCATTTTGAGTTAATTTTTGTGTCTGGTGGTAAGTAGGAGTCCTACCTCACTTTTTAAACTTGTGGATATCCAGCTGGGCCAGCACCATTTGTTGAAGAGACTATTTTTTTTTTTCCCTCTACTGAATGGCCTTGGTGCCAATGTTAAAAGTCAGTGGACCATAAATACATAGCTTTACTTCTTGACTGTTGATCTACTCCACTAATCAATGTATATCTCTTATGCCAATACCACATAGTTTTGATTACTGTGGCCTTGTTCTAAGTTTTGAAATCATGAAGAATGAGACCTCCATCTTCATTCTTCCTCTCAAGATTGTCTTGGCTATTTGGAACCCTTGCATTTCTACATGAATTCTGGAATCAACTTTTCAATTTCTGTAGAAAAGACCATTTGGATTTGGATATGAGCCTGTAGATAAACTTGGGGAGCACTGCCATCTTAGCAACACTGAGTCTTTTAATCCACGAACACATATATTTCTATTTATGTAACTCATGCATAATTCCTTCCAACAATATTTTATGGTTTTCAGTGTACATATCTTGTACTTCTTTTGTTAAAGTTATTTCAAAGTATTTGCTTCTTTTTAATGCTATTGTGAATAGAATTTATATTTCATTCTTCATGATAGCCTTGTATTATTCATTGCTAATATATAGAAATACAATAAATTATTGTGTGTTGATCTTGCATCTTTGCCAAAACTATTTATTAGTTCTAATAGCTTTTTCCATGGAGATCACGTCCTTTACAAATACAGATAATTTTACTTCCTTTTTTATTGGATATTTTTGCTCTTTTCCTTGCTTAGTAGCCCTCATTCAAATCTGTACTACTGTCTTGAACAAAAATGGTAAGAGCGGACATCCTTATCTCATTATTGATCTTAGGGGAAGACTTCCATTATTTCACCATAGCTGTGTGGTTTTTGCAGATGCCTTTTTTACACATGAGGAAGTCCCTTTCATTTCTAATTTGTTCAGTGTTTTTACTATGAAAGCATGCTGGATTTTTTTCAAATGCTTTTTCTCTGTCTATTGAGGCAATCGTGTGCCTTTTGTCCTTAACTCTATAAACATAGTGCATTACATTGATTTTTATCTGTTGAGCCAACCTTAAATTCCTGGAAGAAATCTTACTTGGTCATGGCATATAATAATTTTTATATATTATTGCATTAGACTTGCTAATACTTTGCTGAGCATTTTTGCATTTACATTCATATTCCTGAAATTTTATAAACTCTTTGTGTCTTTCTATGTAAATTTCTTCTAAATGAGATAAATTCTTAGGGAGAGTATAGGAAAGACTAATACATGTCACATAAGTCAAGGGAGTTTTACTATCTAAGCTCTAGTCTCTCCATGCAGATCTCAGTAGGTACTTTCCATGAATTATTTATTACCCAATTATCATATATGAGTTCCATTTCCACATACAGTCTTTCAGTTGATTTCTTTTCCCACTCAGATAATTGGCTTACTAAAGTTTATTCACATGACTATATTGATTTGAACTGTATTCTCCCCTAGGAAAAGACAGGAAGATGTATCTTTAGTTTGCACACTTCAAGAACAGATTTTTGTTTTGTTTTGATATTTGAGGTTTGTTATTTTGATTGGCTTTTTTTTAATGCTCAAAACCCAAAATAAACAGAATACCAATTATACAAAAGTCTTTAGAGAAATAAAACGTAGCAAAAATGCTGCGGTACCTTCAGTCAGTTCAGTTGCTCAGTTGTGTCCGACTCTTTGCGACCCCATGAACCGGAGCACGCCAGGCCTCCCTGTCCATCACCAATTCCCAGAGTCCACCCAAACCTATGTCTATTGTGTCCGTGATGCCATCCATCTCATCCTCTGTCATCCCCTTCTCCTCTGCCCTCAATCTTTCCCAGCATCAGAGTCTTTTCAAATGAGTCAGCTCTCTGCATCAGGTGGCCAAAGCATTGGAGTTTCAGCTTCAGCATCAGTCCCTCCAATGAACAACCAGGACTGATCCCCTTTAGGATGGACTGGTTGGATCTCCTTGCAGTCCAAGGGACTCTCAAGAGTCTTCTACAACACCACAGTTCAAAAGCATCAATTCTTTAGCACTCAGCTTTTTTTATAGTCCAACTCTCACATCCATACATGATTACTGAAAAACTATAGCTTTGACAATACTGGCCTTTGTCAACAAAGTAATGTCTCTGCTTTTTAGCATGCTATATAGGTTGGTCATAACTTTCCTTCCAAGGAGCAAGCGTCTTTTAATTTCATGACTGCAATCACCATCCACAGTGATTTTGGAGCCAAAAAAAAAAAAAAAAAGCAAGCCACTGTTTCCACTGTTTCCCCATCTATTTACCATGAAGTGATGGGACCGGATTCCATGATATTAGTTTTCTGAATGTTGAGCTTTAAGCCAACTTTTTCACTCTCCTCTTTCACTTTCATCAAGAGGCTCTTTAGTGCTTTTTTGCTTTCTGCCATAAGGGTGGTGTCATCTGCATATCTGAGGTTATTGATATTTCTCCTGGCAATCTTGATTCCAGCTTGTGCTTCCTACACCCCAGCGTTTCTCATGATGTACTCTGAATATAAGTTAAATAAGCAGGCTGACAATATACAGCCTTGACGTACTCTTTTTCCTATTTGGAACCAGTCTGCTGTTCCATGTCCAGTTCTAACTGTTGCTTCCTGGCCTGCATACAGGTTTCTCAAAAGGCAGGTCAAGTGGTCTGCTATGTCCATCTCTTTCAGAATTCACCACAGTTTATTGTGATCCACATAGTCAAAGGCTTTGGCATAGTCAATAATGCAGAAATAGACTTTTTTTTAAACTCTCTTGCTTTTTCGATGATCCAGCGGATGTTGGCAATTTGATCTCTGGTTCCTCTGTCTTTTCTAAAACCAGCTTGAACATCTGGAAGTTCATGGTTCATGTATTGTTGAAGCCTGTTTTGGAGAATTTTGAGCATTACTTTACTAGCATGTGAGATGATTGCAATTGTGTGGTAGTTTGAGCATGCTTTGGGATTGCCTTTCTTTGGGATTGGAATGAAAACTGACCTTTTCCAGTCCTGTGGCCACTGCTGAGTTTTCCAAACTTGCTGGCATATTGAGTGCAGCACTTTCACAGCATCATCTTTCTGATTTGAAATAGCTCAACTGGAATTCCATCACTTTCATTAGCTTTGTTCGTAGTGATGCTTTCTAAGGCCCACTTGACTTCACATTCCAGGATGTCCGCCTCTAGTTGAGTGTGAGTGATCACACCTTCATGATTATCTGGGTCGTGAAGATCTTTTTTTTACAGTTCTTCTGTGTATTCTTGCCACCTCTTCTTAATATCTTCTGCTTCTGTTAGATCCATACCATTTCTGTCCTTTATTGAGCCCATCTTTGCATGAAATATTCCCTTGGTATCTCTAACTTTCTTGAAGAGATCTCTAGTCTTTCCCATTCTGTTGTTTTCCTCTATTTCTTTGCATTGATTGCTGAGGAACGCTTTCCATATCTTTCCTTTTCCCCTTTGCTTTTGCTTCCCTTCTTTTCACAACAATTTGTAAGGCCTACTCAGACAGCCATTTTGCTTTTTTGCATTTCTTTTTCTTGGGGATGGTCTTGCTCCCTGTCTCTTGTACAATGTCACAAACCTCCATCCATAGTTCATCAGGCACTCTGTCTATCAGATCTAGTCCCTTAAATCTATTTCTCACTTCCCCTGTATAGTCATAAGCAGTTTGATTTAGGTCACACCTGAATGGTCTAGTGCTTTTCCCTACTTTCTTCAATTTAAGTCTGAATGTGGCAATAAGAAGTTCACGATCTGAGCCACAGTCAGCTCCCGGTCTTGTTTTTGCTGACTGAATAGAGCTTCTCCATCTTTGGCTGCAAAGGATATAATCAATCTGATTTCAGTGTCAACCATCTGGTGATGTCCATGTGTAGAGTCTTCTCTTGTGTTGTTGGAAGATGGTGTTTGCTATGACCCGTGCGTGCTCTTGGCAGAACTCTATTTGCCTTTGCCCTGCTTCATTCTGTACTCCAAGGCCAAATCTGCCTGTTACTCCAGGTGTTTCTTGACTTCCTACTTTTGCTTTCCAGTCCCCTATAATGAAAAGGACGTCATTTTGGGATGTTAGTTCTAGAAGGTCTTGTAGGTCTTCATAGAACCATTCAACTTCAGCTTCTTCAGCGTTACTGGTCAGGGCATAGACTTGGATTACAGTGATATTGAATGGTTTGCCTTGGAAATGAACAGAGATCATTCTGTCGTTTTTGAGATTGCATCCAATCTCAAAGTAGTGTACCTTACTTGGTATTTTAAAGTTCTCATACTTTGGGATTATAAGTCCTATCAGAGTCAAAACTACACAGAACACTAGAAATCTAAAGATTTACATTTAAAGTAGGATTATACTGAAATTATGTTATAGTAACTGGGAAAACTTAACCTTGATTGGTCATCACTAATATGATCATTGAAGAATGGAAAGAACAAAGGGGTTGTTAATCAGAAGTCTATTTCAAAGCATTTTCCAAAACTTATTTGGGAAAACAATAATAATAACTAGATTAGTTAATCATTAGAACACTATTTTATTGTTTATATTTTGTGTTATATCACAAGTGCTTTGAGGGCAGGTACAGTATGTCTTTTGCTATGAGGCATTCAAAATGTCCAGTGAAATATAAGCACATACTGGGAACCACCAAACATTCCAGAATGGATAACTCCATGAGTCAAAATAGCTAACAAGAAATACTGAGGCCACACTCCGTGTAGGGCTTTCTACTAAAAGAAGTAGTTGCTTCTTTTACTTAATGTCAATGTTGTACAAGATAATTAATATAGTTTTCTATTGTCTTCAATAGCAATATATTCCTGCATTAAACAGAATCTTAATGATTTTGAGAATGATGTATGTTAAGGACATTTTATTATCTTGTGTTACAAAATTTTAATTATTATCTTGTATTACAAAATTTTGACCACTTTATTATTTTTGGCCCCTTAATCTTATTTATATTTTTCTTTATAGATGTTATTAAATCTTATGCTGTAATTTGAAACTCTTTAATTTAATAATTCCTGATTTTTTTAACATGTTTGGAAAGATTTTCTCCTGTACAAGATTATAAAAATACCTCCACACACACACACACACACAAACGTAAGTACTGGATAGCTTATCACAGTTTGGGACAACTTTCTCAGAGGAATTAATAGCTCCTTGTTAACCAATCTGTTGGTCTATTTTACTGTGTCAGTGAAGTGAAGTTCTGCCTATTTGCCAAATCTGAACATAAAACTATAATCTCATACTCAGTAACTGGTTTTGACAGTGGTGGCAGAACAGAAGCCATCCAAAAATAAAGTTATCCAAAACATGAAAAGTTTTATTAGCCTTTGATCAAGATACATACCTCTAGGTACAGATGAAATGAATATTTATAATTTTATTAGATTCAATTGCTTCAGGCTATAAACTTCATTGCTGAGTTTCAACTTTAATTTTTATGGCCTGAGAGAGATGCATTTGAATATGTCATCCTTGAATAAAAACATTAACTAACACCTTCAATTCCATGCTACTGTTCTCTATATATTAAATCACAGGAAAATAAAAATTCATATAACAAAACCTATTATTCTACTTTTTAATTAAAATGATCCTTTTCATATAATATAGTTTAGTAATTAAGTCAATTTCCATAATCTATTGCCTATTTCTTTATAGATCATACATTTGAACCTAATTTGCCTTTAAAATACTCCTTTGTCAATTTCATACTTACTGATGGCAACTTTCTACTTGGGGACATGGGTATTTCTGAACATGCCTCATTTCTCCTGTTGGATGCTGGAGTCACTGAGGGCATGGAGTTGTGTGTGATGTGTTTGTCTTGACCACATCTGTCCTTTGGGCTGGGAAAAGAGTGCACACAGACTTCTCCTCTACAGTGGAGGAGGGGTCAGATCTGGGTGCAGACAGGACAATCATTCCACCCACAGCTTGCACCCACTTGACAGAAATGCAGCTCTGAGGCTTGCACACCCTTTGAAATTGAAGTGAAAGTGTCAGTTGCTCAGTTGTGTCTGACTCTGTGACTCCAGGACTGTAGCCATGGAATTCTCCAGGCAAGAATACTGGAGTGGGTAGGCATTCCTTTCTCCAGGGGATTTTCCCAACCCTGGGATCGAACCAAGGTTTCCCACATTGCAGGCAGATTCTTTACCAGCTCAGCTGCCAGTGAAGCCCCTTGCATACATTTTAGATGATCGATTACTTACTTTTCTCAAACCAAGGATCAGTAGGGCCAGAGAGTAGAGCTCAAAATCAGATAAAAAGGGAGCAAATTGTTCTCCATTTGGATATTAAAAACAATTATAAGTTAGGCTGACAACCAAAGATAGGGTTTTATCTCCCTGTTCTCTAAAACTGAAGGTGATCTTTGAGCTTTTAGGAATTTCATAACCTCTATTTAAACATATACTGTTATTCTCATGGGCAAAAGTTGAGAGAGCAGTTATTCTTTTGAATTGTTTTTCAAACTCTTTTTTTCTTTTTTTTTTTTTTTGGTCTGTTTTTGTTTGCTTTCCCTTTCTTTTAAAATTATGCCACTATTTAAACAGAATAAAAAATCTACTAATATCATGAAAACAGAGATGTCAGAAGTGCCTGGTAAACATCCAAATGACACATTAGAGACTAGAATATTCACCTCTACAATAGGCTATGATAGGGATAAACATCTCCCAGCATTCAGCGGGAAACAAATATTTTCACTTTCATTTCTGTGTTAATTATATCACCACTATCCCACATGTGGGGAGTGTGAAGAACAATGAACCACGGGAAAAGACATTCAGCACAAGCTGCCTGTCTATCAAATACATTATCAAGGCCAGACAGATTCTACATCCACCTTTAAGGCGTGATTACAGTGCAGGACCATCACTGCTTCAGCATAAAATTGTTATTCACCATACCAAGCTAAACTATATTCTTACCCTTCTTCATTGACTTAATCAGCCATTTTAGCAGCTGAGCTTTTTAACAGTTAGGTTGTAGCATCTAAAACTTACACTTTTGTTATTACCATTTATAAGAGCACCCTTGGAAATAGCACTAGGATTCATATTTCCTCTGTCTGAAAAGTAAGAAGTCATCATTTTATTGTCCATCTGTTTGAAAGATGCGATAGTTTTTAATAGTTACTACACTTCTTGACATATTTGGAACATCCATTCATGTGCCTTCTCTAACATTCTCAAGTTTGTGATGTACTATATATATACATGTAAGGTAGAAGAAATGACCAAAAGAATCAACACATAAATGGCTGAACACCTAATAAGTTTCCATCGATTATTTAGGACAAAACAAAATTATATGAATAACAAGTACTAGAGCAGAGACAGGGAGGAGCCAAGATGGCGGAGGAGGAGGACGGGGAGACCACTTTCTCTCCTACAAATTCATCCAAAGAATAACTGAACGCAGAGCAAACTTCACAAAACAACTTCTGATCCCTAGCTGAGGTCATCAGGCGCCCAGAAAAGCAGCCCATTGTCTTCGAAAGGAGGTAGGACAAAATATAAAACATAAAACGTGAGACAAAAGAGCTAAGGACGGAGATCGTCCCAGGAAGGGAGTCTTAATAGAGGACGTTTCCAGACACTGGGAAACCCTCGCACTGGCGGGCCTGGGGGAAGTGTTTGAATCTCGGAAGGCAACCTGACTGCGAGGGAAACAATAAATAAAACCCACAGATTATGAGCCTAAAAGCAACTCCCAGCAGAAAAGTACCCCAGACACCCGCATCCGCCACCAGCAAGTGGGGGCTGGAGGAGAGGAGGCGGTGGCATTGCTTGGGGTAAGGACCGGGCCTCAGTGCCCTGAGGGCAATCGGAGGGAGCGTTTGTGAGTTACCAACTTGAACTGTGGGAGAGCAAAAGAGAGAGAGGAAATTAACCTGCCCGAACACACTGCCGGCCGTTCACAGAACAAAGGGTCTGAGCAAGTCCAGGGAAGAGCTCGCAGGCTGCGGACCAGCCCAGCCCCGCCGGAGGCAGGAGGCAGGGGGGAGGGGAAAGGGGCAGGCTGGCCCCAAGGGCCGCATCCCCCACCGCGCTGCAAACAGGCCCCCAGTTTCTAACCAAAGACCGCCTGAGATTCTGGATGGTCGACATCCGCGGGAGAGTCGCGGGGAGACACAGGGCGCAGGCTCCCAACCGGCGCGGGCGGGGACTGGGGCTGGGACCGCGGAGGGGAGAAGGCGCGCGCACCCAACCGGCGCGGGCGGGGACTGGGGCTGGGACCGCGGAGGGGAGAAGGCGCGCCGCACCGGGGACAGCGCGCCCGTCAAGCCCCTGGCTGCCTGGGCCACTCGGACGGGAAGGCACAGAGAGCAGGCGCAGCTTTGTGTTCCGCGCTTCTGTGGAACACCCGAGGGCTGGAGCCGCGCGCAGCGCAGGGCGCGCTCCATATGGAGCAGCCGGGAGCCTGAGCAGCGCAGACGGAGAAAGCAGGGTCGGCCCCTCCCCACAGCGCCAGCCTCTCCCGGCAGCGCAAGCCCCTCCCCGCAGAGCGACGGAACTAGCTACCTGAACAAGAGACCACCTCCGCCCGCCTGTGTCAGGGCGGAAATGAGACTCTGAAGAGACCGGCAAACAGAAGCCAAATAAACAAAGGGAACCGCTTCAGAAGGGACCGGTGCAACAGATTAAAATCCCTCTAGGAAACACCGACTACACCGGAAGGGGCCTGTGGATACCGAGAAGCGTAAGCTGGAACGAGGAGCTATCTGAAACTGAGCCGAACCCACACTGACCGCAACAGCGCCAGAGAAATTCCTAGATATATTGTTACTTTTCTTTTTTTAAGAAAAAAAAATTTTTTTTTTATTTTTTCTTTTTTATTTGTTCTCTTTTATTTTCCTTTAAAATTCCCTCTTACTCCCCCATTACTCCTTAACTCTCATTTTCATAGATTTTTATGATTTTTTTAATTAGGGGAAAATATTTTTTTTTCTTTCTTTCTTTTTTTTTCCTTTTTCTCTTCTATTTTCTATTTTTCTTTTTCTCTTATTTCTTTTAAAGTCCTCTAGTATTCCTCTACTACTCCTTAATTTTCATTTTCAGTACACTATAACCTTACAAAAAAAGAAAAAGAAGAGCAGCCCTATTTTTAAATCAAACTTCATATATATTTCTAAAAATTTTTTTGTGTGTTTTGGTTTTTGTTTTTAATATAGTGTTTTTAAGAGTCTAACCTCTACTCTAGATTTTTAATTTTTGTTTTTCAGTATATGATATAAATTGTGGACATTTAAGAATCCAATATTCAGTTCCCATTTTTATTCAGGAGGGTGTTGATTATTCTCTCCCAATCTTGACTCTCTGTTTTCTACCACAGAACACCTCTGTTTCCTCCTTTCCCCTTCTCTTCCCAGTCCAATTCTGTGAATCTTTGGGGGTGTCTGGGCTACGGAGAACACTCTGGGAACAGACAACTGCGTAGATCTGTCTCTCTCCTCTTGAGTACCCCCCTTTTCTCCTCCTGCTCATCTCTATCTCCCTCCTCCCTCTCCTCTTCTTCATGTAACTCTGTGAACCTCTCTGGGTGTCCCTAATGGGGGAGAATCATTTCGCCCTTAACCTAGAAGTTTTATTATCAGTGCTGTATAGTTGGAGAAGTCCTGAGACTACAGGAAGAAATCCAGAGGCAGGAGACTTAAGCCCAAAACCTGAGAACATCAGGAAACTCCTGACTACATGGAACGTTAAGTAATAAGTGACTGTCCAAAAGCCTCCATACCTACACTGAAACCAACCACCACCCAAGAGCCAATAAGTTGTAGAGCAAGACATACCATGCAAATTCTCCAGCAACGCAGGAACATAGCCCTGAATGTCAACATACAGGCTGCCCAAGGTCACACCTAACACATAGACCCATCTCAAAACTCATTACTGGGCACTCCATTGCTCTCCAAAGAGAAGAAATCAAGTTCCACACATCAGAACACCGACGCAAGCTTCCTTAAGCGGGAAACCTTGACAAGCCAATCGTCTAACCCCACCCACTGGGTAAAACCTCCACAATAAAAAGGAACCACAGACCTCCAGAATACAGAAAGCCCACTCCAGACACAGCAATCTAAACAAGATGAAAAGGCAAAGAAATACCCAACAGGTAAAGGAACATGAAAAATGCCCACCAAGTCAAACAAAAGAGGAGATAGGGAATCTACCTGAAAAAGAATTTGGAATAATGATAATAAAAATGATCCAAAATCTTGAAAACAAAATGGAGTTACAGATAAATAGCCTGGAGACAAAGATTGAAAAGATGCAAGAAATGTTTAATAAAGACCTAGAAGAAATAAAAAAGAGTCAATTAAAAATGAATAATGCAATGAATGAGATCAAAAACACTCTGGAGGGAACCAAGAGTAGAATAACGGAGACAGAAGATAGGATAAGTGAGGTAGAAGATAAAATGGTGGAAATAAATGAAGCAGAGAGGAAAAAAAGAAAAAAGGATCAAAAGAAATGAGGACAACCTCAGGAACCTCTGGGACAATGTGAAATGCCCCAACATTCGAATCATAGGAGTCCCAGAAGAAGAAGACAAAAAGAAAGGCCATGAGAAAATACTCGAGGAGCTAATAGCTGAAAACTTCCCTAAAATGGGGAAGGAAATAGCCACCCAAGTCCAAGAAACCCAGAGAGTCCCAAACAGGATAAACCCAAGGCGAAACACCCCAAGACACATATTAATCGAATTAACAAAGATCAAACACAAAGAACAAATATTAAAAGTAGCAAGGGAGAAACAACAAATAACACACAAAGGGATTCCCATAAGGATAACAGCTGATCTATCAATAGAAACCCTCCAGGCCAGAAGGGAATGGCAGGACGTACTGAAAGTAATGAAAGAGAATAACCTACAACCTAGATTACTGTACCCAGCGAGGATCTCAATCAGATATGAAGGAGAATTCAAAAGCTTTACAGACAAGCAAAAGCTGAGAGAATTCAGCACCACCAAACCAGCTCTTCAACAAATGCTAAAGGATCTTCTCTAGACAGGAAATGCAGAAAGGTTGTATAAATGTGAACCCAAAACAACAAAGTAAATGGCAACGGGACCACACCTATCAATAATTACCTTAAATGTAAATGGGTTGAATGCCCCAACCAAAAGACAAAGACTGGCTGAATGGATACAAAAACAAGACCCCTATATATGCTGTCTACAAGAGACCCACCTCAAAACAAGAGACACATACAGACTAAAAGTGAAGGGCTGGAAAAAAATATTTCACACAAACGGAGAACAAAAGAAAGCAGGAGTCACAATACTCATATCAGATAAATAGACTTTCAAATAAAGGATGTGAAAAGAGACAAAGAAGGACACTACATAATGATCAAAGGATCAATCCAAGAAGAAGATATAACAATTATAAATATATATGCACCCAACATAGGAGCACCGCAATATGTACTGCAAACGCTAACGAGTATGAAAGAGGAAATTAATAGTAACACGATAATAGTGGGAGACTTTAATACCCCACTCACAACTATGGATAGATCAATTAAACAGAAAATTAACAAGGAAACACAAACCTTAAATGACACAATGGACCAGCTAGACCTAATTGACATCTATAGGGCATTTCACCCCAAAACAATCAACTTCACCTTTTTCTCAAGTGCACACGGAACCTTCTCCAGAATAGATCACATCCTGGGCCATAAATTTGGTCTTGGAAAATTCAAAAAAACTGAAATCTTTTCTGACCACAGTGCAGTAAGATTAGATCTCAATTACAGGAAAAAAAATTGTTAAAAATTCAAACATATGGAGGCTAAATAACACGCTTCTGAATAACCAACAAATCATAGAAGAAATCAAAAAAGAAATCAAAATATGCATAGAAATGAATGAAAATGAAAACACAACAACCCAAAACCTATGGGACTGTAAAAGCAGTGCTAAGGGGAAGGTTCATAGCATTACAGGCTTACATCAAGAAACAAGAAAAAAGCCAAATAAACAACCTAACTCTACACCTAAAGCAATTAGAGAAGGAAGAAATGAAGAACCCCAGGGTTAGTGGAAGGAAAGAAATCTTAAAAATTAGGGCAGAAATAAATGCAAAAGAAACTAAAGAGACCATAGCAAAAATCAACAAAGCTAAAAGCTGGTTTTTTGAAAAAATAAACAAAATTGACAAACCATTAGCAAGACTCATTAAGAAACAAAGAGAGAAGAACCAAATTAACAAAATTAGAAATGAAAATGAAGAGATCACAACAGACCACACTGAAATACAAAGGATCATAAGAGACTACTACCAGCAGCTCTATGCCAATAAAATGGACAACTTGGATGAAATGGACAAATTCTTAGAAAAGTATAACTTTCCAAAACTGAACCAGGAAGAAATAGAAGATCTTAACAGACCCATCACAAGCAAGGAAATCGAAACTGTAATCAAAAATCTTCCAGCAAACAAAAGCCCAGGACCAGATGGCTTCACAGCTGAATTCTACCAAAAATTTAGAGAAGAGCTAACACCTATCTTACTCAAACTCTTCCAGAAAATTGCAGAAGAAGGTAAACTTCCAAACTCGTTCTATGAGGCCACCATCACCCTAATTCCTAAATCCAACGATGCCACAAAAAAAGAAAACTACAGGCCAATATCACTGATGAACATAGATGCAAAACTCCTTAACAAAATTCTAGCAAACAGAATCCAACAACATATTAAAAAAATCATACACCATGACCAAGTGGGCTTTATCCCAGGAATGCAAGGATTCTTTAATATCCACAAATCAATCAATGTAATACACCACATTAACAAATTGAAAGCTAAAAACCATATGATTATCTCAATAGATGCAGAGAAAGCCTTTGACAAAATTCAACACTCATTTATGAATTAAAACTCTCCAGAAAGCAGGAATAGAAGGAACATACCTCAACATAATAAAAGCTATATATGACAAACCCACAGTAAGCATCACCCTCAATGGTGAAAAATTGAAAGCATTTCCCCTGAAATTAGGAACAAGACAAGGGTGCCCACTCTCACCACTACTATTCAACATAGTGTTGGAAGTTTTGGCCACAGCAATCAGAGCAGAAAAAGAAGTAAAAGGAATCCAGATAGGAAAAGAAGAAGTGAAATTCTCGCTGTTTGCAGATGACATGATCCTCTACATAGAAAACCCTAAAGACTCTTCCAGAAAATTACTATAGCTATTCAATGAATATAGTAAAGTTGCAGGATATAAAATTAACACACAAAAATCCCTTGCATTCCTATATACTAACAATGAAAAAACAGAAAGAGAAATTAAGGAAACAATATCATTCACCATTGCAACAAAAAGAATAAGATACTTAGGAGTATATCTACCTAAAGAAACAAAAGACCTATACATAGAAAACTATAACACACTGATGAAAGAAATCAAAGAGGACACAAACAGATGGAGAAACATACTGTGTTCATGGATTGGAAGAATCAATATTGTCAAAATGGCTATTCTACCCAAAGCAATCTATAGATTCAATGCAATCCCTATCAAGCTACCAACGGTATTTTTCACAGAACTAGACCAAAGAATTTCACAATATGTATGGAAATACAAAAAACCTCGAATAGCCAAAGTAATCTTGAGAAAGAAGAATGGAACTGGAGGAATCAACCTGCCTGACTTCAGACTCTACTACAAAGCCACAGTCGTCAAGACAGTATGGTACTGGCACAAAGACAGAAATATAGACCAATGGAACAGAATAGAAAGCCCAGAGATAAATCCATGAGCCTATGGACACCTTATCTTTGACAAAGGAGGCAGGGATATACAATGGAAAAAAGACTACTTCTTTATTAACAAGTGGTGCTGGGAAAACTGGTCAACCACTTGTAAAGAATGAAACTAGAACACTTTCTAACACCATACACAAAAATAAACTCAAAATGGATTAAAGATCTAAATGTAAGACCAGAAACTATAAAACTCCTAGAGGAGAACATAGGCAAAACACTCTCCGACATAAATCACAGCAAGATCCTCTATGACCCACCTCCCAGAATATTGGAAATAAAAGCAAAACTAAACAAATGGGACCTAATGAAACTTAAAAGCTTTTGCACTACAAAGGAAACTATAAGTAAGGTGAAAAGACAGCCCTCAGATTGGGAGAAAATAATAGCAAATGAAGAAACAGACAAAGGATTAATCTCAAAAATATACAAGCAACTCCTGAAGCTCAATTCCAGAAAAATAAATGACCCAATCAAAAAATGGGCCAAAGAACTAAACAGACATTTCTCCAAAGAAGACATACAGATGGCTAACAAACACATGAAAAGATGCTCAACATCACTCATTATTAGAGAAATGCAAATCAAAACCACAATGAAGTACCATTACATGCCAGTCAGGATGGCTGCTATCCAAAAGTCTACAAGCAATAAATGCTGGAGAGGGTGTGGAGAAAAGGGAACCCTCTTACACTGTTGGTGGGAATGCAAACTAGTACAGCCACTATGGAAAACAGTGTGGAGATTTCTTAAAAAACTGGAAATAGAACTGCCATATGACCCTGCAATCCCACTTCTGGGCATACACACTGAGGAAACCAGATCTGAAAGAGACACGTGCACCCCAATGTTCATTGCAGCACTGTTTATAATAGCCAGGACATGGAAGCAACCTAGATGCCCATCAGCAGATGAATGGATAAGGAAGCTGTGGTACATATACACCATGGAATATTACTCAGCCATTAAAAAGAATTCATTTGAAGCAGTTCTAATGAGATGGATGAAACTGGAGCCCATTATACAGAGTGAAGTAAGCCAGAAAGATAAAGAACATTACAGCATACTAACACATATATATGGAATTTAGAAAGATGGTAACGATAACCCTATATGCAAAACAGAAAAAGAGACACAGAAATACAGAACAGACTTTTGAACTCTGTGGGAGAAGGTGAGGGTGGGATGTTTGGAAAGAACAGCATGTATATTATCTATGGTGAAACAGATCACCAGCCCAGGTGGGATGCATGAGACAAGTGCTCGGGCCTGGTGCACTGGGAAGACCCAGAGGAATCGGGTGGAGAGGGAGGTGGGAGGGGGGATCGGGATGGGGAATACGTGTAACTCTATGGCTGATTCATATCAATGTATGACAAAACCCACTGAAATGTTGTGAAGTAATTAGCCTCCAACTAATAAAAAAAAAAAAAAAAAAAAACAAGTACTAGAGAAGGAATAATAAATATGCCATGGAGAATTTCCCCTAGATAACATTTAAATATCAATAAAACATATAGTTTATAAATAATCAAAAAGAAAAGAAATACCTTTCAATATTTGTTTTTATTTCAATGTAATTCTCAGTGAAAAGGGGGGGAAAGGCATCAAGGTTTTGACATTTAAATAGTAAAGTATGCTTTTACTTTGGCATTTTTATGGAGAATAACTAACAGCCATAAAGGACAGGACGTCTGTGGGATATTTAGAGTGTGATTTTCCAAGAGTAGCTGGGAGTAATGAAAACATTTCACCTCAGCCCACAGGCAAGGCAGGGACCAGGCCACAGTTCAAAGCTTATTTGTTTGCTAAGAGCAGCTTTTTCTTAAGCCTATGTCTAGATTTATCATTAAAATGATTTCTGCATTTGACCCCTGATTACTAAAGAGTTTGTGAACTTGCTATCTGCTTTGATTTTGTCTTCCCTGAATTGTTAGAAAAATGCAAAGTTTCATTATGCTTGATTGCTAAGTGAGAGGGTAAGTGTGGAGGCAGTTTTCAAGGAACGCCCCTGTTCAACTCGCAAGCAGCACTTCGTCGTGATTATATGCACACTCAGACAAGAGTGCAAGCTTCTACCTTGATTGTTACTCACTGGGAAATCATGAATATGTCAAGGAGCTCCTTTCAGCATGATGAATGCTTCCCATATTTGCAACTTAACACTTCTGATATCAATCATAGGGTGGTAGGGGGAGAGGGGCCCTCTTTCTTCCACTTACCTAAAACTGTCCCCAACATAATGGACTTGACAGCATTGAATTCTGTCCCTGAAGACAGGATGACTTGTCTCCTTGCATTCTGGTTAACCTATTAAATGTTCCACAAGATGTAAACATCAAAATGGCAAGCAATTTTGATAAAAGGATGGGAATCAAAGGAAAACCAAGAAAAATGATAAAAATAATCCATACGTTCAAGTATTTTATAAACAACTTCTTTAGCACCTCAAATTTCACTCCACCCCATCCTTTTCCCCTACATTTGTCTTCATGATTTAAGTATCATAATTGGTACAGTCCACAGAGAGATGCAAGAGCTACTTTGAACCTCAAAGTTTTTACTTATTTAGAGGAAATTTATAACATGAACAGAAAAAAATGTATTATTCATACAGATTCAATGTAAAAGATTACTCTTCAAAACCCAGTGACAATGCATAATTTAAAGACTCTGATGTTTTTCAAAATGTATTTCCACTTTAAGCAAGATCATGCTTTTTCTTGTGTGTTTAAATTTCAGTAGCATTTGTTCTTTTGTAATACAGTGGGAATAGGTTCCCATTGGAATATCTCCAGTAGTCCCTATGAAAAACTAGGGAATATTTCCCAATCATGTAAAGTGAAACCAGTGAGGAGAGCATGGTATTTTAAAAGGTCAAATGTTAATAAAAACCTTTGACAGTCTCTTGATAAACTAACATTGCAAAATGAAATGAAACACCTTGACTACATTTCCTATCCTAGACTTATGGAAGGACAGTGCTGAATGTGTATTTCATTTATTAGGATTTGTTATCAAATTTTGGCTTTAAGTCATGCTTTCTGAGCATCTTGATTTTGGTTACTGCTGCTGCTGTTGAATTTATGACCTTACCTCTACAGACATCACTGCTGCTTCTCTGTTAATCCTCACGTGGTGAAGCTGCCCATCAGCCAGGTTTTTAAAACCAAAATTAAAAACGTCAGGGTCTCGGTGTCTGTCTAGCTTATACCTGATCTGCAAACTTCCTAAAGAAGAGAAGAATGACATTGTAACTAAAACAGAATTTTATAAAAACTGGCAATGCAGGTCCTAATGCACATGAAAAAAATTAATACAATTTGAATCTATGGCCCCTTTACTTGAGTGCATACAGTCACTTTTCCCAGACTAGCAATTATTTATATGCTGTTTTGGGGCCAAATTCAGAGTCCAGTTACACAGTCTTAAAAGTCAAGACCAAACAGTCTTTTTCCAAGTTCTTCCATTTTCCTGAACCAGAGGAAAAAGTCCAAGTTAAGCATATGAAAACACCAAGTGAGGCTTGAAGTTGATTATTCATGTGGTATTCGTATTATTAAATGGTAAAACCTCAAGCAATTTTGTATTAACTTTCAGTTTCTACAAGCATAACTTCTTTTAATGTGACTTACTTTAATGCATTTTAATGTATCACTGACATTCACATTATTTTTTTTGCACAACCAGAAATATTTTCTAATGTTTCTACCATAATCAAGAAATAGCAAAAAGAGAAAAGTGAGTGATTTGCTACAATATCCAAATTTCCCAATCCACACACTGCTCTTCTTCACAGATGCACTCTCCACCCGGCACTGTGGCATCATCTGTAATAGATGCCATTAGTCAGTGACTGTAGAAATCTTTTCCAGAAGTTTCTCCCTTTATTCTCCATGAGAAAGGGTTGAAGCTTAGTTTTATTCTCTAATGGGAGAGTGTTAGTTCTGCTCTTTTCCTGGCGACCATGGGTTAGGGAATACTCATTCTACTTCTCTTTATACGTGGATGGGCATGGGGGCTTCCCAGGCGGCACAAGTGGTGAAGAACCCACCAGCCAATGCAGGAGAAATGAGAGACTCTTGTTTGATGCCTGAGTTGGGAAAATCCCCTGGAGGAGGGCATGGCAACCCACTCCAGTATTCTTGTCTGGAGAATCCCATGGACAGAGGAGCCTGGAGGGCTGGAATCCACAGGGTCACAGAGTCAGACACGCCTGAAGTAACAGCCCGCACACAGGCAACAGGGCATGACTGACTTCCCAACCTCTGATGGGTAGAGAACAATCCCATTTACCTGATGCTCAAGGAAACTGGGTTTGATATGATTTAACACACTTCATGATTTCACTTCCAAGGAGGAGGAAATAGCTTCCGTATAGAAAATGAGATGCCGTCTTTCAAAATGAAAGTGTTGCTGTTGTTCACTTGCTCCACTGTGTCTGCCTCTTTGTGACACCACGGACTGCAGCACGCCAGGCTTCCCTGTCCATCACCATCCCTCAGAGCTTGCTCAAACTCAGGTCCCCTGAATAGGTGATGCCATCCAGCCGTCTCGTACTCTGTCGTCCCCTTCTCCTCCTGCCCTCAATCTTTCCCAGCATCAGTGTCTTCCAATGAGTCAGCTCTTTGCATCAGGTGGCCAAAGTATTGGAGCTTCAGTTTCAGCACCAGTCCTTCCAATGAATATTCAGGGTTGATTTCCTTTAGGACTGACTGGTTTGATCTTTTTGCTGTCCAAGGGACTCTCAAGAGTTTTCTCCAGCACCACAGTATGAAATTCTTTGGCTGTCAGCCTTCTTTATGACACAATTCTCACATACTTTGTTGTTGTTCAGTCACTCTTTGCGACCCCCATGGACAGCAGCAGGCCAGGCTTCCCTGTCCTTCACTATATCTGGAGTTTGCTTAACCTCATGTCCATTGAGTTGGTGATGCCATTTAATCATCTCATCCTCTGTCATCCCCTTCTCCTCTTGCTCTCAATCTTTCCCAGCACCAGGGTCATTTCCAACGAATCAGCTCTTCACATCAGGTGGTCAAAGTATTGGAACTTCAGTTTCAGAATCAGTCCTTCCAATGAATATTCAGGGTTGATTTCCTTTAGGATGGGCTGGTTTGATCTCCTTGCTGCCAAAGGGATTCCCAAGAGTCTTCTTGAACACCACAGTTCAAAAACATCAACTCTTTGGCACTCAGCCTTCTTCATGGTCCACCTCTCACATCCACACATGACTACTGAAAAACCATAGCTTTCACAATACTAACCTTTGTCAACAAAGCAGTGTCTCTGCTTTTTAATATTCTGTCTAGGTTTGTCATAGCTTTTCTTCCAAGGAGCAAGTGTCTTATAATTTCATGACTGCAATCACCATGTGCAGTGATTTTGGAGCCCAGGAAAATAAAGTCTGTCACTATTTCCATTGTTTCCCCATCTATTTGCCATGACATGATGGGACTGGATGCCATGATCTTCGTTTTTTGAACATTTAGTTTTAAGCCAAATTTTTCACTCTCCTCTTTCACTTTCATCAAGAAGCTCTTTAGTTCCTCTTTGCTTTCTGCCATAAGGATGGTCATCTGCATACCTGAGGTTATTGATATTTCTTCCAGCAATCTAGATTCCAGCTTTTGCTTCATCCAGCCCAGCACTTCACATGATGTACTCTGCATATAAGTGAAACAAGCGGGGTGATAATACATAGCCTTGACATACTCCTTTGCCCAATTCTGAACCAGTCCATTGTTCCAAGTCCGGTTCTAACTGTTGCTTCTTGACATGCATACAGATTTCTCAGGAGGCAGGTAAAGTGATCTGGCATTCCCATCTCTTTAAGAATTTTCCACAGTTTGTTGTGATCCACACAGACAAAGGCTATAGTGTAATCAATGAAGCAAAAGTAGATGTTTTTCTGGAACTTTCTTGCTTTTTCTATGATCCAACAGATGTTGGCAATTTAATCTCTAGTTGCTCTGCCTTTTCTAAATCCAGCTTGAACATCTGGAAGTTCATGATTTATGTGCTGCTAAAGCCTCACTTGAAGAATTTTGAGCATTACTTCGCTATAACATGAAATAATTGCAATTGTGTGGTAGTTTGAACATTCTTTGGCATTGCCTTTCTTTGGAATTGGAATGAAAACTGACCTTTTCCAGTCGTGTGGCCATTGCTGAGTTTTCCAAATTTGCCGGCATACTAAGTGCAGCATTTTAACAGCATCATCTTTTAGGACTTGAAATCTTAGCTGGAACTTCTTCACCTCCACTAACTGTTCATAGTGATGCTTCCTAAGGCCCACTTGACTTCACACTCCTGGATTTCTGGCTCTAGCTAAGTGATCACATCATGGTTTTCTGGGTCATTAAGATCTTTTTTGTACAGTTCTTCTGTGTATTCTTGCCAACTCGTCTTAACTCTTCTGCTTCTGATAGGTCCCTACCATTTCTGTCTTTTATTGTGCCCATCTTTGCATGAAATGTTCCCTTGGTATCAATAATTTTCTTGAAGAGGTCTCTAGTCTTTCCTATTCTATTGTTTTCCTCTATTTCTTTGCACTGTTCACTTAGCAAAGCTTTCTTCTCTCTCCTTGCTATTCTTTGGAACTCTGCATTCAGATGGGTATATCTTTCCTTTTCTCCTTTGCCTTTCACTTCTCTTCTTTTCTCAGCTGTTTGTAAGGCCTCCTCAGACAGCCATTTTGCCTTTTTGCATTTCTTTTTTTTGAAGATGGTTTTGATCACCACCTCCTGTACAACGTTATGAACCTCCATCCATAGTTCTTCAGGCCCTCTGTCTATCAGATCTAATCCCTTGAATCTATTTTTCACTTCCACTGTATACTCATAAAGGATTTGATTTAGGTCAGACCTTAATGGCCTAGTGGTTTTCCCTACATTCTTCAATTTAAGTCTGACTCTGGCAATAAGGAATTCATGATCTGAGCCACAGTCAGCTCCTGGTCTTGTTTTTTCTGACTGTATAGAGCCTCTCCATCTTTGGCTGCAAAGAATATAGTCAATCTGATTTTGGTATTGACTGTGGTGATGTCTATGTGTAGAGTCACCTCTTGTGTTGCTGCATATCCGTACAGTGACACTAATTATTTCATTTCAGAAGGCAAGACTTCCTCACCCCCACTGCCGTGCTATATAGAATGTTCTCATTAGTTATCTATTTTATACATAGTATCAGCCGTGTATATAAGTCAATTTCAACCTCCCAATTTTTCCCACCCTGACCCTTTCCCCCTTGGGAACCATGCAATTGTTCTCTATGTTTGTGTCTCTGTTCGCAAATAAGATCATCTATATGTTTTTCTAGATTCCACAGGTATGCATTAATGTACAGTATCTGTTTTCCTCTTTCTGACTCATTTCACTCTGTATGACACTCTCTAGGTTCATCCACATCTCTACAAATGACCCAGTTGTGTTGCTTTTTATGGCTGAGTAATATTTTTTCGCATATCTGCTCTGCATCTTCTTTATCCATTCCTCTGTTGATGGACCATAACTGAAAAAGATACGTGTCTCCCAGTGTTCACAGCAGCACGATCTACAATAGCCAGGACTTGGACACCACCCAAGTCAGTCTTCTGTTCTTAAAGTAAAGACACTCACCGTTTGGGGCAAGGATGACTGAAAGGTATTCCTCATAGAATGAGCTCACATAGAGCAGTGAGCTGGGTGTCCCTGTGGTCCGGAAGCTCAGTGTGGCCACTTCTCCTGTCAACGTCAGATCCTCATGAAATAAAGCCATGAAGGAGCTGGAGTTCTTGCTAAAGGTGTCATTGTAATGTTCTTGAAAATTGTAGATCACTGAGGAGCCAGCTCCAAAATAGGCAGAAATGTCTGGAATGGCAAGCAATTTTGGTTGTATTAGCAATATGTAAATGCATGCGTCTTATTATGTATATTTCTGTATATGCAAAGAATATCTCTAATCCTCAAATATCTCAAAAGAAAAAAATAATAATGTCATGCTCTGCTGAGTATTTTTTGGTTTAGTATTATTTGTTTTTATTTTGGCTGTGACACACGGCTTGCAGTATCTCGGTTCCCTGATCAGAGATTAGACCCGGGCCATAGCAGTGAAAGCACCAAATCCTAACCACTAGGCCTCCAGGGAACTCCACCTTTGCTGTTTTTTAATTTAAAAAAAAATTAAGATGAAAAATAATAAAGCTTAAGTAAAGAGATAATCCCTCCATAGTCCCAAAACCCAGAATTGAGTAACAATATTTTATTATTGCCTCAAAAATGCAAAATTAAATGTCTAGTGTAAATAAATGTCTAGTGTAAATGTATAGTTAAAGTTTACTAAAGCAGTAAACTGTAACTAAATCCTCAAGGAGACCTCACTGATGCCCCTCTGATCCACTAGAAGCGGTCATAGCCTTGTCAAGAACACAAGCTTACCTCCTCCCAAGGGAAATGGAGGCATTCGGGATAGAAACAATTCTATTTGAACTCAGCACAGAGAACTGCCTTATCTTTCCATTACAGAGTCAGATGCCAGAAGCATCTTCACGAGCTTCTCGGGCTCCCTCCACTCCCTGCAGGCTGTCCTTGGGCACACTCACCGTTCTCGCAGAACGGCCCGTCGTACGCAGAGAAGGTGCAGTCACACAAGATCCCTCTGCGCTTTTCTCTACACCTCCCCCCGTTGTGACACAGGTGACCGTAGGTGCTGCAGTGTCCTGGGCACCCTGGCTCCACCCCTGGGGTCATCGTGGCTCTTTCTTCCAGATCCAGGGCCAGCCCGTTCAATCGCAGAGACCGAATGCACCCCAGGAAGCCTCTCTGTCGGCTTGCGGTTCCACCTGCAAGGGAAACACTGCAAATGCAAACGCGTGCCTCGGTGTCTTATTCAGGATTTCACCTTCACGCTGAACTGAGGCCGTATCTCTGCTCTCTGCTCGGTCGTCATGTCCAACTCTGCGGCCCTGTGGACTGTAGCCCGCCAGGCTCCTCTGTCCATGTCCATGGGACTCTCCAGGCAAGAATACTGGAGTGGGTTGCCATGCTCCCCTTCAGGGGATCTTCCCAAGCAGGGATCAAACTTGTATCTCCTGCGCCCCGGGAATTGCAGGTGGATTCTTTACTGCTGGGCCACCAGGGAAGCCGCGTTTAGATAAGGACAAAAAAGTCACTGCTCAAAGTTTCATGAACAAACACAATTCTGAAAACATAGTCTGTGATCAAATGTTAAGAATCATCAAATGGCACTGACTTAAAAGCATTAATGAAAACATTTTTTAAGGTGAACTTGGTACTATTTATTCTAAAATATTTAGAAAGACTTACATTTTTACATTTGTTCCTCTCTTAAAAGACAAAATGAAGACCACTGATCCTTTTTAAAATTTAAATTTATAAACAATGACATATATAATAAAGGGTATATAGTTAAAAATCTTTGTGATGTAATATATATTATAAAAGTGTGGTATATAAATTTGTACATGTATTTTATATATATTACAATTTTTGTGCATATATATTTTTGTATAATAGATGTATTACAAATGTATGTATTCAATTGACCAAAAAGTTTATTTAAGATTTATTGTAACATCTTATAGAAAAAGCCAAATGAACTTTTTGGCCAACCCTATATATTGTGTGTGTGTTATATAATGCTAATCCTTACTTAGATGAGCTCTGAATAACACAGCTGTGAAAAGGAACTGGGAAGAGACCAAAGAAAGAGGCGGCAGAAGAGGTAAAACTGAAATTGAGGACCCCAGGTCTCTCACACTCCATCCTGGCAGCTCTGAGGTTAGGTGGTATAACATTAACCAAATAATATATATATCTCCCTATTTTTGATCATTTATCATGTGAACATAATAAAGATGGGAGCACAGGAGTCACCTGAAGTACCTGCTAAAAACAGATTTTGGATTTATTCCCAAAGATCCTGATTCATTGAATTTTCAACTAACACCTCAGGCTTTAGAAACATCACCATAACGGAAACACTGGCTCTAGGCAGGTTTCCATTCAAACTTTGTTCCTAGAAATTCTGTTAATTAATCCTCAGAATTTAAATCAGAAAAGAGTACTGTTCAGTTTGATTCGCAATCTGATAACTTTCAGGGAAGCCTCCTCGACTCAGTGAGAACTAACTGTGCTTGAAGATGAGTTTAATGGTGCCATGGGCTGTACCACACTCACTCACACACGCGCACACACACACACATGCACGCACACACACACACACATGCACTCACACACACACGCACTGACACACACTCACACATGCACTCACACACACATACACACTCACTCACTCACACACACACTCACACGCACTCACACACACACTCACTCACACTCACACACACACTCACACATGCACTCACACCCACACACACTCACTCACTCACACACTCACACACACACACACTCACACATGCACACACACACTCACACACACATGCACTCACACTCACACACACTCTCTCACTCACACACACACACACACACACACACACACACACACACAAATTCATTCAATAGCATCAGGTCCTGAGCATTGGAGCAGGTAACTTCTGGCAAAGCAGACTCTGTGCTAATTTGTGATTTACATCAATTTTTAATTGGACTGTGTCCTTATATACTTTAAAATACGTGAGAACAGACCAAGTGAGAGCTACTTCGTTAATCTGCTTAGTTTCCAAATTAAAATAGAGTTGTCTAAAGAGCAATGTAGCAAAACTTATTTCTCCCTTTGGGAAAAACAAACAATAATAAAGACTAAGCAAGTAAATCAGAGGGAAGACTTCCACTACACAGAGTGTTTATCTTTAAAGAAGGGACAGCAAAATAATGAGTCCACTCTGGTTCTAAACATGATGCTTCCAATGAGAGCAGCAGAGAGGGAGCAGGGCGGAGAGGAGCCTGGCACTGGGCTGGATTAAATACTGCTGTGCAGAGTCACACGAGGCTGCTTCTCTCGGCCTGGCCTCCTACTGTCTGATTTTGGGGGGACATTGGAGGATTTTGTCCCAATTACAAATCTGATTCTCTGACTTCACTAAGAAGTGAAATGAGAGAACTGGATTAAAAAAAATGCTATTTTTTAAAAAATAAATAGTAGCGATAAGAGGTAACTGAAACAAACATAAGTTGTCTATGATACTGAGTGCAAGCCTGGGAATCAGTCCCAACAGGGGTTTGGATTTCCCTTCCTGTTGGGTTTCTGTGATCAAGTCCCTTGATCTCTCTGAACCTCCTTGATCTCATCTGTAAATTGGGTATAATAATCTGTGGCCCAGTGGTAAAGAATCCACTTGCCATTGCAGGAGATGCAAGAGATGTGAGTTCAGTTTCTGGGTCAGGAAGATCCCTTGGAGTAGAAAATGGCAACCCACTACAGCATTCTTGCCTGGAGAATCCCATGGACAGAGGAGCCTGGTGGGTTACAGTCCATGGGGTTGTAAAGAATCGGACATGACTGAGCCATTGAGTCACATAATCTATGGCAGAGATAACTCATATTAAATGAGTTCTTGGTACACAGTGTCTGTGTGGCTGAACCACACTGACTCCTTTTTTTATCAGCTCCATCTTAGCCCTGCAACCCCACTCCACCCCCTTCTTTTTGGATGACTGATCTTTAGCCTACTCACAAGAACTGCATCCCAGCCAGATATTTCCCCACCAACCTTTACCCTTGCCTTCACCTGATATGAAAACTGGAAGAGTGTCTTTTGCTGATGCAGGTGGTCATGCAGGTGCCTCCATGGGGGCAGAAAAATCCTGGGACTGGGCCATGCGTCCTTCTCACTTGGTAGTCAGATTCTATTTTTAGCTTTGCCACTTCAGATTCCCCCAGGACCCCTTTCCAGGGCATGAGGTGCCCCTGTGAATGCTTCTGGTTCATCATCCCCTGGATATAAGTTACCCACAGCACACGTCAGAGCTCTACTTTATAGAGCTGCCTGCATGGAGTTTCAGTCTCCAAGTTCCTTTTCAGTTCAGAACATTGTTTCTTTTCAATTTACCTTTTAATTGGAGCATAATTTCTTTATAATGTCGTGTTGATTTCTGCTGCACAGCAGTGTCAATCAGTCATAATTGTATATACATAAGTATGTCTCCCCTCGCTCCTGAGACTCCCTCCCACCCCTCTAGGTAATCCCAGAATCTCAGAGCACCAGGCTGGGCTCAAACAAGTATCCTGTATTAATGCATATGTACGGAATCTAGAAAAACAGTGCCGATGAGGCTATCTGAGGGAAAGAATGGAGAAGCAGATACAGAGAAGGAACTTATGGACACCGCGGGAGAAGGGGAGAGTTAAGGAGGATTTTATTCGGTATCTCCTTCTCCCACCAGTGCCTGCAGCGTCGGAGCAGCCGTTGTCGTCGCTGCTGTAGCTGCGATCTGCTCTTGCGGGGTCTTTGCGCTCAGAGCCGGCAGTTAGGAGCCGCAGGCAGCACTCACCCACGAAAAGCTGGCTGTTGAGCTGCAGGCGGGCGTGCCCGGCAGCGGGCGCGGGCTGCGTCTTGCGCGGGTGCTGGCCCACTTGGAGGGACGCTTCTTTCACGTTGCGGTCTGCCCTCACGTGGTACCACCGGTTGTCATTAAAGGCAGTGGGGGACTGCACCGTGACCTCACGAGGCCCGTTCCCCACATCAAAGGAAAAGGCCACTTCTGTTGGGGCTGGAAGTGAAAATAGGAGACATGCCCGCGTTCACTTACAGGAGAGAAATTTTAGTCTTTAGTAGGTCTGAAAAAAGTACTATGACATGCTCCTCATGGAAAAAGACATGCCAGGGATGCAGACAGATGCCAGTCTGAGCTGGTTGGGGAGGGGCTGGGATGGAGCAAAAACCTGTATCCTGGAGAAAGAAAAGTGAAGCTGATTTTAACGTATTTCTCCCCAGAGTTTACTGTTCATCCTCCTCAGCCCTAAGCAATAGAGATATTTACCTACAGAAACAAAACTACTATTTTATCTAACTTTATACATAGAAGTGATTTTATTTAAAGGTGGTTTAAACCTTTATGTAGTTTTAAAAGCACTAGGTGAATTTCAGATAGCAAGACATTAAGTTTTGTCTACATATATGTAAACAATGTGTTTAGTCAATTAAATCACATAATGTTGTGATTTAGTAAGAAGTTATTTGACCAGTTTGGTTTAATACCCTTTTTGCCCATAGAATTAAGACAACAAGGAACTGTACAGACTGTTGTGTGTTGCAGGAATCACTGTTTCACTTTCCACTTAGTGTTTAAGAAAAAACATAACTGACAAAGGAAGCATGTCAGTGTGTTAGGAGCTAGGTCACCAGCAAGGTTATTGTTAATCACTGAGTACCCCAGTGGATGTGTGCTGACTGGACAACTCACCGCGCAGCTCTAGCCTGATGAAGTCTGTGATTCCCAGGTTCTCTAAAAACACCCCTGAAGAGGCTGTGGTCTTAAAAAAGAAAGATACGTCAGCACTCAGCTCTCCTCGGAACGTGGGGAAATGAAGGTATGAAGTCTCAGTATTGAAAGAAGCTGAATTCCAAAATGAATCTGTTTACAAAAAGAAAATAAAAGACAATGACAATAGCAGTAAAATGCAAGTAACAATCGCCTTTTATATTTCTAGCATTTTTACTGTTCAATGCATTATTTATCCATTCAACGCATTATTTATCCATTCAAGCCTTCTTATGGGAGTTCTTCTGAACATGTGGCCATGAGATGAATGTCTAAACAGTGATTCTTTTGAGGCTTAAGAATCTGGACATGGCTGCAAGTGAGTGGATGGATAATCACTTAGGTAAAGGCCTGTTTCTTTTTGTTGTTGTTCTTTTTTTAAACTAAATTATCACAGAGTAAAATTGACTTTTTAGGATTTTACAGTTATATAATGTTTACAGACTTTTACATTTATATGAATTTTAACACAGGCATGGATTTGTGTAACCATCAAAATCAGAATAAAGAACAGTTCCATCACCCCAAACAACTCTCTCTTGCTATTTCTTTACAGTCACACCCTCCACCCGCCCTCAGCCTGGCAGTCATGAACTAGTCTCTGTGTTACAGTTTTACCTTTCCCAAATAAAATATAAGTGGAGTCAAGCAGAATGCAACAACAAAAAGCCTCTGAGATTCGTTTGAGATGTCGCATGTCAACATCTATTATTTTTTCACTGCTCTGTAGTATTCCATCACATGAATGTGCCATAGTTTATTTATCCATATTTAAGAACACTAAAGTTGTTTCCAAATTTGGTCAATTACAAATAGAACTGCTCTAAAAATTTCCGTGGCACAGTGGTAAAGAATCTGCCTGCCAATGCAGGAGACACAGGCTTGATCCCTGGGTCAGGAAGACCCCATGGAGCAGGAAATGGCAGCCCACTCCAGTATTCTTGCGGGAAGGTTCCATGGACAGAGGAGCCTGGGGGTGGGCCGTGTAGTCCGTGGAGTCGCAAAGAGGCAGACACGACTGGGCAGCTGAGCACAACCACAAGAACACACCTTTGTGAAAAGCTTTTGTGTGAGCATATGTTCTCATTTCTCTGGGGAAATTCCCAGGAGCATGATTCCTGGGTTATATTCTAAGTGTATGTTTAACTTCATAAGATACTGCCAAACAGTTTTCCAGAGTGATCATACCATTTTTAATTCCCATGATCAATGTGTAACAGATATAGTTGTTTTATATCTTTACCAGCATTTTGCATTGTTAGTATACATATTTTTTTATCTTAGCAATTCAAATTGATGTAAAGTAGTATTTCCCTGTGGTTTTAATTTCCCTTCCCTAATAGATAATGATGTTGGGCGTCTTCTCATGTGCCTATTTGCCACCTTATGTCCTCTTTGGTGAAGAGTGTGTTCAGCTTGGGGGGAACTGACATCTTTCTTACTTTGAGTCTTCCAATCCATGAACACAGTTTATCTCTTCCTTTATTCAGATTTTTTGATTCTTTAGTATTTAGTCATTTATTTGGTTTACAGATTTTATACATGTTTTTGTTAAACATATACCTGAGTACTATATGTTCTTTGGAGATACTGAAAATGGTATTCTCGTATAGATTTTGGTTTCTAGTTTACATCGCTAGCATATATAACTGATTTGTCTGTTGTTGACATTGCATCTTGAGATCCTGTTGAGTTCACTTATAAGACCTAATAAGGTTTTTGTTTCTGTTTTGGGTAGTACATTCCTTGAGATTTTCTATGTAGGCAGTCGTATATGCAGGCTTCCCTGGTGGCTCAGTGGTAAAGAATCTGCCTGCAATGAAGATGTAGGTTCAATCACTGAGATGGGAAGATCCCTTAGAGAAGGAAATGGCAGTCCACTCCAGTATGCTTGCTTGGAACATCCCATAGATAGAGGAAACTGGCAGGCTTCAGTTCACGGAGTCACAGAAGAGTTGGATACAACTTAGTGACTAAACAACCAACCAACCAATCAAGTGTGCATGTGCAAATAGAGTTTTCTTTCTGGCTTTCCAGTCTTTATGCACTTATTTTCTTTCTTACATTATTGCCCTGGCTAAGACAATGGTAAATACTGTTGAATAGAAGCAGTGAGATTGGCTATCCTTATCTTGTTCCCATCCTGAGGGGAAAAGCATCCAGTTTTTTACCAATAATTATGATACTTCTGTATAGATACTGTCTCATTAGGCTGAAGAATTTTCTTTTACACCTAGTTTGCTAAGAACTTCATTATAAATGCTATTATGATATAAATTATAATTTTTAATTTGGTATTTTATCAATTTAAATTATAGTGTTCATATTAATTGATACAGAAAAAGCATCTGGCATGATTTTTCTTCCTTAGACTGTTAACATGTTAGTTACATTGATCAACTTCCAAGTACTGAACCAGCCTCGCATCCTGGATAAACTGCAGATGGTGGTGATGCCTTTAAAAAAATATACACTCCTGGGTTATTTGTTACAGTTTTGTTGATATTTTTTGCATCTGGGTTAGTAATAACATTGTTAACAGTTACCATTCTTTTACTGCCTTTTTCTAGTTTCAATATCAGAACAACATTCTGCTTTAAATGTTGGAGAGAATTTCCTCTTCTATTTTCTGAAAGAGATTTTATAGATACGGTATTATTTCTTGAGTAGAATTCATCAGTGAATCAAGCTTGGTCTGTTTTTTTTTAAGGTTTTTAATTACTAATTCAATTCCATTAATACTATTAGGTCTATTCCAGTGGTCTCATTCATCTTGGGTGAGTTTTGGTTGTTAGTGGTTCTCAAGGAACTGGTCCACTTCATCTGTTTTATATGATGGATGTCATACTTGTTCAGACGTTTGTAATGTACTTTTTTATGCTCTTGATGTTGGGGGTGTCTGCAGTGTTATCCCAACACTCAGTTCCCATATTGATAATTTTTATCTTTTTTGGGGCAGTTCTGTTAGAGGCTTAACTATTTTATCAGTATTTTAAAAGAGTATAAAAAGAATCACTTTTAATTATTATAGATCAGTATGTATTCTGCTTTTAATTTAATTGATTTCTATTCTTGTCTTCATTAGTTCCTTCTTTCTGCTTGTTTTATGTTTATTTTTCTCTTCTATTTCTAGTTTCTTTTGGTGAAAGCTTACATTATTGAACTGAGATCTTTTTTAATAATATAAGTACTTCTTTAATAATATAAGTATTTATTGCTACAAACATCCCTCTGAGCACTGCTATAACAAAATTTAATACTACAAATTTTGATATTTTGTATTTTAATTTTCATTCAGTTCAAAAACGTATTATCAGATCTATTGAGGCCTTGTCCTAGACTTGGGTATTATTTAAGGATCTGAGGTTTAATTTCTAAGTGTTTGGAGATTTTCTTTCTATCTTTCTTATTTATTTCTAATTTAATTTGATTGTGTCAGTGAATGCATTTTGTATGATTTAAATTATTTAATATTTGCTAAGGTTTGTTTTATGACACAGAATATGCTGCTTCTGGGTTAAAGATTCATGTGCATTTGAAAAGAATGAGTATTTTACTGTTTGTAGAGTATTCTATAAATGTCAGTTGGTTTCTGGTGTCATTCAGGTCTTCTATATCCTTGCTAATTTTCCCTCTATTAGTTCCATATATTAATGAGATAAGAGAATTAGACTCTAATTATAATTATGCATTTCTCTATTTCTCCTTTCCATCCTGTCAAATTTTGCTTTATGTATTTTGAAGCTCAGTTATTTGCATACATATTTAAGATTCTTAGGTCTTCTAGTTCCTTTTTATATCTATTAATTTACTTTGCTTTCAAGTAAAAATTTTAATATAGAAACTCCAGTGTTTGTGTTGTATATCTTTCTCCATCATTTTATTTTATTATGTCATTATATTTGAATTGAACTTCTTACAGACAGTATACTGTTGAGTCATAACAATGTCTTTTATGAGTTTATTTAGACCACGTACATTAAATAAGAATGTTGATATGTCAGTTCTTCATTTCATTGTTTTTTCCTATTTGTCCTAGTTTCGTTCTTCTGCTTCCCCCTTTCTGCTTTCTTCTGGATTATTTAAATACTTTCCCGTATTCTATTTGTATTTGTCTGTAGCAGATTTTTAATTGGTCTTTTAGGGATTACAATATATATACTTAACTTTCTCAGTCTGCTTGAAATCTATATTTTAATCACGTTAAGTGATTTGTAAAAACCTTGGAAACAATTTGACCCTCACCTACCCCTGTTGGTGTTGTTGCTACTTGTATTACATCTACATAAAATCAAAGCCCCATGAAATAGTGTTGTGCTTTCAGTCCTCAGATACATTTAAAATAACTCAATATGAAAATAATCTATTAAATTCCCCAGGTATTTACCATTTCTAATGCTGATTGTTTTATCCTTGAAGTTCCAAATTTCCTTCCGATACCATTTCCTTTCTAATAACTTCCTTTAGAAATTCTTTTAAAGGATGCTTTCTGGCGATGAATGCTTTTGGTTTTCTTTCATTGGAGATATTTAAGAGTTTTACATTCATTCCTGAAGGATTTTTTGCTGAACACAGAATTATCAATTGACAATACTTTCAAAATAGAAATATCTTGCCATTTCCTTCTGGCCACCATATTTCTGATGAGAAACTTACTGTCATCTGAATTGGTGTTTTCCTATAGGCAATGAATAATTATTCTCTCTGGCTGCTTTCAAAAAATTCTTCTCATTGTCTTCAGTTTTCATCAGTTTGCTTACAATATGTCTAGATGTGAATTTCTTTGAGTTTATCCTGTTTCAGATTCATTCAACTTCCCAGTGTCTCTTTTATCAAACTTGGAAAGTTTTCAGCCATTATCTTTTCAAATATTTTTTCAGGACCAACACTTTTCCTCTCTTCTTCTGGAAATTCAATTACATGAATATTATATTTTTTATTATTAACCCACAGGCCCCTGAGACCCTATTCATCTCTTTTAATCTTTTTTTCTTTCTCTTGCTTAGATTGGATAATCTCTATTCATCTATCTTCAAGGCCCGTGGCTGTTCCATCTCAAACCTTCTACTTAAGCCATCCAGTGCATCTTTTAGTCCATTGCCATACTTCTCAGGTCTAAAGTGTCCTTCTAGCTTCCTTTATATAGCCTATTTCTTTGTTGAAACATTCTCTTATTCTTATTGTTTCAAAAGCATTTCTTATTATTCATTACAGTTTTGTGTAATAGTTGTTCTAAAGTCTTTATCAGTTAATTTTAACCTCTGTGTTATTGGTTGTCTATTGATTACATTTTCTAATGCAAACTGATTTTTCTGGTTCTTTGTATGGTAATAATTTTGGATTATTTCTTAAATATTTACAATACTATGTTAACAAACTGGGAGCTTTGTTTAAATTCAAGGAGTATGTTGATATTTTTTATTTTCCAGTCCTGTTGGCCTGGTTATGATCTGCCCACACATTTCAGCCTTCCCTCTGTGGTCCGTGGCCCCTATGGCAGTCCAGTTTTCAGAGTTTTTGCAGTACTTTTCAGATCTGCATCACCTTTGCACCACACGGTGGCCAGTCTGAGTCCTGGGCGGTAGCTTCTTCACTCATTCTCAACTTCTTGGTCTATAATTAGGACCAGTTTCAGGCACGTGAAGCTCGCAGGTGAACCCAGGACTTCATAAACAACTTAAAACATCACTTTCTTGAACTCTTTCCTCTCTGTGCACTTCCAATACTTTCCAGTTCCCTGGGGCTCTCTTCATTCACAGCCAGAAAACCAGGGCTCTATTTAGCCTGCTTTATTGTGCTTTCCTATTTACTTCTGTTCCTGTAGCTACATCCATTGTCAAGTGACGGGGGAACAGAGAAGGAAAACAAAAGTAACATGAGTCTGCCACTGTTGGGGAGTCAGAGCTGTCCCGTCAGAGCTCCGTCTCATGCATGCTCCTGAGCAATCTCTGCCACTGTTGCCATGGGGTTGCCCGGGAACTGGAACCTCAGAAAACAGAGATAAGGGTGAGAGGGATGAGATTCCTGTGCTTACTGACAGGAGCTCCTTGTCCCCTCCTCCAGTCAGGACTAGAGACTTCCCCTGGAACTCTCTCCCTTTGTGATCCCATGGCTAAGAGACGTTGGAGGAAAGCGCATGGTGAATTCTGCTTTCTGTCCCCTGCTACTGTTTGCTTTCCAGCGTCCTGAGATAACTGCTTCATGAATCCTGTCTGTGCAGTATTTAAAGTCATGAGATAATGGGTAAAGATCACCAGTGGAGAACAGATAGGAAAGAGGGCAGACGATAGAGCCTTGGGGAACCCCAACACTATCCCACTGGCAAGATGAAGAAGGATAGGGAAAGAAGGGAAAAAGCAGAATTTTGTGGTATGCTGGCTACCAAGTAAAGAAAGTGACTCAAAGAACAAGGAATCATGGGAGAATTCCAAAGCTGCTGACAGGTCAATTCAGATATTTATCAGAGAATAAGAATTGGACTTAGCAATATTGCGTTCTCATTCGTGACCTAGAAAACCCAGCTTCTGAGGAGTAATGAAGGAGAATATGTCTTACATTCAAGAGAGACTAGAAGCAGGGAAATTAAAAATAGAACTCATTTTATTTCAGTTATTTGGGGGCAATGAAGGATATGAAAGAAATTAAGGTGCAGTTGGAGGGGTAAGTGGAGTTAAGAGCATCAAGGCTTCCAGTGTAAATATTAGGAACTACCAGAAGGCATTAATGCATAGATACACTTGATGGATTCTGTCCTCTCATTTTCTCATTATTTCACCAATTTCAGGCATTTCAGCCCTCAGCAAAATGTCTTACACTTAGTAGGTACATATTGGATGTTTGCTGAACAAGTTACATGCTATTTCAAATGATTCCATGAGTGTTTCAGCAGAGTCTGATGTAGATTCTATATGCGTGCCTGTGTACCAGGTCACCTCAATCATGTCTGACTCTTTGCGACCCTATGGACTGTAGGCCGCCAGGCTCCTCTGCCCATGGGATTAAAATCCTCCAGGTAAGAGTACTGGAGTGGACTGCCATGCCCTTTTCCAGGGGGTCTTTCCAACTCAAGGATCGAGCCCGCGTCTCTTATGTCTCCTGCATTGGCCGGTGGGTTCTTTACCACCAGCGCCACCTGGGAAGCCCTAAATGCTATATAAAAAACACATAATCCAGAGGTAGTACTTTTTCTCAATTATATTAGCAACATACACTTATGTTATAGGTTAATACATTCCTAACGAAGTACAGATTATCAGTATAGACAGTGATTCTATGAACCCAGGCAGTTAGAGTTCTCATAAAACACGGAAATGCATCAGCAAGGGTCAAGGCAGCTCCTCTCGCCGCTACTCACTGTCCCCGGAGCAGAGCAGAGGGCCCAGGGCGTAAGCCGCTCCAGAGTGTGGCCGCCCTCCACCGCTCATCACAACCTGAGTGACCGGCAGGTGCCTCTTGTGGGAAAGGACTACTGTGCTGCTGGTCCTAGAAAACAGACATGACCACCTTAACATCACTTTTAATAGTGCACAGAAAAGAAAAAGCATTTTATTGCAGTTCAAGGGGTATTAAGCTAAATTTGTAAGCATATAACAGGAGGGAAATCAAACAGCTCATCCGAACACTTACAAACATACTAGTGTACTGAATGAGGTCGTCTGAGGACAGAGACCTTTGTTCATCTACAGGGCCATAGAGAAGAAAGCAGGCAGGTCCAAAATTGTGGTCACAGGAACAGACATGAAATTACACTTCAGTGCAATTAAGCAGCTTATTGCCGTTTGCAATTCAGCCAGTGCGTCATACTGGAATGTAAAATTTACAGACGCAAGAGCAGTCTGCCTTGATTTAAAAAAGAAAAAAAAGCAAAAGACAAAAACCAAAACCATCTGACTGACAAGAAATAGGTTTTCAATTTTTGGACCTTGTTTGTTTTTACTAAAAGTTTCAGAAATTCCTACTGTGGTTATGTGGCATTTCCTTATTTGTTGAAACCTTAAATTTAAAAACAAATCAAAACAAAATGCTGATTCAAAACCATGATGAAGATATGATACAATGTATTCTTAAAATTAATAAATGGGCTAATGCACGAGAAAGTGTTTTGCCAATGATTTTCACCATCCATTCATTCAACAAACACTTACTACACATCCTCTATTAGTCACGCCCTGTGTTTCAGGGAAGTGAACAGAAAACCCATTGTCAATGTCCCCCAGAAACCTAGTGGATGTTATAAATAATAGAAATAACAATACTATCATCATGTAAGTGACTATTTGGGGACATATTAAAATTCATCATGTAAGTGACTATTTAGGGACATATTAAAATCTATGTTTCAATACAATTTAATGACTGGACCAAAGCCAGAGGACGTGGTTAGTAAGCTGTTTGTACTGCCAACGTCCTCTCTGGACAAAGTAGAAAGATTTCTGTAAGCTGTTCATATTTTTCATTGTATATTTCAATTACATATGTACTCCTAATTTATGGACAAATACTGGTTTGTCTATTGTTCTGTGTAGAAACTAACAAGTTTTCATTTTTAACAGTTACAAAATCACTAGTCACTCATACATATATATATATAGTAATTGTTCCAAATTATATATGTATTTATATAAGTTGAAGAATTATCAAAAATAGTGCAGATCACCTTACAGCTTTGTTGCAAAAAAAAAAAAAAAAAAAACTTCCTAACTTAATAGTCATTCCAGTGCTGTTAGGCATCAAAATATTCTTTTAAGTTGGAAAATGTTTAATTATTAAGATTTTTATTTTATTTAAAAATTTGAGCACAGTGACTGGTAGTGCATGTGGTAAGATCTGAAAAATAGGGACTAAACACCCTAAAATTGAGAAACAAATATTAAAAATCAAATTGCTTCCAAAAATCAGACTGAATTAAGCCCCATGGTTTTATCTGGGGAAGCCCCTGTGACTGCTACCGACAGAAGCACACAGGCTTCATCCTAAACACAAAACCCCCGGCTTTGCTGGGATCACAAGCTAGAAGGTGCCACTGAATTACAGGGCGATCAGGATGGAACGTTATTTTGTTATAAACACAGGACCAGCACACCAAATTAATTCCTGGTATTAAATATCAGTAAGCATTACAAATAAGTATTTTAATTCCTATGACTGCTATTTTGGCAGATATCTTAGAGGGAAAATGTAAGTGTACTAGTTCTTCATTGAGAAACTTAAAACTTTAAAACATCATATGCAAATAGTATGCATTAATGTAGATAATATCATTAAGTACCTTCCTGAATCTGAGAAAATTTTAAACAATTCTTACTTCAAAATTCTTTATTAGTATAGATCATTCCCAGTTGCCCATGCTTTATGCAAAATATTGTAACCCGTGGTCAGCAGCTCGTGCTCACGCTCAGCCGCCCACTGTGCTCGACTCGGCAACACTATGGTCACCAGACTCACTCAGAGCTGCCTAATTTACGATTACATCTCACTTTTCTTGCTTTTCAGTTTTTCCCCAAATTTGTAAAGATTGCATTTCTAGGCATAAAAATTTCTCACAACAGTTTTAAACATTCAGTAAGAAAATTTCCAAATTCACTTTTTTCAGAGAGTCTAATGCTTTAGAAATTCTTACTGTTTCTTGTTTGTCATTAGATATTTTTGAGGCATAATAGAGCTTTAAGAAGGCTGAGTTGTTGGGAAAGTTGCAGGGGAGAAACACTGTATCAACTTTAAGTGTTACAATCACTGGGGAGAAAGAGGGGCTGGTGACAGCACAGTTTTCATCATCCAGAATCACATACTTGGAAAGTTCCAGGCTCTTCATCGGGTTTGCTGTCCTACTGGCTCACCCCTTTGGCAAAGTCATGCTGTGTTAATTACTGAGGGATCACTAAGACTTCTTCATGTCTGGTAGGGCTGGTCTCCCCACCTTGCTTTCATCTTCATAGTCATCTTAGCTATTTATGCACCATTCTTTCCCCAAATAAGTTTTACAACCATTTTGTCACTACTTAAAAATCATAAACAAATGTCTAGCATTTGTTTGGAATTAAATGGAATCAAGAAATTTATTTGGAGGAGAGATGCTTAGATTTCCTATTCATGGCAGTGGTATGATGTCTCCATTTATTTAGGTCTTCTTGATTTTCATAATAGAGTTTTATAAAGTCTTTTTTAATCAAAGTCTTGCATATTTTTGCTACCTTTGTTTCAAGAGTCATTACTATTTTGTTGCTTTTGCAACTGGTTTTTATAGGACTTTCTCATAATAACACATTCTTGATAATAATTCAGTTATTCTATGATTCAGTAAGTAGTCTTACTAAGCTCTCATTAATTTCAATAATATTTCTGTTTGTTCTCCTAGGTTTTCTTTGATGACAACCATATTTTCTATGAGTAATATAATCTTTATTTCCTTGTTTCCAGTCTTTCCAATTGCCATTTTGAATTAACTCACATATTTTTTTAGCTTTCTATTATTCATTTCTAACCTAATTGCATTGCTATCAGAGAAACTGTCCATAGGATAACAACTACACTAAAAGGTTTTCAGTTTTGCTTTATGGAACATTGGGAAAATCAGTTTGCAGAAATGCACCATATGTGCTTGAGAAAATTATGTGTTCTATAATTTTATGTTCCCAACAAATCAAGCTGTTAACTTAATTTGAAAATATTCTACGTTCTTACTAATTTTTGTTCATTTGATTACCAATTACAAACAGATATTCTTATCATGGTTGATTTGTGAATTTCTTCTTTCAGTTCTGTCAAAGTTATTTCTATACATATTTCTAGTCATTTTTATTGGAAGCATACATGTTTAGGATTGTTAATTTTCTCTGGTGAAATTAAGAAGTATCATTACATAGTAAGAGTGATCTTAGTCCACCTAAAAAACCTTTAAAATTTACTGACTTGGTGATATTTAGCTGGTAATTCTTTGCTTTCAATATTTCCACTTATACAAACAAGATGTAATATGAGATCTGGATCTAAATGGTTATTTTTGTCACTTTTGTTGTGCAGGATTGTTCACACATTTTTGTCTCGGACTTGTTGCTTTCTCTTCTTTTTCAATCTCATGTTCTATCTTCTTTCGCATTAACTAAGTTTTTAAAATCCCATTTTTTCTTTCTTCCCTCTGCTGAATTGAAATAATTCTTTAAGGGTTACATAAATTTCAATATACACACTTTAAGCAATTTAATTCTAATAAATATTTACAAAACAAGTTTAAACTTCAACAATATTTTTATTTCTAAGCAGTCTTTTAGTTCCTTTGTAAACCACAATCATCTTTGTTAATAGGATCTGACTGCTTTCTTATGTTTCAACTTCACACATATAGTCATATGTTATCAGTACATGCTTTCCACCTCTATGTTTATAATTTTTTTCCTCAATATTTCTTCCTGCTTCTGAAACCTTCCTTGTAATATCACTTTCTTTCATTCTGAAAACCATTCTTAAAAATCCCTTTTGTGAAAAAAAAAAAAAAAAAAAAAAAAATCCCTTTTGTGTAATTTCATCTTAAAAGCTGTAGGGGGAGAACATTCAGAGTTTTACACTAGGTTGTTTTGTCAAAAATAGTCCTGGTTACATGAGGGTATTTTTTTTTTTTAAGTCTTAATTTCAAAAAATAGCAGAAACAGGATCATGAAGTTTTAAAATGCTTAGGTGTGGTAATATTGCAATACTTAATGGGTTGACGAGTTGCTGGTATAATCAGTCAACTTAGAGACCATCACAATGAAGCAAATGGTCTCATGTGTTAATGTTAACACTGTCAAAGACTCACTCGACCAAAAAAACTTTATCTAAGGTTTGCTGTGTTTACTGAGAAAACAAATTCTTCCTAGCAACTGTTTAAATAAATCTCACAGGTGCTACAAACCTTTTTAGTGGCCTGTGATTAAAAAAATATGGCTTGCTTTAAAAAAAAAAAAAAAAAATCCCTTTTATGGAGTCTGCTGCTGGTAAATTTCTCCAGAGCTGTTTGTCTAGATCTTAATTTTATAGCACTTCTTCAAATATCAGCTTGGTAAACACCGGGAGTTTGACAGGCATTTCACTCCTGCTCTCTAAGGGGCATGCTCCACCTCTGTGGGCTGGGCTCTGGGCTGCTCAGGGAAGGTCGGCTCTCTGGCTGTCTCTCCTTGCAGAGTCTTCCTTTCCTTTCTCCCCCTCTAAACATTCTCTTAGTGTTCTTTGATTTCACCATGGATGTCTAGATATGGATTTACTTTTATTTATTTACTTTTAGCTTGGTGTTTTAATATTTCCTCAATCTGGAAATTTCTCAGCTGTTTGAGTACTGCCTCTTTTTAGTTATTATATCTCAAATCTTTTCTTCTGAAACTTTAATCACACACATGTTCGATCTTCACATGATTCTTCAATGTCGCCACTTTCCTAGGTCCCATTTTGTTTTTCTCCATTCATTTTGTGTGTCGTTTAATTTACACACCTTTTCCACTAATATCTGATCCAAAAGTTTTAAACTGAGTAATACTGTCATTATTAATGACAATGTATTCATTTCTAATATGTATTGATATATATGCCAATACATTCATTTCTAAGCATCTATTTGGTTCTTTTGCAAATCACCGTCTTCTTTGTTAACAGGAAGATTCTCACGTTTCAGTTCTAGTTCTGGTTTTTGAGCAGCTCACATGTTTATTTTATCTTGTGTTTTTAGCGTGTCCTTGATCTGAGATGTTTGGGCGTTGGCTCTACTCTTTGGGGTTTCTTCTGCCTCTCGGTCGTGTCCTCTGGCGCTGTATAACCCTGGATTGTGAGTCCACGTTTGGCAGCGTTTTATCATGGGGATCCTGTGAGACCTGTGTGAAGCGGACGGCGCGTCTCCAGGGAGAATATCACGTAATCTTAGGACGACCACTGGTGCTGCCAACCTGTGGCCATGTTAACCAACTTAAGGACCATCCAAGTCATGTCAGTTTGGGCACCAAATCAGTGTGAGAGCAGGTCTGTAGACATGTGTTTTCAGGGAGAATTTTTTTTCTACTCAGAGTGCTAACTATAAGATCTGTCCTCATTCACTCTTTGGGGGTTTGTAGCCTTCTGAGACCTTCGGCTGCGTGGAGAATTTTGTGTTCTCTGTATTCTCTTTCATGGACTCAAGGCCTTGTCTGGTTTCCCCTATGTGGCCATTCGAGAAATCAGCTGGAAGTTTAGGAAGGTCAGTAAATAATCCCAGGTGAGTCATGGGGTGGTCATCTTATTAACTGAATTAACTTTAAGAAGTCTTATATTTCACTTTCAGTGAATGGGAAACATTCATTCTTATTTTGTCTTAGTAGAAAAATAGAACAGACATGCTTAGTTATTCACCAGTAAACAAAAATAGCTACCTAACATTTTAGGCTTCTGATTAATGACACTATATACACATCACAGCTTATACTTTTAAGTTGCTAGGGCATACTTTAATTTATTCTCTTTATTGTACTGTCATTTCCAATGTCTGCCTAAGGTACATAGTTTAAGCAACAAAAAAATTACAGTTTGCACAGGGAAATTATATGGAAATCACCATTCATTCCGGTCAGCATCACAGTTGCAGTAATATTGAGAATCAATGCAGTTCCCCTCTAATCCACAAGTACATTTGTGAGCATCAGGCTGAGAACCTCCCCAGTAAGTGTGTGTTTCATTGGTTCTTCCAACCCACCAGCTCACTGGGGTTCCATCTGAAAGACAAGCATGAGAAAGGTGACACCTACTTTGCCCCCCACTAGCTGCCTCCCCAAAATAGTTCCTTTGCTCCTCTTTATTTAAAGCATAGAGAGACTTTTAGAAGTATATTTTATATTTTAACTCTGCAATAGGATCATTTTTAGGAGGACTCCCAACTATTTAAAAATATATACTTTAATGTCAAGTCATATCATTAACCATTTTTTTTTCTTTTATCAGAAAATGAGCAAATTGTCCCTAACTCATTCAAGCATGATGTTTACATATTTCTCTTGAGGACTCCAATTACATCATTTCTGCAGAAATAATGGTCAAGAAAGATTTGTCATCAAAATAGAAACCAGAGTAATTTATACACTGAATCTAAAATCTGTATGAGATCCTATTAATAAAATGCCATTAAAATGTTTCATGTTATGCAAAATATAAAATTCTTTCACTTTATTTATTAGCTAAAAACACTGACACTTCCTAGCATATCTTTAAAGTTTCTTAGGGATACGTACTAATGGGTTACTCTGTTTGGAAACTAAAGAAATGGCACTAGTCAGCCTTCTTCATGCCTGGAGTGAGTCTTCGGTTTGGACAAATCCAAGACAACTACAGAGTGGATCTTCAGCAAAACCCACACCCCAGTGCAATGCGTAAGTGACAGGAGCAGAGGCTGCCTCAGCTCTGCAAGATTGTTTATTCATGCTGCAGACGCTGCCAAAGCCCCAGTGTGGGGTTACAGAGCACGCGGAGGAGGATGTTCAGTGAAGGTGGCGCGCACAGCAAGGTGGAGAGGAAACGGTCCCTGATAAACACAGATTCAGGGCGGGGAGGGGGAGGAGCAGGGAACGGAAGGGACGTTAAATCTGTCCAGATGCCTGTGCTTCTCACACTCTTTAAGTTGTCCCCACCAGGCCCCCACCAAGAATCTGTAGCAGCTTCTTCCTAACTCACAATCGCCACTGCTTATTATGGCTCCCTATTCAATAAGACTTTTGCTTCTGCTGACAACCTCCCAGCTTGTAAACACACAGACTGCACTCATTACCACGCGCTGCAGGCCCAGTGGGTGCGATGTGAGCCAAGAAATCAATATCAACCATCATTTTTTAAAATGTGTTGAAAACATCTCTAGGAGGTGGAAGATCTTTTCAGCTTAATATTTAATAAATATTTAATAGGTATTTTTCAAAATTCCACCTTAAAAATGTAATTATTCAACATCTTCTCTCATTGATTGAAGACCAAAGAAATCATTATATGCAAATGCACAACTGTGTTTACATTTTTCTCTCTAAAATGAGAACCATTAAGGGTTCTTAAAGGAACAAAATGTATGTGGCTCTATTCAAAATTCCTTTGAGTAACCCAGAGAATTTGCATAAGAAAGCATTAGGAATAACATGAAGAAGTATTAGAGGCTGAAATGAAAAGGAACAGGAAAGATATCAATGACCAGGGTTCACAGCTCCACTTTCTCAATTATTCTAGCCCGTGGGTCACTGTCCTCACCAGCCACTGCGACCATCCTCAGTGACCTTAAGCGTTCACGGTATGGTGATGGAATGGTTTCCTAAAGTCAACACAGTCACACAACTTCCTCTTTAGCCACCTGTAATCATATCCCTGAAACTATCTGTAACACAGAGACCTTAAAGATGCTGAAGGAAAAATGTTCCAGGACCTGAGCGAGATCCTAGGCCCACTGCTCCTCCCCAGCCCTCTTGGAAATCAAAACCAACACGAGGGCCGCTGCTCTGGGAACCAGGCTTGTTACAGCTCCTCTCGATTACCACCGCCACTCGGTCTCCTGATAACTTCTGAGAACATGAGAGTGGAAAATTCTTGAGATAAGGCTGAATTCTGACTGACGGCCCCCAATCTGTTCTATAAAATTCCTAAGCAACTTGCTTCCCATTGCAGTCCCCTTGTGCTGTTTTCACATTGCAGCCATCTAATGAGGGACCCAGGTTCAGTGTAAAGAATCCACTTGCAACGCAGGAGATGCGGGTTTGACCCCTGGGTTGGGAAGATCTCCTGGGGAAGGAAATGGTAACCCACTCCAGTCTTCCTGCCTGGGAAATCCCATGGACAGTGGAGCCTGGGAGCTACAGTCTGTGGGGTTGCAGAGTCAGACAAGACTTGGCAACTAAAACAGCAGCAACGAGGGACCCGGGCTTTGTTGTTTTCACTCCTTCCACACAAGTGTAACATCAAAGCTCTGCTTGCTCATTTGTGTCTATTGATAATACCGAGCAAATTAGTGCGAACTTTTAAGGTGTATCAGGCTACACTATTTACCTGCCTCATCTCAACCTTAATTAAGCACATCTGGAAATATGTAGGTCTGCAGTGAATTTGTTTAAATTAAGTTTGTGCTAAAAATTCTCCAGCAGCAGCATATAAGAAATGCAAATAACTTGTGCATGTATATTTAATGAAGTCCTTTATTTTGCTTCTTTAGTAGGTGTTTATCAAGTTTATAAGTCTTTTCTCTTTCCATCTTTTCCCCTAGCCTCAATTAAATATGCATTTAAATACCTGTTGGTGGTGGTGGTGGTGCTATTTTACGTATTTATATCGAAGGGCTAACAATTGAGTAACCACACGCGAATAGACACTGGCCTCTCGGTGGGACTCCTTTGGCGATCTGGGTCACGTCCAGATTCTGGACGAGACCATCTGCTTCTGTGTATGAGTTTGCTCGCAGGCTCACTGTGTGGCTTGGTTTTATGGCTTTGTTAGTGGTTCGTTTCAAGGCTACTCTGTCTTTGCCTGTTTTCCCTGGTTAGAGAACCCATGAACAATACTCTCCTGGAGGCAGCTTTCTCATTCTTCTGGGAACATAGAATTTTAGTTCAGTGATCTATTTGGCAATAGATCTAATTAGCAATCTAGTTAGCAACTAACAGTAGCACTAAACCCGCTAGCACTAACTATAAATTCAATAAACCAGAGAGATGCAAATAAGCAGCATTTACTTCATGCCATTTATAGGTATGGTGCAATTAGGCTCTAGCAGAATTAGTGCCTTGGCCCTGAAGACTCAGAAAAAATGATTTCCTAAGTCCCATAGCTGCTGAGTGACAAGCCTGAACTGTGAGGACCTGCCTAGCACTCTCTGCTCATTCCAATCCCCAGATGCCTGATCAGAGGAGCGGCAGGCCAGCCTCCAGAAAACCAAGTAGTTGCCTGCTTCACGCAGGCAGGCTGCACATTCCAACAAAATGAGGTATTTCAAAGGAAGAAAATAGAAAATCAAAAATAAAATTTTTCAAAAGAAGAAAAGATACGGAAAATAAACTGCTAGAACTTAATGTGTGAAAGAACTGGTGATGCCAACATTTTTCCCTACTTTATAATTAGCCAAGACACTAATCACATTCAGCGTAGGAAAAAGGATCTCACCAAATAATCACCTCCAGATAAGTAAGCCATGTTTTTATTAGCAATGCTTCCCAAGATACCAAAGGATTGAGACGTCCCTGCTTTTTATGGCAGATGAGTACTGAGCCCTCCAGGGGCCTCTTTAAGAGGCTTTTACTGCTCAGTTGCCCAGTTGAGTCTGGGGATGGGAGGGAACTTCAGATCATTTATGGCTTTGGGCAAAGATTTTGGTCTTTGCTCCAAGAAAAAGTATCTCAGATTATGACCTGGGTGCTATAGGCACAGATTCTCATGCATCTGTGGCAAGCCATTGCGACCTGTGGGGACAATAGCTCATGATGTCTAATTACTCACCTTGGGGAGTTGAAAGCCTTGACTTCTTGCAGTGGAAAGTCAGCTCCTGCTGGCAGTTGTCTGCATAGTCAATGATGGTCTGGAGCTGGTCCATGCTGGCCGTGTACTTGAAGAACACTGGATGGGGGCTTTCTCCACTCAAGCTTTTGACCCTGACCAAGTGGGAGCCGTTGTGTTGCACTGAGGTCCATGCAGTGTCTGGTGGGCAGAAGAGGGGTTGGGAGAAAGCAAGGAGGCCGTAATGAGGGTGGAACCATTAAATGTAAATACGGAAAGCAGAGCATCTTTTATCTGAACTAAGTTTTCTTTTATTTTTTTGTAGTCATCAGATCTCTTTGCAATTAGAATCAATGAGTGGAATTCTCAACACGTTTAACAGGAGGGATTCTCTTTACTGAAATTTTCACTACCCATTATAGGCAACATTGTCAGGTGGCCAATTTTTAAAATTCTATGTTATAATACTCAAAGTTATAAATAGAACTTTCTGGCCCTAATACTTCTGTTTCCATTACTATAAGGAGAAAGCCAAAAGTTACTGTGTATATATTTCTCTTTTCACAAGTATAGTTCTCATCTGAGCATCTTTTCCTCTGATAATCAGAGGAATGTGTAAAAGACCAGAAACTATAAAACTCCTAGAGGAGAACATAGGCAAAACACTCTCCGACATAAATCACAGCAAGATCCTCTATGACCCACCTCCCAGAATATTGGAAATAAAAGCAAAACTAAACAAATGGGACCTAATGAAACTTAAAAGCTTTTGCACTACAAAGGAAACTATAAGTAAGGTGAAAAGACAGCCCTCAGATTGGGAGAAAATAATAGCAAATGAAGAAACAGACAAAGGATTAATCTCAAAAATATACAAGCAACTCCTGCAGCTCAATTCCAGAAAAATAAATGACCCAATCAAAAAATGGGCCAAAGAACTAAACAGACATTTCTCCAAAGAAGACATACAGATGGCTAACAAACACATGAAAAGATGCTCAACATCACTCATTATTAGAGAAATGCAAATCAAAACCACAATGAGGTACCATTACACGCCAGTCAGGATGGCTGCTATCCAAAAGTCTACAAGCAATAAATGCTGGAGAGGGTGTGGAGAAAAGGGAACCCTCTTACACTGTTGGTGGGAATGCAAACTAGTACAGCCACTATGGAAAACAGTGTGGAGATTTCTTAAAAAACTGGAAATAGAACTGCCATATGACCCAGCAATCCCACTTCTGGGCATACACACCGAGGAAACCAGATCTGAAAGAGACACGTGCACCCCAATGTTCATCGCAGCACTGTTTATAATAGCCAGGACATGGAAACAACCTAGATGCCCATCAGCAGATGAATGGATAAGGAAGCTGTGGTACATATACACCATGGAATATTACTCAGCCGTTAAAAAGAATTCATTTGAACCAGTCCTAATGAGATGGATGAAGCTGGAGCCCCTTATACACAGTGAAGTAAGCCAGAAAGACAAAGAACATTACAGCATACTAACACATATATATGGAATTTAGAAAGATGGTAACGATAACCCTATATGCAAAACAGAAAAAGAGACACAGAAATACAGAACAGACTTTTGAACTCTGTGGGAGAAGGCGAGGGTGGGATGTTTCGAGAGGAATCGGGTGGAGAGGGAGGTGGGAGCGGGGATTGGGATGGGGAAGACGTGTAAATCCATGGCTGATTCATATCAATGTATGACAAAACCCACTGAAATGTTGTGAAGTAATTAGCCTCCAACTAATAAAAAAAAAAAAAAAGACATATTTGAGGAATCAGCTGTGAGCATGATCATGCAAAATAACAGAAACTAAATATTTTTGACAAAAATTAACTAACAGTGTGTCAGCAACCTGTTCAATGGACGGCACTAAAAAACACAGTGCCTGGGAATCCACTATTCCTAGCAGTGACCATAGTTACACGAAAGCCTGTTGGAAAATCCTCACATATTTCTGTTACACTGATTACCTACATTTTCAAAGAGATTTAAAAAACAATGCGCACTCCATAATGTTTATAACAGAAGAAAAACAGCTTGACTTCTTTTGTCTTCCCCCCTAATATACATCCCACCATAAATACCTCCCCCAAACATACCTCCCACCATAAACACCCCCCCAAACATACCTCCCACCATAAACACCCCCCCAAACATACCTCCCACCATAAACATCCCCCTAAACATACCTCCCACCATAAACACCTCCCCCAAACAGACCTCCCACCATAAACACCACCCCCAAAAATACCTCCCACCATAAACACCCCCCCAACCATACCTCACACCATAAACACCCCCCCAAACACACCTCCCACCATAAACACCCCCCCAAAGATACCTCCCATCATAAACATCCCCCTAAACATACCTCCCACCATAAACACCTCCCCCAAACATACCTCCAACCATAAACACGCCTCCCAAAAATACCTCCCACCATAAACACCCCCCCAAACATACCTCCCACCATAAACACCCCCCCAAACATACCTCCCACCATAAACACCCCCCCAAACATACCTCCCACCATAAACACCCCCGCAAACATACCTCCCACCATAAACACCCCCACAAACATACCTCCCACCATAAACACCCCCACAAACATACCTCCCACCATAAACATCCCCCTAAACATACCTCCCACCGTAAACACCTCCCCCAAACGTACCTCCCACCATAAACACCCCCCCAAACATACCTCCCACCATAAACACCCCCCCAAACATACCTCCCACCGTAAACACCCCCCCCAAACATACCTCCCACCGTAAACACCTCCCCCAAACGTACCTCCCACCATAAACACCCCCCCAAACACACCTCCCACCATAAACACCCCCACAAACACACCTCCCACCATAAACAGCTCCCCCAAACATACCTCCCACCATAAACACCCCCCCAAACATACCTCCCACCATAAACACCCCCCCAAACATACCTCCCACCATAACCGTGTAGAACCTCCCACAGTATAGAGGGCCGTGGCTCAGTGGCTAAAAGGCTGAGGTCAAGCTACCTTGATTCAACTATCTCTATAATGTCATTTAACTTTCTCTGTAATATGTATGTGATAAATGATCAGTCTGCAGACAAACTTTCTATACTACAGAGCAGGAAGCAGTCTTATTGAGTTTATATTATTTCTTAATAATTAATACATGAGTATAAGAGCAAAAAATCAAAACAATAATACAAAGAATTCACTTAGGGGTCCCCACAGGTCCCTGTCCCTTTCCTAGCCTGGGGATGTGGATCTGGGAAAAACCTAAGAGCTGTGCTGGTGCTCACAAACGCTTAACACATGAAATACATAGGGGGACTCAGGGGAGAGAACCCCAAGGGCCATGGGAAAAACTCTGGTTCAAAGCTTATGGGAAAAAGCATCATAAATATGCAAAACTTAGCAAGAACAGGAACAAACTGTGAGTCAGCATGACCAATGCTGACTCAATTAAAAAAGACCTAGTGGATCACCCACCTATCTGCTCACTAGAGGGGGCTGTGAGTGTTCCCATGGCAACTTGAAATCCATAGATTTTGTTTCCTCCTTAATCATGTTTTCATGAGACATTTTACATTTCAACATTTTCCTGGAAAATTACTTAAGTGGGTCTGGTATTATTTTTGGTAATTACCTACTCCCATTCACCCCCAGGGTTTCTTCCATCAAACGAGATGAAGATTCAGGGAGTCGTGCAGAAGACTGTATTAGGCTTGGGAGTGCATCAGTTCCAGTGCCACTGCGTCATTTATTTTCATGGCTTAGGGCACAAAGAAAAATGATGTGCCTGAATGGTTCATATAGGCTAGTGGTCAGTATGATAGATTTACGGTCTTGCATGGCTAAGGTATCATAATAGAAATCTTTCAAATGGAGAGAAGGGAACAGTTGAAAAGAACCTTAAAACTGCTCTTCTGAAAAATACTTTAAATGACTGCTCTTTCTAGAATTATTATTTAAAAGACCCCAACAATGACACATTATATTTCTCTAATATTCCACAACATATTATTTTCATAGATTTCAAAACCATGAACCTTTGACAAGCCACATAACCTTAATTTTCAAGCACAAGGAGACAGACTAATGAATGAAGTGACCAGCATGATGGAAAAATTGTTGTTCAGTCACTAAGTTGTGTACAACTCTTTTTGACCCCAAGGACTGCAACATGCTAGGTTCCTCTGTCCACCACTATCTCCTGGAGTTTGCTCAACTTAGCTGTTATACAAGGTAGTCTGAAGCACAATTTTGGATCTGAAGCAATTAATTTTGGTGGTGGTGGTGGTTTATTCGCTAAGTTGTGCCCGACTCTTGTGACCCCAGGGACTGTAGCCTGCCAGGCTCCTCTGTCCATGGGGTTCTCCAGGCAAGAATACTGGAGTGGGTTGCCATTTCCTTCTCCAGGGGATCTTCCTGACCCAGGGATCGAACCCTGGTTTCCCGCATTGCAGGCAGACGCTTTATCGACTGAGCTACTTTTTAATTGCGGGCAAATTTAAACACGAATTGTGACCCTTTCAGGACATGCTAATCGAACTCAGTGGGGTCTTCCTCTGCAGGAGCAGGGAGACCATTGGTGGCACCTCGTCAACCATTTTGCTGGGACAAAGGAACCTAGCCAAGTTAATTTGCTGGTTTGGTTTGATATTTCATAATAATCACACTGACTTGCCATATCATACATTATCCTTCAGTTTGATTTATTTTTTCTTTTTGCCAAGTTATATTCACTTTGCAATTGGCAACACTTCTTACACTTTATAATAGACCTCTGGACTATACAAGGAGTCTTTTATAGCAAAACAATCAGTTGTGAAAAAAGAACCAGCTCTTTATTTTACACATTCAGGTAAATATACATTGAAAGCATATCTGCTATACTCATTTCCATTTCTCTGAGACGCAGACATAAAATAGGGCTTCATTATGAAAAATCTGATGCCTTTATAGTTGGTGAGTTCATCGCTCGTGATCTGGAAATTGACCTCAAAGAAAATGAAGGTAAAAATTCCTCCTCCCACAGATGCCTGAGATGAAGTTCAATTTGTGTCCAGTCAGTTCAGTCGCTCAGTCATGTGTGACTCTTTGGGACCCTGTGGACTGCAGCATGCCAGGCTTCCCTGTTCATCACCAACTCCCGGAGCTTGCTCAAACTCAGGTCCAATGAGTTGGTGATGCCATCCAAGCATCTCATCCTCTGTCATTCCCTTCTCCTGCCTTCAGTCTTTCCCAGCCGTAGGGTCTTTTCCAGTGAGTCAGTTCACTGCTTGAATCAAGTGGCCAAAGTACTGAGGTTTCAGCTTCAGCATCAGTCCTCTCAATGAATATTCAGGACTGATTTCCTTTAGGATGGACTGGTTGGATCTCCTTGCAGTCCAAGGGACTCTCAAGAGTCTTCTTCAACACCACAGTTCAAAAGCATCTATTCTTTGGTGCTCAGCTTTCTTTATAGTCCAACTCTCACATCCATACATGACTACTGGAAACACCATAGCTTCAACTAGATGGACCTTTGTTGGCAAAGTAATGTCTCTGCTTTTAAATATGCTGTCTAGGTTTGTCATAGCTTTTCTTCCAATGAGCAAGCTCCTTTTCATTTCATGGCTGCAATCACCATCTGCAGTGATTTTGGAGCCCAAGAATATAAAGTCTGTCACTGTTTCCATTGTTTCCCCATCCATTTGCCAGGAAATGATGGAACTGGATGCCATGATCTTAGTTTTTTGAATGTTGAGTTTTAAGCCAGCCTTTTCATTCTCCTCTTTCTCTTTCATCAAGAGGCTCTTTAGTTCCTCTTCACTTTCTGCCATAAAGGGGGTATCATTTGCATATCTGAGGTTATTGATATTTCTCCTGGCAATCTTGATTCCAGCTTGTGCTTCATCCAGCCCAGCATTTTGCATATGTGTCCAAGAAGAACGTTTTTGGAAATTAAGCCAGCTGCCTTTGTTTCTTCTGATGAGAAGAGGGTACATGTTCTGAGAAGACTGAGAAGGCAAAATGCCAGATGATTTAATTTGTCACATCTATCTCCAGGTAAAGCTAGTTAAGAAGATGCAAACAAGATGATAAATAAGGATAGACAGATGTAAATACTAGCAGCCATTCCTGAACCCATAAAGATAATCTGAATATTACAATAGAGAAATATCAATAACCTTAGATATGCAGATGATACCACCCAATGGCAGAAAGTGAGGAAGAACTAGAGTCTCTTGATGAACAGAAAGGACAGCAAGAGATCAAACCAATCACTCCTAAAGGAAATCCATGAATATTCATTAGAAGGACTGATGCTGAAGCTGAAGCTCCAATACTTTGGTCACCAGATGTGAAGAACGGACTCACTGGGAAAGACCCTGATGCTGGGAAAGACTGAAGGCAGGGGGACAAGGGGATGATGGAGGATGAGATGGTTGCATGGCATTACCAACTCAATAGACATGAATTTGAGCAAACTCAGGGAGATTGTGATGCATAGGGAAGCCTGGCCTGCTGCAGTCCATGGGGTTGCAAAGAGTCAGACACGACTTAGCAACTGAACAAGAACAACAATAGAGACCCAAGACAGCCTTCTCAGAAACTGTGTTACTATACAGAGAGAAATATCATTACAACTAGCTTTCACTTTTTATTCACCTCAACCCTCTTGCCACACAGATAAGGAAATGGAGGTCTAGAAAAACTCACTTGCAAAACTAAATTCATAAACTATGGAATTTAGCCACACATTTTGAAGTAATATGGTGTAAGTCACTGAGCTTTCTGAGTAAACTTCTTAAAGAGTGCTAAGGTCTATAATTTTCCCAGACAGTCTTACTCACCTGAGCCCTCTCCTATATTTGCAATGAAAATAGAACTGGATCCTGGTCATTTATGTGCTCATAAGGCCAATAAAGGCCAAGTCCACTGTTCCAGATGTTCGGAGGGTGTCCTGAGGAAGATGATGGTCAGCTTTCACTTGGCCCTGCCCTAGATTGCAGAGGCCCTGGTCCCTGCCATGTCATCTGCTTGTCAAAGCTGAGGATAACTGGTGTGTGCATTTTACTGAAGGGAAGTGATGACATCGCCTTAGATGTCTTCTAAAGAGACAGCTGCCAGGCCCTGGGGGGCCCAGAGATGGCATTCATCCTGGCCCCACATCTCAGGTCCCTCCTGATAAATATTTATAGGAGCATCCTCATAAGGGTTGCCTTTCTTGCCATAATTTTGGGGCCTTGAGGCTTTTCTGACTTACTTTAATATTTTGAACACAAGAAGATGCTATAGGATACACCTTGATAGCTTCAACGGAATGTAGCTACCTCACAGCCTTCCTTCTTGGGATTTCAGAGATGATGCTTTCACTTACGAGGTCATGCTGAATGTGTGTCTGCTCACTCATAAGGGCAGACATCTGCTACTTAACAAGAATGGATGTTTACTCAACATGACGGACCTTGTCTTCAGGCAGTACATATACATGCCTGGCCCCATACCCGGAACCTCCTAGGAGCTCAGTTATTGGAAGATGTCAGTGCCTCCCTCTGTGTGTCGGCCCATCATACAGCTCCAGAGCAAACTGATTTTCTCAGAGAGCACATTATATAATTCATTCACAAAATTAGATACAGACAGAGTACAGGGTCATGGTCAATAAGAGATGTGGGTTATAATCTATGGTCTTATTCATTCACTAAGTCATGTCTGCCTCTTTGCAACCCCACGGACTGTAGCCCACCAGCCTCCTCTGTCCAGGGGGCTTTCCAAGCAAGAATACTGGAGTGGGTTGCTATTTTCTTTTCCAGGGAATCTTCTTGACCCAGGGATCGAACTTGCAGCCCCTGCTGTATCTCTTGCATTGCAGGAGGATTCTTTATTGCTGAGCCACAGGGGAGGAATGGTCTTAGAAAAGTAAAAAAAAATCTCTGAGCCTCCAATTCCATATTTAGTAAATGCTGAAGACCAAGTGCTATTGTTATAGCCACCTTTGAATGCTAAGGCAGTGAACCAGGCATTTTCTGGCCTAGCTGCTCTCTGAGCATCTATATTTTTATTGTTCATCCAGACCATTCACAATGTCCACCCATAAGGTTGGGGCAGACTGCATGGCTGTCAGAAAAGCAGGAAAATAAGCTTCCCTGAAGCATTTGTTTTTTTACCCTTGGGCACAATGACTGGACCTGCCCCAGAAATTCTGCGTCGCCAACCACACCTTGCTGCATGTTTTACGAGCTACCTTTAGAAGTGTCAAGAGGCAGGTCAGAATAACGTCTCCCCAGTGGAGGTAGAAAAGAGTTCTTTCCAGGCAAAAGCCAGTATAAAAGAAATGCAGGTTCACTATGTATGATAATCATCAAAGTGCAGCTCTTCTTTCATTTTCCTTAAAAATTCCAACATTTAAACTTTAAAGAATTTTTTGTAAGAAACACTAGTTCCAAACAAAACTTGCCACATGTAATGAATGCACAATAATGCTATGCTTCCTGCCAACCTCAATTTTCAAGAGCAAAGCAGAGAACAATGAAATCCCAACTCTTTACAAGCAAAGAAAATGTATGTTGCAGCAACTGTGCCTTTACTCATGAAAGAGCTCTCCGGTCTATGCTTACCGCCTCTTTTTGACAAATTTCCAGCAAGCGCTGATATCTACTTAAAATAGCAAATGTAGAACTTATGATGTTCATAACGTTGTTAGTGAATTAACACCTATCTCACTCATCTGAAGGTCTATGAGAACAGTTAATTTCCCTTTCATTTCTCACATATAGCTTAGTGCCTGCAAGTTCATAGTATAAAGTGTGTGTGATTGAATGAATGCATGAACTGAACGGATAACTGAAAAGGGAGCTGTTTGGATATGCCGACAGGAAGCCTAGAAAAAGAGAGAAGAAAGGAAGAAGATCTATACTAACAAATAAACGTTAAACACATAGTGATGTGGGGCTACACCCAGCCTATAGAGGACTTAAAAAAATAGCTTGGCAGAATCCCCTCTCTTTACTGCTTACATCTCTTATAAGCATTCTTATATTAATAAATCTACTTCTCACCCCCCAGAAACAGCTTGTGTTGTGTGTAAGACAACTGGACTGACTGCCCTTTGCTAAACCACCGTGCTGGGGACCTGACACAATTTCTGACACAGGAAAATGGCTGTTGAAGAAACACAACTGCAGATATTTTAACCTCAAACTCCTAATTTATACCCTCCTTTCACCTTTGGTAACCACAATTTTCTTTCCCATGTCTGTGAGTCTATTTATATTTTGTACATAAGTTCATTTGTATCATTTTTTAGATTCAAAATATACATACTACAAACCTAGACAGTGTATTAAAAAGCAGAGACATTACTTTTCCAACAAAGGTCTGGACAGTCAAAGCTATGGTTTTACCAGTGGTCATGTACAGATGTGAGAGCTGGACCATAAAGAAGGCTGAGCACTGAAGAAGTGATGCTTTTGAACTGTGGTGCTGGAAAAGACTCTTGAGAGTCCTTTGGACAGCAAGATCAAACCAGTCAATCCTAAAGGAAATCAGCCCTGAATATTCATTGGAAAGACTGATGCTGAAGCTCCAATACTCTGGCCACCTAAAGCAAAGAACCGACTCATTGGAAAAGACCCTGATGCTGGGAAAAATTGAGGGCAGGAGGAGAAGGGGAAGACACAGGATGAGATGGTTGGATGGCATCATCAACTCAATGGACATGAGTTTGAGCAAACTCCAGGAGATAGTGAAGGACAGGGAAGCCTGGCATACTGCAGTCCATGGGTTTGCAAAAAGTTGGACACAACTAGGCAACTGAACCAACAACAAAATACACACTATTACTATATATAAAATAGATAATCAACAAGGACCTACTATACAACACAGGGAACTATATTCAATATTTTGTAAAACCTATAAGCGGAAAAAATCTGAAAAAATATATACATTTGTCGGTTCTACTAAATCATTTTGTAGTACACCTGAAATTAACACAACGTGTAATCAACTATGTCTCAATAAGAAAAGAAACACAGCTGCTTGGTTTGCATGAAGGTGATAATAATGAGCAAAAAGTGCTGCATTACTAATTGGTTAGTCAATAAATTAAGATCTGAAGGGGGAATGGTCAGGGAGGCAACAGACCCAGTCCTCAGCTTGTTCATTAAGCCTCCAGGGATTCTTATGGACCAGAAGTTGAGCCACTGCTCTGACCGTAACCTATTTGCTTCCAGCAACAATCGTTCTCACAGTGCGCTGTCTGAGACCCGGCTTCTGAGCCTCATGACTGTGATGTTATAACAGTAAACAACTACCTGGGGCTTCTCTGGTGGCTTGGTTTGTAAAGAATCCGTCTGCCATGTGGGAGATAAAGGTTCGATCCCTGCACTGGGAAGAGCCCCTGGAGAAGCAATGGCTACCCACTCCAGTGTTCCTGTCTGGAGAATCCCATGGACAGAGGAGCCGGGAGGGCTACAGTCATGGGGTCAAAGCGAGTTAGACCAACTGAGCGACTAATGCTAACACCCTGCGTACAGTATGGACACAAACATCTCCATCTCAGTGGGGAGAGATACTGACCTTCCTCATCTTGTCATCCAAGAAATTATGTTCTGTTCCTTCTGTTTAGAAAGGGAATAGACCCATCAACAAATTTCACAAGCAGTCCATTCAAAATAGTTTCATTTTTTGTCTTGTTTTGGATGTCTCAGTACTAAAGGTACTAAAAAAGACTTGCAGAGTGTCTTTTTGTAGGACTTTTTGTAGGTCCTAGGACTACATTTCTGAAGGCTATTACCAAGGATTTAATTTTAATCATTGGTTTAGATTTTTGTTTTGGTTATATTTTTAAAAGTGTTAGTACTTGTTTTTTTGAATAATTAAAGAATGTTTAATTGTCCACAGGCACTGCAGCCTTATGGAGAAGGAGAAATTATTATTGTGTAATTATTTTCAGGTTGGAAGAACAGAATCAGGACCCTAAGATCATTCCTCTATCAATACAAAGACTTTGAGGGAAACTCACATGACCCCTGGATCAGTAAGAACTACTTAGCTATGTGTGTGTGCGTGGTCAGTAGTGTCCAACTCTCTGTGATCCCATGGACTGTAGCCCACCAGGCTCCTCTGTCCAAGGGACTCTCCAGGCAAGAATATTGGAGTGGGTTGCCACTTTCTACTCCAGGGGATTTTCCAGACCCAGGGATCTAACCCAAGTCTCCTGCATTGGCAGGCAGATTCTTTACCACTGAGCTATAACCCTGGCTCGTTCCTTAGGTTTTCTCCAGGACCCATCTGGATTTTTTAATTTTTCAGTTAAATATTTTGTTGCCTAGCTGTTGGAGGCAGTCACTGGTCATTTGGCCTGCATGTCTTCAGCATTCTGCTTTCTTTACAGCTTTGGGTTTTATAAAAATCCTTGGCATTTAATATTATTTGGAAATCTTCACTGAAATATTTAACTCCTGCACTCCATCTCCATGACCCATTTGATGCTCCACCTTAATTGCAATTATAGAACCCTTAGAACATTAATCTTTTCATGTAAAACAAGACTATACTAATTTCAGGAGTTTTAGATAAGAGTTAGGAAACCACAAACTTCTCTAAAAAACTCAATTATGCAAAAGTCATAGTGAAACAATAATTTGGACTTAATGTTTGTTTATTTGCAATGTAAGATAAAGGCATAGTTACTAAGTATGCTTTAATAATAGACATTTACATATCAATGTAAATCATTAAATTATTATCAATTATTTTCATGAACACACACACAACACATACACCTTAGAGCTCTTAAAACTTTCCAAGATTAAGTTAGAGTAATTAGAAAATATTTACTTTAGAGAACTAATGTCTTAGACTTTATCTTAATACATCTGAACAATTCTTGTTGCATTTTAACAAATCATAACCACAAGGATTCAGTGATGGATCAGGCAACCTACATTAATAGGAACAACATAATAATTGCTTGGACTGTGAAATGAATAGTGGCACCAAAATTTTACATCTCCATTAGCTTTATTTCTCCATTGTGTGGTGCCCTTTACTCCCTTTCCATTTTAATTTTTTGAAGATAGAGGAGGCTGTGCTCACTGAAATCAAAGCTCCTCAGCTTCACGACAGTGGTTTCTAAACCCGTGTGCAAATAAGCATCTCTGGGCTGGGCTGTGTTCAGTCGTGTCTGACTCTTTGTGACCCCGTGGACTGTAGCCTCCCAGGCTCCTCTGTCTATGGGATTCTCCAGCCAAGAATACTGGAGTGAACTGCCATGCCCTCCTCTAGGGGATCGTCCCGACCCAGGGATCAAACCCACATCTCTTCTGTCTCCTGCCTTGGCAAGCCGGTTCTCTAGCCTACTGCCACCTGGGAAGCCCTGAGCATCTGTAGAGAAGCTTACTAATAACAACACAGCCTTTCCTGGATGCTGCCACAGGGTCCTTCTGCAGAAAGCAGAGCTCCCCTAAGGGGACAAACATGTAGGGACCTGGAAAAGCCTCATCCTGCTGGACAGTGTCCACTAGTGACAGTAAAGCAAATGACAGCTGGCCGGTCAGGCTGATTTGTAAAGTCACAGTCCAAACTATATTTTTAAAGGTTTGTATTGCCAAGGATATTATAACCACCCAGTAGGCTTTAAGAAGATATATTACACTTGTTTTAATAAACAAGAGATCCCTACTATCTAATTAAATGACCAACAGGCAAACCAAACTTCACATGCTCACAACTGGAATCCTGGTCTTCCATTAAAACATGGTCCTTCCCAAGAATTCTCCATCTCCATAAACAATAACTGCACCTTCCTTCCAAACACGGGAGCCCTGCCTGTTGCCTCTCTTTCTCTCTGTCCATATCTGGTCCAGTGGTTCTAAAGCAATCTTTCTATCCTCCTCCTCTCTCCTACCCTGCTCCCCACCATCACCACCATCTTGGCTAAATTACTAGAGCAAAGTCCTAACTGGTCTCCTTGCCTCGCCTTGGTGCACCATGATGGTTAAAGGTCCTAACTGTGTGGAATCTGGACCAGCTCCTTTCCAGCCACATGACTTGAGGGAAGGCCACATCCTGGTCCTCCCGCCCGGGCCAGTCCCACAGGCCAGGCTCCCTGTGGCTGGAGGCCTCCTGCCCTCGTCTCCCCCCTCCCCCAAAGGCTCCACCTCCTATCTCAGTGCTGCTGCTTTGATGTGATAAGTGCAAATGTCAACTTTCCAACTGAGTCCTTTCCTGATCTATTTAAAACTGTAACCCGTCCTTCTGCGGTCTGTGCCCCACTCCCCGCTTTGTTCTGCTTCACAGCAACCATTGCCTTATAACGTGCCACGTATTTGATTCGCTTCTGTCAAGGGTTTGGCTCCCCACCCGAAAAAGCGCCCCCACCCATGGGAGGGAGGTGTTCAGATTCACAGTCTGTTATGACCCCAGCTGTGTCGGCTCAGGGCAGGCGCTGAGTACACGTGTTCAATGTTGTCAGACGTTTTCTTACAACTTTTAAGTTTTGTGCCTTAACTTGGACATTTCTTCACATCACCCTGGGAAAGGGAATGATTCATGTCCTTGGCAGACAGTTTTCAAGGCCATCATGTATATAAATTAATCAAGATGGGTAATCAGTAGATTTTACCTTTTCCTTCCCTTATTCAGAGGTTCTTTCTTATCTCTAGGGTAAGAAAAACATGCTTATATATCATCAAGTATTATCCTAAGTTAATTGAAATCAAAAGCTGAGCATCTGTTCTTACTGTCCCTTTGCATTTTGATAACTATTCTCGTCTACGGTGGTAGGACCTAGGTTCACTCTGAAGAGGTAACAGCAATTGCAGGGAATCAAAATGTATCAGCTATTGCAGCAATCAGTATCAAAACAGAACACCTTTCAGATAGTTACACATTCCAAATGCGTTTTAGAAATATGCACAATGAAAGCTTCATGGCAAAGCTTAGATCATGTGTTCACTATGATGATTAAAATGTTTTTCTTCTATTACAACCATAAACTGGAGAAGATCAGGCAATCAGCTCTCAGTTATTCTTCTTGGCAGACTTATAAACTTGACCTCAGCCTTACCAAGCCTGCCAACAGTTAATTATCAACAAATACCTTTGAAACTTTACCCATCTGGGAACATGCTATTTGGGATTATTTCCACCTTTCTATGACTCTTAGAATTTTTCAGTGTATATGGAACTCTGTTCATAGGATTAACCCAACATAATATATATGAAAATCTTTAACATGCCCTAGACTTTTGTGATAATTAAGAACCTAATTGATATAAAGGAAATGTATTATTGGGATGCTATCTTCTTTATTTAGCTTTCTTTGTTCTTGGCATTCACTTGAGTCATGGTAATGAAAGCAAATCAAAGCAGAAATTGAATCACTTGAAGGTTATAAACCACTGGAGTCCAGTATATCTAGAAAGGTCCCCTGGGCCGTTTCCCTACATATTTCACTGATCACATATCTTTCAGTAAAAGTAAGTTGATGTATTTAACTCTATCATCACACTGCAATATTCTGGTCAGTATATATGATAAAATATTTGCCCAAAAGCCCCAAACAGCCATGTGAGACCAGTGCAATGCCCTGGGAGTTCCTGCATCTTCTGTAACAACTTCGGGGGTGGTTTTGGGACTGGAATACATATTTAACTGAATTTAGATCAGATCATATATTAACCACTGCCAAAAATGCTTAGATTTTTTCATGTGTGAAATGACAATAGGTATTGGTATAGAAACCACATTAGGATTGCAAGCTATTTACAAACCATCATTATACGTTTACCCATAAATAATTTCCTCCTTGTGAGATCTGCAACCCTTCCCGAGTGATGTGGAGCCATAACAACAGAGAAACCAAACTATAACTAATTTATAGTTACATACGAACCATCTATAGTTGGTTTTTTTCTGATAATTATCTCAGAATTTGCTCTCAAATTCTGTGGTTGTTGAAGTATCTGTTAGGGCTACACTGCTACAGTAACAGAAAGTTTTCTAAAGGAGATTTGTCCTCTTTATTGGGCAAACCTTATATGAGCATGGAGAAAAATTTATGGGTACAGACACATACAGATACAGGTAGAGAAGAGGTATGAAAAATTTGTATCAGTTCCATCAGGGCAGTTGTCAATCATTGCAGTGGAAGTTTTGGTCCTTTGCGCTCCTGTACATTTGGCAGAGAGCTTAAATTAAAAAGTTTTAAAGAATTAAAGGCGTCATAAACACTATGTAATACACAAGTCCTTTAACACATATTAACAATCAGGTTTTTAAGGAAGATGAAATAGTGTTTATATAGTTGCACGTGAATAGTATTATTAGATGAAGTATATACACTTGGTGTGTGTGTTAGTCCTCAGCCACGTCTGACATTTTGTGACCCCATGGACTGTAGCCCTTCAGGCTCCTCTGTCCAGGGAATTTTCCAGGCAAGAAGACTGAAGTAGGTTTCCATTTCCTAATCCAGGGGATCTTCCTGACCCAGGGACTGAACCCAGGTCTCTTGTGTCTCCTGCATTGGCAGGTGGATTCTTCACCACCGTGCCACCTGGGAAGTCCATATACACTTTAGAAACATTTATTATTCCCTAGATAAACTCAGGGCTTCCCAGATGGCGCTAGTGGTAAAGAATCTGCCTGCCAACCCAGGAGACATAAGAGATGCAGGTTCAACCCCTGGGTCCAGAAGATCCCCTGGAGGAGGACATGACAACTCATTCCAGTATTCTTGCCTAGAGAATCCCACGGACAGAGGAGCCTGGTGGGCTACAGTCCGTAGGGTCACAAGGAGTCAGACAGGACTGAAGCGACTTAGCATGCATGCATGCAGATAAACTCACCTGATTACAGATTCAAAGGGATATAAATGGATATTTTCATAAATTTAAGAAGTGAACATTCTCCTAAGACTTTCGCACTTATTGTCATGAACTAAGAAATAAAGTTTACCCTTTTATGTTGTAGATTAATAAACAGCAATTTATTGCTAATTTTTGCATAAAGAAAGAACATTTCCAGGAAAATAATGACATAACTTTTAATTACCACCTCTTAACTATTTTAGAACATTACGTTTAATACTTCTTAGCAATCATATTACAATTACAATCAAAATGCACATTGAGTAAAGCTGCCACTCAGTAAACTGCTCACTGCACCTGGGTTTTCCTACACAGCAAGTTTCCACGTGAGTTTGTCATTAAAAAAGCTTATTAGCATACCTGTCATGTTGCAATATACCAGGGATGGTTCCAGAGGGCCACTTCCATCTGAGTCGATATAATAGAGCCCTGAAGAGTTTCCTCTGTGCCAGTGGGCTTCGCACGACTGCTCGTAGAGAGCTGCAGAGGACAGAGGTCTCAGACAGGAGCAACAGTGGGATGAATCCCTCCACGTTGCTAATTAAGTGATACTTTCCCCAGTGACACTCACTCTCACTCTGCCTTGCTCTCAGGGACGTTTTCTCTAGAGGAGTTTTTCCTGTTTCACTCGGGCAGCATAAAGATTCTCAGGCACAGAGTGAAAGGCTTTAGGAAGTATCACTATGGGACACGTGGATCTGAATACTTACGCTCTGGAAACACAGAATTCCTGTCAAAATCAGGGTAACTGGATTGACTCTAGTCTAATTCTTTGCTGTTTCAGAATATCTAAGAATCTGAAATGCATTGGCTTAATATCCCTAAATGATCTGTTATTATATAATAATCATGCTGTTTTTTTAAAAATTACTCAGTAATTATATTCTTCGTTTACTTAAGACAATTTCCACACGAAATGCATTTTTTTCAATGAAATGGATTTCACAAATCAGCAGCTCTACTTCATTCCATTTTTAAAGTTCATTTTGAAAAGAAGCTTCCTAAAATGCTTTGGAAATGATTATTCAAGAAAATCAAAATTCAAAGAAATATATATGAAAAGTCTCTTTGTAGTTTCAATTTATCCTAATTCATAAATGAATTTTCTATGTATACAATGAATGTTTTACAAGGCAAGTGATTAGCATCTGCATATGATGAACTCAATTATTATTCAGCATGCATTTAAATGAATGATCAATCGAGTAACAGCTCTCTTGCGCATCACCCTTTGCCTTGACAGGAAAAACCCTTTGAAAACCTGAAAAGCTGCTAATGGCTGCTGGGAGGGAAGTGTGGCACTAATTCTGGCACAGAGTTGGACTGGATCTTTAAGTCAGCTCTAAGGATCAAACCTGGCATCCACACAGAAAGACTCAGGTGGTAGTTAGACAAGATCCACAAACTAGAGTGATCCTAGGAGGATATGGCTTTATGCCATGCTATAATGACTGGATTATCTACATTCCTAACTTTGCCTATTTCAAATAATCAAGAAAAATCCTGGGAGAAGTTTAGGGGTTCTTGTTCTCTCATCTCAAAGAACAAGAATAAGAAGGGAATGCTTTTTGTCCAGAGATTCTATAAAGGAAAAAATCCTTTTATTAAATATGGCCAAGTTTCAAATGTATCAAGTTAGACTGCCCCCAAATCAATGGCATGGTTACCATCATTTACACTGGTGGACACAGAGACACTGATGGAAAAGCAATATGGACTGCTTTTCCACCATGCTTGCATTTCGGCCACTCACGTTGAGATTTCTATCATATATACACATGATTATACCACCTAGGAAAGTGTCCAGAGGGATACACATAGATTGATAACAGTGTCTGTGTTGTGTTGGGGCTGGAATTGCCTAGGAAAACAAGAGTAGTGGAGGAATGACTTAGGAGAAAACTTGCTTTAAACAAGAACATACACTTGTACTAATTGTGTACTTAGACTCCAAAATAATGGTCTTGTGTTCATTTACATTGATTTGGTAATATCTCATCTTCATGTGACTGATCAATTGCAGAATTCCAAGAAAGTCAATTCAATTATTAGACTAAATCATGGGCCACAAACAGAAAACCTTACATATGTGTAAGAGAATGTATAATATATATAAAATACATAATATATATCTGCTCGTTTTAAATCTTTATGCTTAGAGTTGTTTGGAATGATGTTTAGATCACAGTTAATGATAGCATTTAGCCATCACTCCTTAATCATTAATATTCAGTTGGTATCTGCTTCATATAAGTATGATGGAGAACACTCTAAGAAAGAGATTACCCTATTCCAAACTGTGACTCAGCCAAATCACTCAGCTTCAGGTTTCCCAGATGTCTGGGTCCTTTCAAATAAAGAGTTACCCTGGCAAATTCTTACTTGGCACTAGTATAGCAAATTGAGTCGCAGGTAGGATTGCCCTGGCTGAACTTGTTTAGGGGATATTTAGGGCATGAATCATCTCCCTTTGTCTTCCTCTGCAGAACCTTTGGTGGTAGGGGCTCAGGGTTCTCACCCCAATGCCTGCCTCCCTGGGATTCACTTCCCAAAAGGACAAATTTATGTCAATCCAGTTTCTGCCTTTCTTCCATATGTGGAAATAAAATTAAATAATTCACAGGGAAGAGTTCTTAACAGTGCAATATATACTCCCAGTAGGAGGGACTGATGTGGTGAGATGAGTGAATTTTCATATCATGCTGTCTCTCTCTGAAGACCAACAGGGAGGGGTGCTATGAGAGAAGGGTCAGTAATGAAAAGGAAATAAGGAAAACAATAAAACAAAAGCTTAAACAACAGCCAATAATTAGAAAACCAAGGACATTTCAGGGCTTTCTGTCATAAGTTGCTTGTAGATAATGGATTAGTTGTCCATAAAGATTTGTTAGCTTTAAAGATGAAAGAATAATTCTTCAGAAAAGAGCCTGATGTTCTAAACTAAAGAAACACCAATAAGAGGTGATTGAGAGTGTGACATTGGAAAAAAAAAAAAGAGAGAGAGAGTGTGACATTGGGTAAAAAACTTAGCTTCTCAAGTGCAAAATATAGATAACTGGACATTTATCTCCTAGAGTTGTTTCAAGGATTAAAAGAGTTGAAATAAGCAGAGAGCTAGAATTATGCAAGTACGTGGTAAGTTCCAGTATATTAACCATCATTATCACCACCACCAACACCACCACCATCATCATCAAGGAACATCAAGATTGCAAAGGGACCTGAGTGTTCACCTGGCTTCTCACTGATACTGAGAAACCCAGCCAGGGCAGCTTCCACCCTGCACTTCTGAGATTCTTCCTGCTTAATTTTATAAACATTGTTTATAAAACGTGAACTCTAGATTTTATTTTTACTTTTGACTATATTTTATTTTCTTATCCTTATTTTCTTTCACCTACCATATTTTCTGTCCTGGGATCCACGTATTTCTGTAAGCTGCCTTACCACTCATATGAAATAATACAAAATAAAAAGTATAAGAGGTAAAAAGTAAATTAAATAAATCAGACAAAAATTGTCTAAAGTAGTTATTTTTGTTGTTACTTTCTAGCACAGAGTTGCACAGACATGCACATACACACAAAATAATGGAAAGGAAAACAGCCACATGGAACCCTGGACACAGGAGTGCGAGGCTTACGGGAGTGGCAAGTCGCGCCCGTGTAACCGGTGTGTGCGCAGTCGCAGGAGAAGGTGCTCCAGGACTGGGAACATTCACCCCCGTGTTCACAGTAGCTGGGCAAACACCTAGGGGAAGCAGACACGGCACTATTTCTCACAGTCGGTCGTGATAAATTGTATCTTGAAATGTAATCAAAGATTGATAGCAACAGTGAATTGACCAGAAAAACTTAACATGGACAACACTTGCTGGGTCTATCATCGAAATTTCCAAACATAATATCAATTACAGACTAAAAAATCCATTAGATGCTACCAACTGTCACGTATTTGTGACAGGCAAATTTTCTACACATCTCATTACATCAGAAAACGTGTTTGCTTTTTCACAAATAAGGCAAGATTAATTTCATACATGGCTAAGGATATAAATTGCCTGCAGTGGCCACAAATAGCACATTTTCTGTCCTTGCTTCCATGCCCTTGCAGTGCGACCTATAGGTACTTCCATCAAAAGGTATAGCTTACTTCTCCATCTTGAATCTGGGTGGGGCATGTGACCTGCTTGGATCAATGAGGCATTAGCAAGCTGACCCAGCAGAGGCTAGAAAAGGGCTTGGGCAATGGGCTTTCTCTCTCGCTGAGTTTTGAACCCTGAAAGCACAGCCACATGAAGGAACCTGGGCTGGTTCATATGGTCCAGTCACTCCGGTGGGTTCAAAACCACAGGACAAGCGAATGGGAGGATTGTAAGTCTTGCAGCTGTCAGCTGAACCCTCCGGCAACCACAGATGCAGGAGAGAGCCCAGCAGCAAATACAGAATTGTGAGATAAACAAACAGCTGCCATTTGGGGCTAGTAAGTTTTAAAGATAATCTATTGTGCAGCCAAAGCTAGCTGGTGTATTATGTATACCACACTGTAATATATTGCCATGTTGACTTAGTACATAAGAAACCATTTTAAAGAGATGGAAAGAAGGCAGGAAAACGGAGACACTTCTTTTATCCATGTAGTATCACAGTGCCAGGGATTCTGCATGTCATCTACTTTAGTCAGACTGAGGATGCCCTCAGGAATTAGAGACCACTTATGACTGAGGGCTTTATTTTTATTTTTCCCCACATAATTGAATAAACCACAAAATCACTCAGGTAAACCAAATAACCGCTTACGTCTCATGGACACTATTACATCTCACTTATCAAAATCAAGGGAAGGAATTTAAGGTTTGTTTATAAGATTAAAATTTTAATTGTAAGAAGGTTATTTAATTTTTCATTATCAAAAATAAATGCTATCCTCAAAGTGATAGCAAACTGAATTAAAAAATGTATAAAAATATATACAAACATAATTAAGTGGAATTTATTGCAAGTATGAAGGCTGCTCCAAAATCTGAAAAAAATAATTTGAAAATTAATGCAATCTATTACACAAATAAGCTAAAGAAGAAAAACTATAAGTTCACATCAATAGATGCAGAAAAAGTATTTGACAAACTCTAACACCAATTCATGATAAAAAACAAAACAAAAATAATGACAACAAAACACCTAGGGAAACTAGTAATAGAGAGCAATTTCATCAACTTGATTAAAAAAAGCCTTTCCAAACCCTAGAGCAACATCATATTATTGGAGACAAACAAGATGCTTTCTTCTAAGTGTAGGAGCAAAGCAAAGATCTGCTCTCGCCACTCTGATTCAAACATCATGCTGGAAGTCTTAGCTGATGCAATCAGACAAAAAAAGGAATAAAAGATATGTAGACTGGGAAGGAAGAAATTAAACTATCTTTGTTCACAGATGACACTATTTTCTATGGAGAAATTCTGAAATAATAAAAAAAAAAAACTTCTGAAACTAGTAAGTGATGAGAGCAAAGCTGCAGGATTATTTCTTATAAAGGAACAATGAACTGAAATCTAGAATAAAAAACACAGCACTTACATTAGCACTAACAAAAAATAGAATACTTAGACACAAACATAACAAGACATAGATCCATATGAGAAAAACTATAAGATTTTGATGAACAAAAATAATCTAAATAAGTGGGGATATTCCATGTTCATGGAGAGTAAGGTTCAAAATTGTCAAGATTTCAGATATTCCCAATTTGATCTATAGAGGAATCTTGATCAAAATCACTGCATGTAATTTTGTGGATGTCAACAAACTGATTCTAAAGTTTATATGTAAAAGAAAAAGATCCAAGAGAATATTAAAAATGAAAAAGATCAAAGAACTAACATTACCCAACTTCAAAACTTGTTATAAAGCTACGGAAATCAAGGCCATGTGGCACTGGCAAAGAGCAAACAGGCTGATGGCACAGCTAGAAGGCCCAGAAACAGTTACACGAATATAACCCACTCGTCTTCAACAAAGATGCAAAGGCGATTCACTGAAGGAAGGACAACTTTTCCAACAAATACGGCTGAAACAACTGGGCCTCCACATGCAAAAAAAATAATATAAACACAGGTTTTACATCCTTCACAGCAATGAACTCAGACTAGATCTCAGAATTTTTAAATGCAAAACCATTAAGCTCTCAGAATAGAACATAGGAGAAAATCTAGGTGACCTTGGTTTGGCAATGACTTTTCAGATACAGTCCACAAAAGAAAAAAATGGTAATTTGCACTTCAGTAAAATTAAAAAAATATTTTCTATGAATTACACGAAGAGAATGAAAAGATTAGCTATAAACTAATAGGTAACTTTTGTAAAACATATATCTAACAAAGATTGGGGTATAAAATACAGGAGGAACTGGAGAAAGAAACAGCAACCCACTACAATATTCTTGTCTTGAAAATCCCATGGACAGAGGAGTCTGGCAGGCTATACAGTCCATGGGTTTGCAAGAATCTGACACGACAGCAACTGAGCACGCATGCACGCACTTAAAATTCAACAATAAGAACACAACCAATTAAAAACTTGGGCAAAAGATCTGAATAGACACCTGACTAAAGAAGGTACCAAGACTGCAAATAAAAATACAGAAAGATCTCCAGCATCACATGTCAGTAGAGAAATGCAAATTAAAGCAATGAGATAACACTACAGACTTGTTAGGAAAGCAAAAGTCCAAAACTCTGGCAGCACCAAATACGGCAGGGATGAGGACAACGGGAGCGCTCATCCATTGCTGGTGGGAGTGCAAAATGACACAGCCACTCTGTAAGGCAGTTTGACAGTATTTCACAAAACTCAACATCTTCTTACTACATGATCCAGTAATTGCGCTCCCTCGTATTTACTCAGATGAGCTGAAAACCTACTTCCATACAAAAACCTGCACGTAAATTTTTATAGTAGCTTTGCTAACTCTGAAAACCTGGAAGGAGCCAAGATGTGCTTCAGGTGAATGGATAAACTTGTGGTATATGATATTGTTTAGCACTAAAAACAAATGAGCTGTCCAGTCACTAAACACCTGGAAGAACCTTAAATTCATGTTATTAAATGAAAGGCTATGTATGGAGCACATGATTCCCATACATGACATCCTGGAATTGGCACAACTATGAAGAGAGTAAAATGATCAGTGATTTCCAGGCCGGAGGTTGGGAAAAGGGAGGGATGATTGAATAGATGATGCATGTAAGATTTTTAGGGCAGTGAAACTACTATACATGATACCATAATGGTGAAGACATAACAGTATGCATTTGGAAAACCTCACAGAACTGTCTAACACAAAGAATGAACTATAATGTAAATTAGTGTGTATGTGAAAGTCACTCAGTCGTGTCCGACTTTTTGCGACTCCGTGGACCATAGGCCATGGAATTCTCCAGGCCAGAATACTGGAACGGTAGCCTTTCCCTTCTCCAGGGGATCTTCCCAAACCAGGAACTGAACCCAGGTCTCCCGCATTGCAGGTGGATTCTTTACCAGCTGGGAAGCCCATGTAAAGTAGGGACTTTGGTTAACAAGAATGTATCAGTATCAGTTCATCAATTCTAATAAGTGTACAACACTGATGCAAGATGTTAAAAATACAGAAGCTGTGTGCAGGGAGACTGGAAAAAAGAGATAGAGGAGAACTCTCTATACTTTCTGCAAGCCTAAAACTGCTCTAAAAAAATTCTGTGTATTAATTAAAAATGTTCATTGTAAGGGACTCAATCAATACAGGCAAGTATATGAAATTTACTCAAAAAAAAAAAAAAAGTGTGTGTATGCTTAGTCGCTCAGTCATGTCTGACTCTTTCGCAACCCCATGGACTGTAGCCCACCAGGCTCCTCTGTCCATGGAATTTTTCAGGCAAGAATACTGGAAATGGGTTGCCATTTACTTCTCCAGGGGATCTTCCCGAACCCTGGGATCCAATCTGGGTCTCCTGCATTGCAGGTGGATTCTTTACCACTGAGCCACCAGGGAAGCCCTTATCCACAGCTTGACAGTCAGCAAATTACAATAAGTGTTACAGAAATGGACAGTCAGGAGCACAGTCACCAAGTATCCGGAGGGGCAGTATTTCAGACAGTGTTCTGCAGATCCTCTGGGGCTGAAGAGGTGGCCTGACCCAAGCTCGGGCCATCCCCTCTGCCCCTCATTTGAACAAAGCAGCTTCTTGCCTTTTTTTTTTTTTTTTCTTTTGACAAATTGAAACTCTCTAAAATCTTGCTTCAATAGATTCCACACTTTTTAATAGGATGAAGATGACTCTTCTATGATAAAGAATATTATAGGGTTACCTAAAATTATTTGGGTATAAGATTTTTTCAAAAACAAAATCTTTGAGTTTGTGGTAATTAATTTTCTTTTAAATGTATTATTTATTTAAAAAAAAACAAGATGTATGTTTCACAATTTTGCATTTAGCATCTAGATGGTTAATGTTAGATAAAAAGCAGTGGAACTGGAAAAAGTGACCCCATCAACACAGTCCATGGCTGGGGATGGCAAATGCTTGAGCCTAAGAGGAACCTGATAAGGGCTACGTAGCCTGAGTGACACAACATGAAATCCTAATGGCCAAAACCCAAAGAGTGTAAGGCGCGATCCCTCCTCACTGCTATCCTTACCCCCAGCCTCGTCCCGAAGGACAGGGAGCCCTTCCCTGTGAAGTGACGGCAGAACCACAGGGAGGCAGAGTGTCACGAGCACAAGTCCTGAGAGGCGCAGGAAGGTTTTCCAAGCACCGCCTGGACTTCAGACATCTCTGCAGCATTTGCAGTGTGCGGAGGAATGCTGCTGTGAATTATTAATTCCTGTGCCTGATGGATAGAAGTCATAAAGCCAGCTGCATTTTAATAATAAAGCTCAGCTTCACTTGAGCACATGAGGACTTGCTCGGGGCAGGCCGAGCGGTGGGCGAGGCGGATGGCCGGGCAGTGCACAGCGCCCAAAGACAGCCCGGGCGGGGGTGTCTGCTTCGCTGCGCTTTTAAGGGAATCTATTTCATGGTGCATTGGACATGCAGTTAGTAGGTATGGACTAAAGGGCTGAGGAAAATGAACATTCTTAGTAATAAGAAGAATGGAGAATAAGGACATGTCTTTAGATGTTAAGCAATAAAAAATTAGAATTGGTGACTATATAGGCCATCCAAAGTGCCAACAGCTATTTTTATATCCACTTACAGAGTTGCCATGAACCTGAATTGTACGGAAAATAGCTTAACACTACAGACGTCTCCATAGATTAGTACATATATCTGAAAATCTTCTTAAAATGTGATGTGGAAAATGTTTCTATTTTCTATTCTGGTCACACACAACATAGATATGTTTGTTTGTTTGCTTTTTTATTTTTGGACAAGAAATTTTTATGCACAAAGGGACCACCATTATGTGAGAAAAATATTGTGATTGCAACATATGCTGGGATGGAATTCTCCAGGCCCTAAAATAACTTTCTCTGAGCTTCCTGACTGAAGAGACAACCCTGCCACTGCCTGTGAACTTGATCTCTCACCCTCTTGCCCTACTAGGTCATCCCCATGGGTCAGGGCAGCACTCTACGTCCAAAAGAACATTTCTAACCCTCTCCCAAGACTCAAGATTCCAGAGATGACTGCAATTAAAACTTACAGATGATGCTATAGTTTCTATGTCAATTGTTTTTTTATAATCTGAAAATTAGTATTGAGAGTTTTGTCTGAATTATTTAAATAATTTTTCCACTACAAATGAATAGAATGTGAACATACAACCATGGGCATTTGCATTAAAGTGCCAAGTTCTTGTGAGTCAGTATTTTACATACTGGGAATTTGTGATTTCTTCATACATTGCTAAATTGCACTGTAACTTGTAGTTAATTGGTGATGACAGGGAATTTCAATTAGTGTTAAATTTGGATTAGATTTACTCCACAAAGGACTCTGTGCAGTGTGAACGTTTGAAAAGTGCCCTATGTGTGGATGTGTGGGGATGTCCGGGGTGTGTACATTTGTTCAACACAAATTTAATGCACTGCTATTGCAGAGAAGTCAGACATATTGGCACAGAAAAAAGGTGCATGTGTGATGATTAAGCCATCCCTTTTAGCCAAAATTACTTAAAAGTCTGATAGTATTGCTAACAAATAACTTTGGTAAAGTTGCAATGCTTAGAAATGTTAATATGCTATTGTTTTAAAGCTTTGCCTTTCTTATCTTCCCCAGTATCTTATCTACGCTCAGTATGTGGTGACTGAATCCTCTCCACTCTTTGCTGTGTTTACAACATCACTAGAAATCCCTAAAGCTTCAACTTTTATCAAAGAAAGAGTTACTTTTCATTTTTCCTGTAGAATAGAGGATGTAAGGTGAATGCAGCTAACCACATAGAATTTTGATTTCTGGGTCCTCCATGATCTCTTTAGAATATTCTAGTCTGCTCTCTGAAGTGTTAGACATTTTTAAAGTATATAGTCATCAATAATTATAACAGCATCAATAGTATTCTGTATGAATTAAGTAGCCTGGAGGCATATACAAGGAAAATTCACGACAGTGTGTCTTCTAAAAAAGTATCATTGGAAAGAAATGATTACTTAAAGGTCGTCATTTTTGTTTTCTGTATAAATATAATTTTCCCCCATGGAATGGAATACTGGGAATGGAGAAAGGGCAAGAAGACGCTCTTTTTTATTTGTTTCTAATCTACTATCAAAAATTGAAAACAGCAGGGGGTGGGACGAGCTGAGAGAGTAGCATTGAAACACAGACATTACCATACATAAAATATTAAGAGGCAGCCAGTGGGAACCTGCCATACGATGCAGGCAGCCCGAGCTGGTGCCCAGGGACCACCCCGAGGGGCGGGATGCGGTGGGGGAAGGCGTGAGGTCCAAGAGGGAGGGACACGATACTTACGGCTGGTTCACACTGTTGTATGGCAGAGGCCAGCACAACATTGTAAAACAAATACCCTCCAATTAAAAATTAACAAACAAACAAAAAACACCCTGAAAACAGGCACGCTGACGGGAGGCTGCCTACCTATCTGTGAGGCCACAGGTGTCTATCTGGAGGTCACGGAAACTCCCTAGCGTCCCCTGCTGAACGGAGATGGGATCCACTGCTTCGTCGCCAATGGAAATGAGCCTCAGGCAGCCCTGAAATCCACCCACGGAAACAGCACACCCAGGGTGAGAGCTGCTGTTGTCAGGACAGCCTGAATGAACACAGAGACACAGGAGAAAACAAACAGTTATGAAAAAACATTGCACAGTATTTCTCATTGCTACCTCCATTTGCTAGTAGACACCTGAAGCAAGAAAAGCTATGGCAAACCTAGACAGCATATTAAAAAGCAGACACATTACTTTGCCAGCAAAGGTCCGTTTAGTCAAAGCTATAGTCTGTCCAGTAGTCATGTACAGATGTGAAAGTTGGACCATAAAAAAGGCCAAGAAGCGAAGAACTGGTGCTTTCAAATTGTTGTGCTGGAGAAGACTCTTGAGAGCTCCTTGGACAGCAAGGAGACCAAACCAGTCAATCCTAGAGGAAATCAACCCTGAATATTCATTAGAAGAACTGGTGCTGAGGTGCCAATACTTAGGCCTCTTGATTTGAAGAACTGACTCATTGGAAAAGAGCCTGATTCTGGGAAAGACTGAGGGCAAGAGGAGAGGGGGACAACAGAGGATGAGATGGTTGGATGGTATCACCGAATCAGTACATGAGTTTGAGCAAACTCTGGGAGATAGTGAAGGACAGGGAAGCCTGGCGTGCTGGAATCCATGGGGTCACAAAGAGTCAGACATGATTTAGTTACTGAACAACACCATTTGAGAAGGTCACATCACCCATGGAGAGGGTGGTAGAGAGCTGACAAGAATAAAAGGTGTTGGTATTGGTAAAGTGTAAAAATAATGACTAAAGCCAGGCTTACAGAGAGATGAGAGGAAGGGACGATGTGAAATATGACAAATAGAGTTACTGCACTTTTAATTTAAGCAGTCTGATTTTTTTTTTGAAAGCACATTTAAGACATCACTCCTTTTAGTATGATGTTAAACTAGATGAACTAAAGGCATGTGAGAGCAGAAACAGGGAAAAAAAATTATAGGCATAAGAGGACTTAATAAATTTAAAATGCTTAAAAATAATCTTAAATTGAGAATTGACCTGGATACCCTTGATTTATCTAAATATGGTTAAATATCCACATGTGTGCATTCACACTTTTGAAAAGTATAAAAACACTTTTGATAATAACTGGTCTAATAGCAATTTATACTTACTTTTCTTTTTTTAATTAGGCATTTTAGTCAAATATATTTCAACATGAATACACAAACAAATTAACAATATCTCATAACTACACAGCATTGTGAATAATGGAGAAAACAAGTAACACAATGTTCTGTGGAATCAAGAAATGACGTTTGATTAATTCCAATAATAAGAGTCAAATTTACAAGTTCTGTTACAGCCATTAATTGGTTTGCTGTACAGTTACCAACCACAATTCCTACAGAGTAGTTTTGTTTTATCCTCCTGGGTGTCCCAAGAGATAATGCTCTTAGAATGATTATGAACAAGGACAAGACTTTAAAATCAAAATCAAAGCAAGTGGGGTCCAGAGCCACCTTCTTCTCCACTTGTAAGGCCAGCAGGGTTTTGAGTGCCCTCTCGCCCTGCCCTGAATTGTCTCCTAAAGAAAGCACAGGTTCTTAGGTTTGCCTACTGCAAGACTGACAATGTAGGAGAAGATGGGGAAAGTTAGGCTGAGAGGATGCTGTCACCGTGAAATGCTTCCGTAAAAGGCAGCAATTTGGAGAAACCTGCTGTAGAGAGCCCAGGTCCCATTACTCCCCTCTAACCAAGACTGAGGCCCTCCCCAGGAGCAGCTGGGCTGCAGGGAGCTAGCTCTCACAAGGCTGTGTCTGTCCTCAGGAACAACAGTGCCCGAGGATGCAATGGAGTGATGCAACCCAGTGGCTGCACACCATTTTCTCAATGGGGACGTCATTAATGTGCATGCCTGCTTCAGAGAACCCCCTGGGCTCTTCAGAGGCTTCACCGCAACTGCCCTGCAGTTCAGCTTGTCTCTCTGCCCATCACAGTTACTCTTCCAGCCTTCCAGGTGCTGTATCAAAGAATTACCCCTACTAACCCACTCACATGCAAATCTCCCATGCAGAGGCAGCTTCCTACGGAATGAAAGCTACAACTCTACAGAGGAAAAAAGCTCAAAGTGTTTACTATATTGAACACTTTATTTTCATCTGCAAATATGAAACAAAGACAATATACTAAATGATTAACATTGTAATAATTTCCAAAAATTGTCAAGCAAATTTTGTGCTTTGAAATTTATCTATTTTATTTATGCTTTGCCTTACCATGTTTCATTTATATCACTTATAGAACTATTTTAACTATTTTGCTTTGTATTTTCTAATAATTTTAATATTCAGAAATTCTTATATTAATATTTACAGTTTGGGGTTATTTTATAAGATTCTTATTTTTTAAATCAGATGGAATAAGTAATTTCATAAAGTAAAGATTTTGCTCATTGTACTTCTGTGTTTTTCATTCATCTCTCTTTGGACTTGTGTCTTGAAATTGCTGGTGTACTTTCAAAGAGCAAGAACTGAAGACAGAGCCTCTTCTCATTCCTGCATAATGGATGCTAGCTTTCTACCTGAGAATTTTCATAAAATACACACAGCTTTTCTATACTTTTCTTTCAGTGACTGAGGCTTTAATAGTTTGTATTTCTGACAAATAGAATTCAAAACAAACCAAGGACTGCATCAGGGTGAAACCATTAAAGGCACAATGAAACCTCAGAAATTAACCTCAAAGGGACTTTGACATTTCAATTTTAATGTTGTATCATAAAGAACTGTGTAAGTCTGCAGCTTTCCTTTACCATTTTCTTGTGTTGTGTGAAAACACACACCTTTCACGTATCAGAGAATCTCTGAAGGACCGGGTCTACTTGGAGGAAACCTGGGATACCTTTACATGCTCTGTGCTCTGTGGCGTGCTGGGCTAAGTCGCTTCAGTCACGGCCAGCTCCGCAACCCGGTGGACCACAGCCTGCCAGGATCCTCTCTCTGTGGGGTTCTCTAGGCAAGAGTACTGGAGTGGGCTGCCACGCCCTCCTCCAGGGGACCTTCCTGATCCAGGAATCGAACTCACGTCTCTTACAATTCCTGCACTGCAGACAGGCTCTTTACTGCTAAGCCGCCTGGGAAGCCCCTGTATCTTCTAGGTGGTTTCTCCTCACTGCACTTCATAACTAAGAATGTTAGGATAAAACACAGGAAACATGAAGTCAATAAATAATTTTATGGAATCCCAGTTAGTCCTTTTCTCTTTTCTTCCTTTTCTCCAGACTGCCATCCTCAAACTCATCTGGAACACATCACAGGATCTAACCACACCTGTTAGGACAAAGAAAAACATACCCACTAGTCACAAGGAAAACTTCCTGAAAGTGAAACTTTGAAGAAGGAAAGGTCAAACCAATGAGTGCTCTGTTCTCCAGGTGTGATATAAAAGTCAGGAAGTAAGGGCACCGCAGCCCGGGAGAAGCTTGGGGCAGGAGACACCTTTCCGTACCGATGGTTGTCCTGAAGCCCTAGCGGGCCATTCATCACTGACCTGATTTGGGACAGACAGTGAGGTGCACAATGAGTAGTTACTGGTAAATTAATGAAAGATATCCATCACGACCGAGGGACTCAGAAGTTTAAGTACCTCTGAGGATGACAAATAAATTGTCCTTTATGTCAATACACCAGAATGGGTCCTCAGATGAGACTTCATTAGACTTGTCATAGGCTCACTGGCCTGCTAATGTTTCACAGAAGGACACTCGGGGGATTTTGAACATAACTTAATATTCCCCAACTCTGTAATGCAAGTATGCTATTGAGCAGTACAAAGATTCAATAGAAGGGAATTTATTAAAGCTTTACTTTCCACTACCCCTAAAAGCAGGCACCAATGTACAATGGACTATTAGTGAAACTGCTGTTGGAGGAAAATTACAAAAAAAGCTCAGACTAAGAAAAGGCAAAAAGGAAAAAGGGATACCTTCTGACTTCCCTGGTGGTCCAGTGATTAAAAATTCGCCTTCCAGTGCAGGGGGTGTGGGTTCAATCTCTGGCCAGAGAACTAAGATCCCACATGCGGCGGGGCAAGTAAGCCTGGGTGCCACAGCTATAGAAAGTCTGAATGCCTCAGCAAGGACCCAGCACAGCCCAGAAAAGACACCCAGGAGGGTGTGTACAATTTAAAACAGTGATACCTAGATCACAGAGTTCTGATGAGACTTTTAGAAATATTGCCATTATATAGATGACCCTTTTTACTGTAAGATAGTGTGCTCTGAGATTGCCAGGCCAAGATGGAATAGAGACTTCCAGGTGGCCAGAGAGCCTTGGTTTAGGCTGCTGTCCTGAAATAATCACTGAAATCACCTCTTTCATTGCTAAAGTGTCCTGAAATTATATGGTCACCCTAACTATATGGAGGAGAGTGAAAAAGCTGGCTAAAACTCAACATTCCAAAAACTAAGATCATGGCATCTGGTCCCATCACTTAATGGGAAATAGATGGGGGGAAAATGGAAACAGTGACAGATTTTATTAATTTTATTTTCTTGGGTTCCAAAATCACTGTGGACAGTGACTGCAGCCATGAAATTACAAGATGCTTGCTCCTTGGAAGAAAAACTATGACAAACCGATATAGTGTATTATAAAGCAGAGACATCACTTTGTTGACAAAGGTCCATATAGTCAGAGCTATGATTTTTTCAGTAGTCATATATGGATGTGAGAGTTGGACCATAAAGAAGTCTGAGCCCCAAAGAATTGATGCCTTTAAATTATAGTGCTGAAGAAGACTCTTGAGAGTCCCTTGTATAGCAGGAGACCAAACTGGTCAGTCCTAAAGGAAATCAACCCTGAATGTCCATTGGAGAGACTCACGTTGAAGTTCCAATACTCTGGCCACCTGATACGAAGAGCCAACTGATTAGAAAAGACCCTGATGCAGGAAAAGATTGAGGGCAGGGAGAGAAGGGGACAATAGAGGACAGGATGGTTGGATGGCATGACCAAATCAATGGACATGAGTTTGAGCAAGCTCTGGGAGATAATGGAGGACAGGGAAGCCTAGTATGTTGCAGTCCAGGAGGCCGCAAAGAGTTGGACATGACTTAGCGAATGAACAACACAAAAAATGTTGATGTTTGGCTGAAACTGACACAATACTGTAAAGCAATTATCCTTCAATTAGAGAGAAAAAAAAACTCTAATAGCAAGCCATACTAGTCTGCTTTCATGGGGAAGCATCCCAACAAAATTTGACTGACCATATGATGATAATTGGAAACTTGCAGTTGACTGTCCATCAGGAAAAACAGTAGTGGGAAGGAAACCTGGTCAGGTAGTATTTCAGAACAGGGAGTATTGTTTTCCTTGAAAAGTCAAATATCATTAACTGGTTTTCACCTAGATGACCCAGGAACACTGACTTTATTAGCCCCAATATTGCTACAGATCACAGAGTGGATGAACTTCACTTCTTTGTCAACATCATACATATTCTGGTACTGACAGACACTGACCAGGAAGATGAGTGAACAGATACTGACCGAGGCTACTCTTTGGACACCAGAGTTTTCAGGAGCAGAGCTCAAGCTGTAGCTGACCTACCCTACTTTACCCAGAACAGCATTGGAAAGTCCGGCATATCACGGAGACAAATATGGAAACCGTGAGCAAAGGTTCTACATGTGCATAAAAACTGTGAACATAATAAATCTACTGAGAATCAGAACTCCATGCTCATTAGTCCTAGACCTGGTTTTCCTTGAGTAAAAATAGTATCTATCTTTTTATTTAACGTCAGTAAATTAGTCCATTTTGGTTTTACTTGTTTGTTTTAATCTGGCAAAGGCTTTACTTGAATTTTAAAAGTAGTATATATTCTTTCTCTAGGAAAAAAGATGCTGTTATGTTGGTGTAAGATATACAGTTGACTTAACTTCATTTGCATCAGTATCTGAAACTATTCTGTAGGAATCAACTAGATATTTATAGCGATGCTTATAGAGGCTACTCTAAATTTATACACTAGTTAGGAAGAAAGTTGCTGTGATTGCAAGTCCTATTCTTGCCACTCAATGCCACCACAGAATTACATTAGAAAATAGGAAAGTTGTAATGAAGAAACGTCATTATGCCATCTCGTGGGATGTTTAAACTTCTCAATTCCACTCGTCTTAGGGAGACTGTTTCTTCTTGGAAATCATATTAACAAGACAGTTCTCTGTATATCAACACAATTTTATGAAAATACATAAGAAAGGCTTATTATACCTTTTTCAACACATTTCCTCCAGCTCTCTCGGATCCTTAAATAGATAGTAATGAAGCCAACGGCCAGGTGTACATGCACAGCCAGTGTGACAACTGTGGGTTCTTGAGCATTTGTTCATCTTAACCATTGGAGCATGCCACTAAAACCACAGTAGCGAATGCTGTTTCACTAAATTAACTGTACTTATTAGCAGTCAGATAGTTTATGCATAAGGAAAAACTTAAAAATCACTGGCAAGATCTCTTAGCGGCTGCACTGATATTTATAGCATTTTTAAAATAAAAATGGGCACAATCAAAATGTCCATCAACATAAAATGGTAAAATGGATAAGTAAAATATGGTACAATATGCATCAAAAAGCCACACATCCATGAAAATTAATTAAAGTCAGCTATTCATAGCCACATGGCTGGATTTCAAAAACTAATGTAGAACAGAAAAAGCAAGTCACAGAAGAATGAATCCAGGTTTATCTTCTTCAAAAAGTTAAAAGCAAGGCAACACAAGACGGTTTATTGCTTACAGTTACCTGCATAGATGATAGATTATGAAAAAGCAGTATGCAAAGACTGGCTTTAAAAAGCAGCGCAATGCATAACTAGGGGAATGAAAGTCTAGAGGAGCAACAGAAGCCGCGAGCGTTGTAGAGGTTAATTTTGTAGACAAGAGGATGCACCATATATATTCTTTTTATGAACTATTATAGTCTTTTTAAAGTGTGTGCATAAGATCTATTTCACAGTAACAACTGACTCATGTTGCATCAGTATGTAAATATTTATGGAAAGCACCTACTCTCAAGTAGCTGTGCATTCTGGGTATGCAGTATGTTCAATATGAAAGAAAAGTATTTTTCTTTTACTTTTTAATACAAAATGTTAAAGGTATTTTATTTTGTGTCATTAAACAGTAGACACAGATTGTTCTTTCTGTATCTTTCAGTGCTTCAAAATATTTTATCTTTTAAATTACAGTTCTTGGATAAATTCTTTATTTAGTTTTGAAGGAATCTGTTCCTCTCCTGAGCTATAAAACGCATCATTTAAGTGTAAAGGTTTAAAAGAGTATCTGGGTCAGAAATGCATCACATTTAGCAAACAGGAAAAGCCAGCAATCCTAACTTTTAAAGCTGCTGGCACAATTCCACCTTTCCCCATGAAGTTTGCTTTAGGGGACTTCCAAGATTAAACAACCCAATTCATGGTTGATGTACTTACTGTCAATTCTCAAGGGAGAATTTTATACTTTCTTGTTGGGCTATCAAGCTATCTCCACCATGATTCCAAACTTATTTTAGAAAAAAAAAGTATAAAATGCAAAACAGCAATAATGTCAGAGAGGGCTTCAAGCCAAGATTTAAAATAAGTCTTACTATTGACAGTTCTAAGCTTCCAGTGGCTAAGGATTTTTCACTTGAATGCTCCAGGGATGGAGATTTATTACCCTCAGAGGTTCCCCCTCCCTGCTGGAAAAGATCCTGGATGGACTCAATCAAGGTTCACTAAGCAGGCAAAACACCCACTGACTACATCCCAAGGAGATGGACTGGTGATGTCCTGGTAAAATCCATCACTTAAGCAATGAGTGACATATTAATGGGCTTCTCCTGTGGCTCAGCAGTAAAGAATCCTTCTGCAGTGCAGGAGATGCAGGAAACACAGACTCAATGCCTGGGTCAGGAAGATCCCCTGGAGGAGGGCACGGCAACCCATTCCAGTACTCTTGCCTGGGAAATCCCACGGACAGAGGAGACAGGGGGTATGGTCCATGAGGTCGCAAAGAGTAGGACACGACTGAACACCCATGCGTGACATATTAACAGCCATTGAATTTATCTCTTCGTCTGCTGTATATAATGATGCCCTTCTGTATTAGGCAGTGGGAATAGACATCTTTTTAAAAAATTATTTATTTACTTATTTATTTTTGGCTGTGCTGGGTCTTCGTTGCAGCACACGGGTTTTGCTAGTTGCAGTGAGCAGGGGCTGCCCTCTGGGTGTGGTGTGCGGGCTTTTCACTGGGGTGGCTTCTCTGGTTGGGGCGCATGGGCTATAGGGCCTTGGGCTTCAGCAGTTGTGGTGCATGGGCTTAGCTGCCTTAGCATGTGGAATCTTCCCATTCCAGGGATTAAACCCTTGTCCCCTGCATTGGCAGAATCCCAACCACTGGACCACCAGGGAAGTTCAAGTTTCTTAAATTTTAAAATGCAGCGGACCTCCCGGGGATCTTGGTGAAATGCAGATTCTGGTTCAGGAAGTCCCGATGGCGCATCTGCATTTCTAAGGGCTTCCGGTGGTGCTGATACTGTTGGTCCGTGGACCACACTTTGAGTAGCCAGGCTCCAGGCAGAAAAGAAGTCAATAAACAGAAGAACACCCACATGCAGCAAAAAACCTGGCACATAAAAGCTGAAGGAAAGATCATAACCATCATTTGGCATTAGGAAAATTCCTGATGGCAAGGTATTAAAGGTAAGAAATAGAGAGCAATGACCCTCAGTATTGTCTTCACATAGAATCACCAGAGAGTATTCAAAAACCTGTTGTCCAGGTCAGGCTTCCCTAGTAGCCCAGCTGGTAAAGAACTCGCCTGCAATGCAGGAGACCCCAATTCAATTTCTTGGTCAAGAAGTTCCCCTGGAGAAGGGATAGGCTACCCACTCCGGTATTCTTGGGCTTCCCTGGTGGCTCAGACCACATTGCAGGTAAAGAATCCACCTGAGCAGCTAAGCAGAAGCACACAGCATGGAACCAGTTAAATCAGAATTTCCAGGGATGCAGCCAGGCATCAGCATTTTGAATCCTTCCAGGTGATTGCAATGTGCAACCATAGTTGAAAACAGATGCCAAATTTAAAACCAACCTTATGATGTGCACTTTTAAACAAAGCCATCTATCCGACTTTCATTTTTAGACCACAATTTATCATCTTTAATCACTCAAAATTCCCAATGACTATAACTAAAAGAGAAAAATCATTCTTCACTATTAATTTTCATGTAAAACTATGAGTTGCCTTAGAAGGCAGGAGCAGGAAAGATAGAGACGGCTTGATTGCCAGTGCAGCCCAGTCCCTTTCACTTACCCCCCAAATAGTAGGTGTCGCCTGACTCAATCTGCCCACGCAAGGAATGGGCCATGGAGGCTGCCTCACCATCCACCATCACACTCAGGTGATTCCCTCTTGCAGATAAGGACACAGAATGCCACTGCCCATCATTTAATCCAGCACCTGGAGGTAAACAGAATGGGTTAAAACAAATTCCTATAAACCTTGTTAACCCCGCAACAGAGCCAGTACTTGAAAACAGTATGATGCACACCTTGGGCCACCTTCCACAGACCACCAAGAACTCACTGAAGCCCACCTAGGTCACTTAGTTGGTTGACCAATGCAGAATGCACCACAGGGGACACAGAGAGAGAAAGGTGAAGGACAGATGTGGACGTGTCTTGGGGCTTCTAAGCAGGCAGTTAGGTTACGTGGTATGTTGGTCATGCCTGTCTATAAGAAGGTGCTACCCATGTCAGCTGGAAGAGCGTCTTGTTGAGTAAATTTTGTGGTTGCAGAGGATCCTTATGTCTTGTGCATCAGTCGTGGACTGGCCTGTCTGGTATTTGTTTACATAATAACAAAAACGATTATGTTCAGTTAGGATTACTATGGCCTCTGTGCACAGTGCCAGGGATATACTTCACTGTCTCATCACTCAGTTTAGTCAAAAAGGTGCAAAAAAGGGGGGGGGGAAGCAAAGAAAGAAATCAGAATGAAGGGGTAAAGTGAAAACAGTGGTGGATCACTCATCTTGCTTTGAAAAACACAGCATTGGTTTGTTTCAGTCCTAGGGCCTTAAGAGAATAAAATATCTATGAATGACCCTGAACAATCATGAAATCATAAAGTATTTCCAATTACATGGCATCAGACATATTTTAGCCTCATCTAGCCCATTAATAGTTTGTGATGCTGAGAAGTACAGGTATTTTCCAAAGATGCAAGTTATAAAAATAAAAACTTATTCTCACTTTCATATATTGCCATTATCTATAATATTCTTGGCAGACTATTTTAAAAAACATACTGACAGTCCTTAAAAATAACAATTTAAGTATTAATAAAACATGAAAATTCATAGAATAAAAGTTTATAGAAGCATTACATTAAAGTGCATTTGTTCATATTCAAACATTGGATAAAGATGGACAAGAGTGGCAAGAAATATTCTTAAATATTAACCTTCATTTTTGGTTGCGGAAAGTGTGTTTTTCATTTTATGTCATTTTTACACTTTCTGTTTTTCTTTCCAAATAAGATACAATGTATTCCAGGATCACCACATGACATGCGTGCATGCTCAGTCATGTTTGTGCTCAACTCTTTGCGACCCAATGAACTGCAGCCTTCCAGGATCCTTTGTCCATGGGATTTCTCCAGGCAAGAATATTAGAGTCGATTGCCCACTCCAGGGGATCTTCCTGACCCAGGGATCAAACCCGTGTCTCCTGCATTGGCAGATGGATTCTTTACCACTGAGCCACCTGGGAAGCCTATCATTTTCTAAAACTACTATTAATTCCTTCAGAGAAGTCATTGTCTTTTGAATCTGTGAGATGAAAGATCTATATTTTCTTCAAGTGATGGAGCTGGAATGATAAACTAGTTGAATGGCTGACTGCCCACCAACTGTGCACGACCCTAACCTCTACGACAGGCCAACTGCAGGGTCTCCTATTGAATGAAAACCCACTGCTGTGCGATGCAAATGCGTCAGCAAGCCTCAGGTGCCCCAGTGCACTCACCCACAGTGTGTGTGTGTTAGCTTCTGCTGGGTTATTTTCTGGACATAAACAACGGCCAAGTTTCATGAGTAACAAGCAGGGTTTGTTTCTTGATCTGGCCCTAGGCCATCTGGCTTTCATTTCTTTGTGCTCCAGGCATTCGTTCAAGCAGCACCAAGGCTAATACACAGCCCTACCCCCTGCCTCACTGCAGAGAGAAAACAGCATTTGGCAGAACCTTGCTATGGCGTTGGCAGCTTCTACTCAGATGTGGCACAGGCTCCTTCTGCCCACATGCCAGTGGCTAAAATGAGTTACTTGGCCAAGAGCAAGGGCTTTGTCCCCTCCACGGGAGGTCGTGCAGCTTGCACGGCAGGCCCCAGAGGTGAATGTTTGAACTGAGGGGATGGGGGCAGGAATAACTGGAATCTTTAGAAATTGTCTTGGTCAACAGGGAAGGGGGTCATAAAAAAAAAAAAATACTTTCATTCATTGAAAAGCAACAGTGAGATGACTGCTTGATTTTTTTGATGCCATGCTCAAGAAAAAGAAATGCAAAAAGGCAAAATGGTTGTCATATGAGGCCTTACAAAGGAAGAGAAAAGAGAAGCTAAAGGCAAAGGAGAAAAGGAAAGATATACCCATCTGAATGCAGAGTTCCAAAGAATAGAAAGGAGAGATAAGAAAGCCTTCCTCTGCAATTACTGCAAAGAAATAGAGGAAAACAATAGAATGGGAAAGACTAGAGACCTCTTCAAGAAAATTAGAGATGCCAAGGGAACATTTTATGCAAAGATGAGCACAATAAAGGACAGAAATGGTATGAACCTAACAGAAGCAGAAGATATTAAGAAGAGGTGGCAAGAATACACAGAAGAACTATACAAAAAAGATCTTCATGACCCAGATAACCATGTTGGTGTGATCACTCACCTACAGCCAGACATCCTGTAATGTGAAGTCAAGTGGGTCTTAGGAAGTATCACTATGAACAAAGCTAGTGGAGGTGATGGAATTCCAGTAGAGCTATTTCAAATCCTAAAAGATGATGCTGTGAAAGTGCTGCACTCAATATGCCAGCAAATTTGGAAAACTCAGCAGTGGCCACAGGACTGGAAAAGGTCAGTTTTCATTCCAATCCCGAAAAAAGGCAATGCCATAGAATGCTCAAACTACCACACAATTGCACTCATCTCACATGCCAGTAAAGTAATGCTCAAAATTCTCCAAGCCAGGCTTCAGCAATACGTGAACTGAGAACTTCCAGATGTTCAAGCTGGATTTAGAAAAAGCAGAGGAACCAGAAATCAGATTGCCAACATCTGCTGGATCATTGAAAAAGCAAGAGAGGTCCAGAAAAACATCTACTTCTGCTTTATTGATTATGCCAAAGCCTTTGACTGTGTGAATCACAATTGTGGAAAATTCTTAAAGAGATGGGAATACCAGACCACCCGACCTGCCTCCTGAGAAATCTGTATGCAGATCAGGAAGCAACAGTTAGAACTGGACATGGAACAACAGACTGATTCCAAATTGGGAAAGGAGTACGTCAAGGCTATATATTGTCACCCTGCTTATTTAACTTATATGCAGAGTACATCATGAGAAATGCTGGGCTGGAGGAAGCACAAGGTGGACTCAAGATTGCTGGGAGAAATATCAATAACCTCAAGATACGCAGATGACACCACCCTTATGGCAGAAAGTGAAGAAGAACTAAAAAGTCTCTTGATGAAAGTGAAAGAGAGAGTGAAAAACTTGTCTTAAAACTCAAGATTCAGAAAATGAAGATCATGGCATCCGGTCCCATCACTTCATGGCAAATAGATGGGGAAACAATGGAAACAGTAGGAGACTTTATTTTGGGGGGCTCCCAAATCACTGCAGATGATAACTGCAGTCATGAAATTAAAAGATGTTTTCTCCTTGGAAGAAAAGCTGTGACAAACCTAGATACCATATTAAAAAGCAGAGACATTACTTTGCCAACAAAGGTCCATCTAGTCAAAGCTATGATTTTTCCAGCAGTTATGTACGGATGTGAGAGTTGCACTATAAAGAAAGCTGAGAGCCAAAGAACTGATGCTTTTGAACTGTGGTGTTGGAGAGGACTCTTGAGAGTCCCTTGGACTGCAAGGAGATCCAACCACTGAACCCTAAAGGAAATCAGTCCTGAATATTCATTGGAAAGACTGATGCTGAAGCTGAAACGCCAATACTTTGACTACCTGAAGCAAAGAACTGACTCATTGGAAAAGACCCTGATGCTGGGAAAGATGGAAGGCAGGAGGTGAAGGGGAAGACAGGATGAGATGGTTGGATGGCATTACCAATGGTATGGACATGAATTTGAGTAGGCTCCAGGAGTTGGCGATGAATAGGAAAGCCTGGCATGCTGTAGTCCATGGGGTGGCAGAATCGGACACGGCTGAGCGACTGATCTAACTGACTGACTGAGCGTACAAGTGAGCTTGAATGACTCCAATCTGAGCATTTTCTGGTATGTACCCATATATTTAACTAACACATTTTACGAATGTTAAAGGTACAGACTCTTTACGGCTCTGTAAATTTAGAAGTCAATCATACAAATTAGAAGTTGTGCTAGAGAATAGTGGGGATTTTAGTCAACCCACCCCCCCCCCCCCAAAATAAGTGCATATTTCTGGTAGAAAGTTAACCAGTCCTATCTAATTCATGTCACATTTTGGTATTTACAACCCATGTGACCATGTAAATCCATGTCCTTCAAATGCTCTTCAAACCAGCTTTTTTTTTTTTTTTTTCCCCTGCTGGATCTCTCATTAATAACTTGGACTCAAGATTCACTTGGGGCGTCCCTCATAGCTCAGTTGATAAAGAATCTGCCTGCAATGCAGGAGACCTGGGTTCAATTCCTGGGTGGGTAAGATCCCCTGGAGAAGGAAATGGCAACCCACTCTGGTATTCTTGCCTGGAGAATCCCATGGACAGAGGAGCCTGGCAGGCTACAGTCCATGGGGTCGCAAGAGCTGGACACAACTTAGGAACTAAACTACCACCACCAAGATCTACTGGGGGCTTCCCCTGTGGCTCAGCAATAGTCTGCTGGGAATGTTGGAGCTTAGGTGACACTGGTTTGATCCCTGGGTCAGGAAGATCACCTGGAGGAAGTAATGGCAATCCACTCCAATATCCACTCCAAACCACTGTTTCCTGGAGAAGCAAATGGCAACTCATTCCAGTATCTTTCCCTGGAGAATCCCAAGCACAGAGGAGCCTGGTGGGCTACAGTCCATAGGGTCACAAGGAGTCGGACATGACTTAGCACATATGTCAGATCCACTTGAGCCGGAGATGTTTCCAGGATGACCCAGAAGGTCAAAGATCCTGCTGTGAAGCAGCTAAAATTTTGTTTTTCTCATACTGTTAAATATTAGTTATAATGCATCCCAAAACGTTTTCACTTTCAGGAAGGGGACAGCTTTAAAGTCACTAGTTAAGACCACCATGTGCAGACAGTAAAAGTGATGCACTCCTACCTTTTGTTTTTTATTGGTGAAGTCAGAGATGTTTTCAAAGATTCAACACTCATTCATGAAAAATCATGAGAAAAGTTGAAAACTAGAATATGGAGGAGTCAAGTTAGACACTTAAAACATATATTACGAAACTGAACCTGAAATAAAGTTTTGAAAGAAGTTCTGTAATCTTAGAGCTAAAGAGGATGAACAAGGAAAAAAAAAAATCTCTACATGTTCTTTTCAGCCTTATCATTTGGGGTTTCTCTTAATTTTTATATCATATACCTGTCAGTATAATAACTATATTCACTTAAAATATGTCATTAAAACCTAGTTTGATTTTGTGAAATATTTCCTTTCTCTCTCTCACCCGACCACCTTTTCCTTCCCTCTCTCTCTGTCTCATTCTCTCTCTCTCTCTTTCTCTATCTAGCACAGGGGTCCCCAATCTCTGGGATCTAATGCTTGATGATCTGAGGTGGAGTTGATGTAATAACAGTGGAAATAAAGTGCACAATAAATGTAATGCACTTGAATCATCTTGAAACCACCCTCCCCATCGGGTCTGTGGAAACACCGTCTTCCCCAAAACAGTCCCTGGTGCCAAGAAAGGCTGGGACTGCGGATCTAGCATATTGAGATATTTCACAGGAGAGTTTGCAGAAAGCACTCCAGAATATCTTGAATTTGTAGTAGATGTCATCCGTCTATGTGATACAAGACTGTTCTTAGTAAAAATTGGCCATTCTAATTTAAAAATAAAATGCAGGCATTTATATGCATTGTCTCCTCTCCATTATAAATCTCATCCTTTGTTGTTCTTCTGTGTGATTTCAAGTCAGCCCACTTCTGATGAAAGGACAGTCTGTTTCCCAGGCAACACAATTGTCAAAGGATGGATGGAGACCAGAAAATAGATTTTGGACTTTTGATTTGTGCAACTATAAATATGATGCTAATTCTACCACACCCTTCCAATCCCTCTAAAGGCCTCAACCTTGGGGGTGATGCCACAGTTGTAGTGCTAGTGTTGAAATATTGATAACTAATGGTTGTTGTGTTATTACTGATTGACACTATGGTGCCAAGGGTTTAGATACGTTATATCCCTGCATTCTCACCATAACCCCTACTAGTGTCATTTTAAAGATGAAGACTCTGAGGCTTCATGAGAACAAGTGGGCTGCTTATCAAAGGCAGGCTTGGAAACATGCATGGGAGAGGAGTCCTCTCACAGCCCACCTCATAAACCAAATAATTTATCCTAATAACAGAGGATAATGACCACAGCACTACACACAACTTGGCAAAGGGTAGACTTGTGTCTTTTCTTATAAAGGGTGAATACAGACATTCGTCTTTTCCTTTTCCTTTATTGCTCCCACTTTTTCTCTGTTTCTATGACCCACTTCCTTAGCCCTGCCCCAGGAACACACACACACCAGAATCTACACTTCTGGTGCATTTTCCCAGCTCTTCAGAACTATCAAGAGATAACTATTAGGAAAAATTATCTCCAGTCTGGAAATAGGATACAAGATGCCTTTCCAATATCATTTAATGAAATTTAAGTTTCAATTTGGTACACATTTGGGTACCTGATACAACATTTATAGTGAAAAAAATTTTACAGCCTGTCTTATTTTCCATCTACTTCAACTGCATTAAAGATTCCCCTTCAAATGCTGCTAAAGCAAGAAGCAAGCATCACGAGAAATTTACCTTCAGTTTGCTTCTGAAAAAATGGCACATTACACTGTAAAACCTTTAAAATTGGTGCAATAAAATATTTATATGTTGTGTCAGTGCCAGCTTACAAAAAATTCAATACCTGACATATATGTGTGCTGGGGGAAGGGCAGTGTGTACCCACATGAACAACACTAAAAAGCTATCTCTTTTGGCTCATATTACATGTAAATTATGCGTGCATGCTAAGTTGCTTCTGTCATGTCTGACTCTTTGCAACGCTATGGACTGAAGCCTGCCAGGCAAGAATACTGGAGTGGGGTGTCATTTCCTCCACCAGGGGATCTTCCTGACCCAGGGATTGAACCCACGTCACCTGTGCCCCCTGCATTGCAGACAGATAGTTTACCGCTGAGCCAAGATTTAAGCAGTTGACTGAATCTGAATCGACACTGTCAACTCAGTTCATTGCATGCTGATCGTCACATAATTTTTTTTTTAATTTATAAAAAGAAAGGAAAATTTAGTCTTCATTCCTAGCTTTTCAGTCTCAAACTGATAACCATAGATCCAACAAGGCAGGCCTTCCACATTAAGTCTTCAAGGAATAACATGCCATGAGTCCACCTAGGTTTAAATCTTATCAGTTTTAAATGTAAAGCAGTCCCTAAAGTTCAAAAATAACACGACTCAGAAGTGAGTCTAGAAATAAATAGATTCTTCTTAGAAAACTATAGAACATTCACCCACTTAGAAGCAGCCTCACCAGAAATGAGTAGGAACACAGGAAGCGATGCTCAGACACAAGAAAGAAAAGTAACTTATAATATTTTGAAAATTAACGTGTATACAGGTTTAAAAAACAGTTCAAAGAAATCTAGTTTCTTAAGACTCCTTAGAATAGTCTAATGCCTTCCAGTAATTCAAGTTTACTTCTAGGTTCTAACTCAAACTTACAAATAAATTTTTTTCTTTTATTATTTTTTATTAAAGTATAGTTGGTTTATAATGTGTTAGCTTCAAGCGTGCAGCAAAGTGATTCATATACACACGTGTCTATATACATATTCATTTTCATATTCTTTTCCCTTATAGGTTATTACAAAATACTGAGTAAGCTTCCCTGTGCTGTAACAGTAGGTCCTTGATGCTTATCCATTTTTATTAATAGTAGTGGATACCTGTCAATCCCAAACTCCTAATCTATCCCTCTCCCTCCTTCCCCTTTGGTAACCACAAGTTTATGATCATTTATTTTTAAACTTTTTGATAATTATGCTGTCACATTGACTGACACACCAACAGCCTGGAGTTACCTATTTTGAAGGAAAAAGCAATCTAGTTCTCTCTATTAGGATTACGAATATCTTATGTATCCAGCTATTCATTTATTTTAAAGATTCCCCATCTTAGGTTAACATGCAAGAAGATACAGTCACAACAAAGACCTATGTGTTATCTCAGGGGGGACGTTTATTACCTGCTGTGATGTCCCTGGCTGGATGTCCCGGCTGGGAGAGACTCAGCTTGAGTTTTCCATCACTAAGAACAAGGATGAGCGCTCCTGACCTATGCTGAAGCTGACTGGTCAGCAGCAGTCCTGCTCTGTTCCATGTTCGAAACTGGAAGATCACAGACACTTTGTCCTCTCCGGGAGTGCCTGGCAGCACCAAGTAGCTCCTGGCGCTCAGAAAAGTCACGGGGACAGTTTCCGTGTGTGAGCAGGAGAAGGACACGTTTCCCTGTGAACACAGTCAAACAGGCTTTAGGAAAGCACAGTTGGAATGCTTCTATTTCACAAACAACAGATTTTCCAAGACTTACTGAATTTCCTATCAACAATTCAGCAATCTAGGATTTTTAAAATGAGGCTTCCCCATCAAACTTAAATCCAGATTTACCTTATAGGTCCCTTGAAGCACTGTTCAAGGACTTTCCTGGTAGCCCAATAGTTAAGAATCTGCCTGTCAATGCAGGGGACGTGGGTTCGACTCTTGGTCCAGGAGCTAAGATCCCACATCCCGTGGGGCAACTAAGCCAAGTGGAATCTGCGAGCCTGAGAGCCCGCGCTCTGCAAGAAGAGACGCCACCAGACGAGAAGCCCGGGCAATGCAGTGAGTCGCCCCTGCTCCCCGCAACTAGAGAAAGCCCGTGCACGCACAGCGGTGAAAGTGCAATGAAGACCCAGGGCCGCCAAAAATAACTAAATATAAAAATGAAAAGAAAAAGTGCTGTTCAGCTGGGCAAACCTATTTCTGAGTCTCTGAGGAACTGTCCATCTCCGCTACTTAGCATTTGCAGAGGAATCCTGAGCCACATCTTCCCAGACTTAATGCTGGGTGTGCAAGTTACAGTCTTTCAAGAAGTCACCCACCAATGTGAGCACTGGACCATAAAGAAGGCTCGGCACCAAAGAATTGATGCTTTTGAATAGGGCTTGAGAAGACTCTAAAAAGTCCCTTGGATAGCAAGGAGATCAAACCAGTCAATCCTAAAGGAAATCAACCCTGAATATTCACTGGAAAGACTGGTGATGAAACGCCGATACTTTGGCCCCCTGATGTAAAGAGCCGACTCATTGGAAAAGACCCTGATGCTGAGGGCAGGGGGAGAAGTGGGCGACAGAGGATGGGAGATGGCTGGATGGCATTATAGACTCAATGGACATGAATCTGAGCAAACTGGGAGATTGTGAAGGACAGGGAAGCCTGGCATGCTGCAGTCCATGGGGTTGTAAAGAGACTTGGCTGAGTGATTGAACAACAATAGCAACAGTGCTGACTGTGGGATACAACAGAAAAGAGACAGTTTCCTCTCCTGGCATGACAGAGGTTTCCTCCATCGTGAAGGCTAGCACCAAGGATAACTTACTCCAGGAACTTTCTTGTGCTTGTCTTGATTATGTAAACGTGATTATAAGTGCATCACTCAGGTGATAGCTACATCTGACTATAGGTAGGGCATGTGCTTTTGCATGTCTGAAGATAAGAATGTGGCCAGGCTGGTCCTGGCCACAGGTAGGCTGGTCTCTTCTCTGAAGTTCTTACAAAGCAAATCACTCAAGGCCATCACCCAGCCTAAGATCTGATCTGTCTAGCAGGCTGTTTATATTTGTATATAATTCTGTTTTTAAAGATGTTTTTAATCCTTACAATATGTCTACTGCTCCAGAAACAAACTATGTTTAATCATAGTGCTTGGACGGGCTCAATATAATTCCAATTAAACCCTCTACAAGAATTTTGTCTGAGATTTAAAACTTTTCTATAGATTTCAGATAGCAGAATACATACCCAAACATTACTCTTCCTCTCCCAAAAATAATAATGCAAATAAAAAGCCAGTGAGACAGAACTTAACTTACCAGATAGCAAAGTTACTGTGAGCAAATCAGTGTGTTACTGGTGTAGGAGCAGACATAGCAGTGGAACAGCATAAGGAGCTCACAGAAATGTCTGAGAATATATGTTACCTATAAATACAGAGTATACAGCCACAATACATATATACATTATGTAGTTACATATTAATAAAGCTAGCATGTATGCTGCTGCTGCTAAGTCACTTCATTCGTGTCCGACTCTGCAACCCCATAGACGGCCCACCAGGCTCCCCCATGCCTGGGATTCTCCAGGCAAGAGCACTGGAGTGGGGTGCCATTGCCTTCTCCGGTATGTGTAGTCATGTCCAATTCTTCTCAACCCCATGAACTTAGCTTGCCAGGCTCCTCTGTCCATGGGATTTTTTAGACAAGAATACTGGAGTGTATTGCCATTTCCTTCTGCCAGGGTATCTTCCCACCCCAGCTATCGAACCTTCATCCCCTACATTTCCTGCATTGGCAGGCAGATTCTTTACCACTGAGCCACCTGGCAAAACTTAGTACATAAGGAAATTCAACTATGTGGGATAAAGGGTGGGTTAGTTATTAAATAGTGTAGGACCAAATGGATATCTATCAGGTAGAATACAAAAATTAATCCTATATCACATAAAGAAAAAATTTCAAAGGTTTAGTTTTTTTTTATTCAAAAAATAAAACCAATTAAAAGTTCTTACAGGAAAATCCATGAGACCATGTATAGGTTATAGGGTTTTAGAGACATTCCAAAGCTATAAAGAAATATACAGACCTAATGACTACATATAAGTAAAAATATTTATATATTCAACATATCATGTAATATTTAATATAAGATTGATAAATCTGAAAAAATATATGGACCATGAATGACAGAGGGTTATCTATCAAATATAAAACTGTCTCGTAAATTGACCAAAAATTAAAGAAATAAAATAAAAATTAAGCAAAAGAGTAGGAGTGAACAATGATCAGAAATACAAGTCCAAATGGACAAAAAACAGGTGAGAAGATTATTTAATTCACCTGTAGTCCCATAAACACAAAGTAACAAAGAGGTATTAGTTCATGTTCCGTGAGCTGGCAGGGGTATATGAGGACTGGCTGAGATGTGATGGAAGGTTCTGACATACATTGCTGGTGGAAAATGTCATGCTATAACTTTTTGGAGAGCAATCCAACAATGTTTATTGAAATGTAAAACTGTATAAAACTTGTGACCAAGAAATTCTACTTCTGGAATTTTACTGCATCAAAAGGGAAGCCCCTGTACTGAGCATATATGTGCAACTGTCAGCTTATAGTGGTAAAAAAAAATTGAGATAACGCAAATGCCCTGAGTAGGAAATGACTAGATAAATAATGGCATGTTTTCCTAATGGATAGTGATGTAGACATTCTAATGTAGAACTATTCCTGATAATGGAAAAGAATTCCTACAAGGCATTGTTGAATAAAAAAATCTAGATGGGGAAAAACTTATAAAATGATTTTTTTTGTAAACAATGTCAAGTGTGGAAGCATACAGATTCATAAATACATGTGTGAGTATGAGTCTATCTATCTATAGAGGATTCCATTACTATGGACCAAACAAGGAAGGACAAATGTTAGTAACATCCCAGCTTGACAGAGGGACTGTAGCCATATGGAGAATATGGAGAAAGAAGGAAGAAACCAATTGAAAAGAAAAACACTGCATTAAAATGCCTTAATATGATTGCACTTTAACATTTTTGTGAAACTATTCATCTATTTCCACAAACAAATAAAAATGAAACCACACATAAACTAAAAAAGTACAGCAGGCTTTCTGTATACCCAGGTTCTGCATCCTCATATACAACCAACCAACCAGGAAAATGTTTAGAAAGAAAAATTTCAGAAAGTTCCAAAAAGCAAAACTTGAACTTGACCAGCACCAGCAACTACTCACATAACAATTACATTGTATTTACAACTATTTACATATCATTTACATCGCGTTAGGTACTATACATAATCTAGAGTCGATTTAAAGTATATGGGAGGATATGACTAGGTTATATGCAAATACTGTGCCATTTATTTTATTTTATTTTTGTGCCATTTTATACAAGGGACTTGAGCATCCGTGGATTGCTCCAACTCCGGGGTCCTGGAACCAATTCCCCAAGGATACCTAGGGATAACTATACCCATGATTTGTACCTTCCCTGCCTTCAGAAGAGGTATATTTTAAAGCTGAATCAATCAAACTGCAGTTCCCTTTTCTCTTGAACTTGCGTATAGACTTTCTTACCATGATGAGGACCTGTGGCTTGTGTTTCTTGGACAAATCAATGATATCCACTCCATTAAAATAGAGATTTTCAAAGCAGCCATGAAAGTTTTTATGTGGGAATGCCACTGATTTTCCATGTCCAGGAATCCCTCCGAAGCTGATCTTAGAAAGAAAAAAATGACATAAATAACATTGTTTAATGATTTTCTGATTGTCTGCCTAAACATGTATGATTAGCAGGTATAGTAGTAATTGTCTCAAATCTGCTTGCATTATTTTATATTATCATGCTAATTTCAAAGGAGGTTTTATATGTATTTCCCAATGCTCTATTTATTACAGAGATAAATATATTAAATATCCTTCTTACAATTTGCTGCTACTCATATAGTTCTGTCATTTTTGTTGATGGGGAATATTGATCTTTATGCCCACAGTAAATCTCAGTTTGTGTGACAAGGCAGTCTACTGTGAGGATATTCTACTTTATAAACTAGACTATGGGATCCTGCTCTTTGCCATGACTCTGAAAGATTAGAATTACAAAGCCACTAATAATATCATTTAAGACCAGAATCGCCAGCTGGTCCCTGCTGCTGAGGCCACTCATATGAAGTGAATGTTGAAACCTGGTTTGCTGACAGATATTCTCAGCAGAACTGGCAGAACAAGCAATGCATTTCAGTGTATGTTAGACACACATGGGCAACATGCTGCAAATATCGTCAGGTGTTTAAAAACCCCAAGAAACAGTATTCTGAGATGTGTGCATTTGGCTTTCTTGTTACTTAAAAAATTCAGATTGGAATATATGTGGATTACTTCTCTAAATTATCCTAGGTAGCTAATTCTGTTTAGGATTGCCCTAAAACAAAGAAATCTCAAAGGTAATATTCGCAGCCAAACACCAGATGGAATACAGAGGAACTGTGTGAACAAAAGCATTTAAAAATATTCTTTGTTGAACTGGTAGCTCTTCATGTATGGATTTCCTAAATTTAACAACTATTTACTCTCATGTGAAGACTAACATCTGTAAGGAATAAAATGTCTCAATAGCTTGAGCATGTATCTTCCAGTGTGAAGTTACCACACATAGGAAATATTTTATCAGAATTCTGAATTAGTAGGAAAGGGAATTTTTCAATGTAGTAGTATTTTCTATAGAAGATTACGCTGCAATCAAACAATAAAATCTGTAATACTTAAAAAGTCATTTCACACCTTGTAGTCGAGATCCACATAGTTGGAGTCTCCTTTCGCCCGAAAATGATGAGTGTGTGTGTCCACAGTGAAGTTGACGTCTGTACTGAGGAGCTCAATGAGAACAGAATGCCAATGCTCATCATCCAGCAAACTGCCCAGCATGAGGGCATTGGGCGAGGGCGAGTTAGCATGACCTGAAAGGGAAGGAAGTGTAAATGCACAGTTCCATCTAGCTCAACACCATGATCAATGCTTTCAGGTTTAGCATTTCTCACATCAGTTACACTTTCCTTACATTCTTTTATCCCAAGAACTGGTGCGCTGCTTTTATCTTAATCTTAAATACAATCTTCTTTGATATTGAGTAACATCTTCTATCTAACTTGTTTTATTATTATTATTATTATGTCCTGAATTTTCATTTTTCTTGAAAATATTTTCTTCCTAGGTCTTCATTCATAGGACTACTTCAAAAGTTTATGATAAGCCACCCTTGTCATCATGATATAATCAGGTTGTTTACTGAGCATCTGCTACTGATCTTACATGATTATCAAGAAATAACACTTTTTACATAAAAGCACGCTGAAGATCACACATGTACAGTAGAGCTCGACTGTAGGTGACCATGTGTCCATTTGCCTGGGCAGCTCTGGTCTTCAGAATAATTATTTATAGGGTCTGCTTACTTTCACAAAAGTGTTCTTTTTTGTTTATGCTTGTTTTGTTTTTTAAAGAAAGGCAGACTGCCACATGGAATGCCTCATTTGGATGTGTCTGGAGTCTTGGAAGCTTGGCGACCCTACATTCTCCTGCAAGTGGACCTTGAGGGCTTGTTTCGAGGTTCTAGCAGAGAAGCAAAGCTATGCATATACCCTTGACCAAAGAACGGCCCTCCTCTAGAGGAGAAGGTAGTCCTCCTCAACCAAGGGCTCAGCTTCGGGAGGAACGCATGTGGAACTATGAGGGAGGAAGGGAGCACCTTTCCAGCCAAGCCAGATCATCCTCACATCCAAACGTACTCTGGGGTTAAATTAGCCGCTTAACTGTGAAGGAAAATTCATCATAAAAGATACTTTCATCTAAATAGTATTTCCTGAAACACCTTTTTTTTTTTTACCTGAATTAAGGAATAAGATGAGTTTTCCTTTAACTAACTCCAGGGTGAAGTGTTTGTCATTTGGTCCTTCTCTGTGGAGTAGAATCCCATTGTTGTCTCTGGTTTTAAATTTCAGAGAAATAACTTCTTTGATTGGATTTATGGATTTATGAAATGTGTACAGCAAAGAACTCTTCCCATCAAAATGAACCATCTCAGATCCTACAATGGAAGACATTAAAATGTGATCTAATTATAATATAGTCTTATCAGTTCATTAAAATGTGTAAGTCAACACACACATATACATACATAGCATATCTCTGGCTTGTTTAATGTATCTAATGTATCTGATATATCTAAACTCCACTGTTTGCTTTTTCTCACATCTTCCCCAAAATGTATCATCTAGAAATGTTGATTAATTTCAATTTCTCCTATCTTTTACTGGCCTATTTCCATCCTGTAAATAACAAAGATGAGGAAGAAAGTTAAAGTCAATTTCCCCTGAATAAAATCTCCCTGTACATTTAATAATCATTCAACGTTTCTGTTTTTCTGAAAAGCTATACTAGTTCTCACAAACTGGTAAGAAATTAAATATCAGTGTCACTCAGTGTAAATGGCTTAATTATTCCTGAACCAGAAACTCTGACTTTTAACAATTCTCACATAAGCAGTCACTTTAATATATTTCTGTCTGGCCATAAAAGACTCACATAAAGACAGCAGATATACTAAATGCTACTGCAGACCCTACTAAAGGGTTCTCAGTAAACAGGGATGCAGTTTTATTACAGCATTTGGGCCCAGTGACAGCAAAAGGGCACGCCTGTTGTGTGCGGTGTCCTCAGCACACCGGGAAGACTGCTCAGCTACAGCCAGTCATCGCCACGCTGCTGCCACGCAGGCTGTGTCTAGGGTGTGCGTGGACCTGCATGCCATTCAGGTTTACTTCCAGGGCTTCCCCTGTGGCTCGGCTGGAAAAGAATCTGCCTTCATTGCAGGAAACCTGGGCTCGATCCCTGGGTTGGGAAGATCCCCTGGAGAAGGGAGAGGCTACCCACTCCAGTATTCAGGCCTGGAGAACTCCTGGACTGTATAGCACACGGGGTCACAAAGAGTCCAACATGACTGAGCAACTTTCATTTCTTTCAATCTTTGGGCTTCCCTGGTGGCTCAGATGGTAAAGCGTCTGCCTGCAATGCAGGAGACCTGCATTCGATCCCTGGGTCAGGAAGATCCCCTGGAGAAGGAAATGGCAATCCACTCCAGTACTCTTGCCTGGAAAATTCCATGGATGTAGGAGCCTGGTGGGCTACAGTCCATGGGGTCCCAAAGAGTCGGACACAACTGAGCGACTTCACTTCACTTTAGCTATTTCAGAAAACCCTTGATATTCACAACTTAAAAAAAAATCATCCATTTTATGCAGGTACCTTTTGAAAAAGCGGAAGTTTGATTCACATCAGTCAGTTCAGTTCAGTCACTCAGTGGACAGAACTGAACCAACTTTTTGCAACCCCATGGACTGCAGCACGCCAGGCTTCCCTGTCCATCACCAATGCCAGAGCTTACTCAAAACTCACGTCCATCGTGTCGGGGATGCCATCCAACTATCTCACCCTCTGCCATCCCCTTCTCCTCCCACCTGCAATCTTTCCCAGCATCAGGGTCTTTTCAGATGAGTCAGTTCTTCGTATCAGGTGGCCAAAGTATCAAAGTTTCAGCTTCAGCATCAGTCCTTCCAATGAATATTCAGGACTGATTTCACTTAGGATGGACTGGCTGGATCTCCTTGCAGTCCAAGGGACTCTCAAGAGTCTTTTCCAACACCACAGTTCAAAAGCATCAGTTCTTCGGCACTCAGCTTTCTGTATAGTCCAACTCTCACATCCACACATGACTACTGGAAAAAACAAAGCGTTGACTAGACAGACCTTTGTTGGCAAAGTAATGTCTCTGCTTTTTAATATGCTGTCTATGTTGATCATAACTTTCCTTCCAAGGAGCAAGTGTCTTTTAATTTCATGGCTGCAGTCACCATCTGCAGTGATTTTGGAGCCCAAAATAATAAAGTCTCTCACCATTTCCACTGTTTCCCCAACTATTTGCCATGAAGTGATGGGACCAGATGCCGTGATCTTAGTTTTCTGAATGTTGAGTTTTAAGCCAACTTTTTCACTCTCCTCGTTTACTTACATCAAGAGGCTCTTTAGTTCTTCTTTTATATTGCTCCCGGCAATCTTGATCCAGCTTGTGCTTTATTCCAGTCTGGCATTTCGTATGATATTCTGTATATAAGTTAAATAAGCAGGGTGACAATATACAGCCTTGATGTACTCTTATCCCAATTTGGAACCAGTCTGTTGTTCCATGTCCAGTTCTAACTGTTGCTTCCTGATCTGCATGCAGATTTCTCAGGAGGCAGGTCAGGTGGTCTGGTATTCCCATCTCTTTAAGAATTTTCCAATTTGTTGTGATCCATGCAGTCAAAGGCTTTGGCATAGTAAATAAAGCAAAAGTAGCTATTTTTCTGGAACTCTCTTGCTTTTTCAGTGATCCAATGGATGTTAGCAATTTGATCTCTGGTTCCTCTGCCTTTTCTAAATCCAGCTTGAACATCTGGAAGTTCACAGTTCACATACTGTTGAAGCCTAGCTTGGAGAATTTTGAGCATTACTTTACTAGCGTATGAGATGAGTGCAACTGTGGCGTAGTTTGAGCATTCTTTGTGATTGCCTTTCTTTGGAATTGGAATGAAAACTGACCTTTTCCAGTCCTGTGGTCACTGCTGAGTTTTCCAAATTTGCTGGCATATTGAGTGCAGCACTTTCACAGCATCATCTTTAGGATTTGAAATAGCTCAACTGGAATTCCATCACATCCACTAGCTTTGTTTGTAGAGGTGCTTCCTAAAGCCCACTTGACTCTGAATTCCAGGATGTCTGGCTCTAGGTGAGTGATCACACCATTGTGGTTATCTGGGTCATGAAGATCTTTTTTGTACAGTTCTTCTGTGTATTCTTGTCACCTCTTCTCTTGATTCACATACAAAATGTGAAATATATAAACACTGAACCCTGTCTCTAAGCCATATAATCAAACAATTATTCTTTGTTGCATAATTAAATAAATATGATTAATGAAAATATAATTCTGTTAAATTCAAATGTGTCCCTTAAAGTATTAGATAATAATAAGCTAATGAAAACTTGATAATAAAGAATTTAAATGCTTTCACATTTTTGCAGTACAGTTTATGTGTCAGTGAAAGACAATGCTAATAATTAAGGCTTATTTTTGCAGTCAGCTAATAAGTTTTTTTCTGTAAGTGATTTTCCCAGGATTATTTTGATTGAATTATGTTTTTCCTCATCTTCCCTCTTGCTGTATTGTTCTGGAAGAGTAATACTCATCTTCTAGGGCTCAGAATCTCTTGGAGGGTTTGTTAAACACAGACTGATAGGTCCCATCTCAGGGTTTCCGACTGACCAGGTGTGTTGGGCTGGGGGGCCTGAGTATCTGGGCTTCTAAAGAGTCCCCTGTGATGTTGACACTGCTGATCTGTGCCTATACTTTGAGAATCACTGCTCCAAAGCACCTACATTATATTTCCGGAATATTCCCCTCAGGCAAAACGGAGTCATGAAAAATGTATTATATGATAGAAACACAAAAACGTGCCTTTGAAAAGTTTCTTTTTTCTTCATGTTTTGACTCTCTTTCTAAAGAGATCACTAACACTGGTTTCTAGAACAATTAACCACATGTGAGTCATCAAATTATATCTTATGAGGCATATTCAACATGTATTTTGACAGATTTTTTTAAGCCTAAAGTGACTAAATTATAATACAGATATGTAACCACTTAAAAATCATGTATCTTGCAACAGTTTAACTAAAATCTTATATGATAATAACTTGAGCTCAATTGAAGAGGTTACTAAAGAGATAAAATTCAAAAACTGCTTTTAGAAATCCAGACTTTTAAGCTTCCCTTCACTGAAACCATCCACATCATGCTTCAGCCTCTTATTGTACAGTCCCATGAGCTAATGTTTCAAGATTTGTTTAAAAAGAATTAAGCTTGAAAACAAAAAAGAGGCGGCAGAGAGTAGAAGGCCCTGCAAAGCCAGAAACATCTGCTGGCTGATCCTTCACAGAAGCTTGCCATCCCCCACTCAGCAGAACCACGGAGCAATTATTCCTGGGCCTGGCTCCTGATGGTTACGCAGGAAGAATGAACTCACAACCAGACATTTTGTGACGTTTTTGTGATTGAAAAATCAAAAATCCTATTTTATATAGGAAATCACAAATGTCACTATTTTTATTGACTTTCCTATTACATAATTCAATATACTCTGACTATTCTTGAATATATATTTTATGAGGTAAAGAATAGGTTAATAGTTCTGCCCCTGGCTACATATTTCTGTGTATAATATAAAAGACTGGTTTCTATACACAGCCTTCCATAGGTCCAAATTCTACTTTGGCAAGGATTTTGCTTTGGCATAACGAAATTTTCTTATTAAAAGACCACTTCTTTCCACCCTCCCTATCCCCCAACCCCAAACTAATTTCCATCCATTCCACAAGTACAGCTTTATTTTCAGTTGATATTGATGCAAGTATCACAAACTCTGCTGGATGCTGGGACAAAACAGGAGAGGACAGATATGGCCCAGCCCTCCTGGAACTGACAGTTCTTCCCTCACTTGCTCATTTCTACTATCATGGAAAAACAGATTGCACCTGTAATACCTAATGTCTTACTGTGGGTTGCTAGGAAACTACAGTGACAAGGAAATGTCTTAGAGCTCAGGATGGAGATAGGAGAAACAAAGACTCTTCTCTGTTGAAAGTGTTTGGAAAGAAAGAATGCAAAGAATCAAGGTCATCTAGGTATCAAACTATCACAGAATAAATACTCTTTATACAAAATTTACACATAGGCATTGGAAAGTTGCCAACCATGGTTCAAAAACTGGGCTGCAGTATTAACCAAGAAGTCCTCCAGGTAAGTCCACATAACAAATAAGAATACACATGATCACACAGAATATTCAGATTGGAAACTCAGTTATAATAAGCCTCATCAAACAGAATTTATTTTATAAAATATCATTCACTACCAAGTATTCATAAACCAATCTGAATATTTGAAAACAATTTGGCAAGTCAATATATATGTATATTTTAAAATTTAGCACTAAATACTGAAACATGATTTGTAAAAACTATAGATTTAAAAATGTAAAAATTTTAAAGATAGTTGTATTTTGGGATAGAGAGTATTTTGTTCAGTAAGTCAGCAGCAATGAGCTCTCCAAGTAGGAATGAGGGAGAACCCTAGGTGGTCCTCCTTGAGTTTAATCTCCACTAAATAGAGGCTCCCTTGAGCTTCAAATCACCAATCATGCCATGACCTGCAGAAGCCAACTTTCATGTCTCAGGGCTTACTGGTAATGAATGCTGAGATGAACTCATTTCCACCAGCCCACTAAGCATAAAATTTTTGCTACTGTACTCCTATAAGAATAAATCAAATGCTATATGCCCACAACTAATACAAATAATCCACTAAATTTATTTGAATGAAAACACCAAAATAATGCATTAAATTACTGCTTAGCATCACACTTAACTTTTACAAGAAATCCTCATATTTATAAAATGCTTTTGTGTGTAATTCAATTACTTAAACAATTGGGGTCCTTGACACAGAAGTTACTCATTATGTGTTGAAACAGAAAGCAATAAGAGTACAGAACCTACATTCCAAAAAAGAGTAGGGGAAATGTGATATTTAGCTGAAAATAGGAAGTGTTTCTCCAATGTCACATGTTATAAACATTTGCTTTATTAACTGAGTCTATATTTTGATAAATGCATCAGTAACAATATTATTAAAGAAACCCCCACACATGTTTGCCATTTTATCAGTAGGGAGAATAAGTTAGTGCTCATATATTTAGAGCCTCTGGATCTGGTCCCACAAACAGCCCTTCATTACACAGAACAGCTGCTCAGAGAAAGAATCTATGAAGTTGTCTTGTAAGGATTTGAATATTGGTTCCATAGTGGAAAACTTACTCAGCCTCTCTGTGCCTCAGTTTCCTTACCTATAAAAGGATAAAGAAGTCTCTTCCACCAACACTAATTATATTGTTACTAAAAAACTTAATATCTATATAGTGTGTACCGCAATGTCTGAAACAGGTCTAGTCCACAATGGGCATGGGCTTCATCATGACTGCCAGTGCTAAGTCACTCCAGTCGTGTCTGACTCTGCCACCCAATGGACTGTAGTTCTCCTGGTTCCTCTGTCCATGGGATTCTCCAAGCAAGAATACTAGAGTGGCTTGCCATTTCCCTCTCCAGGGGCCCTTCCTAATTCAAAGATCAAACCTGCATCCCTGGCACTACAGGCAGATTCTTTACCACTAAGCCAATAAGGAAGCCCCATCTTCTATTTATGTGAAGTGAAAGTCGCTCAGTCATGTCTGACTCTTTGAGGCCCATGGGCTATACAGTCCATGGAATTCTCCAGGCCAGAATAGTGGAGTGGGTAGCCTTTCCCTTCTCCAGGGAATCTATATACTGGGACACAAATTGAGAATGAGAAATCCACGCCCAAATTTAGCTGATCTACAAAGAACAGGCATTTCCCTTCACATCTACTCCCTCCTTAGTATCTGGGGAGCAAAGATTGTGCCTTATTCACTTTATTCAGCAGGGTGGCTTGCATGGGGTAAAAGTTTTGTAAACATGTACTGAATTAATACTTTTTCTAACCTAGTTTGAATTTTTTCTGCTTTTTCCATAATTGTAATGGATAATACAGATCAGCATTCTCTCATATGACTAAAGGTCATTAATAACTTCCAGAGTTTTTATTTGTCATGGTGACTACTTATCCTTTCATCCTATGTTCCTCTATTCGTATTAATGCATTTTCTAAACTGAAGTCTACTTCGAGTAGAACCGGTGCTTACCAGAAGGAAGTTCCATATGCAGACTTTTCTCTCAACATTCTGGCTAAATATTACAAATGAGACACTTTTTATTTTTATAAAACATTAAGAACAGGTTTATAAACATTGACACATGGTGCGGTTGCTATATAGAACATTTTTCACTGCAACAATCAACGTATTTTTTTTTAAGTAAAATAAACACAAGGTTTTAAAACAGGCAAGAACATGTTCTAGTCCCCTCTTCTCTTCCCTCTTAACCCATTTGACTTTCAATGCATGATTTGACAAAGGACGGAAGTGCCACATGGATGACTATAGACCCCGATGGGGGTCCCCATTCTGTGCCTATCTAGTCGACATTTCTGAATTCATGAACTGTGTCCCTCATTTCTTCTCCCCTCCTCTCCTCTCTTCCTTTCTTCCCTCTCTCACTCCAACAATAAACACAGTGATGAATATAAAATCACATCACAATCGTGGGGCTGATACGACGCAGTACAAGGAAGCACTTGAGAATGACACTGACTATGAACACGTGGAGTCAGAGCCAATGGCAGGAGAGACTCAGAAGACGACCAACAGCTTCACTGAGGAAATGATGGCGAAACTGCGGGAATTATCCAGACGTCTGTGGAGAAGGCAACGGCACCCTACTCCAGTACTCTTGCCTGGAAAATCCCATGGACAGAGGAGCCTGGTGGGCTGCAGTCCATGGGGTCCCTAAGAGTCGGGCACAACTGAGCAACTTCACTTTCACTTTTCACTTTCATGCATTAGAGAAGGAAATGGCAACCCACTCCAGTGTTCTTGCCTGGAGAATCCCAGGGAGGGAGGAGCCTGGTGGGCTGCAGTCCATGGGGTCACACAGAGTCGGACACGACTGAGCGACTTAGCACCAGCAGCATCCAGATGTGTGGGGCTTCAGAGACCTGTATCAAGGATGTCAACTTGGAATTGGTCAAACTGTATGTAAATGTTGTTGAAAACACGAAATGGGATGAAAGCTCAGTGACCAATTTTGGGTAGAATATAGAGCTTAGAACAAGTACATAGCAAATGTTAACACTGAATGGATGTGAATGCTAGAGGGGGGTGGGGCAGGGGAAAGTGAAGAATCCCATGCCAGGCCCTGGCCTTGGTGGGTAGATCAGTAGGGACTCTAAGAAGACCTGACACTTTTCACTTTTACTCTATAAATGGGGAGAGGGCTTTTCAGTTAGTGAAAATATATATGCCAAGCCAAGAAGCCATGAAAATATGCAGTGTTTATAGGAATAGTAAATATCACTGTAAATGGAATGTAAACAGATGAAACTGAAAAGAGATAAGCAATCTGGACATTCTCTCACTAACAACAGGGCAGAGGAAGCACACATGAAAAAAGAGAATAATTATCACTTTGAGCTATAAACCAAATCACATTAAATTACTGCCAAAAATAAAAATGCAAAGTGCTACACTTGAATCATTATTAATAATAAGAATGAAGACAAAATAGAGCCACTAATATTGAGATATATATTTAGTGTTGTTTTACAAGTGATGATTATTTCCTGTTTGCATTTTTACGCTAGGAGTCCCTCGTGCCCAACAGTTCGTGTTGGCTGAATTTAGGATGCAGGCAGGTTCCATGACAACTGTACAGTCAACTGGCCGCTCCAGGCAGCAGACACGCAGCTTTGATCCTCCTGGCACTGACCTCCAACCCAAGAAACTGGAGTAGTAGCTCCTCACCAAGAACATCAAGCTAACGGCAAAGCCCCATCAAAGAGCGTGTTCTGCTTTGAAGTCAGTAAACCTGAAGTTGCTTCCAGAGTAATGGGAAAAGGAGACATTAATTTCATGGGATCAAAGAGAAACTCTAAATATCAGGCGTCATGGCTATCCCAGCAGTGAGCGCACTGACAGGCCCCAGAACCAAAAGGATGGAAGGAAATGATCAGCAGAAAGAGGGAGGCAACCCAGCACCATCTATGCTGAATGGTCCAGGACTTATAAACACTAGAGAGTGAGGCGGGGTTAGGAAGCAGAGCCAAACAAAACATGCCATCAGGAAGGGGTATGGAACAGAGGCTAAAGGTGACCCTTGAGTGTGGGATGGGTGGCGTGGGTGAGCCTCGGCTCCAGAGCCACCCACTGTCTGTGGGGGGTTATCAAAGTGGAACTGATATCTCCACTGTTCCACAACTCATGCCCACATCCATCCCTGCACCACAAGAACACTAAATTCCTACTCCTCCAGTTTATTATGTCGTTTCGTCTTATAAGCACCATCCCTACCCCTGTCTCACTGCCCACGACCTTTAGTTTGAAAACTGAATGTCAAAAACTTTCCTTTTCCAACCCAACCCTCTATTCCCCATGCCCCATGATCATGTTACAATATGTTATATTTGCTTTGTACAATTTTATGACTTCTCATAAACTCCTGACAAAGAAATAAATAATCTCAGAAGCGTCCCCCACATACAATCCAGTTCTCTGCAGATAAATAAATTCACATATGACAAGTGAGGGAATAAAGAAATCAATGTCTGAATAGTATGGTAGTCGTGAATACAAAATGAGAAAAAAAGACAGTTTTAAATCTTAGATCCAATATGTAATAGCTCTCACAAACATCTAATTTCTCAAAGGTTTGGTTTCTTTCTTTTCTGAAGCATTGAGGTTACTACTATACTGAATTCATTTGGTTAGAGTGGGAGTTGAATGAGAAAATGTTGTAGGAGGTCAGATCTGACATATTAAATACCCTGTGTGTGGTATATCTTATGGTCACACTTCTCTACAGAGTTAATCTTCTGATCAGGGACAGAATGAAGTGTGACAAAAACCCCAAGATGTTCCCAGCCAACTTATTCTTCAGGTCACTCTTCCAGTTTTCTAGAAGGTTATATTTTAAATTAATTTTTTCATTTTTGTGTTCACTTACAAAATACCAGTATATTCTAGACCTTCGAAATGGCAGCTGTAGATTTGATCCCCCATGTATTTCATGGAACGCTTTTACATTTGTCTTTATGCTCAGATTGACTGCCAGCATCTTTTCTTTCATTGTCAGTGGGGAAAAGCCAGAAGACATAAAACATAAGTGATGTTCAAAAGAAGTTCCCACAGCGACGCAAGTAGAGAGGAAAGTGAGTCCCCATGGGGAGCAGGGAACACGGGGACAGCTGTTCTCACCTGTGTTCCCAGCGGCAGAAGACAGAACCATCAATCACAATAAATGTAACTGCTCTTGATTTGAGCTCTGTTCATTTTATGAAGTGCCCACTATATAACAGGTACTCAGCTAACCTCTGAGAATCTAAGATTTTAAGGCTCATTTCCGGTCCTCCTCTGAATTCAACCCTAAAATAACTGTAATATTATCAAGACTTTCCATAAAACCAGCTCTGCCTGCACAGATATTTAAAAGGCTGAAAAAGTCAAGTTCCACTTTCAGTTTGGTGTTTAGAACACAACACTCCATCAAGAACTTCATTTGAGGAATAAGCACCACTCACTGTAGGCACATCCATACACTTCAATCCGCATCCCAATCCTGCCTTTGGGGCTCCAGGTTAAGGGGAGGAAGCGCAGGAATCTGGCTTCGAAGGTCGGCTGGAGTCTGTAGTGTACCACGCTGTCTGCATTTGTGTTTCCTGGAAAACCCTGAGAGAAAACGGAGAAAGGAATCAATGTGTTTGCATAATACCATCTTCCTGCTCTCACCTCACAGGCTAATAATGAGCAAACGATGCTTCACTTTGTTAGTATGCAAATTCATGGCTGCTTTAGAGCAACTCTGCTAACATTTGAGGCATGTGACAATCTCTCTTCAATGCCTGGATTAGTCATCATCATCTAAACTTTCCTTATTTGTAGGGTAGTTTAAGCTTCAATGGCACCATTACACTGGCTATAAACCTGCTGCTTTCAAAGACTTGCTTTTAGAAAGTTGCTCAGCCCCCACCTAAATCATTTCCTAATCTCCAAGTAGTCAAGACACACAACCTCACTTCCAGGACAAACAAGCCCAATGCCAGCTTGCAGGATGTACAAAAAGAATCCTAGACCCTAAAACTTGAGGGGGGGGGGCGGAATCTGACCAGTGTTCGAGTTCAAAACCCTTAACTAATAAATGCAAAAATGTTAGTTACTTAGACATGTCTGACTCTTTGCAACCCCAGGGACTGTAGCCTGCCAGGCTCCTCTGTCCATGGGATTTCCCAGGCAAGAATACTGGAGTGGGTTGCCATGCCCTCCTCCAGGGGATCTTCCCAACCCAGGGATTGAACCTGCATCTCCTGCACTGTAGGCAAATTCTTCACTGCTGAACCACCAATGCAAAACTCAAGCCTAAGAAAATGAAGAGTCTGCAGGCAGGATAGCTATTCTCCACTGTGGCCAGGACAAGATTGTGGGGATTCAAATTTTGATCTGTGTTCACTGTGCTTTGTCCGGCTGCCCCAAGTTATCAGCATTTAGGAGGTGCTTGGGGAAACACTCCAACACCACCTGCCACAAGATAAGAGGGGTGGTTTCTCAACCGTGGGCATCTGGCTTCATGCTAGAAGGGGTCAGCATGAGAGCAAAGAAACTTGTTATAAGGAGTATGACTTCTTTTTCATGGTGTTCTTTTTAATGTAAATATCAGAAAGCAGGGAAACCAAAAAATGGATGATGTTGTTGTATACACATACATCAATTATAGATATGTTACTAATGACTTATTCATTTTAAAAAGACATGTAGGCGAGGCAGCTTGCGTAAACACAGCACAATCTCCAACAGGCAGGAAGTGCATCCCAATGCACCTTCTCCAGTCATCCTGGCAAACCTCTCTTTAACACTGTTTACTGCTCTGCTGTTTAGTTGCTTACTTGTACCTGGCTCTTTGCGACCCCATGGACTGTAGCCCACCAGGCTCCTCTGTCCATGGGATTTCCCAGGCAAGAGTACTGAAGAGGGTTGCCATTTCCTTCTTCAGGGGATCTTCCTGACCCAGGGATTAAATCCACTTCTCCTGCTTGGCAAGTGGATTCTTTACCACTTCCCAGGCTTCCCACCGGAGAAGGCCATGGCTCCCCACTCCAGTACTATTGCCTGGAAAATCCCATGGATGGAGGAGCCTGGTGGGCTGCAGTCCATGGGGTCGCTGGGAGTCGGACACGACTGAGTGACTTCACTTTCACTTTTCACTTTCATGCATTGGAAAAGGACATGGCAACCCACTCCAATGTTCTTGCCTGGAGAATCTCAGGGATGGGGGAGCCTGGTGGGCTGCCATCTACAGGGTCGCACAGAGTCGGATACGACTGAAGCGACTCAGCAGCAGCAGTAGCAGGCTTCCCATCTGGGAAGGCCAGAGTTTACTGTGCGTAAACTCACACTAAGTCACTTCAGTCGTGTCTGACTCTTTGAGGCCCCATTGACTGTAGCACCTGTACGCTCCTCTGTCCATGGGATTCTACAGACAAGAATACTGGAGTGGGTTGCCATTTCCTTCTCCAAAGGATCTTCCCAACCCAGAGAGCAAACCTGCGTTTCCTTTGGCTCCTGGATTGCAAGTGTATTCTTTACCACTAAGCTCCTGGGGAAGCCCCAGAGTTTACTGTACTTTAAAAACAATGGGTGGGTTTCAGATGAATTGAATCTAGCTGCCTCCTATTATAGAATCTACTTCCCTCTCACCTCTGCCATCTTGCCAATCTTGGTACATTAACAACTGTACATCCATCTCTGTCCTGAAGTTTCATGACAATTTGAAAGACCATCACAAGTCATCTGTAAAGAATTCCTTTTGTCTCTGCCTTCAAAGAGGAAACCATGTGAAACCAAGCAGGATCACACGGGACCTTCCTGGAAGAGACTCCCCTGCACCATGCCCTCCACTTGTCTCCTATCTATAGAGAAACTTTAGCTTCCTAGGCCTTCCCCAAATTCCAAAGAGTAAATTTAATCATAGAAGTGAAAAAACGCAAAAAAAAAAAAAAAAAGGAAAAACACAAAATAAAGCAAAATAACAAGTTTAGCCATAAAAGTTAAGGACCTTCAGCACTCCTCAGGGGCCACAGATTTTATTTTGAGCCACGTCCTTTGAGCTGTTTTGAAAATATAAAAACCTCCACCAGGTGGAAGAAGTTAACTGTATGCTGCCCATAAGCACATAGATTCCAGACTGGTTGGAATCAGAAGCTTGATGATGTTGACTGCTGATTATCTCATCACCAACCAATCAGAAGAATGTCCATGAGCTGATCACATATGTCACAACCCCCTTTCCTTACCTGTCTTTAAAAATCTTCCCCTGAAAGCCACTGGGGAGTTTGGGTCTTTTTAAAAATGCATATATATTTACTTTTAATTGAAGCATAATTGGCTTACAGTGTTGTGTGGGTTTCTGCCCAACATCAACATGGTGTGAGTCCTCTGAATCATGCAGCAAATGCTCATTGGCTGTCTACTGTATATATGTTAATTTGTCTGCATGTCACTCTCTCCAAACACCCCACCCTCTCCTTCCTCCCACCCTCACTGTGTCCACAAGTCTGTTCTCTATGTCTGTCTCCACTGCTGCCCTGCAAATAATTTCATCAGTACCATCTTTCCAGATTCCATATATATAATATTAATCACTCGTTAAGCACTACCTCCCAGGACTCCTTGCTTGGGACCCTGCAATTAATGCTTTACTTTCCTTTGCCACAACTCAATGTCAGTAGATTGGCTTTACTGCATGTGGGCAAATGGACCGAAGTTTGGTTAGGTAATGCAATTGGACCTGACCAATTTAAGCTTTGAAAACAAAGTGTAAGGTCTCTTAGGTATATGTGTCTCTTTTGAAATCTACTGTCAAATGTTAAAGCTATCTAAATTCCACCATTTTTTGGAACCCATAGTCAAAACATAAAATGTAGAGTTATTTTGGGGTGGGCTACCTTCAAATTCTGTACTCTTTGATCTCACCAAATTTTGTTCATCAGACATCGAAGATGTCACACAACAGACCTCCATTTAATAATAATAAATTCAGGGAACAAAAAGAGGTTGATGCTTTCTCATGCTCACTTGCAGTAGAGGGACAAACGCACCTAAACTGCCATGCAGTTAACACAAACAGCCAGATGCATTCATGCCCCCAAAAAGCAAGACTCCTTAAATCAACCAGGATGGTGTCTGCCTAGTTATTTAGCTTTGCAGAATGCTGGGCCAGGTTTAACAACCAGATCAAACCAAGCCAAATTGGTAATCAAGTTTGTGAACCATCGCCACCAGGGAGATTTCCTTGCTATAAACAAATGGAAATAAGAAAAGAGAAGACTCAAATGTAACGAGAATGCATATTCCATGTGGTGCTGCTTCTTGGCTAATGAATGAAATGCCACCATAAGGTCACTTGATTATTTATCTTGTTCAATGAAAGTAAAATCTTTGACCTAAATCATCTTTTCTTTCCAATGTTAACAACTGCTATGCCAAGATCAGGTAAACCCTTTTCACCGCCTCTCTACTCCAAAGAACTCAAGAACATCCACTCCCCAACTTTATATTGGACCCCAGGCTGATATGTGTAGAAGTAGCATTTTCTCAGCTCCACCACTGCCTAGGATGTGGTACTAAGCTGATATTGTCTGTTGCAAGTCACAGTTCTTTAGTCTACAAAACCGGTTTGATAAAATGTGCTCTGAAGTTTGGAGTACTAATTGAGAAAAATGTCTGAAAAGGAGGCCACTCATGGGCTACCTATAGGTAAATGCTCCAGAAGTCATGGCTGCAAGGACTACAGCCGTGGCTGAGATTGGGTCATTATTGCTGCATCTGGCAGAGACAGCTCATCTGTCAGACTCTGCAAGCTGTTCTTCATATTTTATCTGAGGTTCAGTATCCAAGCACTTGCCTGTGTGTGCTCAGTCGTGTCCAACTCTTTGTGACCCCATGGACTGTAGCCCACCAGACTCTTCAGTCCATGGAAATTTTCCAGGCAAGAATCCTGGAGTAGGTTGTATTTCCTACTCCATAATATCTATGACATCCAGGTAAACTGGAAAGGAACATCACTTTCTACATTCACTATAATTCCAACACTGTAATTGAAGCCAAGAAGCAAAGTTGATATTTATTTTAGCATAGCTAGGAAATGAAATTATTTCCTAGGAATGATATTTAATTTTTTTAAATTTTCCTTATAAATTATTACTTCTTTCTGAAGTACTCTGTTTATTGAATACAAATTGTATTTCAGATTGGTATGATGATAATGCTCTACAACAAAAGGGATTTCTCTTTTTGTTTTATTGAAATTTAAGGCAGAATACTCTTTGAGAAATACTTCAAGTGAGAATAATCAATGCTAATAGTCTATGAATAGAGGAGCTTAAGAATTTACTGTTTACAATTTCTGAGATCTGCATACAAAACATTCACTATATGTGATTTTAATCCTAATCAATATTTGGATTGTATGTATGTATGTATGTATGTATGTATACATACATGTGGGCTTCCTGGTGGCTCAGATGGTAAAGAATCTGCCTGCAATGCAGGAGACCTGGGTTCCATCCCCGGTTTGGGAATATCCACAAGAGGAGGGCATGGCAACCCACTCCAATATTCTTGCCTGCAGAATTTTCATGGACATTGAGCCTGGTGGGCTATGGACACAAAGAGTCAGACGTGACTGAGCGACCAATCACAGCACACACATACCTGTACCCACGTGACTACCTTAGATCATTCTAGTTTTAGGAAATTATATTATTTTGTCTTATATAGAACCATCAATAGTTCCTTTGCAAATAAATAAAAGATACATTTCTTTAGGATACAGAAATTTAAGTGAAATTATTTTGGAGTAGAATGTGTCTCTACTAACACCCCACTCTGACATCTGGGGTTTATTACTGAATTGATCTCATATTTTTACTACACTGACATTATTCCTTTTTAAACGTGGCATAATCTATCATTATATAATTTTGCTTTCATGTTTCCAGAACAGACATAAATGTGCAGGCCAAGCACAGAATGTCAGGAACAAAGGCCTGCTCTTGCCTTGTCCTAGCAAGTAACAAAATGAAGCTTGTAGCAATAAGATTCTTTACCAGCTGAGCTACCAGGGAAGCCACTGGAGCAGTGGCTGTGTGGTGCTGGAGACGCTGTGAGGAGATATCCCACTTCCAAAGACAAAGGAGAAGCCCCAGCAAGACGGTAGGATGGGTGCAATTTGCGTTTGGAGTCAAACCGCATAACCACCAGAGACGCTCAGAGGGCTCAAACATACTTTGTGTGCACCGGGACCCAGAGACCCCACAGAGACTGAGACAGAACTGTGTCTGAGTGTCTCCTGTGGAGGTCCGGGTCGGCACTGGGCCGCTGCAGGGGCAAGGACTCTGGGTGCAGTAGACCTGGGTGTGGCATGAGCCCTCTTGGAGGAGGTCACCATTAACCCACCACAGAGCCACTAGAGCTTACACAGGACGCGGAAACAGACTCTGGGTGGGCACAAACAGAACCTTGTGCACCAGACCCAGGAGAAGGGAGCAGTGACCCCACAAGAGACGGACCCAGACTTGCCCGTGAGTGTCCAGGAGTCTCTGGCGGAGACATGGATTGGCGTTGGCCTGCTGTAGCATTGAGGGCACTGAGTGTAGCATTCATCGCCATTATCTTCATCACCTCCACCATAGTTTGGCATCAGGTCAAACAGCAGGGAGGGGAAACAGCCCCAACCTTCAACAGAAAATTGGATTAAGGATTTACTGAGCATGGCCCTGACCATCAGAGCAAGACCCAGTTTCCCCTTTCAGTCAGTCTCTCCCATCAGAAAGCTTCCATAAACCTCTTATCCTTCTCCATCAAAGGGCAAACAGACTTAAAACCACAATCACAGCAAACTAACCAATCTGATCAAATGGACCACAGCCTTATCTAACTCAATGAAACTATAAGCCATGCCATGTGGGGCCACCTAAGAAGGACGGATCGTGATGTGGACAAAACGTGGTCCACTGGAGAAGGGAATGGCAAACCACTTCAATATTCGTGCCTTGAAAACCCCATGAACAGTATGAAAAGGCAAAAATATAGGACATTGAAAGATGATCTCCCCAGGTCGGTAGGTGTCCAACATGTTACTGGAGATCAGTGGAGAACTAACTCCAGAAAGAATAAAAAGATGGAGCCAAAGCAAAAACAACAGCCAGTTCAGGAAGTCACTGGTGATGGAAGTAAAGTCTGATGCTGTAAGAGCAATATTGCATAGGAACCTGGAATGTTAGGTCCATGAATCGAGGCAAATTGGAAGTGGTCAAACAGGAGACAGCAAGAGTGAACATCGACATTTTAGGAATCAGTGAACTAAAATGGACCAAAATGGGTGAATTTAACTCGGATGACCATTATATCTACTACTGTGGGCAAAAATCCCTTAGAAGAAATGGAGTAGCCATCATGGTCAACAAAAGAGTCCAAAAGGCAGTACTTGGATGTAATCTCAAAAATGACAGAATGATCTCTGTTCGTTTCCAAGGCAAACCATTCAATACCACAGTAATCCAAGTCTATGCCCTGACCAGTAATGCTGAAGAAGCTGAAGTTGAATGGTTCTATGAAGACCTACAAGACCTTCTAGAACTAGCACCCAAAAAAAATATGTCCTTTTCATTATAAGGAACTGGAATGCAAAAGTAGGAAGTCAAGAGATACCTGGAGTAAGGGGCAAATTTGGCCTTGGAGAACAGAATGAAGCAGGTCAAAGGCTAACAGGGTTTTGCCAAGAGAATGCACTGGTCATAGCAAATACCATCTTCCAACAACACAAGAGAAAACTCTACACATGGACATCACCAGATAGTCAATACTGAAATCAGACTGATTATATTCTTTGCAGCCAAAGATGGAGAAGCTCCATACAGTCAGCAAAAACAAGACTGGGACCTGACTGTGGCTCAGATCATGAACTCCTTATTGTCAAATTCAGACTGAAATTGAAGACAGTGGGGGAAACCACTGAATCAAATCCCTTATGACTATACAGTGGACGTGACAAATAGATTCAAGTGATCAGATCTGATAGACAGAGTGCCTGAAGAACTATAGATAGAGGTTCATGATATTGTACAGGAGGCAGTGATCAAGACCATCCCCAAGAAAAAGAAATGCAGAAAGGAAAAACAGTTGTCTGAATAGGCTTTACAAACAGCTATGAAAAGAAGAGAAGCAAAAGGCAAAGGAAAAAAGGAAAGGTATTCCCATTTAAATGCAGAGTTCCAAAGAATAGCAAGGAGAGATAAGAAAGCCTTCCTCTGCAATTAATACAAAGAAATAGAGGAAAACAATAGAAAGGGAACGACTGGAGATCTCTTCAAGAAAATTAGAGATATCAAGGGAATATTTCAGACAAAGATGGGCACAATTAAGGACAGAAATGGTATGGACCTAAACAGAAGCAGAAGATATTAAGAAGAGGTGGCAAGACTACACAGAACTGTACAAAAAAGATCTTCACGACCCAGATAATCATGATGGTGTGTTCACTGACCTAGAGCGAGACATCCTGGAATGCAAAGACAAGTGGGCCTTAGAAAGCATCACTACGAACAAAGCTAGTGGAGGTGATGATATTCCAGTTGAGTTATTTCAAATCCTGAAAGATGATGCTGTGAAAGTGCTGCACTAAATATGCCAGTAAATTTGGAAAATTCAGCAGTGGCCACAGGACTGGAAAAGGTCAGTTTTCATTCCAATCCCCAAAGAAAGGCAATGCCAAAGAATGTGCAAACCACCACATAATTGCACTCATCTCACACCCCAATAATGTAATGTTCAAAATTCTCCAAGCCAGGTTTCAGCAATATGTGAACCATGAACTTCCAGATGTTCAAGCTGGATTTAGAAAAGTTAGAGGAACCAGAGATGAAATTGCCAACATCTGCTGGATCATCAAAAAAGAAAGAGAGTTCCAGAAAAACATTTACTTCTGCTTAATTGACTATGCCAAAGCCTTTGACTATGTGGATCACAATAAACTGTGGAAAATTCTGAAAGAGATGGACATACCAGACCACCTGACCTACGTCTTGAGAAACCTGTATGCAGGTCAGGAAGCAACAGTTAGAACTGGACATGGAACAACAGACTGGTTCCAAACAGGAAAAGGAGTATATCAAGGCTGTATATTGTCACCCTGCTTATTTAACTTATATGCAGAGTACATCATGAAAAATGCTGAGCTGGAAGAAGCACAAGCTGGACTCAAGATTGCTGGGAGAAATATCAATAACCTCAGATATGCAGATGACACCACCCTTATGGCAGAAAGTGAAAAGGAACTAAAATGCCTCTTGATGAAAGTGAAAGAGGAGAGTGAAAAAATTGGCTTAAAGCTCAACATTCAGAAAACTAAGATCATGGAATCCGGTCCCATCCTTCATGGCAAATAGACGGGGAAACAGTGGAAACAGTGTCAGCCTTTATTTTTTTGTGCTCCGAAATCAATGCAGATGGTGATTGCAGCCATGAAATTTAAAAATGCTTACTCCTTGGAAGGAAAGTTATGACCAACCTAGACAGCATATTAAAAAGCAGAGACATTGCTTTGCCAACAAAGGTCTGTCTAGTCAAGGCTATGGTTTTTCCAGTGGTCATGTATGGATGTGAGAGTTGGACTGTGAAGAAAGCTGAGCACCAAAGAATTGATGCTTTTGAACTGTGGTGTTGGAGAAGACTCTTGAGAGTCCCTTGGACTGCAAGGAGATCCAACCAGTCCATCCTAAAGGAAATCAGTCCTGGGTGTTCATTGGAAGGACTAATACTGAAGCTGAAACTCCAATACTTTGGCCACCTCATGCGAAGAGTTGACCCATTGGAAAAGACCCTGATGCTGGGATTGATTGGGAGCAGGAGGAGAAGGGGATGACAGAGGATGAGATGGCTGGATGGCATCACCGACTCAATGGACATGAGTTTGAGTAAACTCCGGGAGTTGGTGATGGACAGGGAGGCCTGGTGTGCTGGGATTCATGGGGTCGCAAAGAGTCGGACATGACTGAGCGACTGAACTGAACTGAACTGAACTGAACTGAAAGTAGGAACAAGACTATCTATCCTGGAATTTTTATGAGTCAGTGTAAGGAATTTTAAAGGCTTATCATCTAACCATTTTCTTAATAGAATTATCCTGTTAGTTATCATAGAATTTTTCAAAAAGCCAACACAATGTTTTCCATTATTGATCATCAGAACCTCTTTAGTTTGATATAGACTCAGTATTCAATAACTTAAGGGCATTCCAATTGAATATTTTGTTGAGGTGATGGAATTCCAGCTGAGCTATTTCAAATCCTAAAATATGATACTATTAAAGTGCTGCACTCAATATGCCATCAAATTTGGAATTCAGCAGTGGCCATAGGAGTGGAAAAGGTCAGTTTTCATTCCAATCCCAAAGAAAGGCAAAGACAAAGAATGTTTAAATTATCTCACAATTGTACTGATTTCACACTCTAGCAAAGTAATGCTCAACATTCTCTAAGCTACGCTTCAACAGTACGTGAACCAAGAACTTCCAGATGTTCGAGTTGGATTTAGAAAAGATCGAAACATATATATTATCTATGGTGAAACAGATCACCAGCCCAGGTTGGATGCATGAGACAAGTGCTCAGGCCTGGTGCACTGGGAAGACCCAGAGGGATCGGGTATAGAGGGAGGTGGGAGGGGGGATCGGGATGGGGAATACATGTAAATCCATGGCTGATTCATGTCAATGTATGACAAAACTCACTACAATATTGTAAAGTAATTAGCCTCCAACTAATAAAAATAAATGAAAAAAAAAAAGAAAAGACAGAAGAACCAGAGATGAAATTGCCAACATCTGCTGGATCATAGAAAAAGCAAGATAATTCCAGAAAAACATCTACTTCAGCTTCATTGACTACCCTAAAGCCTTTGACTATGTGGATCACAACAAACTTTGAAAAATTCTTAAAGAGATGGGAATACCAGACCACTTTACTTGCCTCCTGAGAAATCTGTGTGCAGGTTAAGAAGCAACAGTTACAGCCAGACATGGAACAAAGGACTGGTTCCAAACTGGGAAAGCAGTACGTCTAGGCTGTATATTGCCACTCTGCTTATTTAACTTAAATGAAGAATACATCACGCGAAATGCCAGGCTAGATGAAGTACAAATTGGAATCAAGATTGTGGGAAGAAATATCAATAACCTCAGAGATGCAGATGACACCACCTTTATGGCAGAAAGTGAAGAGGAGCCAAAGAGCCTCTTGATGAAAGTGAAAGAGAAAATTTAAAAAGCTGGCTGAAAACTCCAACATTCAAAAAACGAAGATAATGGCATCCAGACCCATCACTTCATGGCAAATAGATGGGGAAACAGTGGAAACAATGACAGACTTTATTTTCTTGGGTTCCAAAATCACTGCAGATGGTGATTGCAACCATAAAATTAAAAGACTCTTGCTCCTTGGAAGAAAAGCTATAACAAAACTAGACAGCAGATTAAAAAGCAGAGACATCACTTCCCCACAAAGGTCCGTCTAGTCAAGGCTATGGTTTTTTTCAACAGTCATGTATAGATATGAGAGTTGGACCATAAAGAAGGCTGAGTGTTGAAGAATTGATGCTTTTGAATTGTGGTGTTGGATAAGACTCTTGAGAGTCTCTTGGACTGCAAGGAGATCAAACCAGTTAATCCTAAAGGAAATCATTCCTGAATATTCATTGGAAAGACTGATTCTGAAGCTCCTAGACTCTGGCAATCTGGTGCCAAGAGCCAACTCATTAGAAAAGACCCTGATGCTGGGAAAGACTGAAGGCAGGAGGAGAAGGGGACGACAGAGGACGAGATGGTTGGATGGCATCACCGACTCAATGGACATGAGTTTGAGCAGGCTCCAGGAGATGGTGATGGAGAGGGGGGCCTGGCGTGCTGCATCCACGGGGTCGCAGAGTCGGACACGGCTGAGCGACTGAACAGCAACAAGGACTAAGAACAAACATTGTTTCACAAAGTTTTCAGTTTCCACAAGCATGTTCTTTCACTAGGCATGAAAGTGACTGAAATCTGTGGCTTGGGGTCCACCCACATGCTATAATAATGTTTCCAAAATAATTTATTTAGAAATTGATGACATTTCTGAAAACTTCTAAGTCCCCATTGAGTTTGCTTAGCAGCCACATCAGTGGCATCTGAACAGTCACGAGAAAGAACAGGTAAGAGGCTCTTGCTGGGCCGACGTCTCTGGTGTGATGTGAGTCATCACAATTCTGTGTTAAGTGACCTTCGAGATGCTTATAATGCATTCATCATTTTAAGTTTGGCGTATCTGTGTCTTATGAAAGGTTTTTATCAGTTCTTCATTTCAAGATGTGAGAGGCACTGTTTATAGAAATAGGTCTCAATGCATTAGAAATAAATGAAGACTGTCTCTACTCTGTGCCACTAGGAATTCAGGCATCCATAATTCAAGCATCCTGTTAATTGGATTTTGCCACCCCTGAGGTAAGGGGTCAGATGTTGCTGGGATGAAGAAGGTGAACAGGAAGTCCCAAGTTCTAATTCTGACCTTTTTTTAAATTGCTGGACTATGAAGGTCTTAGACAAAACATTTTACATTCCCAACTCTCAGCTTCTTCATGAGTAATGTGGGAATAGCAATAAGTATTATTGTTCAAAATAATAATACTTTGTCCATGTTATTTCCAGATGCTCACAGACCAAAAAATGTATACTCAAATGATTTCCTATAAGTGGACCATGAAAAAGTTGTACTCAGTAGCTTTAAAACAAATGTTCTTGTTAATTATGTTTAGTATCTTCATGAACTGCAAAATAACTACACTATTTATACATGAATTAAATTGAGGAAGGTATCCTCCTTTTACTTTAGTTTTATCAAGTGAGCTGAAAATTCAGTAACATGGTTCATGATTTCAAATATGTGACCTGGACTGATTACTCACTCTTTGAGACTTCAGTTCATCCAAAGAAGGGTGCTTCGTACCAGAGGAACTCTAAAGTTTTCCCTTGTGTAGATACGTTTATGTCAACACATTCCAGAAAATAAGAGAATAATCTCTGCTTCTGCTTGATTAAGCAAACATCTACCTAAAGTACACTTAAAACATTTTCTTTTCAGACATTTATATAATATATCCTGCCGTGAAAATGCCAGGTTGGGTAAATGTGTTGGGAAAAGTATGTGTGTGTGCGTGTTCAGTTGCTTCAGCATGTCTGACTCTTTGTGACCCCATGATGGGTAGCCCTCCTCTCTCCTCTATCCATGAGATTCTCCACACAGAAATATTAGAGTGGGCTGCCATGTCCTCTCCAGGGGATCTTCCTGACCCAGGGACCAAACCTGCACCTCCTGCATCTCCTGCCTTGCAGGTGGATTCTTTTATCCACTGAGTCACCTGGGAAGTCCAGGAAAAGTGTGCACTTAATCCATATTTTCAGTTTTGGTTTATAGCCTCTTGGTGGAAGCAAGTCACCAAGCAAAAAAACAAAGCAAAAACAGAGCAAAAAGAGACGGCCATCCCCGTGGGTCCCACCACCTTCTCCTGCAGCAAGAGGGAACCTAGCTGCCCCATAGCAGAGCACAGCTACACCACACAGGAATCCACAGCATCTGGGCCTGGAATAATAAAAAACCCAGGGCCAATGCAGGTATGTGAGATGAAGTCCTAAACGCTACTTTTAATTGACATGCTTTTGTTAACCACTGTATTGTTTAAACTGCAATGTAAGAATTAAAGAACTATCATTGAAATCAAACATTGCTAAAGTTACAGGTTTTTACTGTTTTTTCCCTCATGCTTGAAATATTAATCTAGGATGAAAGATGGACTTCCCAGGGGGCACTAAAGAACCACCTGCCAATGCAGGAGGCACAAGAAATATGGGTTGGATCCCTGGGTCAGGAAGATCCCCTAGAGAAGGAAATGGCGACCCACTTCAGTATTCTTGCCTGGGAAACCACATGGACAGAGGAGCCTAATGGGCTACAGTCCATAGGACCGCAAGAATCGGACATGATTTAGCAACTAAGCCACCAGGATGAAAGGCAAGTCACCCTTCCTATGCAGCGAAAGCAGGGCCAAGTTTCTAACACTCTTTCTTTCCTGATCTTTCTAAATGATCAGGAAGAAAACATTTTAGAAGACATTTGGAAACATGTTTGGGAGGGGGACAAAGAGGTTGAAAAGAGATTGTAAAAAAGCCAGGAAAAATTATTTCCAGTGACATTAAGGCCATATTTTTAAAATCAATGTGTTGTTATTGAAAACAGTGCCAGAACACTGCAAATAAAACTACATGTAATTTGATACATGGGCACAAATTCAGTTTTGACAAATAAACTAGCTTCCAATATTTCAAGAGTAACCTACAAGAATAAAATGTAGTTAGTGTTATAAGGAATGCCTCAAATGAGTATTGTATGGTGTGAATTCTCTATTGGCAGCTTCACGGAATTAAATAAAGCAACAAAATTAAAGGAATTGAAGTATTTAAATTCCTAAGTGTAGATCATTTTGACACTACTGGGATAATAGCATTAACCCAGTGGCCTGCTGTATACATTGAAAATAGCAATATGTAAGTTGGGTGATTTCTATAGAATTAGGAAGATTTCCATTAAGAAGTTCTGCTGACTTAAAGTGATACCAACGTGAGTCTAGTTCAACATTAAAATACTTCAAATGGTAGGGAATGGGCCCAACTGCATGCCACCCCCAAATTTATAGGTTGAAATCCTAACCCCCAGTATCACAGACTGGGACTGTATCTGAAGAACGGGTCATTAAAGATGTGACTAGCAGTAAAATGAGGCCATTAGCATCAGCCCTAATTCGATCTGACTGGCGTCCTCACCAGAAGAGGAAGTCTGAACACAGAGGTGTCAGGGAAGCCTGACGCAGTGGAGAGACCAGCGGTTGTGAGCACACACACAAAGGCGGCGTCTGCTAGCCGCGCAGAGAGGTCCCAGAGAAAAACAACCCTGTCAACACCTTAGTCTGGGACTTCTAGCGACCAGAAGTGTGAAGACACTGATTTCTGTTGTTTAAACCATCTGAATGTGGTCTTTTGTGACAGTAAGTGGAGCAAAACAATACTCTTAGCTTCTGGACTGGGCTCCGGTGGTCTTGCTGAGTGCCTTGGATCAGTGAGTCCCGCATGGACTTCTTATTTCTACAGGAGTGTGAAAAATATGTAAGAAACGTGAGATTGTTCAGTTCTATGCCATATACTTCACAGATGAGATTGAAGCACAGAGATATTAATATCATTTATGAATTCTTCTCCCACTGGCATATCTTGAAGAAATATTTTTCTTCTCTACCATATCTATAAATCAGTACTTTCTAAAACAAATCTCTTAAACTTCCTAAAAGCTTATTCTTTATCAAATTTCACTTTAGTTGCAAGAAATACTGAAAATCTTTAACAAGTAAAGTTAGAAATTTCAGCATTTCAAAACCATCACATTTCTACAAACCTTTAACATATATATGACACTCCTTAGCTGTCTTTCAAAATCAGTCCATGAAAGTTACAATCCTTACTGTCACATAGTGTACATACTCTTAGGGCTCTCTCTCTCCTCTCTTCTCCCTCCCTTTTTTTCCCTCTTTCTCTCCCTTTCTCTCTCCCTCTCTATTCCTTTATCACTTGATGGCTTAAAAATGGAACAATGTTATCCGGGTTAATGAGCCAGATAAATAGATAATGTAATCCCGTCTATGAATTATTTTCAAAATGATAAGTATTTTATGTTCTATTATTCTAATTATGCTTGTTTAAAATTCATGACTTTACATCTATCTTTTGTTTATGAAATTTTAGAAATGGACCTGAAACAATAAATCACTATATATTGTGTCCAAAAACAGAAAAAAAGAAAGAAAAGAAAAAGAGTCCCAAGGTGGCGCTAGTGATCAAAGAATTCACTTGCCAGTTAAGGAGACTCAAGAGACAGGAGTTTGATCCCTGAGTCCAGAAGACCCCGTGGAATAGGAAATGGCCACCCACTCCAGTATTCTTGCCTGGAGAATCCCACGGACAGAGGAGCGCAGTGGGCTACAGCCCATGGGATTGCAAAGAGTTGGACACGGCTGGGCAACTAAACATGCAACATACAGACAATCCTGCAGCAGTGGAATAAAAAATTCTTCCATTCAAAATTTTCTTCCCAAATCAGAATATTTAGATTTATCCTACACTGAGTTTATAAGAGAGACATATTACAAGATTTTGCTGTTATTTCTGCAGAAAAATAATAACACATTCAAAGTGCTTGTCACAATTCTGTTTTCAAAGGAAGTGTTAACTTAAGTAGGATTTAGCCAAATATGTTTAAAAATATGTCAAGGTCAAACAGCTGTTTTTAAACTAATTGTACATTTAAAACTGTTTTGGTAGCTTTAATGACAAAATAGAGGTGTTTTTTTCTCAGCATTTTAAATCTGAATCAGCGATACAGTTAAACCAGAATGATTAGGGTCATATTTACTCTGAGTGCAAAATTAACTCTTACACAAGAGGAGTTAATTTTAAAACAGGATAAAGAAATATATATTTGAAAACTAAGTTAAAGCAAATGTAAAATAAGTCATTTGCAACATATAACCGCAATTTTATAAGAAAAGTAAAAGTCTGTGAGTGTGTCAGAGCAGAGGTAAGACAATTTGCCACGGGTTTCCCACATTTCTGCACATCCTACTAAGAGAAGCACCAACCGCCCTTTATTCCCAGCTCGCTTTCCAAGGACGTTTATATAAAAAACAGCCTTGTAAGATAACGTCTTCTTCCAAAGCAAAGGGCAAGCACAGTTACCTTACCTCCCAAAAGATTCTGATTCCCTGAGATCTTGCAACATAACCCATTGTGCATGCCGACACCCATCTGGGCTTACCCCCATGGCCTCTGTGTGACTCAGCGTGAAGGAGAACCAAGGCAGATATTCTGACCCTCGTGCTGCCTGCGGTGCCTGATGAGTAACCAAGCAGGAAATAGAGACCTCTGTCTCCGACCCAGAAGTCTCTCGTCTTCTGTGGCACCCACGAAAATGGCAGGTTAACATGTAGCAAATAGGGCAAAGGGTCAGACACTCAAAAGTTCTGGATGGAAAGACTAAAGTTTATCTTCCAGAAGACTTACTAGAGAATGTGTATGAAATTGTCTGCAACTAAATAATCTATTTAATTCAAGTCGCTATGGAAATGTTTATATATTTTAACATATTGATCTGCTATTTTATGTTTCTGCTCTTTTTTTTCATTGATGCATGATTAGAAATTCTCCTTTGCTTCCTTTTTAAAAATAGTATATATTACACTGCGTTTTTGATAGAAAATAACAATAAAAATATAGTCTATGATCTCACTAGTCAGAAAATCCATGGTGACATATAAAATAAGCAATAGACACTGACATGCCTGCCTAGAAAACTCAAATAATACAGAAAAGCTTAAAGAATGAAGAAGCCACTCTTTCATCCAGCACTAAATATAACCATTTTTTATAGTTTATTATGGGCTTCCCCGGTGGCTCAGCAGCAAAGAATCCGCCTGCATTGCTGGAGACTCGGTTTCTGTCCCCGAGTCGGGAAGGTCCCTGCAGGAGGACGTAGCAGCCCGCTCCAGTGTCCTTGCCTGGAGACTCCCGTGGACAGAGGAGCCTGGCGGGTACAGTCCATGGGGTCTTAGAGTCAGACAGGGCTGAAGCGGCTGAACAAGGCATGGCATACCACGTCATTTGTACAGTCAGATCTTTATCATCTCAAAATGTTTATATCAATACTTCAGTATGCTTTGATGATCTTATTTTTAAACTCAGAGTATGTTTTATACTTGCTAAGTATGCATATTAATCTGTGACCTTGTGATTTCATAGTCACAGGAAATGATGGCATTATTCTTCAAACAACTGCTAGTGTCAGGAAGCAGACTTTTCCTATGCCAGCTTGGGTTTAGTAATTAGGGGCCTGCAAATTAAAATGACAAAAGACCAATTAACAAGGGAAAAAGTTTATTCATATATATGGGAGCTACCAAGAGAAGTAACCATCTCACTGTGTCCTAGTGGAGTGCTTCCCATGAATGAAGCCCTGAGCCAAGCACAAGTGCTTATATCAGTTCAGTTCAGCCGCTCAGTCGTGTCCGACTCTGCTGCCCCATGAACCGCAGCACACCAGGCCTCCCTGTCCATCACCAACTCCCGGAGTCCACCCAAACCCATGTCCATTGAGTTTGTGACGCCATCCAGCCATCTCATCCTCTGTTGTCCCCTTCTCCTCCTGCCTTCAATCCCTCCCAGCATCAGGGTCTTTTCAAATGAATCAGCTCTTCCCATCAGGTGGCCAAAGTACTGGAGTTTCAGCTTCAACATCAGTCCTTCCAATCAACACCCAGGACTGATCTCCTTTAGGATGGACTGGTTGGATCTCCTTGCAGTCCAAGGGACTCTCAAGACTCTTCTCCAACACCACAGTTCAAAAGCATCAATTCTTCGGCACTCGCCTTTCTTTATGGTCCAGCTTTCACATCCATACATGACCACTGGAAAAACCACAGCCTTGTCTTTATAGTCCAGCTCTCACATCCACACAGAGCTTACATAAGCTCACCTAATTGTCTCAGTGACATAGTCTTTCTCACCTAAACATGAATTCAATCAGTCTGACTGTCTGAAATGCAAGGAGGAATTCACTGATGTTTCCTAGTTTGTAAAGAAAATTGCTTGTTATTACTTTTCTTCTGGATTATTTCACAGACATTAGACTGAAGTGTTAGAAGAAAATTCCCCATTAGTTTAGGAGATATTCTTTTATTTTTGTCATGTCTTAGCTATAAAAATTTCAGAAGTGCAAATTTAGTATAATGTAGTATAATATATTGTTTACAAACAAAAGCAAAGATTTATCTCATTCATGAATATGCTAAAAAAAACAAGGTAACAAAATTAACGATTCAAACCTGACACCTGACTACTACAGGTAGTACAAATGATTAAAGGTCTACAGAAGACAAACGATAAAAAAAGACAGTATGATGAATGGCATGGAATTTATAGACATTGAGCAAACTCTGAGGTGTGACCTGAAATACACCAGAAACGGCCACTGTCGCTCAAAATAACTGTTCTGTTCCTCCTAAGGAGCCACCATGGCATTAAAATACTGATTTACTGTGATTCTCAAAGACTTTTCAAACTTAAGAACTGTCTTTCTGAAACAGAACAACCCTTTGCAGCATTCTTCTAAGTCAGGGTCTCTCATCCGTTTATCCATCCAACAATATTATTGGACCACATTTGCCAGCAGGCCTCGTGCAAGGCTTTGCAAAGGATGGGGGAGACAGAGAAAGAGTTTTCCTAGGAAAGCTCACATTTTCACCTCCTTTATTCTCAGCTGAGAGCAACTGGCACTGAAAGAGTGGGAGAAAATGTTGATGTCTGAGTTGGTAAGAGGGAAATGACAGGACACTTTCTTTGACTGCCTTACTATTCTGCCCTGGGCTAGCTCTGTGGACAGAACATAAAACATGTGGAAAGTCTGTGCCTGAGTAAGTGGTTTCTGTATGGACTATTTCTAAGACAGTATTATGCTCTTCCAATTTCTCACTTTTATTGTATAACTGTCTCTGCTCTGAGTACATTTCAGAGAAAAATCTTAAGTGAGCATTCAAGTAAAGCAATAAAAATGTACTGCAGCGTGATCAAGTGAGTATTTAAGCGATTTATAATTACGCCTCTAACACATAAAATGCTCCACACTTCACAGGTTGGGCTTGTTAGGAGGCAGATAAATTCATGATTGCGTGCAGTCTCTATTATATTTCTGTCCTGAGCTATTTTTCTTAAAGAATTTTATAGCTGCTTACAGGGTGATTTTAAGAACAACTTCAACTATTTTTTTTTCTCATTTTAAATACTAACTTCAGCTATTGTAGGAATATTCAAAGATAGAATTCTCCTGTTCTTCTGCCTTGAAGAAGCTTTTAATTTGTGTTTTTGAGTATGCTATGTATTGAAAGTAATACAAGGGTGGTAGATGTCCTGATAGAAAGATGGCATTTTCAGTTCCCTATGTGTTTCTCAAAGGTTTAAGTAAGCACAGAGGGGCCGCTCACTGCCTCGGTGCTTCTATGCAAGCTCTGCCTGTCCCATCTCTGAGTGCCCATCATCCTTCTGCAAACGGGCCGGCGGTTTACAGGCCCCATGGGGTCTGCGTCTTGGCTTCAAAGCTGGACCCATTAGCAGAGCCCTGAGGGACCACATGAGCTGCCCGCGGAGTTCTACCTCAGTCCAGGAGAGTAAAGAGGGCAGTGAGGGCAGTGACCCTCACGGCAGAAAGCGAAGAAGGACTGAAGAGCCTCCTGATGACAGTGACAGTGGAGAGTGAAAAGGTTGGCTTAAAGCTCAACATTCAGGAAACTAAGATCACGGCATCCGTCCCATCACTTCATGGCAAATGGATGGGGAAACAGTGGAAACAGTGGCTGACTTTATTTTTCTGGGCTCCAAAATCGCTGCAGATGGTGATTGCAGCCATGAAATTAAAAGACGCTTTCTCCTTGGAAGGAAAGTTATGGCCAACCTAGACAGCATATTAAAAAGCAGAGACATTACTTTGTCAGCAAAGGTCTGTCTAGTCAAGGCTATGGTTTTTCCAGTGGTCATGTATGGATGTGAGAGTTGGATGGTGAAGAAAGCTGAGCGCAGAAAAATTGATGCTTTTGAACTATGGTGTTGGTGAAGACTCTTGAGAGTCCCTTGGACAGCAAGGAGATCCAGCCAGTCCATCCTAAAGGAGATCAGCCCTGGGTGTTCATTGGAGAGACTGATGTTGAAGCTGAAACTCCAATACTTTGGCCACCTGATGGGAAGAGCTGATTCATTTGAAAAGACCCTGATGCTGGGAAAGATTGAGGGCAGGAGGAGAAGGGGATGACGGAGGATGAGATGGCTGGATGACATCCCTGACTCAATGGACATGAGTTTGGGTGGACTCCGGGAGTTGGTGATGGACAGGGAGGCGTGGCGTGCTGCGGTTCACGGGGTCACAGAGTCGGACACGACTGAGCTGACTGAACCGAGGGCAGTGAGCGCCCTCAGCACTGCAGCCCCCGGGCTCCCTCCCTGGGGGTAGTGATGGATGCCCAGGTACCAAGGCCCTTAGAGCCTTTTCTGCCCATGTTTGCCATTCATATAAACTTAGTGAGGCAGCGATGAATTTATGGAGAGGACAATATTCTTTTTTTTAAGTCACAAGAACTAAGAATTCCTGACCTCTTGTGATTCTGACTTGGGTAAATCTCTTAATCTCCATGCACTTCCAATTTCTTGTACAAAACAGAGGTTAACAGTGACTCCCTGATGACCCCTGCCAAGGAGGGAAGATGTATTGGTGCTATACATATAATGAAAAACTACACCAGAGTTCCATGGCCAACAGTCTGTAGAACGAGGCAAGGTAGAATAAAATTTTGAGCCAATTCTAAGAGATAGTGAAGGGCAGGGAAGCCTGGCATCCTGCAGTCTAAGGATGGCAAAGATTTGGGCACAACTTAGTGGCTGAAAGACAACAACAAGAATAAAGACAGTGGCAGAAGAAACAAAAACAGAAAGACAAGGTGTTCTTTTCTTTTGCACTATAATGGATGCACTGAGGAGTCTGAAAAATGCTCGTGGCTGGGGGTGGATGAGCCCAGTGGGCACCATAGAAGCCTCAGCTGGATGTCTGGTATTTCAATGCCACATCACCACTAACTAATAGGAAGTCAGTTTCCTCTCCCTAACTTTCAGAAGACTAAGGATTGGACATTTTGGAACTTTCCTGCGCAATAGCAAAGTCTTGCTTTTCTCACCTGAAGAAGGAAAATAAGGTTGAAAATGAGAATAAAGAGTGGAGATGATTGGATTGTAAACTGCTTTAAATTCCTTAGTTCTCTGCTGCCTCAACACAAACAGGCCTGAGTGTCCACCCAGGGAACCTGGTGGGCCAGTGTGTTCAGGCTGGTTCCCGCTACAATATTTCCTTTTTGCCCTCCTCTGACTGTAACCTTGGGCTTCCCAGGTGACGCAGTGGTAAAGAATGTGCCTGCTAACATAGGAGATGCAAGAGCTGCAGGTTGGACCCCTGGGTCAGGAAGATCCCCTGGAGGAGGAAATGGCAACTTACTCCAGTATTCTTGCTTAGAGAATCCCATAGACAGAGGAGACTGGTAGGCTACAGTCCGTGGAGTCGCAAAGAGTTGGACACAATTCAGTGACTGAGCACACACACTGACTATGACTTAGACATCCCAGGAAACAATGAAATGTCCCCAAGCCTTCCTGTCTCCTCCAAGATGTGCCTGAGGTCCTCTCTCTCAACTCCCCATAGGGAGGCGGTTGCTATGTGGTGAGCTATGCCCTGCCTTCCTCTCAAGCATCTGTGATTATAATAACCCCTTTAATTTCTTTTGTGGAAATCTTGCAGTGGTCCTTTAAGACCCTACACGAGAGACTTACTCCTTCATTTACAATGATACTGGCAGCAAATGGAATTTCAATTCCAAATATATACAGTTTTGGAAAGCTACATTCTTTTCTACACAGACTATCTAGAAGGTTCTGTTGGCTCCTAGATACCTAATAAGCTATTAGAGAGTCTGTTTCCTGGACATTCGCTCACAATAGCTCAGCTTCTCAGGCCCCATCTTTATTTTTATTTCCCCCGTTAACCCCAGTGCTCATGACCATCAGCCATGGTTTATGACTAACGAAATCCTGTTGTGTAAAATGCACTAGAGTGGGGACCATGCACAAGTGATTTAGGCATGAGAAGCCACCCTTCTGCTATATCCTTTTAAAACAGTGAATAATTTTGTAAACATGGATTGCAAGCTGTCAGGGACGTCAGTCATGCACAGGCAGACATGCAACTAAAACTATGCAAGGGTACACCTCAGGCTGTTTTGTGCTTACAGTTTATTTTTTAAAGACATTTTGTGCTAAGTGAATGCAATATAACATATAATTTTGGTATGTTTCACGAAAAGGACAATCATACTTCCCACTGTTATCATTTAATCAATATGAAAAGAGTTAGTTTGAATTTGCTCCATTTTGAATGTGATTTTGAAATCTCATTCTATTAAATTAGGTGAACTATAGAACTATGGTATATTTCTGTATCAGCAATTCAGAAATCGTCAATGCAGTTTGAATTTCAACCTGTTCCAAGAGGATTCAAGTGCATCACAATGTCCAGGGGCTGTAAAAATTTGCTTTTGGATGTATTAACCATATGCTTATCTCATATACTACTTTTTAGACTTAGAATGAATGATTTTTGTGAACTAAAAAATTATTCTGCAAAGATTAGCAGAACTGTCCTTGCCTTTAAGCATCACTCTGATGATTTGGCACTAAAAACAAGAAGAAATTTGTATCAACCCTGTCCCCCAACATTGGTTAAGCCAGAATAATCTCTGTACTCTATGAATCACTTCTTTTAATAAAGCTATCTTATGAGGCAGCAGCAGCTTACAGCCAGAAATGTGATAAATACTTCACTCACAACATTTACAAAGAGTAACCGGTGAGGAAACACGCAAGGCAGAGACCAATGAGAGAGCTCGGCACTCAGGGACATGCAGGCTGGTGACGCGGGAGCCAAAACTAGCATCACATGGCCCTTGACTCGACACTCGAGGGAACCACAGCAGATGCGTTTGCTGGGAAATCAGGCAATGCTCGGAGGAGAAAGAGGCCACAGATTTCTGACTTTAATCACGAGGAGGAATTTAAACTGTTACCAGGAGAGGAGGAGCATTTCCGGTAAAGGGAACCTCCATGCAAAGGCCACGACGTGGAATGAGGCAGAGTGCTCTCAGGACAAGCATGATGCTGGGCAGAACTTCCTGCTTCTATGCAGCTGAAGTGTAGGAAACGAGATGGCTAGGAAAGAAGAGCCTGGGTCAGGGCCACACTGTGAGGGCCCCAGAGTGTCAGAGAAGGATCAGAGTAAGGAAGGGAGATTGCAGCCCCAAGAACAGACCAGGAGAGAGGGCACTCAGGAAAGCACAGAGTGGGACAGAACACCCCCACTTTTCTAGGGGAAAATGCCTCTCCTGGCCCCAGAGGGTTGGGAGGCAAGGCTAGGGGATTTGCTTCAGAACACAGGACAGGGATCTGTTGTTAAAGGCTGTATCTGAAATGAAGAAAGTCAGTCATCAGTAATGAGTTAAAACAGAGACCATTTCATTTGGAATTAGAATTCCAATCCTTAGAAGGTGCTATAATAAGCCTGGTGGCTCGGATGGTAAAGAATCTGCCGGCAATGCAGGAGATCTGGGTTTGATCCCTGGGTCGGGAAGATCCCCCGCAGAAGGAAGTGGAAACCCACTTCAGTATTCTTGCTTGGGAAAGCCCTCGGAGGAGCCTGGGGGGCTCCAGTCCCTGGGGTCTCAGAGTCAGACACGACTGAGTGACTAACACTTTGGCTTTTCTGTTTTGAGAAGGTGCTACATACAGACGCAGGTTCATGTATCTTCAAAAACCACAGTCAGGTTTTGGTTTTGCTTGCTTTCCCCGCTTTCTAACCAGCCCCAGTGAAATCAGGGTGAGGGTAGATTTCCCCGTAACAGTGACTCCACTCCCGAGGGAGAGACAGCAGCAGGATCTCACCTCCTCGCCTGCATGTGGGTCACACAGACTCTCAGGAAGGAGGCGAGTGCCCTGCAGAGACTTCCGCAGTCCTGAGCCCTCCACCTTCTCCAGCCTGAGGTCAGAGAGGTGAGCTGTCCCTCTGTCCACATGGGGAGACAGCCCCTTTCCCTCCTGGGGAGTCTCTCCTGGAAGAAGCCCTGGGTTTGGGGCCATGGGTGCCTCCCTGTGGCACTAAGGGCTCCTCCCAGCAGCCTCTGTGCTGGAGCTCCTTAGAGTCATTGGGCGGGGGGGACATGACCCACAGGAATGTGTCCTTTAGTGAGTCCATGAAGTGGCAGTGCTCAGCCGAGGCTGTTAGAACCACATCAGGATGGCCTCCAGGAAACGTCTGATAGAAAATGGGCAAGTGTAGGTCACCTGAAGGGAGCAGATGCTGAAACAGGGAAAGCCTTAGGGGACTCGCAGAGCCAATGATAGCTGGACACAGGATAAAACACATCTGGGCGGGTCAACAGAAGATGTTAGATGAAGTCATTAAAGGAGCAAGGGGTCAATGCTGGCTTCTAACTGATACTCATTTTATCAAATCAAATGCTGGCCACATACTTCCCACGTGGAGTGAAGGCTGCCTTAGAACCCGGCGTGTTTTGTGTTTATAGTACTTCTGTCACCTCCTGAACAAGTACTGGCTTGGGAGCATTGTCAGAGCCCCTGAATTTTGTGGGGGTGTGCAAGCATGCTGGTCCCATTTCAGCAACATCTGGAGAGACCAGCACCACCTTCAACAGAGGGAGCAGACGTGGGTTTGAGGTGAAGCATCTCCAGTCATACAAGGTCAAGTGGTTCTCTGAAAAACTGCTATGTGTGATTTAAAAGGCCCTTATAGACACTGCGCGGGGTATTCTGGTAGAGTAAAGCTGCTTTTTATTCCAGCAGTGACTAGGATATGTTTTTATTTTCATTTTAAAAATACAGGAAAAGACAGGCAAAAATCACAAAATGCGAAAATGCACACCTCAGCATATATTGAAAAAGATGTGATATTTTAAAAATAAAGGTGAGTGATGTGAGCTAGGCAACAGATGAAGAAACTGGAGGCCTCATTTCTCCATAGAAGCATTAAGTAAACTACAAGAAGCAGACGAAAACAGCATTGCATTAATGCTGCGGTTCAGTCGCTGAGTCCTGTCCAACTATTTGTGACCCCAGCACACCAGGCTTCCCTATCTTTCACTATCTCCTGGAGTTTGTTCAAACTCATGTCCATTGAGTTTGTACTGCATTTAACCATCTCATTCTCTGTCACCCCCTTCTCCTCCTGCTCTCAATCTTTTCCAGCATCAGGGTCTTTGCCAATAAGTTGACTCTTCCCACCAGGTGGCCAAAGCATTGGAGGATCAGCTGCAATATCAAGCTTTCCAATGAATATCCAGGGTTGATTTCCTTTATGATCGACCGGTTGATTCTCCTTGCAGTCCAAGGGGCTCTCAAGAGTCTTTTTCAACAACACAATTTGAAAGCATGAGTCTTTCAGTGCTCAGCTTTCTTTATAGTCCAGTTCTCACATCCATACATGACTACTGGAAAAACATAGCTTGGACTATATGGACATTTGTCAGCAAAGTGGTGTCTCTGGTTTTTAATATGCTGCTAGGTTTATCATAGTTTTTCTTCCAAGGAGCAAGCCTCTTTTAATTTCACGGCTGCAGGCAATGTCTGCAGTGATTTTGGAGCCCAAGAAAATAAAGTCTGTCACCGTTCCTACCTTTTCCCTTTCTATTTGCCATGAAGACATGGGACCAGATGTAATGATCTTAGTTCTTTGGATGTTGAGTTTTAACCACACTTTTTCATTCTCTTCTTTACCCTCATCAGGAGGCTCTTAGTTCCTCTTCGCTTTCTGTTATCAAAGTGTTATCATCTGCATATCTGAGGTTGTTGATATTTCTCTCGGCAATATTAATTCCAGCTTGTAATTCATCCAGCCAGCATTTCACATGATGTACTCTGCATGTAAGTTAAATACGAAGCGTGACAATATACAGCCTTGATGTACCCCTTTCCCAATTTTGAACCAGTCCATCATTTCAAGTCCGGATGCTTCTTGGCCTGCATACAGGTTTCTCAGGAGACAGATAAGGTGGTCTGATATTTACATCTCTTTAAGAATTTTCCACAGTTTGTTGTAAGCCACACAGTCAAAGGCTTCCCAGGTGGCTCAGATGGTAAAGAATCTGCCTGCAATGTGGGAGACCTGGTTCAATCACTGGCTTGGAAAGGTTCCCTAGAGGAGGACATGGCAATCTACTCCAGTATTCTTGCCTGGAGAGTCCCCATGGACAGTGGGGTCAGAGAGACGTGGACATGACTGAGCGACTAAGCACAAGAAAGCACACAGTCTAAGGTTTTAGCCGAGTCAATGAAGTAAAAGCAGATTTTTTTTAACTCCCTTGCCTTTTTTATGACACAATGAATGTTGGAAATTTGGTCTCTGGTTTCTCTGCCTTTTCTACATGTAGCTTGTACATCTGGAAGTTTTCAGTTCATATGCTACTGAAGTCTAGCTTGAAGGATTTTGAGCATTACCTTGCTAGCATGTGAAATGAGTGCAATTGTGCGGTAGTTTGAACATTCTTTGGGACTGTCTTTCTTTGGGATGGGAATAAAAACTGACCTTTCCCAGTCCTGTGGCCACTGCTGAGTTTTCCAAATTTGCTGACATATTGAGTGCAGCACTTTCACACCATCATCTTTTAGGATTTGAAATAGCTCAACTGGAATTCCATCACCTCCACTAGCTTTGTTCATAGTAATGCTTCCTAAGGCCCACTTGACTTCACATTTCAGGATATCTGGCTCTAGGTGAGCGATCACACCAACACGGTTACCTGGATCATTACAATCTTTTCTGTATAGTTCTTCTGTGTACTCTTGCCGCCTCTTCTTAATCTCTTCTGCTTCTGAAGTCTGGCCATTTCTTTCCTTTATTATCTTTGCATGGACAAAGGTTAAGGGGTTACAGTTGGGGTTAGGGTTAGGGGTTAGGGTTAGAGTACCTCTAATTTTCTTAAAAAGATCTCTAGCCTTTCCCATCATGCTCTGCTTCTCTGCATGGTTCACTTAAGAAGCCCTTCTTATCCTCCTTGCTCTTCTCTGGAACTCTCGTCTTTCTCTTTCTTACTTACATGTGGAATCTAAAACTTACAAGAAACTAGTAAGTATAATCAAGCTCAGAGAAAAGATAAGTGTTTTCCAGGGCAGGGGGGCAAAATAGGAGTGGGGAGTGGGAGGTATAAATTATTGATGTAAGATAGGCTACAAGGATATATGCCATGAAGAATATAGCCAATATTTTGTAATAACTGTAAATGGAGTGTAACCTTTAAAATTATATAAAAATATATAATTTAATTTAATTTAATAAATTAAATTTAATAATTTTAAACATTTAATAAATATCAGTTCTTTTATCTCTCAAAAATTCTGAAGATGAATAGTGGGGTGACAGAAACACAAGTAAGTGTACTTAATGCCACTTAAAATACTTAAAATGGTAAATTGTACACTATGTATATTTTATAACAACAAAAACTTACACAAAGAAAAGCAGCATTTTCGTTTATGTGAATGTCATCACTGTGACCCAGGCCGATACAGAGAAACACCGAGTTTCCTGCGTATGAGCCCCTGTGGTGATGGGCGACCACTCATCCTCGCCAAGGTTGTGGATCTCCTGGGCACTCTGGCCGGCTGCCCACACACCCACCCTCAGCTTCACGTCGCGTGAAGCCCACTGACACTGCACCTCATCTGGTGTTACGCGGCGGCAGGACACGTGGCATAATTTCTCATTCCTTCCCAGGGATATACTGACCATCAGCCTCACACAGTGAGAGTCGCCCAGTGCCTACTAGCTTACCTAGCTCTTGCCAGCATGAACACCTTTTTATATTAAGGTAATGACCTCTGAGGGTTTCCCAGATGGCGCTAAAGAACCCGACTGCCAATACAGGAGACATAAGACAGCCAGGTTCAACCCCTGGGGTGGGAAAATCCCTGGAGAAGGGCATGGCAACCCACTCCAGCATTCTTGCTTGGAGAAGCCCATGGACAGAGGAGCCTGGCAGGCTACAGTCCATATGGCTGCACAGAGTCAAACACGACTGAAGCAGCTTAGCACACACACAACAACCTCTGAATCATTAATCCACGTCAGGAGCCGAAAGAGGGAAAGTCACACCCATGATTCCATCAAAATCAATGCTCAGAACTCACACCACCGCCCCCCCCAACCCCTCATGATTTGGACGCTTGTATTACCCAGCCACGATGAAACTGGGTAATTACCCAGTTCTGGCTGAAACTGCTTCCCATTGAAAATGGGTAAAGAAAGTCTCTCAGGAGACTGTCTGTTAGGCAGCCTCTCCACAGTCTCCTGGAGAACCCAGTGTAGTAAACAGATCGTCTCAGGGGGCTGCCAAGAAGACAAAACAGCAGTGAGGGTAACAAAATCAGCCCTCAGCAAGCAATGTAAAACAGCATTAATATGAAGAAAATGGTGATTGAAGGAAAAGTATTATTTGAAAGTAATAAAGCCAAAATCAGGAGAAAAAAAAGGAGAAAGCAAAACCCAGACAAAACTCAACTGCAAACTAAGTGTAAATGAGAAAATAAAATGAAATTTGAAAATGACCTAGCAACTTTTTAACACAGAGAACTGAATCCAGTCAAGCTCTCCAGGTTCCAACCTGGAGGCAGGGAAAGTAAGGTGTGACAACCTGCTCCTGTTCTGCAGGTGACAGCTGAGCCAGGACCCTTACCTGCGCACCTCCCACCTGCATCTTCCTTTCATCCCTCCTCCCCTTTCCTGGGTGATTTTTGGCCTATGGTAGTACTTGAGGACCAGGTTTGGGGTTCAAACTGACTTAGGGAATAACATGCATCTGGATGGGCTTCTGAAGTGACTCTGTGGCAAAGATTCCACCTGCCAGGGCAACAGACAAAGAGACATGGGTTCAGTTCCCAGATCAGGAAGGCCCCCTGGAAAAGGAAATGGCAGCCCACTCAGTATTCTTGCCTAGAGAATTCCATGGACAGAGGAGTCTGGTGGGCTGCAGTCTGTGCGGTCGTAAAGAGTTGAACATGACCGAGCACATGCTCACTCACACATCTGGATGCATCTTGAGGGCTTCCTACGACTGAGCGAAGGACCAACAAAGGACAGAGACTCTGAAAAACCTGCTGCTCAGAGATGCTGAGCCCAGACAAACGTGCATAAAAGCAAAGCCTGACCTAAAGCTGGTCCGTTTCTCATTTCTGTGAACCAAGACGCCCCAAGTCTTGAGCTGAGCGCCCTTTAATGAAGCAGGGAATGTGCTTTGTTCAACACTGAACTCCCTCCAACCTGGCAGGAACATCTGCGTCTAGCCTCCATCTCACTCCCAGTAGAGAGACAGAACTTACAAAGGCACCAAAAATTCAGCATGTGTGTTTCTGTCTGGAACCTTGAACAAGGATGGTAGACCCCTAAGTACAGAGGCACAGTCTGAGCTGGGACAGCCACAAAACCACAGTACGCAGACTTTCATTCAGTATCCTGAGGTCAGCAATTCTCCACATCATTTCTGAACAGTATCCTTGGGCACACTCTTACCTCCTAAACCCAGCCCTCAGGTGACTCAGACTTGCCTCTGCCTCACCACAAACACGATGATGTTGTAAAGTCTCCCTCCCTTCCATCTTCTCTTTCTTATGTGAGCTCTGGGAACTTATCTCATGGAAGGTAATAAAGAATAAATAAAAATGATAATAATAGAAAAATAAAGGGCTACTTCAATCTACCTTAGAATATTCCAGAGTAACATAGAGATTGACCATTGTGTAAAACGGAGCTTCAGAGTTTCTTTGTCAAAAGAAGATACCCATGGAGAAAGATTAAATGATACGATGCCCCTGAAATGCTTAAAGCCAGGCCTGGCTCGCAATGAATACTCAGTAAATGTTAGACACCAACCACTGATCTTCACACTGACTCAAATCCCAGTCTCCCTTTCTAGATCCTGCGCCCTGCAGCGCTCCAGGGTGCTGTTTGCTCGTTTTCTCAGATTCTATTTGCTATGAGGTCCAGAAGCATTTCTTATCGATTCCAGATTAATCCTCTTCTTCCCTAACAAAGAGTGGGCACAGCAAGCAACACGAGGAAGTGCTTCATTTTCTTTTCAATAAGCGCAATTTGGCTACAGCTACCCCCCAGGTGCCTTCCCTAGTGGCTCAGACGGTAAAGCGTCTGCCTACAATGCGGGAGACCCCGGTTTGGTCCCTGGGTTGGGAAGATCCTCTAGAGAAGCAAACGGCAACCCACTCCAGCACTCTTGCCTGGATAATCCCACGGACAGAGGAGCCTGGTAGGTTACAGTCCCTGGGGTCAAAGAGTCAGCCACAACTGAGAGACTTCACTTTCACTTTCATTCCCCAGGCGGTACTAGTGGTAAAGAACCTTCCTGCCAATGCAGGAGTCATAAGAAATGCTGGTTCAATCCCTGGGTGGGGAAGATACCCTGGAGAAGGGCATGGTAACCCACTCCAATAGTCTTGCCTGGAGAATCCCAATAGATGGAGGAGGCTGGCAGACTATAGTCCATAGGGTTGCAAAGAGTCAGACATGAAGCAACTTAGCACACATGCACACCTCTGTCCTTCTAGACAATTGCCATGATGAGATATATTGGAATCCTAACTCCAGAACCTGTGAATGTGAACTTCTTTGGAAATTTTGCCTTTGCAGATGTCATCAGTTTCAGATGGGGTCATGACAGAGGGCCCTAATCCAATATGACCTGGGTCCTTATAGGAAGAGGAAGTGAAGAGAAGTGAAGTCGCTCATTCGTGTCTGACTCTTTGCAGGCTCCTCCATCCATGGGATTTTCCAGGCAAGAGTACTGAAGTGGGTTGCCATTTCCTTCTCCAGTGGATCTTCCCAACCCAGGGATCAAACCCGGGTCTCCCGCATTGTAGGCAGACGCTTTACAGTCTGAGCTACCACGGAAGTCTAAAGAAGAGGAGAGACACACAGACAGGGAAGATGAGATAAAGGTACAGAGGAAGAAAGTCACATGGCAATGGAGACAGAGATCGCAACCATGATCTACAAGCCAAAGAGCTCCAAGAATCACTGTTAACATCGTAAGTTAAGAGAACAACCTGGAAGAGGTTCTCCAGAGACCTTTATCCTGACCATGCCCTGCGAAGATTTTTAACTTGTAGCCTCCAGAATTATGAGAGGAGGGGACTTAACGAATTTCTGTTGTTTTAAGCCCCCCACTTTCTGGTACTTTGTGACAGCGGCCCTAGGAAACTAATATAGGGATAGATTTAATCCCTCCCCATTTAAAGGCGCCCCAGAGTGTTTGACGGGACTTCCCAGGTGGCGCTAGTGGTAAAGAACCCGCCCGCCGATGCAGGAGACATGAGATGTGGGTTCAACTCATGGGTCTGGAAGATCCCCTGGAGGAGGGCATGGGAACCCACTCCAATATTCCTGCCTGGAGAATCCCCATGGACAGAGGAGCCTGGTGGGCTACAGTCCATGGGGTCACAAAGATTCGGACACAATTGAAGCGACTGAGACAGCACACACACACATACAGAGTGTTCGATGGGCATTTTTACAAAGGACCCTGGGTGTCACTGTCAGCTTCCTCAAGTAATTGATTCATCTATTTATTTATTTAACCTAAGGACAGGGAGGCCTGGAGTGCTGCAGTCCATGGGGTCGCAAAGAGTCGGACACAACTGAGCGACTGAACTGAACTGAAGGATAGAAAGCCTATTGGTGATGTAATTCACTGACCATTTCACTTTTCATTACTTGGGGATATGAGGATGAAAACCTGTTGCCACAGTAATTTTGCATTTCATTCTGAAGATATTTTTGGTAGGTCTCAAACTTGCTTACAATATGCAGGAGCTTTTCCTATGTCTGAATTTTCCATCAGTGGGGACTTTAGCTAATAAAGCTTTTGCTGCAGCATATACAAGAGCTCCCCAGAGAGTTCTTTCTACTGCTCACATAATTTTTCTCTTCTCTCTTTTTAAAAGAAGAAGGATAATGAATCATTAAAATGTTCAAGGCTCTGAAAGGAAGATAAGCCACTCAGGCTGAATGATTAAAAACATTTAAAAAAAAAACACAAAAGAGAAGACAGGAGTTCAAATCCAAATAAACTCCACTTGCCTAATATGCATCAAAACTGATTTATTCTGAACTTCTCTCTCTGGGTCACAGATGCAGTGTGAGGCTAAGGTCTCATATTTCCACTGCCTGCCCTTCTTCTTTCTTGCTCATAGCCCCTTCTAGAAAAATGCCCTGACCTTCAACTCTTTTTCAAAACTTCTCTTCCTTAGCTCTTAACTGATCCCTCCTAAAGAAATAAGCACAGAATCTCCAGCACAGCAAAAGAGTAATTGGGAATACGGATGGAAGATGAGTCACGTGCTTCGTGTCTGGAGCTTCACCCTATGGATACTTACCCAGCATGGTAGACAAGTGCACTTCTGTCCATACACACAAATCTCTGTAATATAATCCCAGAGACACTTGCTCTTTTATCTGCAAGAAGAAAATCACCTCACCAAAAAACTCATAGAAGAGAACATAGGCAAAACATTCTCTGACATAAATCATACCAATGTTTTCTTAGGTCAGTCTCCTAAGACAATAGAAATGAATGCAAAAATAAACAAATGAGATCTAATCAAGCTTCTAAGCTTTTGTACAGCAAAGGGAACTATAAACAAAATGAGAAGAAAATACATGGAAGTGAGGAGGAGGATATTTGCAAACGATGCAACCAACAAGGGCTTAATTTCCAAAACAGACAAACAGTTCATACAACTCAGTGACAGAAAACAAACAGCACAGCTGAAAATGGGCAGAAGAGCTGAACAGACACCTCTCCAAAGAAGACAGACAAATGGCCAGCACAGACGCTCAGCATTCCTAACCATCAGAGAAGTGCAAGTCAAAACTGCAAGAGAAACTACAATGAGGTGCCACCTCACACCAGTCAAAACGGCCAGCATCCAAAAGTGCACATAGCAAGTGAGGAGGTGTGGAGGAAAGGGGAACCTCCTGCATGGTTGGCGAGAACGTGAACTGGCACAGTCACTGTGGAGAGCAGTGCGGAAGCCTCTCACCCTAACAGTAGAGCAGCTGTGTGACCCTGCAATCCCACTCTGGGGCGCACATCTGCAGGAAACTGTAATTAAAAAAGGCAAATTCACCGAAATGCTCACTGCATACTGTTTACAACAGCCAAAGGACACAGAAACAACGTAAATGATCATCAAGAAATGAATGGATAAAGATGTGGTGCATATATACAATAGAATGCTACCCAGTCATAAAAAAAGAATAAAATAATGTCATTTGCAGCAATATGGATGGACCTACTAAGTGAAGTAAGTCAGAGAAAGACAAATATCATATGACAACACTTATATGCAGAATCTACAGTATGACACAAATGATGAATTTATCTATGAAAGAGAGACAGACTCACAGACATAGAGAGCAGAGACTGTGGTGGCCAAAGTGCAGGAAAGGTAGGGGAGGGATGGAGCAGGAGTTTGAGATTAGCAGATACAAGCTATTGTATATGGAATGGATAAGCAGCAAGGTCCTACTGCATAGCACACATAAACTATATTCAATATTCTGTGATAAACAATAACGGAAAGAATATGAAAATAATTATATATATATATATATATATATATTTCCTGGTGGCTCAGCAGGAAAGAATCTGCCTGCAATGCAGGAGACTCGGGTTCGATCCCTGTTTTGGGAAGATCCCTTGGAAAAGGAAATGGCAACCCACTCAAGTATTCTTGCCCAGGAAATCCCCATAGACAGAGAAGCCTGGTGAGCTATAGTCCATGGGGTCGCAAAAGAGTTTAGCATCACTTGACAACTAAAACAATATACATATATGTGTGTGTGTGTGTGTGTGTGTGTGTGTGTGTGTTACTTAGTTGGGTCCAGCCTTCTGCCTGCCAGGTTCCTCTGCCCATGGAATACTCCAGGCAAGAATACTGGAGTAGGTAACCATTCCCAGAGATATGTACATATGTATATAAATTTATGTGTATATGTATATATACGTATGCACACACACATACATATATACAGATATATAACTGAATCATTTTGTTATACAGTAGAAATTGACACATTATAAATCAACTACATTTCAATAACACACGTTAAAAAAGGAGAAAGTCACCTAAAAAGTTTTCTCTAAGTTGAAATAGTACTTTTTCTTATCCATACCATCTAAAAGCCTCTATTAGGAATATATTCACTGTAAAAATGATACAGAATCTATTTACATACATTCAGGCTTCCCTAGTGGCTTAGCTGGTAAAGAATCTACCTGCAATGCAGGAGACCCCAGTTCAATACCTGGATTGGGAAGATCCCTGGAGAAGGGAACAGCTACCCACTCCAGTATTCTGACCTGGGGAATTCCATGGACAGAGGGTCTGTGGGGTCACAAACAGTTGGACATGACTGGGCAACTTTCACTTTCACATAATATGGATAAACCAAAAGAACATTATGATATGTGAAATAAATCATCACAAAAGGGCAAATACTGTAGGATTCCATGAATATGAAGACTCTAAGGCACCAAAAACCATTGAAACAGACAGTAGCCATGGACTGCCAATGGCTAGGGGCAGGGAGGGAACTCTGTGCTTACTCAGTTTTTTTTACAAGATGAGAAAGTTGTACAGATCTATTTCACAGCACTATGACTATACTCAACACTACTGAACTGTAAACTTAAAAATGGTAAGAATGGTAAATTTAATGTTACAGTCTTTACCATGAAAGGAAAAGGAGAAAGGGAAAGACATACCCAACTGAATGCAGAGAATAGTCAACTGGGCAACTGAACAATAACAGCAAAATATGCAGATGCCATGCACTTTAATGGCTGGTATGTGCAGAGGATGGCACCCGACTCCAGTACTCTTGCCTGGGAAATCCCGTGGACGGAGGAGCCTGGTAGGCTGTAGTTCATGGGGTCGATAGGAGTCGGACACGACTGAGCGACTTCACTTTCACTTTTCACTTTCATGCATTGGAGAAGGAAATGGCAACCCACTCCAGTATTCTTGCCTGGAGAATCCGAGGGATGGGGGAGCCTGGTGGGCTGCCGTCTATGGGGTCGCACAGAGTCAGACATGACTGAAGTGACTTAGCAGCAGCAGCAGCAGCATGTGAAAAGGAACTAAAGAGCCTCTTAATAAAGGTGAAATAGGAGAGTGGAAAAGCTGGCTTAAAATTCAACATTCAAAAAATGAAGATCATGTCATCTGGTCCTATCACTTCATGGCAAATAAATGGGGAAAAAGTGGAAACAGTGTCAGGTTTCATTTTCTTGGGCTCCTAAATCACTGCAGATGTTAACTGCAGCCAGGGGATTAAGACACTTGCTCCTTGGAAGAATAGCTGTGACAAAACTAGTTGTTTTTGTTCGGTCTGCCAGTCATGTCCAACTCTTTGCCATCTCATGGACTGCAGCATGCCAGGCCTCCCTGTCCCTCACCATCTCCCAGAGTCTGCTCAAATTCATGGTCATTGCATCAGTGGTGCTGTCCAGCCATCTAATCCTCTGACACCCTCTTTTCCTTCTGTCCTCGATCTTTCCTAGCATCAGTGTCTTTTCCAATGAGTCATCTGTTTGCATCAGATGACCACAATACTGGAGTTTCAGCTTTAGTATCATTCCTTCCAGTGAATATTCAGGGCTGATCTCCTTTAAGATTGACTCGTTTGATCTGTTTGCTGATTAAACAAGCTTTTCCACTTGTTTGCAGTCCAAGGGACTTTCAGGAGTCTTCTCCAGCATCACAGTTCAAAGGCATCAATTCTTTGGTGCTCTGCTTTCTTTATGGTCCAGCTCTCACAACCTTACGTGACCACTGGGAAGACCATACCCTTGACTATATGGATCTTTGTCGGCAGAGTAATGTCCTGCTTTTCACACTGTCTAGGTTTGTCATGGCTTTTCCACCAAGAAGCAATCATCTTCTGATTTCACGGCTGCAGTCACCATCCACAGTGATTTTGGGGCCCAAGAAGAGGATATCTGTCACTACTTCCACATTTTCCCCTTCCATCTGCATGAATTAATGGGGCTGGATGCCATGGTATTTTTTTAATATTTAGTCTTAAGCCAGCTTTTTCACTCTGCTCCTTTACCCTCATCAAGAGGCTCTTCAGTTCCTCTTCACTTTCTCCATTAGAATGGTATCATCCACATCTCTGAGGCTGTTGATGTTTCTCCCGCCTATCTCGATCCTGGCTTGTACCTCATCGGGCCCAGCACTTCTCACGATGTGCTCAGTGTGTAGCGTAAACAAACAGGGTGATAGCGCACAGCCCTGTCACACTCCGTTCTTAACCTTGAACCAGTCAGTTGTTCCATACAGGGTTCCAACTGTTGCTTCTCGACACGCATACAGGTTTCTCAGGAGATAGGAGAGATGGTCTGGTATTTCCATCTCTCTAAGAGCTTTCCATGGTTTGTCATGATCCACACAGTAAAAGGCTTTAGTGTAGTTGATGAAACAGAGATAGATGTGTTTCTGAAATTTCCTTGCTTTCTCTATAATCCAGCAAATGTTGGTGACAAACCTAGACAGCACTAAAGACAGGACTAAAAAGCAGAAACATCACTTTGCTGCAAAGCTTCTTATAGTCAAAGCTATGGTTTTTCCAACAGTCATGTATGAATATGAGTTAGATCATAAAGAAGGCTGAGTGCCAAAGAATTGATGCTTTGAACTGCGGAGCTGGAGAAGACTCTTAAGAGTCTCTTGGACTACAAGATGATCAAACCAGTCAATCCTAAAGGAAATCAACCCTGAATATTCATTGCAGGGACTGATACTGAGGCTGAAGCTCCAATACTTTGGCAACCTCATGCAAAGAGCTGACTCACTGGAAAAGACCATGATGCTGGGAAAGATTGAGGGCAAGAGGAGAAGGGGGTGACAGAGGATGAGATGGTTGGATGGCATCACTGACTCAGTGGACATGAGTTTGAACAAACTCAGGGAAATAGTGAAGGACAGGGAAGCCTGGCATGCTCAGTTCACAGGATCATAAAGAGTTGGGCATGACTTAGCAACTGAACAACGATTCTTTACCAGAGTTCAGATACTACTTTGTATTTCCTTTGTTTTTTCCTTCAATCCTTTCAAAATTTGTATCTAATTGAGCAGCAATACATGCTTGTAGTTGAAAAATAGCATTCATTGCCTACTCATTGCATATCTACCCAAAGTGAGAAATGCTATTCATAATTTATCTTGTGTGCTTCCAGAAATAGTCTATATATATTTGCATGCACATGTATACATATGTTCATCTTGGAAATTTCTAATGGAAGCACAATAAATACATACTCTTTCCTTGCTGTAAAAAAATATTTCTTAAAGCTCTTTATCAGTAAATGTATTTGATAATGTTGTACACTTGAAAATTATATAATGTTTTAAACCAACATTCCTTCAAAGACATAAATAGACAGACTGATTAAGTAACTTCTTTGTTTTGAAAGGAAAGAATTCCATGTATTATATCATTTCATAAAATGAAGTATTTATGTATTCACCGATTGACAGACAACTGGATCATGACTATAAACGATGTACTTAATTTTCTCAAAGGCACTTTCTGTTCATCTCTTAGTATTCTGGTGGGACTAACTCGTAGAAGTAGAATTGTTACTTGGTGTGGATAATATATTGATGGAATTTAATAGCACCACTCCTTTTGGATTGTCATCTTCAGAACTCTAAATAGTGGGTGCTTTTGAACACTTAAGTTTATAGAAATCATCTTCTAAGGGTGTGCACAATGCTGTGATAAACATGGGTGTGCAAACATCTCTTCAAGATCCTGCTTTGGGTAAACGTTTTGGGCATATTGGCGTCCCTGGTGGCTCAGTGGTAAAGAAATCTACCTGCCAATGCAGGAGACATGAGTTGAACATAAACCCATTTTACGGCATTTTATGCTACCAGCACTGTCTGAGCATGCCTGCTTCCCACGTCCTAAGGAAGAGGACCCCCACTCTGCACCATCATTTTGTCCACCTCCAACATGACCCCTCTGTACTGTGGTGAGGTGGTTTGAATGTGGGCCCTGTGGCCAGACAGCTGGAGTTCCAACCTTCTGACATTGCAAAACAAGCTCTGTGATTTAAGGGTACTGAACTTGAACTCTTCACACCTCAGTGTCCTTTTCTGTAAACCGGGAGTTAGAGGGCTGTTGTGAGGATACATTTAATAAATATGTGTAAAACACATGAAGTAGTTCCAGGCACTTGCTAAGTACTCAGTGTGGGTTAGCATTTCTTATTGTTTTAACATTTTTCTTTAAACGGATTCTTTTTTTTAAACTTAGTTTTATGCTAAGTGCCATGTAATGATATCCTAGGTCAGATGTGTAGTATTTGTGTCTTATCCTGAAAGACATCAAATTACATGCATACATTTACAATGAAAAGAAAGTTTTTCTAGGATACAATTTGAAAAGTACTGTCCTAAGCAGGAGTATTAGCAAAAGTTCTGTGGAGTTCAAGGCTGAGAGGTTATACTGTGTCACATTGATGCTATAATTTTCATTTCTCATACTGGATCCCTACATTTCACCTTAAATAGATTTTTTAAAATGGACTAGACTAGGGGAAACAACCTAAGTCCAGAAACAGCTGGCTGTGTGGTTTTGTAAATAAAGTTTTATTGGAACACTGCCACACTCCTTCATTTATTAGTATGTATTACCTGTGGCTACTTTCACAGGAGAGCATAGTTGAGTAGTCACAAGAGACTATACAGGTCTACAAAGCCAAAAATATTTATTATCTGTCCATTCACAGGGGAAGTTGTCTGGCCCATGGTTGAACCAATATTTCTTTCTTTCTGAGACATTAAACATGATTGAACAGCATCCAGCTTCTCAACTGCTGTCCTAACCATAACAGCTCTGGAAGTCTGAGGTTTGCTCATCAGAAATTCTTTTTTTCTCAGAATTTTGAGACTGCAATACTAATACTAAAAAAAAAAAAAAATCCTCAACGCCTGTCTTCCTTTTTGCAAAATTTTAAAATTTCATTACTGTGTCCCACACTGGTGGCACAGTGGATAAGAATCTGCCTGCCAACACAGGAGACACGGATTCCATCCTCGGTGCAGGATTCAGCCCACGAGCCGCCATCACTGAAAGCTGTGAACTCTGGCACCTGCGAGTCACAACCGCTGAGACCACACGCTGCGGCCCCCGAAACCCACGTGCGCGGGGCCTGTGCTCCGCATCAGGAGGAGCCGGCAGACATGAGCAGGAGGACCCGCGGCAGACACGAGCAGGAGGACCCGCGGTAGACACGAGCAGGAGGAGCCGGCGGACACGAGCAGGAGGACCCGCGGCAGACACGAGCAGGAGGACCCCCGGCAGACACGAGCAGGAGGAGCCGGCAGACACGAGCAGGAGGAGCCGGCAGACACGAGCAGGAGGACCCGCGGCAGACACGAGCAGGAGGACCCGCGGTAGACACGAGCAGGAGGAGCCGGCAGACACGAGCAGGAGGACCCGCGGCAGACACGAGCAGGAGGACCCCCGGCAGACACGAGCAGGAGGACCCGCGGTAGACACGAGCAGGAGGAGCCGGCAGACACGAGCAGGACCCCCAGCAGACACGAGCAGGAGGAGCCGGCAGACACGAGCAGGACCCCCAGCAGACACGAGCAGGAGGACCCGCGGCAGACATGAGCAGGAGGACCCCCGGAAGACACGAGCAGGAGGACCCGCGGTAGACACGAGCAGGAGGAGCCGGCAGACACGAGCAGGAGGACCCGCGGCAGACACGAGCAGGAGGACCCGCGGTAGACACGAGCAGGAGGACCCCCGGCAGACACGAGCAGGACCCCCAGCAGACACGAGCAGGAGGACCCGCGGCAGACATGAGCAGGAGGACCCCCGGAAGACACGAGCAGGAGGACCCGCGGTAGACACGAGCAGGAGGAGCCGGCAGACACGAGCAGGAGGACCCGCGGCAGACACGAGCAGGAGGACCCGCGGTAGACACGAGCAGGAGGAGCCGGCAGACACGAGCAGGACCCCCGGCAGACACGAGCAGGAGGACCCGCGGCAGACACGAGCAGGACCCCCGGCAGACACGAGCAGGAGGACCCGCGGCAGACACGAGCAGGAGGACCCCCGGCAGACACGAGCAGGAGGACCCCCAGCAGACACGAGCAGGAGGAGCCGGCAGACACGAGCAGGACCCCCGGCAGACACGAGCCCTCGCGCTGCGACTGGCAGAGCCCGCACACAGCGACGAAGAGCCAGTGCGACCAAAAATAAATGACTACTTAAAAATTCCGTTATTGCCTCTGTTTGTGCAAATTTATAAAACGTGGTCCGCATCACAGGCAGAAAACCGTTCTAACTGCAAGCGCAGAAACCACAGCAGCTGTGAGCACTGCGGCGCTCTAAGCACTCCATCGCCATTTACTCAAGAACCCAACTGTCTGGTACCAAACTACCTGAGTCTTTTACATCAAAACTGCAGACCCAGGAGCTCACCCATGAAGTACACACGAATCTGTGCATTCTGTATGTTTGTGTTATGTGTGCAAGTTGTAGACTTTGTAGACTTTAACAGTCGTTCCCTGCGAATCTCAGTATTAACACATTTTATGAAGCTAAGTGCCAGCACTGCAGTCAGCAGTCAGAGTTTCCATGAATCCCGGTAGGGCGCTCCCTCAGCTGCCCTTTCTTCCGCCTTTTTCCTAAAAGCTCGCTCAGCGACATTTCCTTTCAATGAGTGAGCTGCCATTTTACCTTTCTCGGTAAAAATTGACTTTTTCCATCATATACTTTTCCTGCTTAAAAACAATATTCTTGCTCAAAAACAGTGTTCTTTCCCAAATGGGTAAAAAATTCTACTTATAAAGCTATTTCCCCCACAACTCTCCCATACTCTGTTCGTATTACTGTTTAACGTTTACCTTTCTCATAAAATATACCCTAATTTACATAGATCTCCAATAACACCACTTCTGCAACAACTTCAATCTATGAAAGGTAAAATTGTAATTTGTAAGATGTCTCAAGAGTTGCTGTTTATGCTGCTACATAGTTAAAATTCTACTTGCCACCACATCCCTTCCTCTCAACCTGACAACACATGGCAATTCAAATAAGTAAAATCGTTATTTTTGCAAAGCAATAAAGTCTGTACAAAGGATATAGTTATAAACCAACTGTAGTCCCTGATGCCAAAAATGATGTGAAATAGGCGTGAGACGAATAAATATGGTAGACGAATAGTGATACTTGAGAAATAAAAACAAAAATCCCTAGGAGGAGAAAAAGAAGGGAGGGTCTAAGCAATTTTCATACAAGGAGAAAGGGATGTGAGCGAAGGTTTTCAGGTTGGGAAGGACTGTAATTGGCAAATGGATGGAAGGATGCTCCACACCCACTGGATGCAGTCAGCCTGGCAAGAAGCAGCTGTTATACTGGATCCCAGGCTTCTGGGGACCCATCAATTACTTTGTGGTCACAGATGAGATTCATTCACTTCTCTGCTCAAACTTTCCAACTTTGAACAGTGTGACAGACCAAACCCAGCGTTCATCTCTCTTGTCACTGAGACCTGAGCAAAAGGCAAGTGGGACTAGCTCTGTCTCTGGTTCAACAGGGCATCGTCCTGGTACCACTTTGTGGGAGAAAAGTGCCAAGCCTCTTGTTAGACCTGGCACTGAAAGCCTCCCATCACACAAGCAGCATCACACTCGGCTAAGTTTTAACCTAACCATCTGGGTTGAGGTCTGTTTGAGAACTGCAACTTTTCCTTAACTCAGTCTAACAACTCCTTATTGAGAAATTGTAATAGGCTTGGCCTTCTGGGGCAATCAGTCCCTGACCTAATGGCTCTCAGAGCCCAGGAAGGGGAGGAAATGCACAGAGAACCCCACTGTGGTCCGTGATGGTAAATGCAATCAACAGGACTGACCACGGTACACAGTCACTGCCTTGGGAATCAACGCACTCCACGTTCATGAGGTGGACAGTTAGGAAGCGGAGGGCCGTGTCCTTGCCAAGGCCAAGGACGTGGAAGAGATCAATACAGAATCACTGAAGTGTTGCTCCTATTGTGCTAGAAACTGTCCAGTCTCAGAGCCAAACTTGAAATCAGTGAGTCCAGAACTAGCACAAGCCTCAGACAGCCAAGGTACACTCGGCAGACCCTTCTGAGCAACCGCCTACCTGACGCAGGGATTGGCTCTGTTGAGTCATTAACTCATTAGCAATAAATGTATTAACCTAGATCTGAAATAAACCAACATATATTTAATGACTGAATTAGCAGAAATCTCTGTCAAGAGAATTTCTGCTCCTTCTATCTCCCGACGGAGCTTCACATGTAGCATAGTACCTACTTCCTTACATACAAACCCTCCTCCTTGTCTGAGTCCAGTTTTTCTTATTCTGATTCAACACTGCTCTTATCCCTCTTTATTTTGAAACTACACACAGTCATATGATCTTTCTATTCATACCAAGTAAACATAATTCATTTAAACTTGAATCCTATATGGTTTATTAATTTGATTATGCAACATTTCAAACATCCCTGCCGAAACAGATATACATGTACCAACAATTTAGATCTGTTTTAACAAGGTAAATATTTTGCCATGTGTGCATCAGCTATTTCTCTTAAATAAATAAATTTGTACATATATAACCAACAAATGGCTTCTAGCCCAACCCTCATGCTTCCAATATTTCCCTGTCTTTTTTCTACCCTACACCCTTGGGCTCACCTTTGTTGCTCTCTTAGAACACTGTGAGATTGTTGTGAATCTTTCAATATTAATTAATCTCATTAATTAGTCTACTTGGTGTTTTAGGTTGCAAATTATCCAAAGAAGAACAAAGTTTCAAATGATTTGCTCTGTCTATTTTATATTCATTTAAGGACCTACTGCTACTTATTTTTTCAAGGCAAAAGAAATCTATTAAATGGAATTATTTATACTAGAACTTATGTTTATTTCAAATAATTTCTTTTCTTATCTTTCTCAAATATATTTTGCCAGTCCTTTCTCAGAAGAATGCCTTTTTCATGCAAAGGGCCTGCATAGGAAGAAAAATCCACTTTATCCACTTAAAAATCTAAGTTCACTGCCTTACAAATAACAGCTTCCATCTTAAATTCATAGAGTGTAACTTCTGAACTAGAGTTCTGACGAGTTGTTAATATGAAGAATAAACCTCTAACAAATGCAGAGTGTAGAGATTCAGGATATATTACAGTTTTCAAAAGCAGGACTAACTTGAACCACTTGTTATTTACTGATAACAATGAAAAAATGCCTGGGCTTCACCCCATGAGGCTGGTGACTCTCAGGGATAAGGAGGATGTCCTGCAGCAAAGGGTACTGAAGCAAGGTCCCCGAGGTCTTGTTACAGAAGCGTCACCTGCCCAGGCTAACACATGGGCGGGATGAGCTGCGTCCTCACGCAGGGAGCACAGTCCTCTCTGACCCAGGAAGCTGGAGATTCGGTCAAGGGGCAAAACAATTTTCCCCACAGATGGGACTTGGGTCATTCCAGTCTGCCCTTTCACAGTCTAAACTGCACTGGAATCACCTGGTCATCCTGTTAAAATGCAGATTCTTTTCAATATATTTGGGTGGGGGCTGAAAGTCCATATTTCTATCAAGATCTATCAAGTGATGCTGCTGGTCCACTGGCCACCTGCTGAGTAGCAGGACCCATAGCAGTCCAGGTCCTTTCTTTTGTAGAGAAAATGGGAGAGAGAGGAGTAGACAGATAAGACGTGTGAGAAGAGGAAACCAGAGAAATAGAAAAGAAAGCAAAGGTCATGGGGAGACAGTGAGAGACAAAAAAAAACAAACAAGAAATGTGATAATATGGCCCTCCCAACATCTCTCCCTCCTGAGTGCCCCCACCAGGGTGGACATGAAGTCCTTGTGTGGCCCCACCTACCAACCCAGGGGCTTCGGGGCTGGGTGCAGGGAGGTCTGAGAGCCGTCCTGATCAGACCAGCTCTTTCTCTGGCTGCAGGCCATAGGATCTGAGAGACCCGCAGCCAGAGCCACATAAGCCAGCGTGCCTCCTCAGATTTCTGAGCCAGTACCAGGAAAATGAAGACCAGAAGCCAGTTCACAGAAGGCCCAAGGCCGGGCTGATTCTTAGCTACAACCATGCCAGAGACCCAGCTAAATCCTCCCCTTCTCAGCGTCGCTGGATTCCCGAGTACCTAGACTGATCGGAGGGAGAATATAGGGGGAAATGGAGAAAGAAGATTGAAATGAGGATAAAAATATTTAATGATAGATGAAAAAATAAAGTAAGAACAGAAGGAGAGAAGAAAAGAGGGAGAAATAGGAGATGAGAGTGAAGCCAAAGGAAGACAGAAGGAAAAGCACCCTCCAGAGGAAAGGTGCCCAAGGCTGAGCAGGGACCCAGTGGTCACAGGCCCAATGAGCCTGGACAAAGGACGCCATTGCAGAGGAAGCTATGAGCCACAGTCAGCTGGCAGGAGAGGGTGCATCGGTCTGACTTTCATAGAGTCAGCCTGCTGTTCCCACCACATGGAATTGAGAGGGAGAAGAGACAAAGTCAGGGCAGGCTGGTAGCCTGAGCGAGATAACTGGTCAGAGTCTGTGACAGAGCCCCAGGAAGACCTCATAGATGTCCAGGGAGGCAGTGATGGAGCTGGAGCCCTGACCTCCACCTGGAGTACCATCAGAGCTTTAGGCTGCCCACCCATGGACCTCTGCTGCCCACCAGGCATGCTCACAGACCACAGCCTCAGAGCAGGAGAGTGGATGGAGCCCACACCTCTCCCCAGCCTGGCCCAGAAGGCCCCAGGGAACTCAGAGCTCACATCAGCCTACAAATAAGAATCCTGACTCTCAAGGACTGCCTCACAAAATTCTTGTCTGAATCCAAGAATCACAGTAGATTGACATGTACTAGTTGATTTATTCTCAGGGGAAAGTAGAAAATAAACATTACTGGGAATTCCCTGGTGGTCCAGTGGTTGAGAATCTGCCTGCCAACGCAGGGGACAAGGGTTTGGTCCCTAGTCTGGGAAGATCCCACACGCCAGGGAGCAACGACGCCCAGGTGTGCCACAACTGCCGAGCCCACAGGCCAGCACCTACGAAAGCCCCAGCACCACGCCGTAGGAGGAAGAGGAGACCCTGCTCACAGCAACCGGAGAACGCCCATGCAGCGAAGAAGACCCAGCGCAGCCAAAAATTAATAACTCAAATAGTCAAAAAATGAATAAAGTAAGTTAATTATAAAAATAAAATAAACGTTACTGAACTTTGCCAGTGATCACTGGTGTGCTGTATTGCTCACTTCCATGCTGTTCTATGACCCTCAGCATCCTAAGACTCTGGCCATTTTCTGATTCAGTTGGACTGAACTTGCAAACACATCTTCTAAGCCCTATGAATGTTCAGCATCAAGCCTTGTCAGGCCACCTGGTTTCCCAGGGGACTGATGTAAACCATGCTTGTTCACATCGTATAGGAAATGAACCCCTTTTCTCACCTTTTTTTTTTTTTTTTCAGTGATATCTCTTCCACTGCATTTCACATGAGGGCATTTACTCTGCACATCAAAAGAGTGTGTGTGTCCTGAGAAGCAGGGCACCATTTGGCTAGAAATGGCAATAATTTTACCTTCATTTAAGACACAGTCCTGTATTTCATTCAAATAAAATCCTTCTAAAGTGTATTTTGCAGTTCTGAGTACTTAATTTATTTGGTTATTTTTACACAGAAATCTAACTTAGCCATGGAAGCAGTCACTCATCAAAAATATTACTATGAAACATATCACCAGTAAAGAATACAATTTCTTTTTTAAAAAATCAATAAATTTGGATCACTAACCTTTAGTGATTAGAGCTGAAATCCTCAAATTCCTTAGTCAAAGATTTCAGGGCCAGCTATGTCTCAGTTTTATAATTTGGAGAATTTAGGGAAGCATACATTGCATTTTACATATTAATTAATATCCCAAACATATGGGAAAGCATATGGACAACTTGCCCAAATCAACATAAGTAAAGACCTTTTGTCTTACTATCATCTAATGTCCATTTTAAATAAGGAATTATGATAAAACTTTACCCAGAGTTTTTGGAATTTGGAATTATAAATGAAACAGTTAACCTGTGTTAGTGGACAAAGTTTGCACAAACAGTAATAGATGCAGAAGAAGAAGACAAGTCCTTTAAAAATTAAGACAGGGAGAATATCCACAAAACTTTTACGGCCAGAGAAGGAGTACTTGATTTGGACTTCTTCTTTTTAACATGTAGAAGGAGGCCTAAGAAGAGAGCCTACACATGGTCTTTCTTCCGAGGGGTCAGGGTTGCCTCAGAAAGGCCACAAGCTGGGACACTGCTGTGGATGAGAACTGCATCAGTGAGGACGCGGCAGCAGCCTCTTCTGGGGACCATCCACGAAACACTAACTGTGAGCTCGTGCTCAGATACCCCAGCAGCAAGACTCCATATGGCTTTGGAAAACATCTTCAGATCCAATGAGAATGTGTTTGATAGGAAAGGATAGCACATGCGGAAAGAAAAAAACCAGAGATGTGCAAATACATTAGGGTGGGCAGAATGGCCCCAAAGATGTCCAGGCCCTAATGTCCGGAACTGTGAACATATGACTTTGCATGACGAAAGGGACTCTGCAGATGGGATTAACGTTAGGAAGACTGTCCTGGATTACCCAAACTGACCCAGTTTAACCACAGGAGCCTTTAAAGTAGAGAACTTTCTCCAGCCAGAAGAAGAGGAAATCAGAGAGGTGAAGCAGAAAGAGAACAGGAACACAGAGAGATTTAAAGGAGAAAGGGACTTGACCTGCTGCTGCAAGAGCAGGCCACACAGAAAGCATAAGGCAGGCAGGAGACCCCTGGGAGCAAAGACCAGCCCCCAGCTAACAGCCTGCAGGGCTGCAGCCCTCCACCCACAGGGAAGTAAGTGAGCATGGACACAGAAGTGTCAGCAGGGAAGTTCTGACTGCTACCATCTGAAGGCCTGCTTGCAAGGCTGGCCCATTCCCAAGACTCATGATAAGGGTGGTTCACTGTGCCTAATGTTTTTAAAGTAACTTAAAGTATAATTCATAATTATCAAGTAGTAAGACTTACTGCTGTCAATGCCAGTTGTGTACAGTGGGCCCAGAGGAAGAGGTGAATTCACTTAACCCATGATAATGAATGCTGAAGATGCAAGGATGAGCCCCTTTCCTAAAGGAACTAAAGATGTAAGAGAAGAGAAACGCCTGCACTGGACATTCAAGGACCAAGGGCTGCAAGCTGGGACAGCGGGCTGCAGAGAAGCACAGAGCAGGGAGCTCTAGAAAGGCCACTTGCCAGAAGAGAGAGTCCACTCACTCAATAACTCAGCAAACACTGGCCAACTTTCTGCTCAGACCCAGGCGCCATGAAGTGCTGGGGACACAGGACGGGCAGGCAGGTCTCTGTTTACACAAGTTCAGGAGTGGGAGGCAGGCTACCTCACCAGGCTTCTCCATGCGGCATGATGCATAGGCCTGGGGGATCCTTCTTTCCTAACCTGCATGGTCTAGGATTAACAACGCCACCATTCTAGACCCTACTTCCACAGGGCACTTGATCATTAAACAGACTGACAGAAGGTAATGCTTAGATGTGGTTCCCCTAGAACCTGATTAACTGAACAATAAGAATTTTCACACTTTCTCAATCAAACGGAGTTGAAGGTGGCAAAAACATAAACCTTAATTCACACAACTAAGAATAAGCAGGCACCCTGAAGGCTCAGACAGTAAAGAATCTGCCTGCAATGCAGGAGAAGACAGTTTGATCCCTGGGTCAGGAAGATCCTCTGGAGAAAGGAATGGCTACCCACTCCAGTATTCTTGCCTGGGAAATCCCATGGACAGAGGAGCCTGCCGGGTTACAGTCCATGGGCTTCAAAGAGTTGGTTATGACTGAGAGAATAAACACAACTATTAGTTACCTAATTTTGAAAAATAATATGCAATTTTGAACAAAGTTCCTCTTTATAAGTAGATGCTTCATTTAACTTTAACTTATTCTTTAAAAAAAATAAAAAACTTTTTATTTCATATTGGAGTTATAGCCAATTAGCAATGTTGTGATAGTTTCAGGCGGACAGTAAAGAACTCAGCCATAGATATACACGTATCCTTTCGTCCCTAAACTGCCCTCTCAGCCAGGCTGCCACATAATACTGAGCAAAGTCCCCTGTGCTATACAGTTAAACCTGCTTACTCGTAAATAATACTGATCTTAGACCACCTGACCTGCCTCTAGAGAAATCTGTAAGTAGATCAGGAAGCAACAGTTAGAACTGGACATGGAACAACAGACTGGTTCCAAATAGGAAAAGGAGTACATCAAGGCTGTATATTGTTACCCTGTTTATTTAACTTATATGCAGAGTACATCATGAGAAATGCTGGGCTGGATGAAGCACAAGCTGGAATCAAGATTGCCAGGAGAGATATCAATAACCTCAGATATGCAGATGACACCACCCTTAAGGCAGAAAGTGAAGAAGAACTAAAGAGCCTCTTGATGAAAGTGAAAGAGGAGAGTGAAAAAGTTGGCTTAAAGTTTAACATTCAGAAAACTAAGATCATGGCATCTGGACCCATCACTTCATGGCAGATAGATGGGGAAACAATGGAAACAGTGACAGACTTCATTTTGGGGGGCTCCAAAAATCACTACAAATGGTCACTGCAGCCATGAAATTAAAAGATGCTTACTCCTTGGAAAAGTTATGACCAACCTAGACCGCATATTAAAAAGCAGAGACATTACTTTGTGGACAAAGGTCTGTCTAGTCAAGGCTGTGGTTTTTTCCAATGGTCATGTATGGATATGAGAGTTGGACTATAAAGAAAACTGAGTGCCAAGGAATTGATGTTTTTGAACTGTGGTGTTGGAGAAGACTCTTGAGAGTCCCTTGGACTGCAAGGAGAGCCAACCAGTCTATTCTAAAGGAAATCAGCCCTGAATATTCACTGGAAGGACTGATGTTGAAGCTGAAACTCCAATATTTTGGCCACCTGATGCAAAGGACTGACTCACTTGAAAAGACCCTGATGCTGGGAAAGATTGAAGGTGGGAGGATAAGGGGATGACAGAGGATGAGATGGTTGGATGCCATCACCAACTCAATGGACATGAGTTTGAGTAAACTCCAGAAGTTGGTGATGGACAGGAAGGCCTGGCATGCTGCAGTCAATGGGGCTGCATAGAGTTGAACACGACTGAGTGACTGAACTGAACTAACTCTGGTTTGGACTTGGTGCTCTTAGAATTAGCACAACACTAATAACTGCTCCCGATCATATACATGGCAACTGCTTGTTTGGAAACTTTCTCAGGCAGCCCTAAAATCACTCACAAATTCCTTCCCATTTTATTCTTTTAATTAATGTTAGATAATTAACAAGTTCTTCTTGATTCAATTTACGTCAACATTTACTGACAAACTTAATAATAAGAGCTCCAGAGACAAAGAACAATTAAGTAGACCACAATCTATTAGGTCTTAACATAACTTTAGTGTCTAAGGAAACTCAAATGAGGGCAATTTGTTGCCCAACAAATATTATCATTGTGTTGCCTATTAGCCTTATCGATAATGGGTTTTTAGCTGACATTTTTCCTCTTACCATGACAATTCAGAAAAAAAAAATTTAAGTTACACAACATCCTTAGACTAAGTTAAATAGAAGACACACATATTTTTATTGTGGTAAAGTATATATAACGTAACGTTTAGCCCTTTAGACATTTTGAAATGCACAATTCTGACACTAGCATTCACACTGCTGTGCAACCATGACGACCACCAGAACTTCTCATCTCCTCAAACTGAAACCCTGTCCTCATCAAACACTAACAGTTCATTCCTTGCTCCTCCGAATTCCTAAATTACATTTTTAATAAAAACAAAAAAAGTCATTTTGTCTCCATTTGACAAATCTTCTTCAGGCCACACACCCCCCCATTGGTTGCCCCATCACCCAATTGCAAACCCTGGGTGGATCTTTTTTGCAACACTCTACTTTTGAAACTTTTCACTTGGAGCAAACTGTGATTTAAAGATATGAAACCCTAACTATGTAGTCGATTATATATATTTTAAAATTCCAAAAGTTAAGCAAACAAAACTTAATTCTTCTAAAAGGAGGATGAATATGTGATCAAAATAGAAACTATGTGTCTGATGTAAATTAAAGTAGTTATGATCAAAGAATCCTAACCATATATTGTCCATAAACTGCAAGGAGCCCCATGGTGCTGAAGCTCCTGCTGAAGCAGGAATCCGACACGTGCCTCAAGAAGTCCTCCACGGAAAGACCCTCCATTACACCAATCTTTAAACGTTCTGAGTCTTTTAGAAATTTCGATTTATCAGAGGGCACAGAAAAATAAATGAATATGCTTTAATGAAAAAATGCTCAGGCAATACAAACTACTGTGCCTGATACTAAACAAAAATAAAGTGAATTGTATGTGATTTATTTAAACCTTAGACTACACACTGTTTAAAGAAGTAATGGGAAGACATTTCCCCTACATTGTTTTACCTTTTACTTGTTTCATAAATTATACAGAGACAGTGTATTCTAAAATGTCACATGTGCCTTACATTCCGTGGGAATATTTTCGAGTAATTTAGGAGGCTCTGTTTCTGTACTTGACCTGACAGATGGGCAGCAAAATGTTGTAACTGGTACAGTTCATACTCTGACAGACTGCTTTCCAGTAGACGCACGTACCCGGATGCTCTCCTCTCGGCGATACTGCTTCCAGCTCCTCCCGCCATCACTGAACATCAGGAGGTAGCTGCTCACCCAGTCGGAGCTCCCATACCCTCCCTGGGTGGCCACGGCTGTGACCTCCATTCTCTCTCCAAGGTCAATCTGCAGCCACTGGTATTGATTTGACACAAGAGGCGACCAGCCACCAGCTCCTTTTTGTGGGGAATAGAAAAAAGAAAAATGATAAAGATGGAGAAATCTTTGAAATTTTTATTAACCGGGAAGAATAGTATCATAAATGAAATTTATAAAAATCATAGTTTCAAATTCTCCCTTATATAATGCCTCATAATTACACAAACTTATACAAACAAAAAATAAAAACACAAGTTAAGTGCAAACGAATGAAACTTTTATTAACTGGATTGTCTGTAGCCCCTGACTCTTTGGAGTTTGGGGGTCCCACTCAGTGAAAGTGCTTAATACAACAGGTGGACAACAGGCCGTCACATCAGAGCTTGGAACTAGTGTGTTCATTGGCTTTAACACATGACTTGCCCTCTGTTGGCCATAAGGAGAATACCCAGACCATGGCAGAATTAGAAAACCTTATTCTGGATTCCTAACATGAGGAACTACAGTGTTGAGAACTGGGATAACAAAGATGGTTATGGCATAGCCCTGCATTCAAGGTGCTCACAGACTCATAATAGAGAGAATAACTTGAGAACAATTCAAAGAACAACTTGAAAGGCAACATGGGAGTGGTGAAGATGAAATTAATTTCTGTGCGGGGAGCGAGAGTTCTGAACAGGCAGGAGGTAGGATGAATGAGAATCCAGAGGAGGCTAATGATAAGGAGTTTCTTGCATATTGATGAAAATAGGTGCAGAGTAGAAATCATTGCACTTTGCTTTTTCCAGTGCTGGTAAGAAAGCAAAGAATTACAGATTTCTGAGAATGTATTATTGGTATATTTTGTTCTTCCACTTATTAGAAACATGAGTTTTTAATTTGGATTTAGATATCATATTATAATACATTTTGTTCATTTAAATTATTATGTAATATAAAATTGGGAAATAGATCTGAAATGCATTCTAGAACTGATATTTTGCTAATTATGCATGTCTAGAAAACAAAGTGTCATGTAAACAATCCCTAACATGAAAAAAGTAGCTTTAAAAAATTTTTCCCATTATTCTTACACCTAATTTGAGACTCTCATAACAAAGCCTGATACTGTAGGCAACATTTATTATCTTTGTATTAAGGGCAATTATTAACATCCACACCCTGTTTACTGAAACTGTTATGACTCTTAGTTAAGAGTATAACTCCTAGTTAAGTATAACTTAACATGTATAACCCTTAGTTAAGTCTAAAGCTTACAGATTCTTTCGGTGACTTCCTCATTTCCTGTAGTAAATCTTTGTTCCAATATTATAAATTCTTCTCACTGTGCCACAAGCACAGTATCTTTTCCTTTGATCCAGAATCTTAAATACGCCACATTTTTGGTTGTTCTGTAATACATTTTTTAACTTTCAATTTTGAAATAATTTCAGATTTACAAAAGAGTTGCAAAGATGGTAGGGAATTCTTGTCTGCTTTTTACCTAATGTCTCCTAATGTTAATTTCTGACATCACCATGGCACTTTGATCAAAACTAAGCTGTGAACACTGGTACAAGGTTAAAGAAATGATAAACTTTATTTCGATGTCTCCGGTTTTTCTGCTAACTCACTTTTTCTGTTCCAGGATCCTGTGTTGCATTTAGTCGCCTGTCTCCTTGGTGTTCTACAACCTGTGAAAGTTTCAAAATCTTTCTTTGTCTTTAATTACAGGACTGATCATCACCCAACACCTTCCTGCTAATTCTACTCATTTGTGCAAAGGTCCCAACTAATATCTGATGAATGAGAAGTCCCTCTGAGTTCTAGCTGAGGGTTAACTAATAGTCCCAAGTAACGTTACTCAGCAATTGCTTATAATTTTGTAACCAAAATAAGTCAAGTATTAGGTGTTGGCATTTAGCTGTCATTTTAACTTAGAGGTTCTACTTACAAAATTTTATATGAATCCTTTTAAATCTCTGAGAAACTATTAAATGTCCTGTATTCTGACTTATATTAGTATCAAAGGGTGTACTGATGATACACTTTTTTAAAAAAACTTCACAATCTTTCTGTGTCATTTTTAATCTCTTTTGAAGTCAGGAAGTATCATTAACATGTTATGAGCATCACATGTACAGAAGCACAACAGACTGAACAGTATCAGCATGTTGCCAGCGTGCTGCCTTGGGACCAGCCTCTCACAGACACATCTACATCTCTGTCAGCCGGTCTTCAACATCTGCAGGTAACTGACCCTGAACACTTCATATCCCTTACCTGTGGTGAGGCGGTGCTACTGGTATGCAAATGAAGCTATTTGATTAAGTAGGTACTCTGCTAAAGTAATGAAACTGCAGAATCCCCTGTGCCGTGGGGCGATTCATTTCCCTTAGATAACGCCGCCACGGGGTAACCCCCAGACACCTGCTGGGGGATGATGTGAGCTACTGCGCTTTGCTCATTCACAGAGCCCACCACGGTGACCGCCTCTTTTTCTAATGACTGGGAAAAGTGGGAAATACACAAATACAACCTGAACACTGCTAGGGAGCCCCCGAGCAGTCTTACTGACCAGTAGAGCTGAACCACTGTTCTGCAATAAACGAGATAAACGAGAGAAAATGAAGTAGCCAAAACTTCTCATAAGCATGGGATGTGCTAAGGACCCTCCCAGACACTCCAAGTGTTACTTGACACGCACCCTGCAAGTAAGACTGGTGTTACTGTCTCTGCTTTGCAAAGAAGAAACAAACATTTTAGGTTCTGATGAGGGTGTTTTATTAAAGCTTAGCTCCCTTTTCATTCTCTACCCCTTCTGAGAACATATCTCTGTGATTTGTCAGTTGTTCAGTATTGTTTGTTTATTGATAGCCAGACTGTATTTAATATTGCTATACTGGCAGACATGGACTTCTCAGGTGGTTCAGTGGTGAAGAACCCACCTGCCAATGCAGGAGGTGCAGGTTTGATCCCTGGGTCTGGAAGATCCTCTGGAGAAGGAAAGGGCAACGCACTCCAGTATTCTTGCCTGGGAAATCCCATGGACAAAGAAGCTTGGCAGGCTATATATAGTCCATGGGGTCCCGAAGAGTTGAACAAGACTCAGGGACTAAACCAGCAAACAATCAGCAGATATATTGGAAGGTTTGTCCCCACTTACTCCTGTGTGACTGCTTCCCCCACCTTTGGTCGGCTCAGACACAGGCAGTGATTTGTGTCTTTGGAGGAGAGGAAAGGTTGAACAGGAAACTTTCAGCTGGGGCCTTAGTTATTCTGGTCACTGACCACAAAGACAATGACCCCTGCTCCTGGTGACCACAGGGCATGAACTGTCATAAAGATTGTCAGCTTTGTGCTGAGAGGGAAATTATCCAGAGCTGAAAAGAAAAATAATTTCATGCCTTCCTCAACTTTCAACAAGATTCAGAGCAGAGAGATACCCAAGGGACCAATGTCAAATGGGTTAATTTGAAGTGAAGAGACCCACCCATCTCCAGGGCATCTATATGTCAAGTAAGTAAATGGCTAAATTGAAACTGTCACCAAGGGAAGTTTCCCTTCAAGATCTCCATTACATTGTCTCAAATGGATCTTATCAAGCTCTGTGTGTTTTTTCCCTCACTTAAATGCATCTTAATTCACAGAAGAGGCTTTCCTGGTGACTCAGATGGACCCGGGCTTGATCTCTGGATCATGAAGATCCCCTGGAGAAGGGAATGGCTACCCACTTCAGTGTTCTTGCCTGGAGAATTCCATGGACACAGGAGACTGGTGGGCTATGTTTCTTCCAGTAGCCACGTATGGACGTGAGAACTGGACCATAAAGAAGGCTGAATGCTGAAGAGTTGATGCCTCTGAATTGTGGTGTTGGAGAAGTCTCTTGAGAGTCCCTGGGACTGCAAGGAGATCAAACCAGTCAACCCTAAAGGAAATCAGCCCTGAATAGTCATTGGAAGGACTGATGCTGAAGCTGAAGCTCCAATAGTTTGGACACCCGATGTGAAAAGCTGACTCACTGGAGAAGACCCTGATGCTGGGAAAGATTGAAGGCAAAAGGATAAGGGGAAAGCAGAGTATGAGATGGTTGGATAGCATTACTGACTCAATGGACACGGATCTGAGCAAACTCCAGGAGACAGTGAAGGACAAGAAAGCCTGGCATACTGCAGTCCACGGGATCATAAAGAGTCAGAAACAATTTAACAACTGAACAGCAACAGCAAATTCACAGGAGACACATTACTGATTCCAGGTGGGGCTGGGTGAGTAGGGAGAGGATGAGAGAAGCAGGAATGACAGACGTTCCAGGAAAGAGGGGCTGGTGGGTGGGCAGGCCCTGGGGATGCTCTCTGGCCTGCCTGCTCAGAGATCTCTGGGCTTTAAATACTGATGTTTTTGTCACAACCCCACCTACAGTGCTGAGGAAAATTTAAGCATTTGCTCCAGCTCTGATTTCTTAAGAAGCAGTTTCAACTAGTTACATATACCATTCCTGACTATCAAGATGTAGAGAAAACACAGAAACTTTGCCTCTGGGACCTGTCTAGGTAACCTCTGATCCCTTTTCTGCTGTACTCTCAGCAATCTGCTAGCAGCCTGAGCAGGAGAGAACAGACCATTTTCCAAAAAGTGCATCCATAAGAGGAAAGAAAAAAAAAAAAAAAAAAATCACACAGCAGCCTAATTAAAACACACTCCTGTACTAAATGCAAACATACCCTGTAATGGTTTTGTAAGAAGACAATTCAAAATAAAATTAAAAAGTGTATACTGATTAATTTGTGATTTCAGTTAAATGCTAGTAATATTAAGGGGAAAAAAACACAGTGTGACTGTTCACCTGTGACTCCCTGAAGTTCTGTCTGAAGCATCCCAAGGGACAACTTTCAATGCCTGTGGCATTTAACATTCACTGCTGCAGCTCTTTCTGCATAAAATAAAGAAAAATCCATTGCCACTGTTTGTTTTGTTTTGCTTCTCATATACAGTAATGTTAGGTAGGGAGTTAGGCATTAGCAACAAGAGATGGCCTAGCCTAAAGGGATGCAAGCTGATCTCTAAATCTCACCCCAGACATGCCCAGGCAAGCTCACAGATATGCTACAAAAATAACCACAGAGACTTTCCCAACTGCTGCACCAGCACTCTAGGCACACAGTGGATGAAACTAACCCCAGGGGCTTCTCCAGCTCCAGCCCACAGTGCCCTTGACGCACAGACGTGTCCTCAAGGGACCTTAGGCAGCCAGGGGCCCATTAAGGGCTCATAAATATTCTATACGTATATCCATCTGATTATAACAGACTAAATTATGGGAATGTCATGTGCAATAAAGCCTACTGTTATATAACTTGCAACTGTCAGCCAGCCTTGAGCATACGTCTATTTGCATTCCTTTTCCTGATTGGTGGCTGGTACAAGCCCTACCTCGCACAGGGCAGAACCAAGAGGAGAAGATGGGAAGGACTAAACAGGGAAAGTCAAGAGGGATTGTGGCCACTCCTTCAGGGTCAGGTACTCCCTCCTCTCAGGAGTGTACTATTCATTGTCTAATAAAAGATCTGTCTGCTTGAGCTGCATCTGAGCTGTAAACTAGTCTGTTGTTTAAATTCTTGCCACAACAAGACGGGAGCCTGAGACATCCTGCCTGCATGAACTGTAATTAGTCCATCCTTCCAAATCTCTGTAAACCAACCTGACACCCCTAACCAAGTGTCAGAAAACATACACTAGAGAGGCAATCAGAGTTGAGTTGATTTTTAGCTTTTCAGTTCTTATTTGTTTGAAGCTCTGTACTGATAAGACTATAAGATGATTTTGCTAATTTCTTACCTTAGAGATAAAATGAGAATTGTCCAGTAAGCCTATAAACCATCCAAACATGCAGTACTTCATTATGACTAAATAACATGTATGACAGAGCTTATTTGTTAATGTCCTGTAAAATCTTCATGTTTACCAAAGGTGCAGCTCTGAGATCTGGTCTAATTCTATAAAAGCATCATTGTGCATCTTTCAGAGTTACTCAGAACAGATATGAGTCCGGATCATTCGTGGGGTCACTCAGAATAGGCATCATTTCCCTCTGATGTGTAGAGAACAGTGGGGAATCCAGGATGCCCAGAAGGCCAGGAGGCCAGGCACTCTACTCCAAGGCCCCCAACACTTCCCACGGATACGCCATTACGCTTCTTAAGTCAATGGCTCCTTTTTCAATTAAATACAGTATAGGATCATGTCAGGGAAATAACCATGATAACTAAATTATCCAACCATACTTGACTGCTCACTCAGCCAGAAGCCTCTGGAAAAAGTTCTATTGATGGTATAAGTTACATTTTCTTTAGTGATGTTATTTAGCTGAATTCATTACACTTTGTAAACACACTGTGAAAGCCTTGGATAAAAAGAGTATGTACTAACAACCTGTTATATAAAATAGAGTAGTAAAGTGAGACTCCAAAAAGGATGAGATCTAAGCATCACAAAATGCAAATACAACTGATTAAGGAGCAATTTTTTTTTTTTCAGGGAGTTGGCATTCATCCCCAGTAAGGTATGGAACTATTATCTGTCAGGGTGAAGCCCCTCCACTGGATTTCCAAAGGGAGGACTCCACTGCAAAAATCACACTGTAGAGAGAACAGGGAACCCCTGAAATACCATCTTCCAGTCAGCAACTGGTCCAGAAGCTCCTCATTATGTTCAGAGCAAAGGCAGGAGCAGCTGACAAAAGGCTCCACAAAGATATTCCAGCAGCCTTAGTCACTGGCTATGGTCTTCTGGACCAGTTTCGATGTCACCAGTTAAACTAGCAATTCAGGGTTCCTCTGTGCTTTAACATGGGACTCTTGTACCTTGAGCGATACCAGATGCCTCATGAACAGTTACTAATTGAACCTCACCTCTTTGACAGGATTGAAGACCACCTCAATTGGGATGTCTTTCCTCATGACTCCAAAAAAGAAAAAAAGGAATATCCCGACAAGAAGCAAGAATTGCTTCTTATATGAGTAAAGCAGTATGAGGTGATGGGGCAAAACATATCTTCAGAGGGATGCCAATATTAAAAGTGGAGTAAACAGTGACATCATGGTGTATGTCAGGGTGGTGATGGTTTACTCACTAAGCCATGTCTGACTCTTGCAACTCCGTGAACTGCAGCCCACCAGGCTCCCCTGTCCATGGAATCTCGCAGGCAAGAATTCTGGAGTGGGTGGCCATTCCCTTCTCCAGGGGATCTTCCTGATCCAGGGATTGAACCTGGGTCTCCTGCATTGCAGGCAGATTCTTTACTGACTAAGCCACTAGCCCTCATTCATGTCAAGGATACATACTGTTAAGTAAATGACTTTCATGAATATTTCTGTATATTATACACAACATAGAAGTGAATTACTTTGGGGGAAAAAAATCAGCTGAATTTGCTAGACCGCTATTTTAGAATTTGGATAGTGCTTAGAGGAGCTTCTACATACCTTTGGGGAAGTTGTCAAGTACGTCATAGGTAGTATTTACTCTTGGGAAAATACTATGGCAAAATTGTTGCCACCTTGAGATACCTACTGTTCAGATTACAAACACAGACATAATTTTGCAAAGATAATCCATTGTGTTTTTCACTCCTCTCTCCAGCAAATCCTGTTAGCCAGTGATCACTATCCCCTTAAGCCCTAGAGAAGCCACGGAGGACAAAGACCAACTCAGAAAACAGCAAACAGTACGTGTGGTGTCTCCTCTGTCAGGAGGAAGAGATGGAAGCCCAGAGGATTGTGGGAAAGAGGGCAAATGGAGGAAGGGTGAAAGGTCGTGGGAGAAGAGATTCAGACACCTTGCTCAGGAAGGAAGTCCCAGGGGGACAGAGTGCGAGGAATAAACACGCAGAGGAGAGGCTTCCTGGGGGCCCGTGTGGAGTCTGGGGAGATCATCGTGTAGGGGCCGCGCAGTCACTACCAACAGTCTCCAACAGCTTCCGGTTTTCTCCCTCCCAGCCCAGGCAGGATTGCGCTTCCCCGCCCCCTGGGGGCGGAGAGGGGATACGGGACCGCCGCAAGCTGAGGGGAGGCGACAGGCCACTTCTGGACAGGACGGAGTCATTCACAGGATTCCCCGCCCCCCACATAGTGACCCCGAATTCCCCAAGGCCAGCAAAGGGGGCACAGAAGTTAAATGAGAGTCTGACTGGACCTGAACAGGTTAACTTGACAAAGACAAGTGAAACCTGTCATCAAGGGAACTCAGGCTGGAAACCAAATGAGACTCAAGGTCAGGCTTCAGGGAGGCAACAGATTCCTAAAGGGACCGTGGCTTCTTCCCTGGGAACATGATCTTACCAAGAGGTGTATCTGCCACAGGTTTCAGGAATGGGTGCCCAGTAATCCCGAGTTAAGAGCAGACAAACGTCCCTCAGCAGACAACAAGGAGCTGAGACCCGGACATGGGGCGCCGCTCCTACTGTTCAGCTCCGTGAGGGCAGGAGCCCGTCTGTAAACCCAAATACTGTCTCAGAAAGAAGTAGGAGCAAGGAACTCTGAGCATCCCTGGAAGATGTTCTTCTGTTCAAAAGAGGCTATGAATCCAAAAGAGACAAGATTGCCTTATTTTGGGGGCAGTTCTATAATTTGGGCTACATGACAGACACAAACGGCAATACTGTCTCCCTGGAGGTTGTTGAGGACACTGAAAACACGCTTGGTTTGTCCTGGTTTGTGTCATCTAGTGCCTTAGGCTCTATGGGGGTAAACTGAAGACTCTAGGTCTTGAAAAGGACCATGGAAGAATCAGAAAAGATGAGTTCTGTGCAATTCCATATGCCCACATGCCCGGTCTACACGAACTCTGGGATTTGATGGTTTCTCCTCCCACATGCTACTAACAGGCATTTTATTATTTATTTGACCTTGCTCCATGGCATGTGAGATCTTGGTTCCCTGACCAGGGACTGAACCTAAGTCCCCTGTATTGGAAGCACGAGTCAGCCACTGGATCCCACGGAAGTCCCACAATCGTGCATTTTAGAGGAGCTGTGATTTAATAAACTTACATGGTTATCAGGACAGTGCCACCCAGGCTTTAGTATGTGGGTGTACAGATGCTGTAACACTTGGCTTATTCATTGCACTCAACAACCACAGTTCATCTGCAGGATCACTTGTTTAAAAAAATAATAATAACAATAGAAAAAAAGTGGCTTCAAGAAAAAATGTGTATTGGCCTTAATTGGTCTAAAAACTTTCAGAAGCACAAACAGAATGCAAAAATCTGACATCCAGAGGCAAAAATTTCCCAATGCATTCATATATCTATAAAAATTTGATTCACAAACTCTTTTATGGCAATTTGAATTGCTCAGACTAGTATTTGGGAATACTGACCAGTTCTACCAGCCTTCTAGCCTGTGAATAAAAGATAGGAATATTTGAGAACTATGATTCTATGAAAAAATATGAGGGGAAAATTAATTATTATAAAATTTGCATCAGAAATTTTTGATGTAATATTCTGATTTATATCAGGAATTGACATACTTTTAGACATTTTAAATTATTATTCACTCTTTCCATTTTTTTAAACTTTGTTGTAACAAAGAGTGAATTTTATATTATATCTTATTTGGGATACTGCAGAATCTAAATAATCAGACATTGCAGGTTATAAGAAAATGTTTACTATTTAATGCCGGGGTCTAAGCATTTTCTCCTAATGTAATCATACATCTTTATTTTCTGCTAAAACCTATAGCATTAACTTGTACTAGTAAATGTACTTCCTGACTTAAAAATAAGTATCTTAAAACTGAGAATAGTTCTAAAATGCTTAGTCATTCACTGTATTGGAACTTTAGACAAAAATCTTTCTTGGCTCCACCTAAATATGTCTATTTTGAGGAAACGGGATCAAAGTCTCAGTATGAGAAAGATGAAGAATTACAAAGAGAAAAGAAAACATCCAGCCATTTCAGCTTGTTTCCATCTACTTTCTGTTGGCAATACACAATATAGCAATCTGAAATGTCATTTTTGATCAAGTTAAATTTGAAGCAATGTCATTTGTGCCGTCACTGACAAGTGGCTTGCCGCAGTAGAATGCATGAATTTCAGCATCTGGGCCACGAATAGAGTGGTTCCTCTTTCTGGGAAATATGGTTTAGGCAAGCATTTTGGAGAAACAAAAAAGAACATGATCCATGCAGGGCCCTATGGGGCTCCTGGGCACAACTTTCTATGTCCCTTATTTCTTTGATTACAGGCAACAGCCTTCATTCAGCCTCTGTGACCTCCCCTGAGTTCCAATGGGCAGATTCATGCAGTTGTTAATTAGGGAAGGGAGGGATGTGAGACCAGGAAGAAAGAGTCAAGAGCAGCCTTTGGACAAGGTCCTATTTCCCCATCAATGGATATACACAACAATATCTTGGAGCTATTTTGCAGATATTGAAGCTGCCTCGAGGTGGGAGAAGTTAACGATTAATGACAGTATGCTGCCCACAAGCCTGGAGACCCAAGGCCAGTTGGACCCGAAGGTTGACTCCATTTACCTCACCACCAAACCATCAGAAGAACGTCCATGAGTTGATCACATCCTCTTTGAACAACTGCTATAAAAACTCTCATAATCTTTCCGAAGTGTGGACACATGATTTTAAAAGCATTAGTTCCACTGTGGCCCCCTGTGCCTGGCAAAGTAATAAAGCTATCCTTTATCACTTCACTCCAAACTCTGTCTCTTAGATTCAATTCAGCAGCAGTGCACAGAGAAACTGAGCTCTCGGCCTCAAACAAAATGTGTGTGTGATGCTGTGCTTAGTCGTCTAGTTGGGTCCGACTCTTCGGGACCTCATGGACTATAGCCTGCCAGGCTCTTCTGTCCATGGGGATTCTCCAGCAGAGAATGATAGAGGAAGCACACTGACTGAAACCGCCCACGCTGGCCAGGCACCATAGTAAACATTTGCTTAAGTTGTTTTGCAACAGGAGGTCCTCGTAAGGAACACAGAACTAATAAGCCACCACCAACAGAAAGAGTTCGGGAAAGGTCAAAAGGTGATACCATGTGTCCAACCACCTTCCGGAATCCTTCTTGCTGGCATCCATCTTGGCTGAGCAATGCATGTGCCACCAGGAAGGACTCTGAATCAGAATGATTGGCCAGAGACAACCCGGAAACTAATCCCATCACCATAAAACCCAATGCAAGCCACGTGACAGCAGTTCTCCCGGGTTCCCTTACCCTCCTGCTTTCTACCCGGGAGCCCCCCCCCCCCCAATAAAATCTCTTGCTTTATCAGCACACGTGTCTCCTTGGACAATTTAATTCTGAGTGTTACACAAGAGCCCACTTTGGGGCCCTGGAAGGAGTCCCCTTTCCTGCAACAAGAATGCTGGAGTGGGTTGCCATGCCCTCCTCCAGGGGAATCTTCCCAACCCAGGGATAGAACCCAGGTCTCCTGCATTGCAGGCAGATTCTTTACCTTCTGAGCCACCAGGGAAGCCCAAGAATACTGGAGTGGGTAGCCTATCCCTGCTCCAGGGGATCTTTCCAGCCCAGGAATTGAATTGGGATCGCCTGCATTGCAGGTGAATTCTTTACCAGCTGAGCCACCGGGGAAGCCCAAATGTGTGTATACTTCCTTCTAATCAACTTCAATTAGCTTCTGGTCAGAACCACACATTTCACCATCACACCTGTGTTTACAGATCACATGACTAAAGAGAACACAGCAATGTTGGAAAGCAGCATCTGAAATGCTACAGAACCAGTCTGAGGAGTAACAATAATTGTAAAAACAAAAGGCTATTTTTATATGCAAGATACAGAATGAAAGTCCAGCATGGTTTACCCTAAGATAGTCTTTGGTTTGGGTTTTGTTTTTTTAACTTTCGTCTGGAAAAACTTGGATAAACTGGATAAAGTTTCCTTAGGAGATTTTTTAGAAGAAAAAAATGAAGTCATATTGCTGCTGCTGCTAAGTCACTTCAGTCGTGTCCGACTCTGTGTGATCCAACATTCTTATTTAGAATATACAGATTTCAGCTATCTTATTTTTATGAGAAATATTTGGTAACATAATTCTAGGAAATATCAATTTAATATTAATGGAAACAAAAGCAGCCAATATGATTAGACTCTCTGCTTGGGTTCTGCCTGTCCCTGGAAACACGTAGATGTACCCTGACTTCTCTGTTCATCCCTCTCAATATCCTTCACAGACCTCTTTTTTCTATTTATTGTAAAGTCTTCTCTAAGAAATAGTTTACTCCTTTTCATAAATTAATAGAAAACAAAATAAATACATAAATAAAATGTGAAAGCAAAAATATATATAAAATGAAAAACATTAAATGTGCAATAAATTCTAATAAATCAGTGTTGTAATGTGTTGAATCAGTGATGTACTTTAAAATTATCAGATACCTTCAATTTTGAATTTTTTGACTCTGGTTTATACACGGGGTCAAATTTATGGATAGACAGATACACACTCACACAATCAAAAGTTATACATAGATTATTCTCTTATCACCTTTATGTATCAGGTAGATGAAGTGATGGGCTATTACATATAAAGCTCTTGGTGGAAGCTATAATATTGGAGGCATTTCTAATTCTAATGAACATTCTAGAAGTTTGGTGATTTCTGGGCAAAATAAGAAACTAGGAATGTAAGACAGGCCACCTTCTTTAAAACCTACGAATATCATAACATAGACCAAGGGAATTTTAACCATATATAAGGGAGTCCAACATGATTTTCATTGCTAGATCATACACGAAACATTTTTTAAAAGCTAAAACTACTATATATGAAGAATCATCATCATCATTATGCTCATTCTGCTCATCCACATTTTATACTATCCATATTTTACCTCACAATAATCTAAAGTGAACTAATATGTTCTCCAGCACTCACCAAGACAAAGGAAATGCCAAAAAAAGACTCCAAGATGCTGACTTTTAACAGAAAACACACATAAATAATCCTTTAGAAGGAATATTGATAAATTGTGCTATCTAAAGCATGCTTTAGAAATGGGTCTGAACAGAAAAAGAGACACAGAAATACAGAACAGACTTTTGAACTTTGTGGGAGAATGTGAGGGTGGGATATTTCAAAAGAACAGCATGTATACTATCTATGGTGAAACAGATCACCAGCCCAGGTGGGATGCACGAGACAAGTGCTCCGGCCTGGTGCACTGGGAAGACCCAGAGGAATCGGGTGGAGAGGGAGGTGGGAGGGGGGATCGGGATTGGGAATACATGTAAATCCATGGCTGATTCATATCAATGTATGACAAAACCCACTGGAAAAAAAAATAATAATAATAATAAAAAAAAAAAAAGAAAAAAAAAGAAATGGGTCTGAAATCAGGTGGTAGCATCTAGAAATATTTAGCAAAATCTACACTATATGCAATCAGAGTAGCAACAACCATTAAAAAAAAACCTCATTAGCTGATTGCCACTCTCTTTAATTAATTTAAACATGCAAAGAGAGTAGTTTAAATATAGAAGATAAGCTTTGTACTTAGCATTTTATAATGATGCCTTATCATACTCTGAGTTATTAATTTTTTTAATTAAATATAATAGAAATAAGTTCATCTTAAAGTTCAGGATTTTCCCTTCTAATGTTTATAAACTTTCCAGTGCTACTATACTGACAGTAGTAGAGTCCTGAATCATAAATATATTCGACATATGCAAATTTGAAACACAACACACAAGCCCCTTGAGCTTCTTTAAACTAATTAAGTATGGCTTATTTAGGTTTTACAATTTTAGGGCAACCACTGGAAAGTTTATATGATAAGCTGATATTAGAGTAACCATCAGACCAAAAACGGGTAATTTGATAATTTAATTGATCTCATTGAAATCTAGATTATGGATGATGTTTTGAGGAGTAAATATCTGCCCATAAAATGCCTTTTCCTGGGCAAAGATCATGAAGGTAGGCAATTAACGAACATGCGTTCCCACCATGAGCTCCATGAATTTCTTCACCTGCTTTCTTACTTTTCCCTGCCCATTTATCAGTCACTTACTAGGTTTTGGAATTTGATTCTTAAGGACACAGTAAACTCAAGCTAGACTTAAACGCTAATCTTGGAAAACCTCAAAGAGGGAGAAACACGGTCAATCCCCTAGTCGTATCTCCAGAGTTTATAGCAGTGCTTTTACATGAGACAGTTATTTTTAACTTTTCTGAATAAATCTTTCATTAAAAAAATCTATCTCTTAAAAAAATATCAAAACTTTTGAGCTTTACATGTATGCATTCACGGATTTAATCCACTGAATTAATATTTGTGCAACAGGAAAAGTAATTTACTCAACAACATTCAAGTAGCAAAAGTGCATGAATATCTCTCCAAAAAATAAGTCACTAACTCCTTTCCCACTAATAGGAAGGGGATCTTTATTTTCCGTAGCAGCCTTCACCTGGTCTCCTCAGGCCAAGTCCGGGGATGAAGTCATTTTCCCACCATATCCTATGGCAGCTTCACATCTCACAGACATATGCAGTGGCCTACTGAGTTTTCCCCAGTGGCTGGGACCCTGGCTCTTCATGTGTTGTTTTAGTTATTCCTGACCAGCACACTTGATTAGTCACCCTTCTATAACCTGTTCTAAAACTAAAAAGTAGATGAACAAGCAAACAGTTGCAGACTCACCATCCCTGCGATTAAGACTTGCAAAGCCAGGGCCATGGCTACTAGACAGCTCTGAGGAACTGGTGAAGGAAGCCCGGGGCAAGGAGGACGCCAGAGGAGCATCACAGTTATCTGGGGGGAGAAACACCACATTCTGGTTAACACATTGATTGACGCGTCTCTGTCTTCCCTTCCTGTCTTCTTCCTTCCCTTTTACTTTCATCCCCTTCTCATTCCCCTCCCACTCTCCATCTTTTTCATATCCTTAATTTCCTTTCCTTTAACCAACAGGCTAGGAAAGCGCTACAGCCTGCAGTAAGCGTTAGTCTTGGTCAGAGGTTTATTAGTAAACTTTTAACATCAGCTGAGTGGGAGCATTTGTCACCTACCCATGGTGTATACTGTTCCTCCTGTCAAGCAAGAGACTCGGATTCAATCTCTCGGTCAGGAAGATCCCCTGGAGGAGGAAATGGCAACCCACTCCAGTATTCTGCCTGGCAAATCCCATGGACAGAGGAGTTACAATCCATGGAGTCAAAAAGAGTCAGATATGACTGAGCAACTAGACAACAAAAACACTGGTGTGAATACTTATACTGTGGCCAATTCAAGGCTATCAACATGATGTCACTAATCATGAAGTTGGAAAGAGAATGCATGTATTACATCATTATATAGCACTTTCACCACACAGATTCAAGGTATGTAAATAACCTCAAGAGATTAGATAACAGTAAGATGCCATAAAATAAAGTAGCAAACACCATCTTCCAACAACACAAGAGAAGACTCTACAAATGGACATCACCAGATGGTCAACACTGAAATCAGACTGATGATATTCTTTGCAGCCAAAGATGGAGAAGCTCTATACAGTTAGCAAAAACAAGACTGGGAGCTGACTGTGGCTCAGATCGTGAACTCCTTATTGCCAAATTTAGACTTAAATAGAAAAAAGTAGGGAAAACCACTAGACCATTCAGATGTGACCTTATGATTATACAGTGGAAGTGAGAAATAGATTTAAGGGGCTAGATCTGATAGACAGAGTGCCTGATAAACTATGGATGGAGGCTCATGACATTGTACAGGAGACAGGGATCAAGACCATCCCCAAGAGAAAGAAATGCAAAAAAAAGCAAAATGACTGTCTGAGGAGGCCTTACAAATAGCTGTGAAAAGAAGAGAAGCAAAAAGTAAAGGAGAAAAGGAAAGATACACCCATTTGAATGCAGAGTTACAGAGAATAGCAAGGAAAGAGAAAAAAGCCTTTCTCAGTAATCAATGCAAAGAAATAGAGGAAAACAATAGAATGGGAAAGACTAGAGATCTCTTCAAGAAAATTAGAGACACCAAGGGAATATTTCAGGCAAGTCAGTTCAGTTCAGTTCACTCGCTCAGTCATGTCCGACTCTTTGTGACCCCATGAATCGCAGCACGCCACACATCCCTGTCCATCACCAACTCCCGGAGTTGACTCAAACTCATGCCCATCGAGTCGGTGATGCCATCCAGCCATCTCATCCTCTGTCGTCCCCTTCTCCTTCTGCCCCCGATCCCTCCCAGCATCAGGGTCTTTTCGAATGAGTCAACTCTTCGCATGAGGTGGCCAAAGTATTGGAGTTTCAGCTTCAGCATCAGTCCTTCCGATGAACACCCAGCACTGATCTCCTTTAGGATGGACTGGTTGGACCTCCTTGCAGTCCAAGGGACTCTCAAGAGTCTTCTCCAACACCACAGTTCAAAAGCATCAATTCTTCAGTGCTCAGCCTTCTTCACAGTCCAACTCTCACATCCATACATGACCACTGGAAAAACCATAGCCTTGACTAGACAGACCTTTGCTGACAAAGTAATGTCTCTGCTTTTTAATATGCTGTCTAGGTTTGTCATAACTTTCCTTCCAAGGAGTAAGCATCTTTTAATTTCATGGCTGCAATCACCATCTGCAGTGATTTTGGAGCCCAAAAAAAAATGAAGTCTGACACATTTTCTACTGTCTCCCCATCTATTTCCCATGAGGTGATGGGACCAGATGCCATGATCTTAGTTTTCTGAATGTTGAGCTTTAAGCCAACTTTTTCACTCTCCTCTTTCACTTTCATCAAGAGGCTTTTTAGTTCCTCTTCACTCTCTGCCATAAGGGTGGTGTCATCTGCATATTTGAGGTTATTGATATTTCTCCCGGCAATCTTGATTCCAGCTTGTGTTTCTTCCAGCCCAGCGTTTCTCATGATGTACTCTGCATATAAGTTAAATAAGCAAGGTGACAATATACAGCCTTGATGTACTCCTTTTCCTATTTGGAACCAGTCTGTTGTTCCATGTCCAGTTCGAACTATTGCTTCCTGACCTGCATACAGGTTTCTCAAGAAAACCACTAGACCATTCAGGTATGACCTAAATCAAATCCCTTTTGTCTATACAGTGGAAGTAAGAAAGAGATTTAAGGGACTAGATCTGATAGACAGAGAGCCTGATGAACTATAGACAGAGGTTCGTGTACAGGAGACAGGGATCAAGACCATCCCCAAGGAAAAGAAATGCAAAAAGGCAAAATGGTTGTCTGAGGAGGCCTTACAAATAGCTGTGAAAAGAAGAGAAGCGAAAAGTAAAGGAGAAAAGGAAAGATATTCCCATTTGAATGCAGAGTTCCAAAGAATAGCAAGGAGAGATAAGAAAGCCTTCCTCAGCGATCAATGCAAAGAAATAGAGGAAAACAATAGAATGGGAAAGACTAGAGATCGATTCAAGAAAATTAGAGATATCAAGGGAACATTTCAGGAAAAGATGGGTTCAATAAAGGACCGAAATGGTATGGACCTAACAGAAGCAGAAGATATTAATAAGAGGTGGCAAGAATACACAGAAGAACTGTACAAAAAAGATCTTCACGACCCAGATAATCACAATAGTGTGATCACTGACCTAGAGCCAGACATTCCAGACATCCTGGAATGTGAAGTCAAGTGGGCCTTAGAAAGTATCACTACAAACAAAGCTAGTGGAGGTGATGGAATTCCAGTTGAGCTATTTCAAATCCTGAAAGATGATGTTGTGAAAGTGCTTCACTCAATATGCCAGCAAATTTGGAAAACTCAGTAGTGGCCACAGGACTGGAAAGGGTCAGTTTTCATTCCAATCCCTAAGAAAGGCAATGTCAAAGAATGCTCAAACTACCACACAATTGCACTCATCTCACACACTAGTAAAGTAATGCTCAAAATTCTCCAAGCCAGGCTTCAGCAATACATGAACCGTGAACTTCCAGATGTTCAAGCTGGTTTTAGAAAAAGCCAAGGAACCAGAGATCAAATTGCCAACATCTGCTGGATCATCGAAAAAGCAAGAGGGTTCCAGAAAAACATCTATTTCTGCTTTATTGACTATGCCAAAGCCTTCAACTGTGTGGATCACAATAAACTATGGAAAATTCTGAAAGAGATGGGAATACCAGACCACCTGACCTGCCTCCTGAGAAATCTGTATGCAGGTCAGGAAGCAACAGTTAGAACTGGACATGGAACAACAGACTAATTCCAAATAGGGAAATGAGTATGTTAAGGCTGTATATTGTCACCCTGCTTATTTAACTTATATGCAGAGTACATCATGAGAAACGCTGGGCTGGAAGAAGCACAAGCTGGAATCAAGATTGCCGGGAGAAATATCAATAACCTCGGATATGCTGATGACACCATCCTTATGGCAGAAAGTGAAAAAGAACTAAAGAGCCTCTTGATGAAAGTGAAAGAGGAGAGTGAAAAAGCTGGCTTAAATCTCAACATTCAGAAAACTAAGATCATGGCATCTGGTCCCACCACTTCATGGGAAATAGATGGGGAACAATGGAAAGGATGAGAGACTTTATTTTTGGGGGCTCCAAAATCACTGCAGATGATGACTGCAGCCATGAAATTAAAAGACACTTACTCCTTGGAAGGAAAGCTATGACCAACCTAGACAGCATATTAAAAAGCAGAGACATTACTTTGCCAACAAAGGTCCATCTAGTCAAGGCTATGGTTTTTCCAGTGGTCATGTATGGATGTGAGAGTTGGACTGTGAAGGAAGCTGAGTGTTGAAGAATTGATGCTTTTGAACTGTGGTGTTGGAGAAGACTCTCGAGAGTCCCTTGGACTGCACGGAGATCCAACCAGTCCATCCTGAAGGAGATCAGTCCTGGGTGTTCATTGGACGGACTGATGCTGAAGCTGAAACTCCAGTACTTTGGCCACCTCATTGGAAGAACTGATTCATTTGAAAAGACCCTGATGTTGGGAAAGATGAAGGTGGGGTGAGAAGGGGATGACCGGGGATGAGACTGTTTGATAGCATCACTGACTCAATGGACATGAGTTTGAGTAAGCTCCAGGAGTTGGTGATGGACAGGGAGGCCTGGCTTGCTGCAGTCCATGGGGTCACAAATAGTTGGAGATGACTGAGTGACTGAACTGAACTAAACTGAAGATGCCATAAAATAAAGTAGGAAGTGTCAAAATTTCAGAATGTATTACTTTGTTTTTATATGATTTACTTTATTATGCTAATTTAATTAATTACTAAATTAATTTAATTTATAATTATTGTATTTTCACACAAAATTCACTGAAAATTAATGATTAGGTCTTGATAGCTGCTAAAAATTGGCTCCAGCACAATACTCCTCAATGGGAAAATATTAAAAGTGCTTCCTTGAAAGTCAGAGAGAACACCTTAACCAGTTTCTAATGAACACTGCACTAAAAGTCCTATTAATACATAAAAGAAAATTTAAAAAATAAAAGCACAAAATTGGCAGGGAAAAAAGGAACTGTTATCATTTCCAGATATTGTATAGGCTGAAATTCTGAAAGTCATTGGCTAGCTTCATAGTTCCTTATACAAAAGCTGATCACATTTCTAAACTTATTCATAGTTAGAAAATAAATTAAATAGAATAGCAAATGGTAACAAAACATATAAAATACCTAAGAATGAATGTTACAGAGTTTTCAGGACATTTATGGAGATTATGATAAAAATTGTACTGAAAGACATTAAAGAATAACTGCAGAAGTTCAGACTACAGTGATCGCAAACAGGAAGACAGCATTTCTAAGGTATCAGTTTTCCCTCGTTTGAACTGAAGATTCATTAGAAGTTCAATCAAAAGCCCAGGAGGGTTTTTCATAAAACTTGAAACACTGAACCACACAGTTCAAGGGTTCTTAAGAACATGCAGTATACATATATAGTATATATAGATATATAGTATAGATATAGTATAGATATAGCAGGTCTGTTAAAACGAATAGAAAAAGTTGCATCTTTATTTTCACTAACCTCTAGCTAAATTTTAGCATATTCTTCGATCACAAATGTAGACAAAAGAGACTGTATTCACTAGTCTAGTATTCACTAGACTGTATTCACTAGCTATGCATTTGTTACCAACCTAAGTTACAGATACCTAGAAATATTGTTTATGGTCCTCCTTACTTCAAAATAACGGTATTTATTAAAATCACTAGATCTTTTTATTTAATGCTCTAATAATTAAGAAGATATAGTTTCTAATATATTGATATCAGCATCTCAATATAACTATTTACTTTGTAACCAGATGTATACATTTTACACATTTACAAGCATTGCTCTGAAAAGAGGTCACAGCTTCAGCAAAGTGCCAGAAGGATCCACAGCACAAAGAAGAGCAAAGAATCTCCCAGAGTGAGTGTGTGCCTTATAGGTACAAAGCTGTTGAGATATTACCGGGACATTATTATTACCGGTACATTTTTCAGAAAATTCCAGAAGATGGGGACCATCCACAATCCATAGTCTGCTCTGCTAACTCAAATGTTAGCATGACAGTTTCTCAGAGGGACAGCCTGTTGAGATGGAGCCTGTATCATTTCCCCCTTTAAATAACGGGGTTCCTGAGGTCTAAGCAAACTCCTCAAAGTCACAAAGCTGTTTGAGGGTAAGTGAGGATTATTTCCATCAACTTCTTACCTCAGCAAGCCTGCTCCTTTCCCAGCTTCCACCTCACCCCAGCACAGCTTTCTTTCTAAGTCTGGCCAGATGCTCCCCACTTAGGCACATCTTTCTCATCTCACCATTTTGGGATCTCTCCTTACTGGATTGAAAACTTACTGAGGACCAAGTGTGGATTCTGGAGCCAGATGGGGTATGGGTTTGGCATTTACCAAGCTGCCTACTGTTGGGATGTCAGTGGCCTTCCCTAAGCTTCAGTTATATCATCTGTACAATGAAGATGTTACACAACTGAATCACACAACTGGGAAAAAGGAAATCATAGAACAACAGAGTTTCTATGAGGACTAAAGTATTTGCTTTTATTACTTTCAGTATGGTAACACAAGTCATCAAATAAACTTCTTCAAAATAGTCTATAAGCATATTTTCTCCATAGAGAGATATAGAAGGCAGCATTCAGAGTTCCAAGTCACATTTTCATTTTTTATCATTTCTTCAAAAGAAATCACATGAATCTTAGTCTTTTTAAAAAAGAGTGAGATATAATCATTTTGTAATGCAATATTTGTTTTTGAGAAATAAGTTTAAAAGTAATAGCTTTCTTTACAACCCTAATTGTTCCAATTCCATTTCACACAGTCAAATCTGAGAATGCACATGATCAAAAAACATGACCATGTCCCACTACATAGAAGAGCAACTCTGTACATGCTTTCCGTGCATCCACTGTGTTTCCAAGTAAGTTATATTCAAGCAGTGTGAAGGCTCAGATGCCATCCAATATCTCCCTAACTATTGTTTTCTATTTGAAATGTCTATATTTTATGCTATAATTCCTGGAGACAAAGTTGTAAAGACCCAATTTAATTTTTTTCTGGAATCATTAAAAAATATTTGATTTCCACTGAATATCACTCTTATCAATATTCTGATAAATACTGTTTCTATCCCCCAATAAGGATGAATCCTGAAATGCTTCAAAGCTACAAGAATTATTCATAAACAATTGTTTTTAACAAATGAGATAGCAAAACAATTGATAAGTACAACTATTTACCATGTAGGCAGGAAAAAGAAGTGAGTACAAGTAATAAACTTATAAGAATTAACAAGTGAAAATAGATAATATTACAGTTAAATAGGCTAAAAGTAAGTTTATTTCTCTTCACAATAACCACTTGTAATAATGACCACTTTGTAATAACCAGGAATACTCCCTGGAATGAAAAAGACAGTGTGGTGTGCTTAATCCACATAACTGGGGTTCCAGTTTCATGCAGATTCCCAACCCATGTCTTCACTACTTTGGACTCCAGTTCTGGACGTAGCCAACTGTTCTGGGGGCACTGGCCAATTTCTCGCCCTCAGCTACACACACAGTGCAGAGGAGGTGATGACCCCTTGGAATCCACAGGACATTCTAAGCTTATAAGACTGGCACGCAGGACACTCTAGGGACCCTTGCATAATTTCCCAGCTTCAGTTCATTTGCCACCACCCTCACTTGCTCCCAAAAATATGTGCTGCAGCAGGGCCCAGTGTGTTCATATCTGCAGCTACCCAATGTGGGTTTGCCTTTTGGCACCTCTCTGCATGCCATGAGCTTGCATAACTACACTAGATCCAATTGTTTAACTTCATGACCCTCAATGCTCACTCTGATGGGAAATAGGGTGGAGGACAGCAGAGGAGATTTCTAATTTCTTGCTTTTTCCAATGAGTTATGCATTCTAATAGTAGAGCATTCTTGGTGGCTCAGACAGTAAAGATTGTGCTTGCAGTGCAGAAGACCTGGGTTCCTCCTCTGGGCTGGGAAGATCCTCTGGAGAACGGAATGGTCACCCACTCCAGTATTCTTGCCTGGAGAATTCCACAGAGGAGCATGGTGGGCTACAGTTCATGGGATCACAAAAAGTCAGACACAACTGAGCAACTAGCACTTTTACTTTTCTAATAGTAGACCAAATTTATATCTTTGCCAGAACAAAGTCAGAAAGGGAGCATTAGATCATGTTCCTGGTTAATTTATTTAATTCACACATGCATATGTATTATGCCTAGCCATTAGAAGAGTCCAAAGATAAGCACTTTTATTTTTACTTCTTTGTTGTTCAGTTCCTCAGTCGTGTCTGACTCTGCGATCCCATGGACTACAGCATAACAGACTGCCCTGCACTTCACCATCTCCTGGAGCTTGCTCAAACTCATGTCCATTGAGTCAGTGATACCATCCAACCATCTCATCCTCTGCCTCACCCTTCTCCTCCTGCTTCCAACCTTTCCCAGCATCAGGGTCTTTTCTAATGAGTAAGCTCTTCGCATCAGGTGGCCCAAAGTATTGGAGATTCAGCTTCAGTGTCGGTCCTTCAATTACAAATAAATACTCTTTCCCTCCCCAATTTTGCATCATAATCATTTCATCAAGTCATAAACACTCCTTTCTTTAATGAGGACTCTTGCTTATCAGTTCAGTTCAGTTCAGTCACCCAGACGTGTCCAAATCTTTGTGACCCCGTGGACTGAAGCACACCAGGCCTCCCTGTCCATCACCAACTCCTGGAACCTACTCAAACTCATGTCCATTGAGTCAGTGATGCCATCCAACCATCTCATCCTCTGTTGTCCCCTTCTCCTCCTGCCCTCAATCTTTCCCAGCATCAGGGTCTTTTCAAAAATGAGTCAGCTCTTCACATCAGGTGGCCAAAGTATTGGAGTTTCTATTTCAGCATCAGTCCTTCCAATGAACACCCAGTACAGACCTCCTTTAGGATGGACTGGCTGGATCTCCTTGCAGTCCAAGGGACTCTCAAGAATCTTCTCCAACACCACAGTTCAAAAGCATCAATTCTTCGGCACTCAGATTTCTTTATACTCCAACTCTCACATCCATACATGACTACTGGAAAAACCATAGCCTTGATTGGACAGACCTTTGTTGGCAAAGTAATGTCTCTGGTTTTTAATATACTGTCTAGGTTGGTCATAGCCTTCTTTCCAAGGAGTAGGCATCTTTTAATTTCATGGCTGCAGTCACCATCTGCAGTGATTCTGGAGCACAAAAAAATAAAGTCTCTCACTGTTTCCATTGTTCCCCATCTATTTCCCATGAAGTGATGGGACCAAAAGCCATGATCTTAGTTTTCTGAATGTTGTTTTAAGCCAACTTATTCACTCTCCTCTTTCACTTTCATCAAGAGGCTGTTTAGTTCTTTTCACTTTCTGCCATAAGGATGGTGTCATCTGCATATCTGAGGTTATTGATATTTCTCCTGGAAATCTTGATTCCAGCTTGTGCTTCATCCAGCCCAGTGTTTCTCATGATGTACTCTGCATGTAAGTTAAATAAGCAGGGTGACAATATACAAACTTGATGTACTCCTTTTCCTGTTTGGAACTAGTCTGTTGTTCCATGTCCAGTTCTAACTGTTGCTTCCTGACCTGCATACAGGTTTCTCAAGAGGCAGGTCAGGTGATCTGGTATTCCCATCTCTTTCAGAATTTTCCACAGTTTATTGTGATCCACACAGTCAAAGGCTTTGGCATAGTCAATAAAGCAGATGTAGATTTTTTTTGGAACTCTCTTGCTTTTTCGATGATCCAGAAGATGTTGGCAATTTGATCTCTGGTTCCTCTAACTTTTCTAAATCCAGCTTGAACATCTGGAAGTTCATGGTTCACATATTGTTATAGCCTGGCTTGGAGAATTTTGAGCATTACTTTACTAGCGTGTGAGATGAGTGCAATTGTGTGGTGGTTTCAGCATTCTTTGACATTGTGACCTATTGAGTGCAGCATTTTCACAGCATCATCTTTCAGGATTTGAAATAGCTCAACTGGAATTCCATCACATCCACTAGCTTTGTTCATAGTGATGCTTTCTAAGGCCCACTTGACTTCACATTCCAGGATGTCTGGCTCTAGGTGCGTCATCACACCATCGTGATTACCTGCATCATGAAGATCTTTTTTGTACAGTTCTTCTGTGTATTCTTGCCACTTCTTCTTAATATCTTCTGCTTCTGTTAGGTCCTTACCATTTCTGTCCTTTATTGAGCTCATCTTTGCAAGAAATATTCCCTTGGTATCTCTAATTTTCTTGAAGAGATCTCTCATCTTTTCCATTCTATTTTTTTCCTCTATTTCTTTGCATTGATTGCTGAGGGAGGCTTTCTTTTCTCTCCTTGCTATTCTTTGAAACTCTGCATTCAAATGGATATATCTTTCCTTTTCTCCTTTGCTTTTCGCTTCTCTTCTTTTCACAGCTATTTGTAAGGCCTCCTCAGACAGCCATTTTGCTTTTTTGCATTTCTTTTTCTTGGAGATGGACTTGATTCCTGTCTCCTGTACAATGTCATGAACCTCTGTCCATAGTTCATCAGGCACTCTATCAGATCTAGCCCCTTAAATCTATTTCTCACTTCCACTGTATAATCATAAGGGATTTGATTTAGGTCATACCTGAATGGTCTAGTGGCTTTCCCTACTTTCTTCAATTTAAGTCTGAATTTGGCAATAAGGAGTTGGAGCTGCGAGTGGCAGAGTGGCAGAGATGTGATACCCCACGACCAATGCAAGGAGCAGTGGCTGCGCTTTGCTGGAGCAGCCACAAAGAGATACCCCACGTCCAAGGTAAGAGAAACCCCAGTAAGACAGTAGGCGCTGAGAGAGGGCATCAGAGGGCAGACAGACTGAAGCCACAATCCCAGAAAACTAACCAATCTGATCACACGGACCACAGCCTTGTCTAACGCAGCGAAACTAAGCCATGCCATGTAGGGCCACCCAAGACGGATGGGTCACGGTGGAGACGTCTGACAGAATGTGGTCCACTGGAGAAGGGAATGGCAAACCACTTCAGTATTCTTGCCTTGAGAACCCCATGAACAGTATGAAAAGGCAAAAAGATAGGACACTGAAAAATGAACTCCCCAGGTCATTAGGTGCCAAATATGCTCCTGGAGATCAGTGGAGAAATAACTCCAGAAAGAATGAAGAGACAGAGTCTAAGAAAAAACAACACCCAGTTGTGGATGTGACTGGTGACAGAAGCAAGGTCTGATGCTGTAAAGAGCAATAATGCATAGGAACCTGGAATGTTAGGTCTATGAATCAAGGCAAATTGGAAGTGGTCAAACAGGAGATGGTAAGAGTGAACGTCGACATTTTAGGAATCACTGAACTAAAATGGACTGGAATGGGTGAATTTAACTCAGATGACCATTATATCTACTACTGTGGGCAAGAATCCCTTAGAAGAAATGGAGTAGCCATCATAGTCAACAAAAGAGTCTGAATGCAGTACTTGGAATGAATCTCAAAAATGACACAATGATCTCTGTTCATTTTCAAGGCAAACCATTGAATATCACGGTAATCCAAGTCTATGCCCTGACCAGTAATGCTGAAGAAGCTGAAGTTGAATGGTTCTATGAAGATCTACAAGACCTTTTAGAACTAAAACCCAAAAAAGATGTCCTTTTCATTATAGGGGACTGGAATGCAAAAGTAGGAAGTCAAGAAACACCTGGAGTAACAGGCAAATTTGGCCTTGGAGTACAGAATGAAGCAGGGCAAAGGCTAATAGAGTTTTGCCAAGAGAATGCACTGGTCATAGCAAACACCCTCTTCCAACAACACAAGAGAAGACTACACATGGACATCACCAGATGGTCAACACCGAAATCAGATTGATTATATTCTTTGTAACCAAAGATGGAGAAGCTCTATACAGTTAGCAAAAACAAGACCAGGAGCTGACTGTGGCTCAGATCATGAACTCTTTATTGCCATTTATATTAGCACCTAAAAATAAAAATACTCAGGTATAAATCTATCAAAATATATATTAGATCTATTTGAGGAAGGGCTTCCCTAGTGGCTCAGATGGTAAAAATCCAGCTGCAATGCAGAAGACCTGGGTTCAACCCCTGGGTCATGAAGTCCCCTGGAAAAGGAAATAGCTACCCGCTCCAGTATTCTTGCCTGCGGAATTCCATGGACAGAGAAGCCTGGCTGGCTACAGTCCATGAAGTCACAAACAGTCACACATGACTGAATGACTAAAAGAGCAACACAGTTTGACAAAAACTATAAGCCTCTGATGAATGAAATCAAAGAAAAGCTAAACATCAATAAATGGAGAGATACTCCGTGTTCATGGACAATAATACTCAGTATTGTTAAGATTTCAATTTTTTCCAATTTGATCATAGATTCAAGGCAATCTCAGTCAAAATTCTAGCAAATTATTTTGTGGATATCACCAAATCTATTCTAAACTTTGCGTGATGAGGCAAAAGACATAGAATAGTCAACACAATATTAAAGAAGAACATGAAGAAGTTGTATGAATGACACTACCTGATTTTAAGACGTACCATCAAGTTACAGCAGTCAAGACAGGATATTGGCAAAAGAACTGACAAATAGAAACAGAATAGCCCAGAAGTAGATCTAGAGAAATATAATCAATGGACCTTTGCCAAAGGAGCAAAGGCAGCACAACAGAGTAAAGATAGTCCTTTCAACAAATGGTACTGGAACAAATGGACTTCCATAAGCAAAAACATGAATCCAGACACAGACTTTTCTCCTTTAAAAAATTAATTCAAAAGAGATCACAGATATAACTATAAAGCACAAAGCTATAAAACTCCTTGAAGGTAACATAGGAGAAAATCTAGATGAAAGTGTGTTCTGCAAAGATTTTGCAAATACAAAGGCACAATCCATGAAAAAAAAATTGATAAGATGGACTTTATTAAAATTAAAAATGCCTGCTCTGCAGAAGACACTGTCAACAGAAATAAAACACAAGCCAAAAGATGGGAGAAAATATTTGCAAAAGACACATCTGACAAAGGACTGTTATCCAAATTATGCAAAGAACTCAAACTCAACAATAAGAAAACAAACAAATCCATTTAAAAATGGTCCAAAGGTGACTTTAACAGACATTTCACCAAAGAAGACATACAGATGACAAAGAAGCATATGAAAAGATGCTCCATGTGATATGTCTTCAGAGAAATGCAAATTAAAACAACAATAAGATACCACTGCACTCCTACGAAAATGGTCAAAATCTGGAACACTAATCACACCAAATGCTGGTGAGGATGTAGAGAAATAGAAACTCTCATTTATTGCTGGGGGGACGCAAAATGGGCAGCCTTTCTGGAAGACCATCTGGCCAAGTTTTTACAATACTCAACATATTCCTACCATGCAATGTAAAACCTCCTCCTTGGTATTTACTCAAAATGGTTGAACACTCATGTCTACACTAAAACATGCACAAAAATGTTTATAGCAGCTTTAGCCACTCATCTCTAACATTTGGAAGTAACCAAGACATCATTTAGTAGGGAATGGATAAACATACTGTAGTACATCCATACAGTGAAATATCAGTAACAGAAAGAAATGATCCATCAATCCACGAAAGGACACAGGAGAAACTTAAATACATATTACTAAGTGAAAGAAACCAGCCTTAAAAGCATGAGAAATGTAAGAGTTTAGCTACATGATATCCTAGAAAAACCAACAGTACGGAGCCACTAAAATGATGAGTGGCTGCCAGTGTTTAGACGGGAAGAGAAATGAATGGGAGCATGAGGGACCTTTTTTAGAGCAGTAAAACTATTCTGTACAATAATGTAACACTGGATACATGAAATTATACATTTGTTCCACAGAATGTACAACAATAAGAATAAACCATAAAGTATGGACTTGGGGAGATTATCACATGTTAATGTAGGTCCGTCAATTGTAAAAAATGTACCACTCTGAGAAGGACTCCAATAACAGAGGGGCTAAACCTGTGTGAGTGAAGGCGCTTATTTGGGAAACCTCTGTACTTTCTGTTCAATTTTACATAAGCCTAAACTTGCTCTAAAAAATAAAGTTTGTTTTTTTAAAAGGACAGGGGAGCTTTCTCTTTATTAAGAACCCTGAGGATTCACTTAAAAATAAAAGCTACGATTGACCTATCTGGCCCACCCGCTCCTTCTCCCGCAAGCCTGTTCGTGTTTCCGTCGCCACGGCGGCTCTGCAGTCCGTTAGCGCCATCCCTCTGGATTCCGTGTATATGCACTGATATGTTCTATTTGTCTTTCTCTTTCTGACTTACTTCACTCGTATAACAGGCTCCAGGTTCATCCACCTCATTAGGACTGAGTCAAACTGTTCCTTTTTATGGCTAATATTCCATTGTGTGCATACACCGCAGCTTCCTTATCCATTCATCCGTCAAGTGGGTGGGCGGTTCAAGAGGGAGAGAACGTATTTATATCTAGGGCTGATTCATGCTGCTATATGGCAAAATGTCAACACTGTTGTAAAGCAATTATCCTCCAATTAAAATTTAATTTAATTTAAAAATAAAGACTATATTTAAATAGCTCACTGAGAAAAGAGATAACATTTCCATTGCTTTTTTTTTTTTTTCTGTGTTATATATCCAGGAGCCTTTTTATAAAACTTAGTTCTTGCTCTTAGCCTGGCAACTGAAAGAATCCAGTATATCCCTTCATGGTTTTAAAATTATGCAAGATGGTGTGACTTTATCAACCGTCAGATGAATCAGACACCTGGAGAGAGAATGGCTCCAGTTTTCATGGATTGTCCTCTTCAGCACCCTAAGCAGCCAAGATTTAAACCTGTGTGAAAGGTCAATTTTAATTATCTCAATTATTATTCACCCATGGCCACTGAAAAATTATATTTGACAAAAAAGAACAGATTCCCAGTGATGGGAGTAGTTCTAAAATTACAACTGGTACCAGTTTAATGAATCAACCTGTTTCTCCTACAAGATCGGCAATTTAAAAAAAAAAAAATTATCTTTATTTCTTCAGCTTCTATCACAATGCCTGGTACATGGTAGGCATTTGATAAATGTTTGCTGAATTAAATTGATCACAAGTCTGAGAGAACTTTCTTATATCTCCATATCTAAATTATATTTCAATCCTGACATATATTGAGCTTAAAACATTGAAACAGCCAAGCTCATCCTAACAGAAAATTCATGCGGCCTTAATGTCCATGGAGGTGGGGCAGGTGTGTGACAGTGGGACCCAGGAAAATATAGATAGAGAAGTGAGATCTAACTAATAGGAAGGGACTGCCAACAAAGCATTTATTTCAGAAGACATTCTTGTTCCTGCTTAAATAGGGCATGTCGAAATTTAACAGTCCACCACACTCAGATATTTTTCAGAAAGAATTCACAAATGGAAAGATTAGACCATATCTGCCTTAGAAGTCACATCTCTAGATTTATCAAGATTATAAAATTCTGTGCAATAAAATTCACAGGAGAAACAGATAGAGTAGTTTTTCAGACACTGAAACTGCCCAAGGGATAATTCCCCACTTCTGCCCCTGAGATTCTGATTTGTGAGGGGATTTCATTTGAGTTCCACCAAACCAGAGTATTTGAGATACAGTTTATGATACTTGTGTACTTAAGGCAAATACACTCTGTTCTTCAGAGAAGGGCATGTACACTGCTTGGGGGCCGAAGCTGGGAAGTCTCTGCAGTGGATGAAAACCTCAATGGTTCCTGAAAAGACCATCAGCATGACCACCAGGATTATACTGCAGTATTCACATGAGTAGCCCTGGCATCTATATTGTGTTTTGTGGTTATTAAACTAGAACTGGAGACTGGGCCATTGTAAAAGACACACATTCAGAAATCTGAAACCCTATCAAGACACTGTCTAGAAGGCTGCACTTGGGAAACTCAGCTGTCGACTCACATTAGTATTGACATTATGTTAAATATGTAGTTTAAAAAGATGTTGACTACCCATAGCTCATTAACTGGAGAACTTCCTTGCTTGCATAGAAACCTGAAATGTCCACTTAAGGAGCCAAGTCTCATATTTCTCAAACTTTATTCAAATTATTGAAATAGTCACAGAGCAATAAAATATGCAATTCTGAAGTGATGTCAGAATCATGGAGAAGGAAATGGCAACCCACTACAGTATTCTTGACTAGAAAATCCCTGGACAGAGGAGCCTGGAAGCTACAGTCCACGGGGTTGCCAAAGAGTCGAACACGACTTAGCAGCTAAACAAGAACAGTACCGTGGCACTGATACGGAATCATTCCTTTTTTATTTTTCCCTCTCTCCTTTGATTTACAATGAATAGGACATCCATAACCAGGGGGGAAAGGACCTTTGCACACCATGCATGGACAGCCAAGAGCTCGTCCATCTGTGCCCCCAAAGAGGGTGGCCTGGACCGTGGAGTAGGCCGCTGAGTGGGGGAAGCAGCAGAGGAGCTAGGGGCAGGCGGTGGTCACAGTAGGAAAGGAGGGGGCTCTTCCAGCACAGAGCGAGGACAGCCTTTCTGCCGGAAGAGACGGAGGGTGAAGGCAGTAAGCGGGAGTCTGCCCAGCCACATGTATCCCAGCTGGAGGGACCAGTAGCTCTCTGTAAGGAAAGACTCCAGTGAATGCAGAAAGAAAGCTTAGTGAATAGACAACTGAAGGAAAGTTTCTCCGGCTGTCTGCCCTTGGAAGCAAGAGGGGATCTGGGGCTCCCCTCAAATTGAGGCTATCTCTACCAGAACACGGGCATTCACAAAGCCCTGTGCTAACTATTCAATCTCTCTCACTCCCCATTTGCCACCATGCTTTGCTTTTATTGTTGTTGTTGTTTTTTAACTGTGTGAATTCCTAATCCTAGAAGCTGCTGGTTCACTTTGGTGGTTGTTGTTGTTAAGTCGCTCACTTGTGTCTGACTCTTTGTGACCCTGGGGACTGCAGCACGCCAGGCTCCTCCACCCTCCACTGCCTCTCAGAGTTTGCTCAGATTCACGTCCATTGAGTCTGTGATGCTATTTAACCATTTCTTTTGCCTTCAATCTTTCCTGGCCTCAGGGTCTTTTCCAATGAATCAGCTCTTTGCCTTAGGTGGCCAAAGTGCTGGAGCTTCAGCTTCGGCATCAGTCCTTCCAGTGACTACTCAGAGTTGATTTCCTTTGGGATTGACTGGTTTGATCTCCCTGTTGTCCAAGAGACTCTCAAGAGTTTTCTCCAGCACCACAATTCGAAAGCTTCAATTCTTCAGCACTCAACCTTCTTTATGATCCAACTCTCACATCTGTACATAATTACTGGAAAACCAAAGTTCTGACTATATGGATCTTTGTCAGCAAAGTGATGGATCTTTGTCAGCAAAGTGATGACTCTGACTTTTAATACACTGTCTAGGTTTGTCATACCTTTCCTTCCGAGGAGCAAGTGTCTTTTAATTTCATGGCTGCAGTCACTGTCCACAGTGATTTTGGAGCCCAAGAAAACACAATCTATCACTTCTTCCACTTTTTCCCCTTCGATTTGCCATGAAGTGATAGGACAGGATTCCATGATCTTAGTTTTTTGAATGTTGAGTTTCAAGCCAGTTTTTTCACTCTCCTCTTTCATCTTCATCAAGAGGCTCTTCAGTTCCTCTTCACTTTCTGCCATTAGAGTAGGATTATCTGCATATCTGAGGTTGTTGCTATTTTTCCCAGCAAACTTCCTTTTGTTGTTGTTTTCTTAACTGTGTGAATTCCCAATCTTAGAAACTGCTGGTTAACTTTGGTTGTGATTCATCCAGCCCAGCATTTCACATGATGTACTCTGCATAGAAGTTAAATAAACAGGCTGACAATATACAGCCTTGATGTACTCCTTTCCCAATTTTGAACCAGTCTGTTGTTTCAGGTCCAGTTCTAACTGTTGCTTCTTGACCTGCATACAGGTTTCCCACAAGACAGATAAGGTGGTCTAGTACTCCCATATATTTAAGTATTTTCCAGTTTGTTGTGATCTACACAGTCAAAGGCTTTACTGTAGTCAATAAAGCAGAAATAGGTGTTTTTCTGGAATTTTCTTGCTTTTTCCACAATCCAACAAATGTTGGCAACTTGATCTCTGGTCTCTCTGCCTCTTCCAGACTCAAGCTTGTACCTTTGGAAGTTCTCAGTTCAAGAACTGCTGAAGCCTAACTTGAAGTATTTTAAGCATAACCTTACTAGTATGTGAAATGAGAGCAACTGTGAGGTAGTTTGAATATTCTGTGGTATTGCCTTTTTTGGGATTGGAATGAAAACTGACCTTTTCCAGTCCTGTGGCCACTGCTGAGTTTTCCAAATTTGCTGGCATATTGAGTGCAACACTTTCACAGCATCATCTCTGGTTAAGATAAACCAAAAATGTGTGCCATAACACCTCCTTCTGGAAAACAAAAGGAAATCTCCTAACTACCAACCTATTGAATTCTTAGGATTAAAGAGTCTTACCTAAATAAAAAAAGATGTTCACTTTTTAACTTAGGGAATCATGGTAATACAATATCACAAAAGAGAAAATGTCAATTTTCCAGCAACCAAACCCAAAGGTATGGAATATTGTGATCTAACTTATAAAGTATGTTAAATGCTGCTATGATGTACTTCAATGAACTACAAGAAAACTCATAAAGGCAATTCAGTGATATCAGAAGTAAAAATAACAAGCAGAAGGAATACTTTACCAAAGAGATTAAAATTCTAAAAAGGAATCAGATTTCTAGAGCTGAGGAACTCAATAAATGAGATAAAGAGTGCATTACAAGGCATTAGAAATAGATCAGAGAGAAGTAGCAAGCTTAAAGATAGAAATATAGAAATAATTCAGATGGAAGAGGAAAGAGAACTGTGGTTTTTAAAAAGTGTACCCTAGGGAGGGGGGATTGGGATGGGGAATACATGTAAATCCATGGCTGATTCATGTCAATGTATGACAAAAACCACTACAATATTGTAAAGTAATTAGCCTCCAACTAATAAAAATAAATGGAAAAAAATAAATAAATAAAAAGTGTACCCTAAGAGAACCATCTGATTCCACTGGAAAGGCCAACATAAGAATAATGTTTATCCCAGAAAGAGAAGAAAGGGGAGAAAAAGCAGAGTTTGCTTAAAGAAATAATAGTTGAGAAATTACCAAACCTAGGGTACAACTCAGTATACAAATCCAGGAAGCTATCAGAATACCTTATTATCTCGCCACAAAAAGTCCTCGTCCAAGACATACTTTAATGAAACTGTCAAAAGTCAAAAATCAATCATAAATAAACAATTTTCAAGGCATCCAGGAAAAAAAAAAAGGACACACTAAAACCTTCCATCCAAGATACCCTATCCGGTAAGGTTATTCTTCAGAATGAAGGAGAAATAAAGCCTTTCCCAGACACAGTAAAGCTGAGAGAATTCACCACCCCTGTAGTCCTGCCTTACAAGGAATGGTGAAAGGAACTCTTCAGGCTGAAACAAAAAGGTCAAAGTATACAAAACTTTGATTAAGATAAGAAACAGAATGCCGCAAATTATGTTAGAATAGTATGTTAAGTTCTTAACTGTAAGTGTTAAAGGAGAAGAGCATTAAAAATAATGCCTTTGTGGCTGAGGCAGTAAAGAATCTGCCTACAAGGAGGGAGAACCAGGTTCAATCCGTGGGTTGAGACTGGAGAAGGAAATGGCAACCAGCTCCGATATTCTTGCCTGGAGAATCGCACGGACAGAAGAGCCTGACGGGCTACAGTCCATGAGGTCACAAAGAGGTGAACACAACCGATAGACTAACGCTTTCACTTTTTCATAGATGCTACAACTTGGTGATGAAATCAGAGCATAGGAAGAGATAACATCTGTCAAGGATATTACAGGAAAAGAAAATTCAATAATTAAATTATTATCTCTGACGAACATAGATGCAAAAATTCTCAACCAAATGTTAGCAAAACAAATTCAAGGACACATTAAAATAATTAAATTAAAAAATCACGCCCTCAGAAAATCTTCCATTTGCAGGGTATAAAAAGGACCCCATCAAAAAGGGAGGATCCTGGTTCTTCTCAAGGGTGAGTCACCCTCTCATTTCCCTTTTAATAAATTTCCTTTTCTTCCCTGACCAGAAAAAAAGAAGTTTTTGACAAAATATATGCACCCTTATGTTTATCACAGCATTACTCACAATAGTCAAGATATGGAGACAACCAAGAAGACCATCAATGGAGGAACAGATAAAGTGGTATTCACGCACAATGGAAAGCTATTCAGCCATGAGAAGGGAAGATAGCCTTCTATTTGCTACAACAGAATGCTAAGGTGCTTCCTGGTGGCTCAGCTGCTAAAGAATCCACCTGCAATGCAGGAGACCCTGGTTCAATTCCCAGGTCAGGAAGATCCCCTGGAGAAGGGGCAGGCTATCCACTCCAGTATTTTTGGGCTTGCCTGGTTGCTCAACTGGTAAAGAATCGGCCCACAGTGGGGGAGACCTGGGTTTGATCCCTGGGTCGGGAAGATCCCCTGGAGATGGGGATGGCTACCCACTCCAGTATTCTGGCCTGGAGAATTCCATGGACTGTATAGTCCATGGGGTCACAGAGAGTCAGACACGACTGACTGACTTTCACTTTCAGTGCTTAGGGAGGGGCTTCCCTGGTGGCTCAGATGGTAAAGAATCTGCCTGCAGCACAAGAGACCTGGGTTCAATTCCTGGGTTGGGAAGATTCCTTGGAGAAGGGAATGGCTCCTCACTCCAGTATTCTTACCTGGAGAATTCCATGGATAGAGGAGCCTGGCAGGTTACAGTCCATGGGGTCACAAACAGTAGGACATGATTAAGTGACTAACACTTTCACTTTTTTCAATGCTAAGAGAGAAAGTCAGACAGAGAAAGAGAAGTACTGTATGATGCCATTATATGTGGAATCTAAAAAAGTGAAACCTATAAAAAAAATAATAAAATGGTTACTAGGGGATGGGCAGAGATAAGAGTGAAGGTGTTGAAGGGTACAAACTAGTATCAAGGCACAAATAAGCCATAGAGGTCTAATTAACAGTATAATGAATATAGATCACAGTAGTGTAGTATAATTATCAGTTCAGTTCAATTCAGTCACTCAGTCATGTCTGACTCTTTGTGACCCCATGGACTGCAGCACGCCAGGCTTCCCTGTCCATCACCAACTTCCAGAGTTTACTCAAACTCATGTCCATTGAGTAAACGATGCCATCCAACCATCTCATCATCTGTCATCCCCTTCTCATCCCGCCTTCAATCTTTCCCAGCATCCAGTGAGTCAGTTCTTCACATCAGGTGGCCGAAGTATTGAAGTTTCAGCTTCAGCATCAGTCCTTCCAATGAATATTCAGGACTGATTTCCTTTAGGATGGACTGGTTTGATTTCCTTGCAGTCCAAGGGACTCTCAAGAGTCCTCTCCAACACCACAGTTCAAAAGTATCAATTCTCCAGCACTCAGCTTTCTTTATGGTTCAACTTTCACATCCATACATGACTACTGGAAAAACCATAGCCTTGACTAGATGGACAATGGCAAAGTAATGTCTCTGCTTTTTAATGTGCTGTCTAGGTTGATCATAGCTTTTCTTCCAAAGAGTAAGCATCTTTTAATTTCATGGCTGCAGTCACCATCTGCAGTGATTTTGGAGCCCAAGAAAATAAAGAGCTTAGACGTTCATTTATGTTTATAGGAATGTTTCTTCTAAAAATGCCACGTGACTTTAAAAACTTACAAAATTTTAACAAAAATATAACACCTGGTTCTATAATACTCATTGGAAAAGACCTTGATGCTGGGAGGGATTGGGGGCAGGAGGAGAAGGGGATGACAGAGGATGAGATGGCTGGATGGCATCACTGACTCGATGGGCCGTGAGTTTGAGTAAACTCTGGGAGTTTGTGATGGACAGGGAGGCCTGGCGTGCTGCGATTCATGGGGTCGCAAAGAGTCGGACACGATTGAGCGACTGAACTGAACTATAATACTTGATTCATAAATAGCCATTGTTACATTTTTAGGACAAGACAGATTACACAAGAAACTTTTTGACACTCTATTTGGTAATTTGGGCATTTTCATTGGAAAAAAAATTAAAATAAAATAACTAACATATTCCAAAGTAAAGATTTACTGCTTTGTTGTAGAATAAGTAAACAGAATATACATCATTGCAAAGAAATGTGTACTTGGTGCTTTAAATTATCAACTGGGACTTTCAGAAAGCTTGTCCAACTACAGATAAAAGTCTGTTCACATGCTGTCTTACAATCTGGATACACTTTCCTTTTGTTCCTCCCACCCGCTCCTTCTTCTTTGTCTTCCTCCTTTCCTCTTTTCTTTCTTTTCTCCATGAGAATTAATAGGGGACAGCTGACAAAATGATGTCCATAGCTAAAGGCAGGAAGTACAATCAATTCATTCAAAGTACAAGTATTTGTTATTGACCCTTCCATAAGATGCTGTTTTTCTCATTTTATTGGAGGGAAGAAAAAGCAAGATAGTAATTTCTTTGTAGAGTTCTAAGAATGTGTACAAATCGCATAGGAGAAAAAGAAAAATTTTATATTATGAATTTGGATTCAAGTGATACTTAAAGTTTTAATACAACTAATTCCTGGTAAATATTTTCTGGTTTAATTTACTGAGGTACACTATTATTATAATATAGCATTACTGTTTAATGCAATGTTTACCTAAAAATATTTAAATATTAATAGTAACAGTTCATTGAAAACTTGGGTCTCTGCCCAAAAAATTTCCATAAAACAATCATTTTGTTTAATTGTTCATGTTTATTCAAAAGTGTAGGGCACTGTTGTTATGAGAGTGAAAAATCCAGTCATTTTAGGAATTGTGTATGTGTGTATGCATGCCCATGAGCACATATGTTTAAGTAAATACAAAATTAGATTACTATTGAATAAAGAAGTGCATTCTCATATCTCATTAGATTCATGTATAAAGATAAAATACCTATTTGGTGTTATTTTCACAAGGTACAGTAAATATTTCTTTAAAAATGTGCCTGAAGAGTGTGTTTTTTACTAACCTTCCAAACTGTGCTGGTGTGTAGCATTCATGTCAGCTTGAAGGTAAAACGTTTTAATTCAGCAGTAAGTAGAAATTAGAGACTCACAGAGTTTGCTGAATTATACCAGATATGAAAATGGCCTTTTCTTTCGTAAACCTGACTATAGTTTATATATAAGACTACATATAAGCATTATATAAGACTATAGCACTTAAAATTAGTTTATAAAAAATGTCTTTTATAAATCTGTTAACTCAGGGAACTCCAGATTTTTACAGAAAATGCATAATAAGATCCAAATTCATTTCTATTTAAAAATCTGAGAAATAGCTAACTGTTTTAATCACTCACAGAAAAATGCTTCAATTAGTTTTCAGCAATAATAACTGGTGATTGTTTCTAAGTATACTAGTCTGATGGCAGAGGTGTGAATTAAATTGTGTCACCCAAATCCTCACAGAGGTGCTACTCATCAACCTTTATGGTTTTCATGGGTAAGCTCCCACAAGCCAACAGAGTCCAGAAAACAACTAAGTTGGGTAAAACAAACAAACAAACAGAAACCACACACGCTTAAATACGCTCTTTCACTCATTCTAAAATACAAGCACCCCTTTTTAAACCATGAATACCCTTGCTAGCAGATGAAAAGAAGAATTTTTTTTCATTAAAAACATGCAACCATATTAAAACATGAAATAGAAAACATTTGTCTAAAGAGTTAAATCAGTTTCACGATTTTGAAAAGCACAGAAAATATCACATTTAATTTGTTTCTACTGATCCATCCTATTTATAACACAATTTTAATCTCAGTTTTTTCAGTTAAATTTGACCTATTTCTCCAAGAATATTAACAAGAATTTAGACTCCCTCTTTATCTTCTCTGCTCATGTTTTATGATGGTTTAAACAATAGTTTTTAGTTAAAAAGTTATTTTCCTCAGAACTCATATTTATTTCTATATTTCTTTCTGCTTCTGGTATTACTGCTTTGCTGAGGTCAAACTAGCTCTCATTCTTTTATAGAAAATCAGTTTATATCATTATTGTTAGTGGTTTAAAATGTGGCCATGTTTCTAGGTGTGTATATGTTTGTGTGTGTGTGCGTTTCTGTTTTAATAATTGTTTTCCATTCATCTAACTCAGCATAATATGAGCTTTTATAATTGAGACAACATTATTCTTTATTGTTTTAAGAAATTTTCTTTTTTGCTACTAATTTTTAAATTATTGAACCTGCTTTATTGCTAAGTAAAAATATAAATATTCCATAAGTAATTGAAAAGTCTGCAGATTTTTCATGTAGAATATTTACACCCTGTCCCTTAACTTGGCTTTCCTATTTTCCATCTCTTTATCTGACTGTAGTTTACACTGGTTATTTATCTCAAATTTGTCTTCTAATTTGCTGAGTCTCTCTTTACTTGGGTGTAAACTGCTGTTTCAGCATCTACTAAATTCTTTATTTCCGTGATTCCGCTTTTCATTTCTCTATACTGCTCTTTTTCAGTTCTACTTGATCATTTTGATAATCTCTTATTCTTTCCATTCTTTTAGTCTTTTATTTCTTTATACATATAAAACATTTTGTATCTTAAATCTATTTCAATATCTACATTTAGTTTGGTTTGATTTAGTAGCCTGTTATTTCTGCTGATTTTTACTCATGGTGACTTGTTTCCTCATGCATTTGATGTTTTCATTTTTATTGTGAGCTTATGTTTCCGGGAAATGGATCCGTATGCCTAGATGACTGCATTCAACAGAAAGACATGAAGAGAAAGCGCCATAAGTAGAGGGACGGGAAAGTGAAAATCCTGATGTAAGAACGCCAGCGTAGGTAGGTGGTTGTAGTTTAGGGTCAGTTAAAAGAGGGATTGGGATCAATAAGTGAAGAGAAGTCACCTTTCAAGGAATAAGTGAGTGAATGAGTGTGTGTTATGAGAGAAGACTTGAAAAGCCCTACCAGAAATGCAAGATCATCAGGTAAGTCATCTTTAGGAAGATTACTCTGGCAGCAGGATGGCAAATGGATTAGAAGGAGGTAAGGCAGAGACAGGAAATCATGGAGAAAATAGTAGTAAATGCCAGAGATACGGAGAGCCTGAACAAGTCAGTGATGAGATAACTGAAGAAAAGGGACATAAGAAAATTCAAGACACAGAGCTAAACTTAACCTTTTAAAAATCAACCACAGGGGTTGAACCTGGACCCATGACAGTGAAAGCCCAGAGATTTAACCCCTGGATTACATAGTTTTATTAATACAATTTATACATTTAATGTGGATAAGTACACATAAAGTGTCAGTTTCTCCACAGCCTTACCAACACTTAAGTGTCTAAAAAAAAAACAGTCATTCTGACATGTGTGAGATGATATCTCTTTGTGGTTTTGATTTACATTTCCCTGATGATTGACAATGTCAAGCATTTTTTCATATACCTATTGCCATTTGTGTGTCTTCTTTAGAGAAATGTCTATTCAAGCCCTTGGCCAATTTTTTAATTGAGTTATTAGGTTTTAAGTTTGTTGGGTTTTTTTTTCTCTTAAGTTGTAGGAGTTCCTTATGATTTTTGGAAATTAATGCCTTATATAATTTGTGCTAGCTTGCTTTTTCACTCTGTTGATCTTTCATTTGGTTTGTGGAAGCTTTTTAGTTTGATATATTCCCACTTGTCTATTTTTGCTTTGTTGCCTATACTTTTTTTTCCATTTATTTTTATTAGTTGGAGGCTAATTACTTTACAATATTGTAGTGGTTTTTGCCATACATTCAAAAGTACTGTTGCCTGTACTTTTGATGTCATATCCATGAACTCACAAAACAATGTGCTTTTATTTTGTTATGGAGCTAAGATATCACATATCTAAAATGTAATTCCTATCTGGTGATGATGTTACACCATTACACATAGTAAAATAAATTCAGATAAATAAATTTTAAAAAATAAAATAAATAAAAATCAACCAGTAATGCTCTCTTTCCAAAGATCCACACCAATGTTTTCATCCCCTTTCTAATACAGATAACATCCCAAAGCATTCAAAGTATATTTTACTTGGAAGACTAACATTCATTTCACAATCATAAATGTTAGACTATTGACGGTCATATACTACATGTCTTAGAAGACTTCAAGAAAACAGCCAGATTACAAGAACTTAATGTTTCAGGGGTATACTGTCTTGATCTGGGGAACTGTTCTCAGCTAATGAAAAAATGTTAAAAACTTGAAAGACGTTTTCAAGATTAAAGTTGCTAATGCCAAATTAATCAAGTAGCCAAATCAGAAAAGCTTTATTGTTTAGAAATATGATATTACAGAAAGCTGAAACATTTCAGTATACTGTTAGAGTTTTTCATTCTGTAACATAAACTTCTTTTTAATATTATCCTTTTGTAATAATATCTTAATCTGCACTATTAGTGGCAACACTTTGGACAACAGAAATACCCAAAGATGTTTACATCTTTCCCTAAAACTGCTTATCTAATTATTCTACCCAAAGTCATGAACCAAAGTCACATTTCTGACTTTACACTTGAGATCAACAGGAGCAATAATGATAATAGCTAAAATTCACTGAGGACTTAATATATTCCAGACAATGTTTACATGTATTAATTAATTCAACCTTCATGTATGCATACTAAGTCTCTTCAGTCGTGTCCAACTTTTGTGACCCTATGGACTGTAATCCAGGCTCCATGGAATTCTCTAGGGAAGAATACTGGAGAGGATTGCCATGCCATCCTCCAGAGGATCTTCCCAACCTAGGAACTGAGCCCGCCTCTCTAATGTCTCCTGCATTAGCAAGTGGGTTATTTCCCACTAGTGCCACCTGGGAAGCCCAATTTAATCTTCAGTCCTATGAGATGGGTTATAATTATTACTCACATTTTTAGAGATAAGAAAACTGAGATACAGAAAGCATAAGTCCATTACCCAAGGTCATGGCAGTGGGCATTCACCTGTGAAGTCAGAATTCCAATCCAAACATTCCTCTCATAACCACTCCACTCTACTGCCTATCTAAAAGTGTGGTTCATTACATTAGTATGTTTGGTTGAACTCTGTAGTTTTATGATGTTTGAAAGAGCTCTGCTAGAATCATCTTCATTTATATTACCTTCACTGTGGCCTTCTGTGTAATTCTCCAAAATAAAAACAATCTTCATTTGAAAACACAGATATTCTCTATGTGACAGCATGTGCATATTGTCATGCCCTTGAGCTAGCTAGTCATAAAAACCTTCAAAGATAATAACAGATTTTGTTGACAATAATAACCAGACTCAGAAATCCCTCAGCCCAGACTGGGGGTGGGGGTGGGGGTCAAGTTTGCAGGCCCAGTGGGAACTTCCTGAAGTTGCAAGTTACTGGTCAGAGAGCCCACGGCTCCTGCTCCCAGAGGCAGGTATGGCTCAAAGAAATTTAGACTCGTGGGTGTCAAAGAAATAACTGGACACCTCACTGAAGGGCAGCGGCCACCTGGCCACATGCAGGTCCTTTGCCCTGATGTTCAGCAAGCCTTTCCCACCTGGATTAGATACTGCTTCAAGTATCAGGGAGACCCTAAGAGCCAGACGTGTGGAGAATGCCACTTTCACACTGCTCCCAGACGCCTCTCTTTCAGGCCCCTCCTGGACATGGAGCCTGGCTGAGATCAGACTGGACCAAGGTCTCCTTGGACACAGTCACCTTGTCTAGTGACACTTGCTGGAAGCGCTCTCTGCTGCTTGTTGGTCCTCGGAAGCTCTCTTGACACTTGGCCTTTGCAAGCTCTCCCTTAGGACTTCACAGCAACTCTTAGAGCACATAACATGCTTTTTAGAAAAGCCTTGGGCTAGAAATTATGTCTGAAATTTTGCTACTAAAAGAAAATAAGACACGCAAAATGAGCCAGTGGATGCTTCCATGAACAAATCAGTGGCTGGTAGAGAGTTCAGGGACAGTCACATGAAAATTCATTTTTATTAGGTCACCTAAAATTAAAAAAAATATAAAATACACAGGGGGATTCTGCAGATCTTCCATATACTTTCAAGGTAGCATGTTTAAAATATATTAATTTCTCCATTTATTTGGTACTTACTGAGTACCAACAGCAGAGCAATGTAGAGACAAAGAAGACTCAGTTTTCAGGAAGTTTAAAATCTGATTAAGGAGGAAGACACTTATCCAACCATCTGTTCTATGAAGCAGATAAGAGCCTGAAAGCTAATACTTTTCATAATAGATGTTAAACTAATTACTTAAATGGATGGTGCATTTTGCTTTCTTTTCAAAGTGATGCAGTCAAAGCACCTGGTCAAGGATCAAGTTGCAGTCACCTCCTGGCTCCTAGCTTGGTCACAAGAAAGCCACCCTTTCCTGTCATAGTAGCTGGAAAACAGCAATCACTGTCAAAACAGTGAAAGTTATAATAGACCTGGGAATCTTGCTGGATGTTTTGTGAAAGAGAATCATTCACACTTTTACTTACCCAAAAATATATATTGAGAACCCACTGTCTTCCAGGACTCACCCCTGTGCTCTGGGGACCATGAAGTGGAAACAACAAAAAAGAAACAGGAAGTCTCTGCTTTCTTGGAGCTTGGGTTGAAGGGATAAATAAATGAGTGCATGTTTAATGCTTCAAGGTGATAAGGACCAAAGTCCAAATAGAAGAAAGCATCACTGTGGCTAGGAAGGCTGACCTTGGATATGGAGCTACCAAGCAGATTGTTGCCTGAGCATCAAGCCAACACTGGGAAGACAGGGTTGAAAGACAAAGAGCGGCTGACACTGATGGCATCACCTCACCTGGCTCTAATCTTGCCTGAAATGAAACGATGTGAGCAATTCGCCTTTTTGTTTAGGTCACTTGCCAATACCCCAGTCCTTGACGCTCCCATTTCTCATTACTCCACATATAATCAAACAACTACTAAGTTCTGAAAGTGTTCTTTACGTGCAGAGTCACTTCTTCCCTCTCACTGCCATCCTCCCACTTCAGTCCTTCTTACACCTTTAAAACGGAGCAACAGCAGAAGGCCTCAGGGTGCCTCCCAGAGGAAGTAGTGAAAGAGGAAGGACCACTCTCTGGCCGACAAAATCCATGCAAGTCGGCCCAGGCAGTCACTAAGCATCACCTCATCTAAGAAAATGGGAGGCTCTGGCATGTGGATGCTGGGAGTTGGGAGGGAGGGTAAGCAAAGGTGGGTAACCCAGTCTTATTCCTAGGAAACTGGGATGGTGATAAATATACAACATATGTCCTTTTCCTGCTCAAGTGCACAATAGTCTGCAGGATGTATCTTCCCACTCCTGCCTCACCTTACAACAAAATTCATGAGGAAAAGCATCTTTTTCTAGACAAACATGCAGCCTCTTTTCCAAAAACTGAATCCAATTAATATCACCTATAAGAACAAGTGAATTCAGTCAATAGCAATGCAAATCTCCCAAAGATCAGATTTTCAGATTTCTTAAAAGAGATCAGTAGCTCATCATGATAAAGCATAGTAAATTATGATAATGAAACATTTACTCTTATAATCTGGAAAATCGATATTATGTTTCTTAACCTTGTACCAGAGTTCAAAATAGATCATTCAACTTTCTCTAATTGGTAACTGACTCTGAGATTTGTCAATTCTACTGTGTTCTATGCCCCTCAATTTTTTTTTCAGAAATGTTCCCTGTAAATTTAAGAATGCAAAAAGTAATTGGTGTTTGCTCCCTTAAACTCTCTTAAATATATCTTAACTAAACTCTTCTTATCCTCTTCAGTCCACCAATTTTTTAACCCCTCACAGTGATGGAACAGTTCACACATAGAGAAGGATATGCTTGAAGTGTCAAGCTCACAGGTTTTCTTATCAGAACGTTCATGAATCAAAACAACATTGCAGAGAAGCCTAAGAATTACTCACACACAGCAGCTGGCTAGCTTGATGACGTTACACAGCTATTTATTTTTCCTTTTTATGTTGTATTACTTTTAGTGTCGCAATGTCCTTAATCTCAAGTTTTTTAATACCAAAAACTCAGCAAAGTAAAGCTACGTGACAAATCTTTAATTTTTATAATCTCCAAGCATTCAAGTAGATGTCAATAGATACATATTGTTTTTCTTAAATCAGCCAAATCTGAGACATTTAAATATTAACAGTTGTTAAAATATTTTCTTCTATAATAGTTTTGATAAAAATGACTTTCTCTGACTTGAATCAAATTATTGAATTATTTTCTAATGCTAATTGGATTCCCTTTATCATATCTACTGGCCCTTAATAGAAAATCCTACCAGCCATCCCTTAGTACTGTATTAACAGGAACCAGGACCCGGGAAGGCCTCAGAGGCAGGTTAAGTGCTGCTGGCTCTAAGGGTGACTGCATACCAGTACCCTAGAACACAGAATACCTCGGACACACGGAGGCGACAGTTTCACCTGGGTTCAACTGGGTCAGGACAGATGTTACATTTCTTGATTGCTCACATACTCAGAAATCCTAAGTAAATAATATTTGCTTTTGCATGGTAGTAAATAAGAAATAGTTCAATCCCACATAACTGGATTTTCACCTAATCCAATCTGTGCCTCTCTTATAACTATTGACAGTTTTTAATTCCATCAGCAGTTCTCTCTGCCCTACCAGAGAGAACTGTGTGTCTGTCCCCTAAGACCCACAGACATATCTGCACACATAAGTGCCATTCTGCCACTTCCCCACCAATTCACCATTCCTTATGTATTCATTCAGCTTAACCTTATCAAGCTCTTTGGTTGCCTGAGGATTTAAAAATGTTAAAAAATCTAATTACAACCTTGAGAGGAGCAGGGGCACCTGATCTGTGTCTCAAGGCAGCAGGTCACTCCTGTAATTCATCTAAACAGCAATATCATGCTTACTTCTAAACTCCAGAGAAACTTTCTATTGAGTCTTTAACACTGTAAGTAGTGAGATGATGCTGAAATGAGGATGTGGGAACACAAGGTCTAAATCACAGCATTATATGGCTACTGAGGTTATTTAAACTGTCACAGACTCAAAATAAGGGTGGGATATTATTTGGAATAAGCCCCTTTCTCCCACAGTGGTCCAGTGAACATGCAGCCTAAAAACCCCTTCTCTTCAGGTGACAGCAACCAAGGAGAGTGATGGAACCACAGTGACGTGTTACCAAAGCCACATCTCAGTAAAACGTGGGTGTGCATATGGTCTCAGTTGCTCAGTCATATCTGACTCTTTGTGACCCCGTAGACTGAAGCCCACCAGGCTCCTCTATCCATGGGATTCTCCGGGCAAGAATACTGGAATGGGTTGCCGTTTCATCCTCCAGGGGATCTTCCCAACCCTGGGATCAAACTCATGTCTCCTGAGTCTCCTGCACTGGGAGGTGGATTCTTTACCACTGTGCCACCTGGGAAGCCCTCAATAAAACTTAGGAACAGATAAATTTAAATATCTGATACACCATTTATCATATCACTAACATGACACATCTGAAAATATTATACTTGCCAGTTAAAAAAGCAAAGATTTTTCATGTTTCTCTCCATAAGTTAGGTATAACTAACACATCCTCCATGAGTATCATATCCTGGCATACTACTGAGTAAAAACTTAATAAAATCCATATTCTGGTAGGATACACCTTTTTTTTTTATTTGTGATTAACAGCCTTGGAGGAATTTTTTTTTTTAATTTGCCCATGAAATGGGCATCTATTTTTAAATAAAAATTATTTAGCTTAAATTTTCAAACTTTTAACTCCAAACTGCTTAAAATGTCAAGTACTTTCTGTTTCAATTCTATTTCAAATCAGTACACTGAAAATACCCATTACCTGGAAACCAAGGAGAGTATTTTCACTGTTTATTGTGAACCAGACTCCCTACTTTATTATTAAAAAGGGAAGTTTCCAATGAACCAGAAAGAAATTTTATTTTAAAGCAACAACCAAACTAAGCATATTTATTATCACAAAAGATTATATTTTTACCTACCAGATATGTGCAATCTGTATGTCAAAGCAATATTTTTAAAAAGTTAAAAACACAGCACATACAAATATAGAACAAATGTATGCTAAAGATTTATAAACTCATTAATGCCTAGTCCAGTAAGAGCATTTTGAGAAACTAGGAATTTACAAGCATTTCTAGAGGAAGGTTAGAATGATATTGCTAGGTTACATAAAGGCTGACCAATGCTCTACAGGGCAATACAACCTTTGTAGTTATCATGTGTACCTGATGGAAAAAGAAATCATCAATTATAATGTCCAAACTCTAATCAAATACTAAATGACCAAGTCAGACAAAGGTGTATTCTTCTAGATACTTAAACAATCATGTGCATCTATTAAACGATTTTCCTGCATAACGTCAGAAGACCATGCTATCATATTATCTGTAATTTTTTTATTTTGTATTGGAGTTCAGTTGACTTGCAATGTATTGATTTTTGCTTAACTTAAAAGTTGTGTATAATTGTTCTTAGCATATTGACTTTAAAACTATGCCATAGAACTCGAACTGGGAAAAACAAGCATGATATTTTGGAAGAATGTATTACACATGGTCTAATGGCATTCAGAGACAGGCAGACATGAGTAATTCAGTTTTTTAAAGTTACCCAACATTGTGCAAAAGACACTGAAAGCAAGCCGCGCTACAGCGGGCCACAGGTGGCAGGTGGAGTGGGAGCACTTCAGAAGTTACTCTAAAGAACGCTAGATGTTGAAGCCAAGCCTTTAAGGGCTCTAAAATGTAAGTAGGTGATCTAGAGGTTAATTTCATACTTGCTTTTCAGGATTTAAATCAGAACTTTAAACCCTGGCTCTATTAATTCCAAATTGTTTGAGCTCTTTTAAACTTTTATAAGTATACTTACATGTTGAAATTCTGATTTTGGTTTAAAGGGAAAGATTCAAGGTAAAACTTGCTCAGTTAACTGAGATTTTTGTTACTGAGAATATCCTTTATTTAGTACTTTTGAATTTTTTTTTTTATTAAGGGATCCCTGATTTGGTGGGCTTCCCTGTGGCTCTGTTGGTAAAGAATCTACCTGCAATGTGGGAGACCTGGGTTCAATCCCTGGGCTGGAAAGATTCCCTGGAGAAGGGAAAGGCTACCCATTCCAGTCTGGCCTGGAGAATTCCATGGACTGTATAGTCCACGGGGTCGCAAAGAGTCAGACACGACTGAGCGACTTTCCTTCCTTCCTGATTTGGTTGATTTCCTCAAAGGAGCAGATTTTCTTAAGCTCCAGTGTTCTCCACGAAACAGGTTTTCAGGTGTGGTAGGGTCACTGACAATCTGTCCTGAGTCCTTAGTCATTATGTCTGTTTGCTTAAAGAGTCTCCCCGAACTGCACAAGCTTCAGGCCCCCCAAGCACCGCTCTAGCCTTGCCTGTTAGCCCATGTTTATAGTCACATGGACTCAGTAAGGTGGTTTTTTTTTTTTGAGGTAAAAACTGCCACTGTTTTCCCTAAATTTTAAAAACATCCTGACCTCAGTATTTCTGAGAAGTTTATTCAAATATGATTTCTTTCTAAAGTCTGTTTACTAGTTTTTTGATTCTTTCCAGAAAGACTGAGCTCCCCATTGCTTACTATGCTTCTGTCCATATTCCATGCTCATTTTCCTCAACACATTTCACCACATCACAAACGGATTCCCTGTTTACTTGTTCCAGGGGCACATCCTCTGATAGGCTCGCTTCCTAAATCAAGGAACATATTACATATGGTCTAATGCCTTTCAGAAATGGGCAGTCTTAAATAATTCAATCAAAATATGCAACCAAAAAGTTGATATTTTCCTATTCGGATTATTTTTCCTCTTTCTCCCCAAAGATAAGGAAATTCATAAAGAAAGAGTAGATTCACAGGGATAATCCAGATTAATTTGGAGGAGCAGACTCACTTCAGATAAACGTTAAGCACACCATGAGACAAAAAGAAGCCTGCTCCAGCTGAAACATGAGCAGGATTTCAGTCCATGCCATCCACGGTGAAGACTCCTTTAAGGACTATACGGTCACAGCACACATAGCACGACCTGAGGCTGATGGTGAGACTCAGCAGTAAAGTATGTGATGGCACTTAGCAAATAACCACACAGGATCTGTGCCCACTGAGATGACAAAGAGCTCTGAAAACAATATCCTCAAGGAGGCACATGTGACAAACACACTATCAGACATTCACCTAAAGTCTCGTGATTTTACACTTCTTAGCAGTTGTAGCATTATGTCCAGTTCCTCCATTCTGCTTGCATTTACCTTTATACCAAATTCTTCAGGTTAATCATATTATTGGGTTAGGACAATTCATACAATGTGTCTCACTATTATACTAAATATATTATTTTTATTTCAAAATAATAATATTGTGTGATAATTTCTATTAGAGGAATATAATAATAAACTTTCATTAAAGATGATACAATAACACTTTAGCACATAAGGAAGCCAACCCTCCAATGAAGAAATGATTCAAATCTGATACAAATCTTCAAACTGAGGTGCTAATACATTTGTTGCTTAGATCAAGCATTAGCTATCACATGAAGATCACAGGTTTGTTTTCCATGTTGGCCAGCAACCCTCAATCATGGGCAGAGACCTCTCACACATATGTAGGAATTAAGAGAAGAGATATTGATGGATAAAAACAAATCCTGATTTTCACTCCTAAAACAGTCATTCAAATTGTATTCCCCACCTGCCATGGGCCAGAATATATCTTTTTCCCCCCTAATAACAAGGACACTTTCGACAAGGGAAGGAAACAAAATGAAGATTCTAGAGAAAATTACAAGGTGGAGTTGAGTGGGTCATACTCATTAAATTGAATCCCTTCGTCTATAAATGTCATCATTCATGTTAAATAATCACCATCAACAGCAGTTGAAATGTCTAACACAGGCTTCAGTCCTTTTTTCTTTTCAGTGGGGAGTAGGGTTAAGGAGGACAGCAACCTCTGGGAAAATAATTCAACTGTAAATTAACTTCCAATTGTGTTGTTCCTTAATAGGAAAGACTGACCATTACTCCTCAAAGTGATATGTGATCCAGGAAACTGATTTACAACACTAAATATGCAATCAAAGTATTGACATCTTCTTATTCAGATTATACCTCTTCTTCTCCTCCCCCTTTCCCCAAAGATCTGGAAATTCACGAAGAAATAGTAGATTCACAGGGATAATCCTAAAGCAGAGAGCTACTGCCTTCTTCCACTTGTGGCTCATAGTGGGAAGTAAGTGAACCAACCACTGTCTTCACATCTTCTCACAAACAGGACTCGAACTTGGGGTCTTTTTCTAACTTTCCTCTTCGGTTCCATTTAAGAGGAGAGCCCCACTTGAATAACACTTTCATCTTGACTAAGTACAGAAAGTTCTAGAAGGCAAACCAAGTAGCAGTGGATGATTTTTAAATATCAAGTCCTAGGTCAAAATCTGGAGATGCTGCCCATTCAACTTGTTTTATCTTCAAAAAGGCAGAGGTTTTATATATTCATATGTGTATGTGTGTGTATGTGTGTGTATGTGTGTATGTGTGTGTATGTGTGTATATGTGTGTATGTGTGTATATGCATGTGTATGTGTGTATGTGTATATGTGTGTGTATATGCATGTGTATGTGTGTATATGTGTGTATGTGTGTATGTGTGTATAGTGTGTGTGCATGTGTGTGCATGTGTGTATGCATGTGTGTATGTGTGTGTGCATGTTTGTGCATGTGTGTATATGCATGTGTATGTGCGTATATATGTGTGTGTATGTGTGTATATGCATGTGTATGTGTGTATATGTGTGTATGTGTGCATAGTGTGTGTGTGTGTGTGCATGTGTGTATGCATGTATGTGTGTATGTGTGTGTGCATGTTTGTGTATATGCATGTGTGTGTGTGTGTGCATACATACATACATAGAGTCCATGGTTTGGGGTCTTTAGAAACATTACTCTCTCCATGAAGACTTTTCCTGACTTAAAACTTCCCATTAATTGTAAAGATTCATTTCAAAACATGGGTAATTTCTGAGATGCCAAATGTTTCAAGCAAGTCTTATATCTTGAGAGGATGTCTTATGGCAGAATCTCACCCAGGCTGACCCGTCTGTATGATTTACTACTGAGAACAAGTTGTAAACAGAGCAAACATGTCTCTGGATCCTTTGGGGGGAAAGATCTGTACCTTTTTAAATTTTACAAGCAGTTATCATTAATTTCTTATTAGGGCTCAAAAATATTTCATTTTTGTTAGTTTTAAAATCCTGTCTGAAAGGATTACTTGAGTTCTTAAAATATTTCTTAGGAATAAAAAGGTTAGCCATCAAAAGCCTTGAGCAATGCTGATGTTTATTTCTTCTTCATAAGCCTAAATCCCATCCAGGTGGCAAACTCCTTTTTAGAATTTCTCAAATGATGGGACAGGACTGAAAAACACAAAAACAAAACTCTACCTTGACTTAAGTAATAACAAATTTCAAATACATGCTTGAAACACTTTGCTTGTATATAAATCTACATATACAAACAAACACCTCACAAACATTCTAGAGTTAAGGAAAAACCCAGTTGATCCAATTAGCTAGTATGGATTATAATGAGATCCACTGGCCTTTGAAGCTATGGTTACAAAAGATACTGTCAAATGTAATTACCAAGGAATTATCACTTTGTGTAGTCTCTATGAACCTTTAAGTCTGCAAAGTCATTTAAATATATACTTCACACTTGATCAACTGTAACAGCCATCTGTGTGGTAATCAAGGATTTTAACTATAGAATCTCAAATGTTCTTAACAATGCAAATTTACATAGGTACTTTTAATTCACTGAACTTTAAAGAAGAGTACTAAATACATCTAAATAAAACAGAGGCTGAAAAGTTAAAACTAGCAATGATATTTGAAGAGTCAGCCAGAGATCCAGGTGGCCTGAGCTGGGAGACACAGCCAACTCAGAAAGGGATGTCTGCCTGGCTACTCAGACACGGAGCACCTCAGAGCAAGTGACTGTTAAAAAAAGATGCTCAGTATGAAGAACATTATACCTCTGTGGATTTCGGGAGACAAAACACAAACAGAAAAAAATAAATATACAAACAACTGATCTTGCCAGTATCTTGTAATCACATCTAAGGAAACAGGAAAGGCAGCTCAGAACTCTGCTTAGCTTACAAGGGAAGGACTGTTGAAGCTGCTTCCTTTAAGGAAGAGTGACCTCCAGTGACTTTAATTGCACCTCAGGGTACTGCATTCAATTATTCTACAATTCCTTCATACTAGCAAATCATTCAGTACTAGTCATTTTTAAGTTCTCAGCAAAGTGACAAAGTGACTGCAGGACCTAGGATTTCATGTAAATGCCCTCATTTTAATTAACTCATGGAAGTTGTACACAAAGATAACTAAAATTGTGTCTGAAACAGGGCAGGATTTGCTAATGCTCATTTTTAGGAGTGACTCACATAATATGGCATTAAATGAGCTAATACTAAATGATGACAGCACAAAAGTATCACAGACTGGATATACGGATGAATGTTGGAAGGGTAACTGTATTTGTACAAAATGCTTTTCACTTTAGCGCAAACTTCACCGTGAGGGCAGAGTCGTTTCCCCTCCCCCACTCCAGCTAAATCTGGATATCCAGAAACAAGGTCAGTTTCTAACATACCTACTAGCACTTTCTTGAAATGCATACTAGCTTACCTTACTCCCTACAACTTGATTTTTTAAAAATTATTCAAGGGAATAGGGTGTGGAAGGAGGGCATGGGGTCTTTCTTAAAATCTCTCAAGGAAAGAAAAACCCTGTGATGGAGATTTTAATCTGAATAACACTTGGAAAACTTTTTCTGATTTTCAGAGTAAAATGCCCTGAGGTCAGCTGAATCGGTTTGGCTAGCATCTTCATATCACTCACCGTGCTAGTTCAGAACTGAGGGGTTAACACATCTTCACGGAACCAACAAAATCAGAAACACAACAGATCACAATATACAAGCATGTACACTTGCAAATGAACCTGAATGGCAGGTTTTACTTTTCCTTTCAGCAAAAGCCATCTACCTTTGACGGGTCCATCCTTACCGGAATTCTGACTATCCAGGTTCGCCATCTGAGCTCTGCTGCGGAGCCCGCCGCCTGTGCAGCGCCGGAGTTCTCGGTACCCAATTCCGCAGAGCTCCAGCGGCAACCGTCTATGCTAATGCAGGACCCGGCCAGGCCGGCCAACGATTTTCTTTCTTACAGAAATCCAACAAAATGCATTGGTATTAAAAAGAAATAAATGACCACATTGGCATGATCTTCTCTCCTTTCTCTCTCTGGTCTCTGTCCGCCTCAATATTCTCATGCTAATTTTAGGTTTTACTAGAACTTGAGCTTTCTCAATGAATATTCAAAACAACAGCACAGAGGCAAAATTCAGCTCACAGACAAAAAGTCAAACAGGCTTTGTGTTTCATAGACCCGACAAGTGGGAAAACCATTGTAAACCGTCCTATCCAAGCGTTGGGACTTGGCGATGTTTTTTAAATGCCTCATTTTCAGAAACAGGACAGCTAGTCCATTTGTAAATTCAATTATTATTATTGTTTAATAACACGAATTCTAAGTTGTCAGCATAAGTTTTAAAAGACGTGCTGTACTCACAAGTATTCCCTGCTGCTAATGTACTCCAGGGCCGGGCAGACAAAAGAAAGAGCATCCTGAGAAAGCTTCCCGCGACAGGGTCCATGCTCCAAGTCGCCGGGGCTCCCCCACCCCAAAAACCCAGGGTGTCCGGGCAGGTGCTCTGCGCTGGGGTCTGCCTGCTCCCTCCCTCGCGGGGTCGCCAGCGCTTCCTGCTCAGCTCTCGGCGAACCCGAGCCCGCGCAGCCGGCGGGGCGGGAGCCCCAACCTGCAGCCACGCCCCCAGCCCAGCCCCCCACCCCCACTCCACCGGCTCCTGCCGCGCTGGAGCTCCGCGAGGCCCGGGCGCCCCTGGCGGTGGCGGGCGGAAGTGCGAGTCAGATGGTTGAAGGTCTTCGACCTGAACTCTCTACAGAGGACGCTGGGGAGGTCGCTCTGGATCCGAAGTCTTAGCTCCTTCACCCGCAGGTTTCCCATTCTCGGCAGCTGAGCGGGTCAATGGGCTTCAGTCTAAGGAGACCGAGCTTCACCATGGGGACGATGCTTGAGCACGCGCACTGATGGTAGGAAAAGTGTTTTTTTGTTGTTGTTGTTTTTTTAGTTGAAAAGAAGGTTAGGACACGTAATCAGGTTTGAAGGAAATATTTACATGTATTGAGAACTGTTGCAAAAAAGACTTTTTGCTTTCTCATTTAATGATTCGTGTTTTTAAAAACCCTATTATAGTAATCATTTAAAAATATGTAGCGTTATATATACAGTGTTATATATCAAAACATATTTCAATAAAGGGGAAATAAAAATTAAATACATAATTTTAAAAAACTACCCCACTGCTACTATAATGTCATCATTTTATTATGTGTATTCCTACTTGGAGATTTGAGAGTTATGGTCTGCAGATACAGAAAACTAAACACTGGCACCCTGGGAGAAGGAATCTTATTCCAAACATCATCATGGAAGTGACCTTATATTAAGGAGGTAAATTGAATACACTTAATTGATGAATGAAGAGTTTTGTATCAACTTCTGTATACTGTGTGTGTATTGCTTTTCACTCAAATTCTTCAATAACAATTCCCCAAAGCATCATACTAAAAAGTAAAGCAATGTAAAAGGCATCACAAATAAATAAAGATTTCAGAGTATACAGATAGAGGCCTGTTGTTCCATGGAGTCAGAAGGATTTCAAGATCCATGACTTTGAAATAAGCCTGGCGGCCTCCTCTATTTTCTGAAGAGGCTGCCAGCAGGTGTAAATGAAGGCAGTGTGAACATAGCATCACTAGGGTCAATACTCTCCTAAAACTGGGACCAGGCTCATAGCGATGTGCTGAGACTTATGAACAGGCTCCAGGCATTCTTGCACCATCCAAACTGATCGGAACATGAAAGGAACTTTAGCTTTGAGCAGGGCATTATATGCCTGAACACAAAGCAGAGAAGGTGTTTCTATTATTTCTCTTCTGCAACCTGAGTAAAAAACAAAACGGGAATAGAAAATGAAAATAACTTGGAAAGGTCACAAGAATTTACAAGTAGAACTGCTGAGAATTTGCCCAAGTATGGAGATTCTGATCTCAACTTTCTAGATTTTCCATTCCTATTCAGGGCTCCTGGGAGTCATGAACTCTTCCCACCCAACCAGCCACCCCATTAAGCAACAGGCCTGGGGAAACACTGACAGCAAATCTTGCTTGAAGGGTGCATTTAGAACCTTGAAAAAAGACACAAGCAGTAGAATGGCCTGCATTCATTAAACACACATATTTTCAGTATCTACTACATATCCCAGGACCTGAATATTTTATTTCTAATTTTAAAATAATGATTTACATTAAGTGTTCATTATTTTTTAAAGCCTATACACCAGTCTGTGTTTGATCTAAATAGATGGTCACAGCATTCCTTTGAAGTAAATGTTATATGCCCATTTAATGGATAGGCAGACTAACTTCAGAGAGTTTAAAGGATGTGTCACAAAGCAAGTCAGACTTAAAACCAGATCAGCTGAGCTCTGAAACCCCTTCTCATGGGCCCTAAGGTGTCTGAAACAGAAAAGTTGTCAGCTGTGAAAACGTTTCATCTTTAACAGGAAATCCATTTAAAATAGGTTAGTAGACACCTCTATAATTAAAACCAATTAAATTAAAACCCAAAAAGGGCAATGCTGCTAAATTACTTGAGCAGGCATTCGGGATGGAGTTTCACAAATAAAAGATGAAACAACATACAAGAGATTGAGACTTGCAGCAGATGCCCTTGTGCAGTGTACAACATCGATCTCTGGACAGACATCAGCTCTGGAGCCACTGCATGACCTTCTAAGACAAGGGCCGCCCTAAGTGAGGAAGGCTGAAAGCAGTGCCCAAAGCGGGGACTTGCTAGAAGACAGCTGATGGAAAACTCCTGGTTTTACCCTTTAGAGCTGCCTTCTTTAGTCGAGTTTCCCCAGTGGCTCAAACATAATCTGTCTGCAATGCAGGAGACTCGGCTTTTATTCCTGGGTCGGGAAGATCCACTGGAGAAGGGAATGGCAATCTACTCCAGTGTTCTTGCCTAGAAATCCCAGGGGCAGAGGATCCTGGCGGGCTACAGTCCATGGGGTCCCAAAGACTGGTACACGACTAAGCAACTAACTCTTTCTTTAGTTGGAGACTTTGTGGCTTCACTTTTCTTGTTTGTAAAATGGTGATGATAACCAATCACAGAACCATTGTGAAATTACAGATATGAAACCCCCCACGAACTGCTGCAGCCTACTGAGCATTCCATATGCCAGCCACACAGCTGCCCTGGGAGCTGATACCCGCCTGTGAGACCCTCTCCAAGGCAAACCACTCAATATCATGGTAATCATTATAGGTGACTGGAATGCGAAAGTAGGAAATCTAGAAGCACCTGGAGTAACAGGCAAATTTGGCCTTGGAGTACAGAATGAAGCAGGGCAAAGGCTAATAGAGTTCTGCCAAGAGAATGCACTGGTCATAGCAAACACCCTCTTCCAACAACACAAGAGAAGACTCTACATGTGGACATCACCAGATGGTCAACACTGAAATCAGATTGATTATATTCTTTGCAGCCAAAGATAGAGAAGCTCTATACAGTCAGCAAAAACAAGACGGGGACCTGACTGTGTCTCAGGTCATGAACTCCTTATTGCCAGATTCAGATTGAAATTGAAGAAAGTGGAGAAAACCACTAGACCATTCAGGTATGACCTAAATCAAATCCCTTATGACTATACAGTGGAAGTGACAAATAGATTTAAGGGACTAGATCTGATAGACAGAGAGCCTGATGAACTGTGGGCGGAGGTTCGTGACATTGTACAGGAGACAGGAATCAAGACCAGCCCCAAGAAAAAGAAATGCAAAAAAGCAAAATGGCTGTCTGAGGAGGCCTTACAAATAGCTGTGAAAAGAAGAGAAGCAAAAAGCAAAGGAGAAAAGGAAAGATATACCCATTTGAATGCAGAGTTCCAAAGAATAGCAGACAGAGGTAAGAAAACCTTCTTCAGTGATCAGTGCAAAGAAATAGAGGAAAACAATAAAATGGGAAAGACTAGAGATCGATTCAAGAAAATTAGAGATACCAAGGGAACATTTCATACAAAGATGGGCTCGATAAAGGATAGAAATGGTATGGACCTAGCAGAAGCAGAAGATATTAAGAAAAGGTGGCAAGAATACACAGAAGAACTGTACAAAAAAGATCCTCATGACCCAGATAATCACGATGGTGTGGTCACTCACCGAGAGCCAGACATCCTGGAATGTGAAGTCAAGTGGGCCTTAGAAAGCATCACTATGAACAAAGCTAGTGGAGGTGATGGAATTCCAGTGGAGCTATTTCAAATCATAAAAGATTATGCTGTGAAAGTGCTGAACTCAATATGTCAGCAAATTTGGAAAACTCAGCAGTGACTACAGGACTGGAAAAGGTCAGTTTTCACTCCAATCCCAAAGAAAGGCAATGCCAAAGAATGTTCAAACTACTGCACAATTGCACTCATCTCACACGCTAGTAAAGTAATGCTTAAAATTCTCCAAGCCAGGCTTCAGCAATATATGAACTGTGAACTCCCAGATGTTCAAGCTGGATTTAGAAAAGGCAGAGGAACCAGAGATCAAATTGCCAACATCTGCTGGATCATCGAAAAAGCAAGAGGGTTCCAGAAAAACATCTATTTCTGCTTTATTGACTATGCCAAAACCTTTGACTATGTGGATCACAATAAACTGTGGAAAACTCTGAAAGAAATGGGAATACCAGACCACCTGATCCACATCTTGAGAAATCTGTATGCAGATCAGGAAGCAACAGTTAGAACTGGAACAACAGACTGGTCCCAGTTAGGAAAAGGAGTATGTCAAGGCTGTATATTGTCACTCTGCTTATTTAACTTATATGCAAAGTACATCATGAGAAGCGCTGGGCTGGAGGAAGCACAAGCTGGAATCAAGATTGCTGGGAGAAATATCAATAACCTCAGATATGCAGATGACACCACCCTTATGGCAGAAAGTGAAGAAGAACTAAAGAGCCTCTTGATGAAAGTGAAAGAGGAGAGAGAAAACATTGGCCTAAATCTCAAGATTCAGAAAACTAAGATTATGGCATCTGGTCCCATCACTTCATGGGAAATAGATGGGGAAACAGTGGAAACAGTGAGAGACTATTTTTCTGGGCTCCAAAATCACTGCAGATGGTGACTGCAGCCATGAAATTAAAAGACACTTACTCCTTGGAAAGAAATTATGACCAACCTAGACAGCATATTAAAAAGCAGAGACATTACTTTGCCAACAAAGGTCCATCTAGTCAAGGCTATGGTTTTTCCAGTGGTCATGTATGGATGTGAGAGTTGGACTATAAAGAAAGCTGAGTGCCGAAGAATTGATGCTTTTGAACTGTGGTGTTAGAGAAGACTCTTGAGAGTCCCTTGCGATTTCCCTGCAAGGAGATCCAACCAGTCCATCCTAAAGGAAATCAGTCCTGAATGATCATTGGAAGGACTGATACTGAAGCTGAAACTCCAATACTTTGGCCACCTGATGGGAAGAACTGACTCCTTTGAAAAGACCCTAATGCTGGGAAAGATTGAGGGCAGGAGGAGAAAGGGATGACAGAGGATGAGATGGCTGGATGGCATCACCGACACAATAGACATGGGTTTGGGTGGGCTCTGGGAGTTGATGAAGGACAGGGAGACCTGGCGTGCTGTGATTCATGGGGTCACAGATTTGGACAGGACTGAGTGACTAAACTGACTGACTAATTGTGAGACCCTCACAGCCTCTCAGCACCTGTGATCCTCAGCTTCGTTGTCTGTTTCATAAGATAATAGAAGTCTTACCAACAGAGGACCAATCCAAAGGCTACGTGAGAAAGTGGAATGTCAAGTACTTACACCACGTGTGTTCACAGGGACCTGGGTCAGATAGAGCTGTGGACACAGAGGAGAGAGGAAGCCTAACAGAACCACCAAGTTCTCCAAGCTGAATCCCTGCAGGCCAGGGATAGTCTGCCACATTCCCTGACCACTTTTCACACACTCTGTTCTTTCATATAAGAAGGTTGATGGATAATCAACAAGGACCTACTGTATAGCACAGGGAACTCTACTTAACATCTTGCAATAACCTATATGGGTAAAGAATCTGGAAAAAAAGAATACATGTCTATTTAACTGCATCGCTTTCCTGTACTCCTGAAACTAACACGACTCCAATATAAAATTAAACTCAATGCTTTAAAAAATTGAAAAAAAAAGATGAAGAAAATGCGTAGATAGAATCTCGCACATTTCTATAAGTGATGATTCAGACTCTAAAAATCATGGGGGTGTGTGTGTATGTATGACTGCAGAGTTCACACCAAACAGAAAAGAGGACTTGAAATCAGCAAGAGTCACAAAATAGAAGACAAGAAATCAACTGCAGATGTTCAGAAGTGTGTGTACTCTCATAGGTGTAAAAGCAGACAGGCTGCCTAGGAAAGTATATGTTGACTGGAACTACACCGGTAGCAACTCCTGACTGAAGTCTTCTGGTTCCCTGCTTCCTGCTCCCTGGGAGCTGTCTGTGCGCTCAGGACTCCCTACCCAGAGAGGAGGAAAGGTCAGCTTGCCCACCCGAATGAAGTCTTTTCCCAGTGCTCTCCATAGACCAAACATGACTCCATCCATTTTCTTCTTCATTCAATAGTTTTCTCCCTATAAATTATTTCTGCATGTTTTATTTAAATCTGAAAATATGCTTAGCTTTACTCTGGTAATGGGAACTGTTTTGTCATTAAATCCTCTGAAAGTTAGAATACTGTGAATAATATGTAATAGTATTTCTATTAGGAGTAATTTTTCCCATAAGCCCCCAGGCAACAAATCCTGAAGAACAATAATAGAGAGACAGACTCCAGTGAGAACAAACGTCACAGGCACAATATAAAATGCACAGTGCGCAGCGTCTTTGCAGGTTCTCTCCAATGAGCTGTGTTTTCTATAATTAGTCCTTGGAAGCCGGGGTTTTAACAACCAAAGGATAATGCTTCTAATCATGTAAATCTCAGCTACAGGAATTGTCAACCTCATATTGTTACCCGAAAAACTGGGTCTGCCTGTTGGTGGATGTTGAGCTTAAAAAACACAACCAAGGCAAAGAGCAGAAGAAAGAAAGGTTTATTACTTGCAGCAGGTGAGCAGAACACCCGCAACAGGCACCAAAGCAAAGTCTCCCGGAAATGTCCTCCCAGCAAAACGGGGAAGTTTTATATTAAGGGTGATAACAGTCTGAATTCTTTTTTCCACTTAAGATCCTTAATTACTGAGACCTGTTCAAGGGCAAGTATTCTGGCCAGACTTTGATTAGAAATGACTTGGACCAAAAATGGTTTCTCTTATGTCAAGAAAGCTATGCCATCATGAACCCCCTACCTTATCTGCTTACAATATTTCTTTCCAGTTCAGCCCTCTTCAATCTAGTAAGACTTTGGGAGACTAACACTGGTATCTGAGATAGATACTGGTTTCTCTGGTGACTCAGCAGTAAAGAATCCTGTAGCAGCAGGAGATGTGGATTCAATCCCTGGGTCGGGAAGCTGCCCTGGAGAAGGGCATGGCAATCCACTCCAGTATTCTTGCCTGGAGAATCCCATGACAAGAGAAGCCTGGTGGGCTACAGTCCATGGGGTTACAAAGAGTTGGACATAGCTAAAATGACTAGCACATCTAAAATAAATACTGGTATCTAAGATAGGAAAATCACAGCTAAGATCTTAAAGTGTAAAAGCAATACTTCTTGGTATTTCCAAAAATGCTTAATAAACATTTCATATGATTGCACACAGATAAACAACACAGATACTTTTCCTGACATTCTGCCACAAATAGAATCAGAGAAACATAAAATTCAAATGAAATACAGAGTCAGCTAGCCAGCATTCCACCCAAGTCAACCACCACAGTCTCCAGTATCATCTTGCACACATGCCCACAGATGGCAGTAGCTAAGGTGCAAACATGTAAAGAAAGGGAGGTTCTAGAGCCTCCTTCAGTCACATTACAAGGAAGGATAAATTCACAGAATCAACAACATGAGCGCCCAGGGAAAAATATCCTTTTGATTCAATTTTTTAGAAATTAAGATATACTCTTTAAACAAAATTTCTAATTTTATGAAAGGCATAAGGATAACAGTTTTTCTTTACTTCTATTGGGAAGGAAGAGGGAGGCAGAGTTGAGTGTATCCTTCAAAGTTCTTTCCTAATTTAAAATCAAAATAGACATCTATCTGATCTTGATATAAGAATTTTTCTATTGAGGTATAATTGACATAGAACACTATATTAGTTTCAGACATACAATTCAATCATTTCATATTTTTCAATATTGCAAAATAATCATCACAGTAAGTCTAGTTAACACCCATCACCATATACAGAGATATATTTTTTCTTGTGATGAGAACTTTTAAGATTTACTCTCAGCAACTTTTAAATGTGCAATACAGTATTGTTAACTATATTTGCCATGCTATACATTACAGCCCATGTCTTGTCTATTGATAACTGGAAATGCATACCTTTTGAACCCCCTTCACTCACGTCACCTACTTCCCACCCCCACACTCCAGCCTCTGCCACATAGCCTTTGGAGTTACTGTTTTCCTCTTTTTTCCTGTATGAATACACAGAAGTGAAATTGTTGTATCATTTGGTATTCTCAGTTTCAATGTCTTGAGGAAACTTCATATGAGTTTCCATAGTGGCTGCACCAATCTGTGTTCCCACCAAGAGTGCACGGGTGTTCCCTTCTCTCCACATCCTTGTCCACACTGGTTATTTCCTGTCTTTGGACGATGATCACACCAACAGCTGTGAGGTGATAGCTCTTTGTGGTTTTGATCTGTATCTCCCTGATGATTAGTGATGTTGAGCATCTTTTTCTATACATGCTGGTCATCTGTGTGTGTTCTTTGGAAAAACATCTATCTAGATCCTCTGCCCATTTTTAATTAGATTGTCTGTTTGCTATTGAGCTCCATGAGATCTTACTGTATATTAGATATTAGCCCTTTATCAGATACATTATTTGCAGATATTTCCCCCACACAACTGGCTGCCTCTTCATTGTGTCGATGGCCTCCTTCACTGTACAAAAGCTTCTTAGTTTGGTGTAGTGTCGCTTGTTTATTTGTACTTTTATTGCCTTTGCTTTTGGCATCATATATAAAAAATCATGGCCAAGACTAATGTGCAAGAGCTTCTTGTGTATGTTTTATTCTAGGAGTCTAATGATTTAAGGTCTTACATTCAAGTTTTTATTTCATTGAGTTATTTTTTGTGTATGATGTAAGATAGTAGCCCAGTTTTATTCTTTTGGGTATGGCTGTCCACTTCTCCCAACACCATTAATTGAAGAGATTGTCCTTTCCCATTGCATATTCTTGGCTCCTTTGTGATAAATAAATTGATTATATCTGTGTGGATTTGTTTTGGGGGTCTTGATGCCATTCCTTTAATCAATGTACCTGTTTTTATACCAATACCATACCATAGTTTTGTAATACAATTTAAAGTCAGGAAGCATGATACCTCCAGATTTGTTCTCTCTCAAGATTGCTTTGGTTATTCAGGTCTTTTGTGGCTCCTTACATATTTTAGGATTTTTTTTTCTCTATTTCTGTGAAAATTACCATTGGAATTTTGATAGGAACTGAATTGAATCTGTGGATTGCTTTGGGTAGTATGAACATTTTAACAATAATTCTTCTGATCTATGAGCCACAGAATATTGTTCCATTTATTTCTGTGTTCTTCAATTGCTTTCATCAATGTCATAGATTTCAGAGTACAGGTCTTTCACCTCCATGGTGAAATTTATTCATAGGTATTTTATTTTTTTGATGCTATGCTTAATTTTTTTCCTAATAGTTCATTATTAGTGTATAGGAATGCAACCAATTTTTGTATATTGATTTTTTAGTCTGAAACTAGAGTTGTTTATTAGTTCTAAGAACTTTTTGGTGGAGTATTTAGGATTTGTATGTATAATAACATCATCTGCAAATATTGAGAATGCTACTTTTTCCTTTCTAACTGGATGCCTTTGATTTCTTGCCGAGTTACTCTGAGTAGGACTTCTAATACTATATTGAATAAAAGTGGCATCTGTGGACATCCCTCTCTTGTTCCTAGTATCAGAGGAAAAGCTTTCATTGAGCATAATGTCAGTAAAGGGCTTATCATATAAGGGCCTTTTTGTTTTATATCCCATCTGACTATTTCCCACCTGGCAACTTCACTTACTCCCCATTTTCACTTAAAATTGTATCAGAAACTTTGAAACATCTTGCTTTCTTTCAGTTTCATCTTGGTTTAGATAATAGAAATGTTTAACATTTTTTTAATTTAGTTCAAGTAATCACTGCATAATTCAAGTATATTCAAAAGCAAATAGACTCTAACTTGTAATAGCAAGTTCTGATATAAATGCCACTAGATGATACTCTGAGTATGTGACATGAGCTGGATGACTTTTTAATTACAGGAATTTGTAGCTTTTGCAAAAATAACTACTGTTTAAAATGCTTTTCTAGATGTTTTTGTCTTATCATAGAAATACATGCTTGTATGTACAAGTATAATTGGCTTAGACAAGTGTTAATAACAATTCCCTACACACACACACAGACACACACACAATTCCATTGTTCTATTGTTTTGTCATTGACATAATGATGATAACTGTCTTTCCTCATGTCCATACACACATTTATAAGATTAGGTTCATTTTCCTTGTATTGTGATTACAAAATGATGTTATTCCTCAGTTTAAACTAGGTTAAATTTTTGCATTTCCATTTTTCATTTCCATAAAGTGATTTCATGTGTGGGAAATGAAATACTATTTTTGCCTGTCAGTCGAAAACCACTTTGAATCCTATATTGGTCTCCTGTGGTAAACCTTTAAGATTTCTTTTTTATCTGGTAACATTTTCTACATGGTTGACTGTATTAGTTACATTAATTAAGTAACAAATGCCCACCTACCTTATTGAGGTGGATATGCTTTTAATCCACAAACACAGATCAAAAGAAAGAAATGATTATATTACTAGAGTAAAAAACAAAAAGTGGTATCTCTAGTTGGTTTTTTTGTAAAGAATGATTTAAAAGCAGTACCTTGAAACTGGGAATCTAAAGTCAGTCCTTTATCTGGAGGCTTAAGTAACTGTACCTGCCAGGAAATAGACCAGAGCCTTGCCTCTCACTTCCCACTCCCTTTCATGTGTTTCAATTACAGGGAAGGTCAATGGTGCTGAACAGTCCAGGTATGAAGGCACCTTTCATTATCTTCCCCGTCAGGAAGTCCCCAGAGCCCATCAGCCTTCCCTCCGTGTTTACGGGGAAAGATACAGTGCTCCCTCACACCCCAGAGAACATGAGAACTGACTTCTCAGTCTAGCAGACCTTTACCGATGTTTTCTGCAAAACAATTTTGCCCGTTTCAGAGTCAGCCTGGAATGTAATTTGAATTTGAATACCAATATCATTTAGAATGACTGAAATAATGCCTTAATCTTATGAGATCAGCAAACTAGTTTGTATAGTCACATTTTTCTAAATGTTAGCTTTAACTGTGTTTATTAATCAAGCAAGCACAAAGTATACAAGTAGAATTTTTCTTTGGATTTTTTATGCTGAATGAATTGAAATAATTGGGATATTAAAGAACAAAAGAATAGTAATGAACATATATGCATGCATACTAAGTTGCTTCAGTGGTGTCTGGCTCTTTGCAACCCTATGACTGTAGCCCACCAGGCTCCAGAGTCCATGCGGATTCTGCAGGCAAGAATACTTGAGTGGACTGCCATGCCCTCGTCCAGGGGATATTCCAGACTCAGGGATTGAACCTGGGTCTCTTGTGTTTCCTGCATGGGCAGGCGAGTTCTTTTCCGCTAGGGCTACCTGGGAAGCCCAAGGAACATATGTGCACTAAAGCACTGACTCTGTACTAGGTCAGCGCTCTTCTGTATCATGTCATAACGCCACCAAACACTGAAATTTAGGACAATCTATAGGTGTCCTCTATGACTCCTCTTCTCTGAATATTGTCCTCCATGTAGACTCCATCGGGATTCACCTTACCTAGAAACAATAGGTAACCTATGAACAGGGAAGATGTTCAGGAAATGGAAATAAAGTTCAAGCTCCAGCAAACTTTTCTTGCCAAGTTCAGATGTGCTTGTATTTAGCCTGAGACAAAAACTTTGTTCCCTTTCCTCATTAATGTTCCTAACCTGCGACAAAGGCTATTGTAGGAAAGGCAACATGGCCCTAAATTTTCCCTCATCCATTCTCTAAGAACTTCCATTTTCCAGAGAAGACTGTGATCTAGAAAAGGACATCAAACTCCAGATTAAGGTGGGATAGGTGGAAACACGACCATTGGGATGGGGTTGCCAGGTAAGGACACTATGCCCAGATAAGCTTGAATTTCATATAAATATGTAGTTTGGGAAACATGATCAACATATAAATATATAAAGGGCTTCCCAGGTGGCACTAAAGTGTTAGTCGCTCAGTCATGTCTGACTGTATGCAATCCAGTGGACTATAGCCCACAAAGTTCCTCTGCCCATGGGATTCTCCAGGCAAGAATACTGGGGTGGGATGCCATTCCCTTCTATAGGAAATCTTCCCAACCCAAGATCGAATCCAGGTCTCCTGCATTGCAGGCAAATTCACCACCTGAGCCACCAGGGTCTGCCTGCCAATGCAGAAGACACAAGAGACTGGGTTCAATCCTTGGATTGGGAAGATCTCCTGGAGTAGGAATTTGCTACCCACTCCAATATTCTTGCCTGGAAAACTCCATGTACAGTGGAGCCTGGCAGGCTACAGTTCATGGAGTCACAAAGAGTCAGACGTGACTGAGCACACACACACACATAAACATTTAATATAAATCTGGTAACTCAGTATTTGACTGCACCACACAGATAAAAGATGCTCTTAAAAAGGAGGGTCATAGAGAGGGAGTATAAAAAATGAATGTGAAATTTCAGAGTTTTTTCTAGGGCAGGAGTCAACAAACTCTGGCATGGGATCACATCTGCTTTGTTACTATCTAAAGTTTTTTTGAAACACCACCATACCCATTTGATAGGTATAGTTCAAAGCTGCTTTCAGTCTACAGTGTCAGAGTTCAGTGGTTGCAGGCCAACAGAGCCCCAAATATTTACTATCTGGCCCTTTAAAAACAGCAAAAAAAAAAAAATCTCTTGTCCCAGTTGAACTCCTAAAATGACACTGTCATCCTAAATACTCACTATTTTCCATCTCTAATGAAAGACTTCTCTCCAGAGTCATGCTGGATATTATAAAACTGAAAATATGTAGGCTATTAAATAAACAATATCATTTTACTCAATGAGTTTAAACATAAGGCAATTTTGTCACTTTAAGAAAAATAAAAAGAGCTTTGAGAAATCTTTCCATATGTCAACATTTGTGTTTCACAACTCAGACAGCCTAATGTAAACTTTCATTTTTCAGCACAATAAAGCAAAGAATATTTTTAAAAGATTCAGGGAAATCAAATCCATCCACCAACTGGACCTTCCAGTCTTCAGCACAACTCTTCCTCCCAGATGTGGTCAATATGGCATAAAGGGGCATCTGTTTAACCTCATGTGGAAAACTGTGGTTCCGGAAGAAGGAGGACACTGTTCTAATGCCCTGAGAAGTAAGAAGAATCATCTCTAAGTAGTAAGAAAAAAGCAAGCTGTGCAGACTCTGTAATGCGCCAGTGAGTAGCTGAAAGGAACCCTTCTGTTGGAAGTTAGGATTCATTCCTCAGGAAACCAACACACTCCTGGGGCCCTGGGTTGAAGCCATGTGGTGGGTGGATAGCTGGAGACAGGCTGACGATCAAAGTCACCCCACCCTGCTGAAGCAGACCGCTGGCAGAGACTGTTCACACAGTGACTAGAGGCTTTGAAACCTGGTCCGCCAGCAAAAGAGTATAGAGAAGAAAATTCTATTTCTAATCCACCTGTAAAACGTGTGGATTTGATTTTCAGACTATCAAGTATTGAAGGTGAAAGGCAGTCCTGAGTGGCAGTGCCTCGCCCGCCAGGCCTCTGGCTCAGGCTCAGAGACGGTTTGGAGTGGACCCAGCCCACCGCCGGCACCTCGACCAGAGCCCGAGGAAGACTCATGGATGGGTCTCCTAAACGTGTGTGGTAGATAACCCTGCGTGCAAAGCCTCCAAGCCTTGGCCTGGATCGTGCATTAGAGCACGTAATAGAGAAAACAGGATGGTTGACATTGAGACAAGAGGGGACCAAATCGGTTTCGGTAGACTTGAGGTTCCCTGGACTGAGGGAAGAATGGGTACAGAGTCCAACCGGCTAGCAGACAAATGCGTTGGGGCTCTGCTCCTCACCAGAGGGCACTAACTTTGCCTCCACACTTCAAAAAAAGTTTTATTGGGGTATAACCGATTTACAATGTAGTGTTAGTTTCAGATATACAGCAAAGTGAATCTGTTATACAAACACATACGTTGTGTAACAGAGTCACTTTGTACAACAGATTCACTTTTTCCTTTTCAGATTCTCTGCCCACATAGGTCATTAGCATATTGCGTAGAGTCCCCTGTGCTGTCCCCTGGTCCCTATGAGTTACCTATTTTATGTAGCAGTGCATATGTGTCAATCCCAGTTTTCCAATTTAGCCCTCCCCCTCTTACTCCCCTGGAACTCCATGCTTATTTTCTACAAATGTGACTTTACTTCAGTTTTGTAGATAGGTTCATTTGCAGCCATTTATAGATCCCACGTATAAGCAATACTGTACGGTATCTGTCTTTCTCTGTCTGACTTCACTCAGTGTGACAATCTCTAGGCCCATCCATGTTGCTGCAGATGGCATTATTTTATTCTGCTCTATGCTAAGTAACATTCACTGTATGTGTAAACCACATCTTTATCCATTCCTCTGTTAGTGGGCATTTAGGTTACTCCCATGTCTTGGCTATTGTGAATAATGCTGCAGGGAACTTTGGGGTGTATGTATCCTTTTGAATAATGGTTTTTCCCAGATTTATGTCTAGGCGTGGGATTGGTGAATCATACGGCAGCTCTATTTTTAGTCTTTGAAGGAATCTCCATACTGTTCTCCATCGTGGTTAACACATGCCCACCAGCATTGTAGGAGGGCTTCCTTTTCCCCCCCATGCCCTCTCAAGCATTTATTGTTTGTAGATTTTTTGATGATGGCCATTTTGACTGATGTGAGGTGATACATACCTCATGTAGCTTTGATTTGCATTTCTCTAATAATTAGTGATATTGAGCATCTTTCCATATGTATCTCCATGTCTTCTTTGGAGAAATGTCTATTTAGATCTTCTGTTCATTTTTTTTATTGAGTTGCTTTTTGATATGGAGTTATTTGCATATTTTGGATATTAATCCCTTGTCAGTTGCTCTCTTTGTGAATATTTTCTCTCATTCTGAGAGTTGTCTTTTCATTTTATTTATAATTTTCATTGCTATGCAAAAGCATTTAGGTTAAATTAGGTTCCATTTGTTTTAATATTTTTGATATGAGAATAAAATCACCTCTGGATTTTATAAAAATCCTTCATGGAAAATGGTGAGGGTCAGAAATATCATGAGATTCAATAAATATAATTACCTATATATTTACTAACAGAAATAGATACAATAATCTCATAAAAACATGTTTTACCACCTAACTCGCTTCTACCTCAGAGACTTAGTCTATGCCACTGTGGTCCCTAAACTGTACGTTTCCCAGTCGCTGTGATGAAATGTCAGTGTTTTTGGTCCTGTAGTTCCTGCAGTTTCCTGTTGTGATGTTATAGACTGATGTTTCCCAAGAGTAATTTTTCTATGAATAAACAAATAAAAGTGAGAAGGACTCATATAGAGCCTTTATTAAATATTAAGGCATAAGCAATTCTAGTTTAAAAATAAAAGAATTATAATTTTAAGTGCAAATTTGACTAATTGTGCTTTTCAAAAGCTACTGTCAAATCTTCTTCACAACAGTAAATCATAAGTTATGATTTAAAATTTTCTTGTGAAATAACACCTGACAAAATGAACTTTAAGCATGACATCTCCCATCTAAACATATTCTTAAATGATTATTTCAATTTAAAATGTTTGAGTGGAACTGGAACATGTCAGTTGATTATCTTTCTATGAAGCACCACTAAGTTTATGAGACCTCCAACAGTGAGTAAGAACACCACCTTGGCAGAATCTTAGTAGTAGTCAGAAGCAGAAGTTGTGGGAACAGGTTTACAAGACTTGGGGTCTAAGCAGAAACAGTCTAAGGTGGACTTTTCAAAATGGGAATGTGACTGGGTTTAGGCAAAATTCATGACACAACAGTTTTGATTTTGAGGTACAAAGGCAATTCAGTAGATAAAAGATAGTCTGTTCAACAATCATGGGGCAATTTAATCATTATGCAAATAAAAGATAAACTTTCACTCATGCACATTTTATACAAAAATTAGTTCAAAATGGACTGTAGACCTAAATGCAGAACCTAAAATAATACAACTTTTAGAAGAAAAAATAATAAAAAATCTTTTGTGACCTTGGAGTAGGCAATTATTTCTTAGCTATGACACCAAATAACAACACATAAAAGAAAAAAATCATAAAGTGGACTTCATCATGATAAAAATATCTGCTCTTCAAAAAAAGCATTCACAGTTGAGAAAATTTAGGAGTTATGGACTGGAAATGATATTTATAAGTAACATACTTAACAAAGAACTTGTATCTATACAGAACATTTAAATAACTCAATAAAACTCAATAATAATACTTGAATAGGCTAAGAGGAGATTGAATTAATGATCAAAAACATGCCAACATAAAGGTCCAGAACCAGACAAATTAACTGGTAAATTCTACCAAACATTCAAAGGAGAATTAATGCCAATCCTTTTCAAACTTTTCTAAAAAATAGAAGACATGGGACTACTTTCAGACTCATTTTATGGAGGCAACATTACCGTGATACCAAAACCAGACAAGTACTCCAATAAATAAATAAATAAAATCAATAAATGGCTCATAGAAATACTAATACAAATAAATACAAGAATCTAATAAGAGCATGTTTTTATAACCTAATGCATTTGGGGTCACCCATTTCTATCCCAAAGATTTAATCCCTGTTGAACAATAAACGGGCTTTCCAGGTGGCGCTAGTGGTAAAAACCCACCTGCGAGAATGGAACAAAACAGAGAGCCCAGAAGTGAACCCACAAGTATAAGGTAAATTAGTGTGTGACAAAGGAACCGGGAATATACAGCGGGGAAAGACACTCTTTTTAATAAATTGTGCTGGAGAAACTGGATGATCACATGTAAATGAATGAAGCTGGGCTACTATCTTCCACCATACACAGAAATTAACTCAAAATGGATTAACAACTTGAATGCAAACCATGAAACCATAAAACTCCCAGAAGAAAACTTAGAAAAAAAAATACTTCTTCTCCTGGGTCTTGGAAATTATATTTTGGATATGACACCTAAAGCACAAGAAACAAAATGAAAAACAAGTCAGTCTATATCAAATGAAAAGCTTCTGAGCAGCAAAGGAAATAGTAAACTATAAGAAAAGGCAACCTATGGAATGAGAAAAAGATATTTGCAAACCACACATCTGACTAATAATTAATATCCAAAATATATAAGGAAATCATACAACTTAATAGCAGAAGAATCAAATAATCCAATTTAAAAATGAACAGAGGAGAAGCTAAAGGCAAAGGAGAAAAGGAAAGATTTACCCGTTTAAATGCAGAGTTCCAAAGAATAGAAAGGAGCGATAAGGAAGCCTTCCTCAGTGACCAATGCAAAGAAATAGAGGAAAACAATAGAATGGGAAAGACTAGAGATCTTTTCAAGAAAATTAGAGATATCAAGGGAATATTTCATGCAAGTTCAGTTCAGTTTAATTGCTCGGTCGTATCCAACTCTTTGTGACCCCATGAACCACAGCAGGCCAGGCCTCCCTGTCCATCACCAATTCCTGGAGATTACTCAAACTCATGTCCATTGAATTGGTGATGCCATCTAACCATTTCATACTCTGTTGTCCTCTTCTCCTCCTGCCCTCAATCTTTCCCAGCATCAGGGTCTTTTCCAATGAGTCAACTCTTCGCATGAGGTCGCCAAAGTACTGGAGTTTCAGCTTCAGCATCAGTCCTTCCAATGAACACCCAGCACTGATCTCCTTCAGGATGGACTGGTTGGATCTCCGTGCAGTCCAAGGGACTCTCAAGAGTCTTCTCCAACACCACAGTTCAAAAGCATCCATTCTTCAACACTCAACTTTCTTCACAGTCCAACTCTCACATCCATACATGACCACTGGAAAAACTATAGCCTTGACTAGACGGACCTTTGTTGGGAAAGTAATGTCTCTGCTTTTTAATAAGCTATCTAGGTTGGTCATAACTTTCCTTCCAAGGAGTAAGCGTCTTTTAATTTCATGGCTGCAATCACCATCTGCAGTGATTTTGGAGCCCAAAAAAATAAAGTCTGACACTGTTTCCCCATCTATTTCCCATGAAGTGATGGGACCGGATGCCATGATCTTAGTTTTCTGAATGTTGAGCTTTAAGCCAACTTTTTCACTCTCCTCCTCTCCTCTTTTACTTTCATCAAGAGGCTCTTTAGTTCTTCTTCACTTTCTGCCGTGAGGGTGGTGTCATCTACATACCTGAGGTTATTGATATTTCTCCTTTCATGAAGGAGATATACTCCTAGTACGTGAAAAATGCTCAATATCACTAATCACTAGGGAAATGGTATTTTGCAGAAAGTTTTACCTTCATTTTAGGTTCAAAGGATTATTAGCAAAAGAAGCCACTAGTTACACACATAAACAATTTCAATTCTTTACAGAACATTTTTTGACTTAAATTCAATATACAGTCATTAAAAGAAAAAAAATAGAAATAATGGAGAGAAGTACCAGTGTATATACATCACCAGATTAAGTCAACCTACATCCAGACATAAACAGTGCTGAAAATTCCCTTGTTAACAGCAATCTGGTGTCCCAGCTGGGAGAGGATCCCAGGCAGTGTGTCCATCTCGCGAGTGAAACTTCAAATTTCAGTTTCAGGGGCTCCTACTTATACTCTCAGACCAAAAACTGATATCATCATCATATGCAAGTGCAAAACTGCAGCTCTGGTTTTATTTTAACTTTTTACAATGCTATTTGTTTCACCTAAAGAATCATGAGATTTCATTAGACCCCAAGGGATTAACCAGGGATGCAAGAATTCCAAGATTGACTTTCTTTCTTATCTAAAGTGCAGCCTGGCTTGCTGTGTTTGCAGGCAGGCACAGAACCTGGGCAGTGTCCAGAGAGGTCAGAAGCAGGTCAGAGGCCTGATCACCTGCTTCTGAAGCCTGAACAAGACTTCCTGCATTTTAATGTCCCTAGTAAATGGAAAGCAAAACTGCAATGAGACATGACTTTATGTCTGTTAGTATGGCAATCATCAAAATGATAAGAGATGAGAGTTAGCAAGGATTTGGAGTTTTAAAGGGAACCCCTTTGAATTCTTGAGGGTAAAGTAAATTGGCGCAGCCTTTATGAAAAGCAGTATGAGGTTACCCAAAAAATTCACATTGGAACTGCCGTATGATCCAGCAATTCCACTTACGGGTTTTTAGACAAAGAAAATAAAAGCAGTAACCCCAAAAAAAATCTGCACCTCCATGCTCACTCAGCATTATTTACTGTAGCCAAGATATGGAAATAGCCTAAGTTGTCCATTGATGAATAAATATCTAAAGAAAATGTGGTCAGTCAGTTCAGTCGCTCAGTCTTATCCAACTCTTTGCAAACCCATGGACTGCAGCACACCAGGCTTCCCTGTCCATCACCAATTCCCAGAGCTTGCTCAAACTCATGTCCATCACGTCGGTGATGCCATCCAACCATCTCATCTTCTGTTTTCCCCTTCTCCTCCTGCCTTCAATCTTTCCCAGCATCAGGGTCTTTTCAAATGAGTCGGTTCTTCGCATCAGGTAGCCAAAGTATTGGAGTATCAGTCTTTCCAATGAATATTCAGGACTGATTTCCTTTAGGATGGACTGGTTGGATCTCCTTGCAGTCCAAGGGACTCTCAGGAGTCTTCTCCAACACCACAGTTCAAAAGCATAAATTATTCAGTGTTCAGCTTTCTTTATAATCCAACTCTCACATCCATACATGACTACTGGTAAAACCATAGCTTTGACTAGATGGACCTTTTTTGGCAAAGAAATGTCTCTGCTTTTCAATATGCTGTTTAGCTTGGTCATAGCTTTTCTTCCAGGGAGCAAGCATCTTTTTATTTCAGGGCTGCAGTCACCATCTGCAGCGATTTTGGATCCCCTCCCCCCAAAATAAAGTCTCTCACTGTTTCCATTGTTTCTCCATCTATTTGCCATGAAGTGACGGGACCAGATGCATGGTATATATATGTAATGAAACATTCCATTATTCAGTATTTAAAAAAAGAAAATAATCTTGTCATTTGAGTTAACATGAATGGACCTTGGTGCCATTATCCTAAGAAAAATACTTCAGAGAAAGAAAAATACTATATTATCTCAGCTATATGTGGAATCTAAGGAAAACAGAAGAAAAAAAAAAAAAAAAACAAGCTTATAGATTTAGAGAAGAGACTGTGGGTTGCCAGAAGTGGGTAATGGGGAAAGGATAAAATAGGTAAATGGTATCAAAAGGTTCACAACTGCAGTTACATTTAAAACAAATAAGTCATTAAAATGCAATGCACAACACTTAGACTATAGTTAAAAATACTGTGGCGCATATTTGAAAGTTGCTAAGAGTGTAAATCTTAAAAGTTCTCAATACAAGAGAAAACAATTGTGAAACTACGTATAGTGGCAGGTGTTAACTACAATTACAGTGATTATCATTTTTCAATATGTACAAATGTCTAATCATTATGTTGTACTCCTGAAACTAATATAATGTATGCCAATTATACCTCAATTTTTAAAAATATTAGTAAAAGCAAAACAACACGTCCTTTGAAAAAGTGTCCAAAAATTTGGAATAAACATTTTACCAAAGCTATATGGGATGCAAATTAGCACATTAAAAGCTATTCTATATCATACTCATTGGGGAAATGCAAATGAAATTCCCAATGGTATTCTTTTACATATCTATTTGGTTAAAATTAAAAAGACTGATGATAGCGAATGTCTCATTTATAGTGCCTAACTTGGAAATGACACAAATATTTATCAGTAGCTAAAAGGATAGACAAATTGTGGTATATCCCTATACTAGAATATTCAATAATAAAGATAAACACAGTGTAGGTAAGTTATAGAACATAGATTACTTACACAATAGCTATGTAGTGGAAGAAATGAGGCAAAAAAAACTGTACATGTGATATAACTCTTTCTATAAAATTCTATGTGCAAATTAAACTAGCATCCTTGGTGGTGAGTTGATGGGAAGAGCAAAGAGGGGTGGAAGAGAAAGTTTATAGAGGAACAATAAAGATCTTTGGGGAGATGGATGTGTGTGGAAAGGTGGGAAGGTGACGCCATGGTGCTGTGCTTTGGTTTCAAAGCATCAGATTGTGTGCTTCAAATATGTGCAGTTTATTTAAAATTGATTATACCTTCAAAAAGTTGTTAAAAAAAGGAAATATCTCCTTACAAAAAAGCTAAAATATTAGGTAATTAGCATTATTATTTTTCCTGAGTTTGAATTCCCAAAGACACTGTCAAATGTACTTTTCGGTGAAACTTTCCAATGAGTCCTCCTTGGTCTTAAAAGAAATAAGCTCCTAAGTCACATTTCAAAAGGTCAGATAACACTCTCCACTCTGCGAAAGTGTTTCTTACACTAAGAAAAACAAACCATCTAGTTTGCTAAGGAAAAAGGCTTGCAGAACCAGGAAAATGGAAACAGGAAGCTCACAGGAACTAGCCAAATATCCGTTGAGAAAGAGCAGGACAGCATCCAGGAAGCTTTCCTCTTTGTAGGGAAGTAGTGGGATAATGGAGAAGGCAATGGCACCCCACTGCAGTGCTCTTGCCTGGAAAATCCCATGGACAGAGGAGCCTCGTGGGCTGCAGTCCACAGGGTCGCTAAGAGTCGGACATGACTGAGCGACTTCACTTTCACTTTTCACTTTCATGCATTGGAGAAGGAAATGGCAACCCACTCCAGTGTTCTTGCCTGGAGAATCCCAGGGATGGGGGAGCCTGGTGGGCTGCCGTCTATGGGGTCGCGAAGAGTCAGAAACGATTGAAGCGACTTAGCAGCAGCAGCAGTGGGATAAAAAAATGTAACTTCACTAATAAACATTCACCAGATCTTCCTGAAGACAGAACAAAATCCATCCTTCCTGCCATAGGATAGAATGGCCTTCTCACATGCTTGAAAGATTAGTGAAGGACACCAGGACGTGCCATGTCAAAACATGCCACTTTGGCATAAGGATGCTTTTGAACTGAAAGAAATTGAGAATCAACAGATGCAGGAAGAACTCTTACTTCTCCTTTTCTGTCTAAAAGCAGGGCATGAATTTCCCCTATGACCCTGCTCTCCCCTTCCAAACCAGAAAGAAGAGAGTGACTCTTGTTACCAGAGGTGGAGAATGGGGGCTGAGATGAGTCTACATAAGCAAATCTTATGAAATTGACATCTATCTCCCATCAGTTTCCCCCATGTATTTCCTACTCACTTTCCTGTAATTTGTCAAACCTCAAAGCCCCAAATCCCTTTTTCTTGCTAAACATGGAATATAAGTCCTTGAGATTAACTGCTTCCTTTAGTTTCACTTCCTTTCTTTTGGACTCTCCTACACATGAAATATGAATAAACAACAAAAACGTTACAGTTTTTTCTCCCATTATTCTGTCTTCTGATAATTTAGTTTGCAAGCCTCTAAGATAAGCCTAAGAGGGTTGAGGCAAGAAATTTACTCTCAGACATTAGCAATAAAGGGGGGAAAATGTTTTAGTAATGACGTGGGGATAAGGTTTGGAGCTGATCAAATCACCTCAATGGTCACATCAGTCTTGTATTCTGAGCAGCTCTCCCTTGGCATCCTTGCTCTGTCGCCATTTCTCATGGTATCTGGTAGCACTGCAGTGTCCAGAGATGCAATATGCTCTCTTCAATGTGAGGCCTTTGCTGTTCTTATTGTTCAGTCTCCAGGTCACGTCCTGCTCTCCACAAACCCGTGGACTGCAATATGCCTGACTTCTTTGTCCCTCCCCATCTCCTGGAGTTTGCCCAGGTTCACATCCATTGAATCAGTAATGCCACCCAACCATCGCATCCTCTGTCATCCTCTTCTTCTGCCTTCAGTCTTTCCGAGAATCAGGGTCTTTTCCAATGGGTAGCCTTCCCCTTCTCCAGGGGATCTTCCCAATCCAGGGATCGGACCCAGGTCTCCTGCATTGCAGGCAGATTCTTTACTAGCTGATCTGCAAGGGAAGCCCTCCAATGAGTCACCTGTTCGCATCAAGTGGTCAAAACATAGGAGCTTCAGCTTCAACATCAGTCCTTCCAATGTGTATTCAGAGTTGATTTCCTTTAAGATTGACTGGTTCAGCTTCAACATCAGTCCTTCCAATGTGTATTCAGAGTTGATTTCCTTTAAGATTGACTGGTTTGACCTCTTTGCTGTCCAAGAGACTCTCAAGAGTCTTCTCCAGCACCAGACCTGTATGCTGATATTATTTTAGAAACTATTTCCATACCTCCCTTTAATCTTATTCAAGCTAAAGTCATTAAATTCTTGTTTTAAGCCCTAAGGCAGTACAGCTCACACTGCAGAGTCGTAATAAAGCTCCACATGCTTATGGATCTCAGACATGGTATCAGTGTCAGCCTCTCGATTACACCAAAAGCAATTCTGCACTCTTTCATTTCACCAAACACGGGTAAAATACTTCTGCTCCTGCTACTCGGACACAACTGAACGACTAAATGCAGCTACCTGGGAGCCTGTAAGAATTCACTGCTACTGTGCTTTCTAAAAGAAGTTTCTGCTCTCACGCAAAATTATCCCCCACATGGCAAGGCTTTTCTTTAATCATGCGGATAGCTTCATTAGGGTTTTGTGTTGTTGCCGTTGTTTTGTTTTTTTACAATAGGGCAGCTTGATAATGTATCTGGGAATATTCTTCCTGGTAATTCTAGTCTCCTTGATATCAGTAGGTCAGGCGGTCTGGTATTCCCATCTCTTTCAGAAGTTTTTCCACAGTTCATTGTGATCCACACAGTCAAAGGCTTTCGCATAGTCAATAAAGCAGAAATAGATGTTTTTCTGGAACTCTTGCTTTTTTGATGATCCAGCGGTTGTTGGCAATTTGATCTCTCGTTCCTCTGCCTTTTCAAAAAACAGCTTGAACATCTGGAAGTTCACGGTTCACATATTGCTGAAGCCTGGCTTGGAGAATTTTGAGCATTATCTTACTAGCGTGTGAGATGAGTGCAATTGTGCCATACTTTGAGCATTCTTTGGCATTGCCTTTCTTGGGGATTGGAAAGAAACTGACCTTTTCCAGTCCTGTGGCCACTGCTGAGTTTTCCAAATTTGCTGGCATATTGAGTGCAGCATTTTCACAGCATCATCTTTCAGCATTTGAAATACCTCAACTGGAAGTCCATCACCTCCACTAGCTTTGTTCATAGTGGTGCTTTCTAAGCATGACTTGACTTCACATTCCAGGATGTCTGGCTCTAGGTGAGTGATCATACCATCATGATTATCTGGGTCATGAAGATCTTTTTTGTACAGTTCTTCTGTGTATTCTTGCCACCTCTTCTTAATATCTTCTGCTTCTGTTAGATGCATACCATTTCTGTCCTTTATTGAGCCCATCTTTGCATGAAATGTTCCCTTGGTATCTCTAATTTTCTTGAAGAGATCGCTAGTCTTTCCCATTCTGTTGTTTTCCTCTACTTCTTTGCATTGATCACTGAGGAAGGCTTTCTTATCTCTCCTTGCTATTCTTTGGAACTCTGCATTCAAACCTATATGCAGGTCAGGAAGCAACAGTTAGATCTGGACATGGACCAACAGACTGGTTCCAAATAGGAAAAGGAGTATGTCAAGGCTGTATATTGTCACCGTGCTTATTTAACTTATATGCAGAGTACATTGTGAGAAACGCTGGACTGGAAGAAGCATAAGCCGGAATCAAGATTGCCGGGACAAATATCAATAACCTCAGATATGCAGATGACACCACCCTTATGGCAGAAAGTGAAGAGGAACTAAAAAGCCTCTTGATGAAAGTGAAAGAGACGAGTGAAAAAATTGGCTTAAAGCTCAACATTCAGAAAACTAAGATCATAGCATCTGGTCCCATCACTTCATGGCAAATAGATGGGGAAACAGTATCAGACTTTATTTTTGGGGGCTCCAAAATCACTGCAGATGGTGATTGCAGCCATGAAATTAAAAGACGCTTACTCCTTGGAAGGAAAGTTATGACCAACCTAAATAGCATATTAAAAAGCAGAGACATTACTTTGCCAACAAAGGTCCATCTAGTCAAGGCTATAGTTTTTCCAGTGGTCATGTATGGATGTGAGAGTTGAACTGTGAAGAAAGCTGAGTGCTGAAGAATTGATGCTTTTGAACTGTGGTGTTGGAGAAGACTCTTGAGAGTCCCTTGGACTGCAAGGAGGTCCAACCAGTCCATCCTAAAGAAGATCAGTCCTGGGTGTTCATTGGAAGGACTGATGCTAAAGCTGAAACTCCAGTACTTTGGCGACCTCATGCGAAGAGCTGACTCATTGGAAAAGACCCTGATGCTGGGAGGGATTGGGGGCAGGAGGAAAAGGGGACAACAGAGGATGAGATGGTTGGATGGCATCACCGACTCGATGGACATGGGTTTGGGTAAACTCCGGGAGTTGGTGATGGACAGGGAGGCCTGGCGTGCTGCGATTCATGGGGTCGCAAAGAGTCAGACACGACTGAGTGACTAAACTGAACTGAACTTGATATCAGTAAGATAAGGAAGAGAAAAACCTTTGTTAAACGGTGCTAAGAGAGCTTATCCAAAAGCCAGGGTGGGGGGACAACTAAAGGGACTTCTGCCTATTCTCTCTATGTTATGCTAGGACTTTATTATCAGGCCTGCCTGTGGATTATCTGAATCTCTAGGCATGTACCTTTGTTTAGAGAACTTGCTATTTATTATTGATAAAAAGTATGTTGTAATTCTGAAGGGGTTACCTTGCTTTCTGTAAGATAGAAATTCAAATAAACTCTGTCCAGTTTGGATACAAATGATTCCTGTCTGATAGAGATAATCTCCAAAATTCAGAATGATGTTTGATCTGAATCAAAAATGTAGCTGATTTTAGCTGATTTTCCCTATAGATCATTAGCTATTTTTTATCTGAAAGCTGTAATCCTATTTAAGAATTCTCTCCTCTAGCTACTATAAATGCTTCTACCCCCATCCGGTTCTTTCGAATCAGCACTACCATCATGCCGGGTCTCTTATTAATGAGTTCATTAAATCTGTGACATAGACTCATTTACATCTGCATGAGAGTCATGAGTTTAATTTATGAAACTGGTACCTTGACAAAGAGCCCTTGTGAGTAGCACCAGGTGTACCAGTCAATAAACTGTGGGCATTCAAAGAGCCACCTGCATGGACACATTCACTGGGAAACTGGTCATTTCAAACAGTATCTCTGCCATCTTTTCCCTGATTTTATTTTGGTTCATAAGAACTAAGACTTTGCAATATCTAGTAGACATGTGAAGTTTCTCTGTTAAAACTGTGTAGGCTCAGATCTGTTTTACACTCATATATTTTTTAATTGAGACTTTGGACTCTGCCCTTTTCTACAAAAGAATTAATGCCTAGTGCTTTGAAGTGTGTCTGATAACAGTCTCCCATCCAAGGCTGAAATTTGTACTGGAAAGTTTCAGCCTACAAATCCACACTTCCTCAACGCTGAGAAGTCCTTACTCACCAGCACTTCTGGGGCGTGGTTGTTCCCACTGTTAGCCTGGGGAGAACCTCTACCACTTCCTTCTTCTTGGTCTTCCCCCTTTCTTGGGGAGATTTCTTGAACACTACTGCTTCTCCTTTTCCCTTGGCTTTGCCTGTCTTTTAACAAGTCTAAACATCCTTCTTTGTTAGAGCTATTTCCCTTGCAGTCAACTTCATTGCAATTACCTTGATTGATGAATATTGGTAGCATCCTCCTATCAAAAAGAATTAATCAAACATCAAACCTGATGAATGGGGATTGATTCCACTCTTACGAGCTAAGAAGAGCTGAGAGGATACTGCTTCCATGAATGTACTTGTGAATTTTTTGGTTATGAAGTTTTGCATCCCTATACCATTTAACAATTGTATGCCTGTGAAACTGAATTTTAAACTAACACAGACTCTGCATTATTCAATTCAAAGAATACATTCCACTTACTATCCTGCACCAGAACAAATGTTGAACTAGGACCAAGGATGAATAAGCCATCTCAGCATCCCTCAACCAGGTCATAGTTCAACTGAGTTGATAGACATATACACATAGCACACGAGATTTATTTTATAAATATTATAGAGGTAAGAACCAGGTAAAAGTAAGGCATAATTAGGGAGAAACACATCACTGAAAGAATCTAGAAAGGTTTACAGGGGGCATTATAATTTTGGTGGGCTTTCAGCATCACCTGGGATTTGCTGAGTCAAAATCTGAGTAGGGAAAAATGACATCCAGATGCAAAGCATTCTGTTAAAGAACTGAAAACCTGCTTCTTTTCCGGGTCTCAGAAAAATGAAACCTTCAGTCATAGTCATTTCTTAGATGTGTTATTGTTCAAAAGACATTTTTATAAAAAAAAGATAGACTAGACTGAGGCTGTGTGTAAATTAGATTCCCTCCAAAATGTCATCACTTTTTGATTTTGATTAAAAGAAACACTTCCAACAAGATCCTACTGTATAGCATAGGGAGGGAACTATATTCAATACCCTGTGAGAAACTGTAACAGGAAAAAAATATGAAAACAAATGTATATTTGTATTATGTATATAATTGAATCACCTTGATATACAGCAGAAATTAGCACATTATAAATCAACTATGCTTTAATAATTTTTTTAAAAAGTATTTCCAAATGTGTGCCTCTTTAAAGGCATACCATAAAAGCTATGATTTCCCTAATTCCAAATCAGCTTTATCTCCCCTCTGCAGCCTCCTTCCACAGCCACCGGAGGATGAGGACTGGTACCCCAGGAACAGCCAGGGGCTGGAGCAGGAGGCGCATGTGAAGAACCTTCAGAACCCAGTGGAATGTTCGGCATTCTCTCTCATTTTCTCAAATTGCTTCCAAAGTCACCCATCTTCTGTCAGTATAAACAGTGAAAATTCTCAAGGTCACATGGAACCACGGAGATTAAAAACCAGAAGAAATGGTTTTGAGTCCCAGTTTGACAGATGGACTCTCTAAACTTGGGAGTTTAACTGGTGGGATGAGATCTGGGGAGATGGACTGGGTGGATACACACCTGGATTGGAAGCTCTGGGGAGAAGCTGGTGCTAGAAATAAAACTGGAACCTGTCAGAGAATGCAGGATTATAGGAAACCTATTGAGCTCCATGAAACGGTGCAGGATTATAGGCGATCAACAAGAAAAGGGTGGGTAAAGAGAAAAGGAGCAGAACTGAGGACACTGAACTCATTCATGAGATATTTCACCATGGAAAGAAGGAGCAGTAGATGAGGGAGAATGGCAGCAAGACTCTTGAGAAGGGCAGTTGGTAAAGGAAATCAGAAGAAGGCAGGATAAAACACTAAGACTGAATATACAAATGGAAACCTGGCCAGACCATATATAAAGCTAGAACTCTGACCCACTACCTGCAGTGACCTGACCAGGAGCCCAACCCCTTCTGTGTAATACCCACCCCAACAAGGCGTTCTGCTAGAAGCCAGATTTTAACTCTATAAGCGATACAGGAAACCAAACAATAACTTCTGCAATAATCAGCTCAAAATGCTCAGGACTTGATTAATAATTGGCAACTTCCCTAAAAATTGTGTCTTACTTCCATCTTCAGACCCACCAGAGAAAGCCAAATATGTTCGCCTAACTACTCACCTGGAATGCCACCCTGCTAGGTAGCTATCTGTCACTTGTCCACACCAAGGGCTTGCCCTCAGGGCCACCTGAGCCGCTCTTTACTTCCCACTTGCCCTGTCTGCCGTTGCATCTCCACCCAACACAAGTGGTAGTGGCTGACTGCTTTGCTGTGGTGAATCAATGGTTTGTTTTAATTTAGTTGGTCTGTGTGTGTTTCCACACATGACAGTTGAATGCTTCCAGAAGGCAAGCATGTTGATGGGCTGAGTGAGATGAGAAAGAAATGAATGTGCCCCGTGTACTTGGCAACAGGGAGGTCACGGGCGACCTTGGTGACCTTGTCATTTCACGCGAGTCCTGGGACAAAAGCCACATGTGAGTCAGCTGAACAGTCAATAAAGGTTAAGAAAACTGACACAACAAACACCAACAAATATTTCATGAACATTTTACCCAGAGGAAGAAAGGTAATTTGTACAGTAAAGGACTGCAAAATACAGAGATTTTTTTGTTGTCTGTTTTTGTTGTTCAGCCGCTCATCCGTTCCTGATTCTACCGCAGTTGCCAGTAGGAATGAAGGAGCTGATGAGAGAAAAATGCTTCTGTTTTCTTAATTAAGTGTGAACTAAAGCTATTAGCTGAGAATGAAAGAGAAGCTAGTTGGTGGGAAGTTTTCATAGACGTTTAGAGAGCAACTTACTGGAAAATATAGCAGGATTGCATAGCACAATTAATTGTCTCTTTCTGATTAGTGATCAAAAATTTAAAGTCAGTTTGATCAATCCAGTGATGAGATCTGTTCCACCTTCTTCTCCCCAAGTGCAGAAAGACTCACATTGTTGTTAGGTAGGATTGGATTTAGGGGGAGGCAAATGTATGGAGGCAGAAAGGATTTAAAGAGTTAAGAGTATTTTTGAGGAAGAGATCATAATGTTGTATGATGGAGTCTAACCTGAACAAGGAGGGAATTAAACCATGTATTGTTGAAAAACAGTCGCCTAGTGCTCGGTCTAGCTTCCCAGTGAGATAGAAATCTGGGGTAGAGATTCTGAAGCTACTGCACTAGAAGGATAGAACTTGTGGTTGAAATTTTGACTACTTAATAAACATATTTTGGAAATGGCACAGGTTCTAGTGATGACCACAGTTCTAAAGGTGTGATGCAGTGGAAACTGATGGAAGAGATTAAAGGGCAGGGAAGCAGTATAGCTATAGATCCCTGGTGTCATAATTCAAAATACTATAGGTTGTATAACAAACAATGTTCTCAGTTCCAGACCTCAGGAGTTCAGGAAATGTTACAACATGTATAATATTTATATTCCTCAAATCCACTCAGCTGAGATTTCAGGTTTCAATGACCTAGGTGGGAGAAAGTGACACCCCATCATTCTTGTCCCTCCCTCCCTCCAACCAGAGTCACATCAAGGTTCCAGCTGCTCCTGCAGTGAGTTCCAAGGGATCTCCTCTCCTACCACACAGCCTCTGCGGTGTACACATTGCCCACCTTTGGAAACGTTGCTGCCTTCTTGGACTTCCCATCACTCTCCCCTCTTTCTCCCTGATCCTCTCAGACACCAGACTTGCTCCTAAAGACTATCTTCTCTTGCATGAGGACCTGCAGAGAGCCCCAAGCAAGGAAGTAGAAAACTGGGTTACCAGAATAAGTGAGAGAGGAAGGGGAAATGCAGGAGAAGAAACAAGATTTAACATTTCCATAAATTATTCTGACAAAATTAGTATAGTCTTGGTGTTGGTGAATATATATGGTATTTTCTGAATACAGTAAGCATGCTCTAAAATGTAAATTGACTTCTGTTTATATAAGTGAATAAGAGATTTTGAAGTCTTATTATGGCTTTTCAAGTGCCTATACAAAAATCTAAGCACATAATGGCTCCATAATCAAACATTATTATTTATTTTTAGTCCAAAAGTCATTAGAGAGTAATTTTCTATCCTACTGACAAATTAACAGAAGAAAACAAAACAGAAATGCCTTTTACTTTAAACTTGCATTCAACTTTAGGAGTTAAGATAATTACAACATATCCATTCAATCAAAGGAAGCTCCCCACAAAGGAAGGAGTTATAATTAAAAAAACAAAAGTTATATTCTTGGTATTGAAAATGACCAAATAAAAACCCATCAAAGCTAGAAACTGAAGAAAAAGAAATTCATTCTCAGGAGGTATCCAACTTCCCCTGACCTCTCTTTGTAGCTTCCTGGGGTTAAGTCATTCTTATCTGTCCTTTATAGAGAATTAAACTCTAAAAATGTAAATTAAAAGTACACCATGAGTATTTCATCGCTGACTGCACCTCTGTGAGCATGTGGCTCTTCTGGTTCAATCTGAATGGCAGTCCCTGGCCTTGCTGGGTGATGTGGGGCATTCTGACACCGCGTCCGCTCTGCTGTGGGAGACGGTGGGTGGGCATGACGGTGCCTCCAGGAGGATTTGTGCATATTACACCGCCAGGACCATGACAGATAAACAGTGTAAATGAGAGGTTTAAAAACTGTCATGCGATCCTTTAAAATAAAAGTAAACATAGTAAAGATGAATATGGTGAAAAAACTAGAAAGGACTCTCTAGAAGGATACATAAGGGGCTACAGAGGCCCCGGAGGCAGTGAGGAGTGGTGACAATGAATGTGAACCTTACAGATCTGGTAACTGGAGCTCCCAGAATCTCAGCTTTCCTTTCTATTAAGAATCTTAAGCCCACAAAACAATTCAGATTGTCCTTTGACTGAATAGATAGTTAGTGTTAACCATTCTAATCCTAGTGGTAATTGGTGTGTATGTTGCCTGAATTTAATTTTATTAACTTAATTTGACTTATTTTAATCAATTTATTAACAAATATAACATTTTAATAAATATAAAAATATTTCTATTAAAATAACAGAAAATAATATAAATAGCAAATATTTTGAGGCTACCCTGGAGTACAAGAAGTAAAACATCCTCAATGTGTTTTTTCCTATTGTTAATACATGTGCATGTCTAAATAGCATATTATTTGAGTTTTGTTTGTTCTTGGAATTTTTAAAAAAGATATTACAATAAATGTTGTCTTTTTCCACTCAACAGTGTTTTTGCATGATATGCTCAGTTTGTCCTGCAGAATTGTAGCACTTTTCAAAAAACATTTATTTATTTTAATTGGAGGCTAATTACAATATTGTGGTGGTTTTTGCCATACATTGACATGATTTTAAAGCTGAATCCAGCCTCTGTACACTGACACCAAAATAAATCTTGAAGACAGAGTTTTGGATGAAGTAACATTCCTTCAGTCCTGAATGTTTTTGGCAACAGCTGATGATGGCAAACTGCAACCTCTCTGGAACGGAGGGTGCTTGTCAGATAGTTAACACCTTTCATTGGGTGGGGGTTTTAGTTCAGCAGAAGAGCTCAAAGATAATGGAAGATCAGTTCAGTTCAGTTGCACAGTCAAGTCCGACTCTTTGCGACTCCATGGACTACAGTTAGCCAGGCTTTCCTGTCCATCACAAACTCATGGGGTTTACTCAAACTCATGTCCATTGAGTTGGTGATACCATCTAACCATCTCATCCTCTGTCTTCCCCTTCTCCTCCTGCCTTCAATCATTCCCAGCATCAGGGTCTTTTCAAATGAGCCAGTTCTTTGCATCAGGTGGCCAAAGTATTGGAGTTTCAGCTTCAACATCAGTCCTTCCAATGAATATTCAGGACTGATTTCCTTTAGGATGGACTGGTCTGTTTGGATCCCCTTGCAGTCCAAGTGACTCTCAAGAGTCTTCTCCAACACCACAGTTCCAAAGCATCAATTCTGCAGTGTTCAGTATTCCTTATAGTCCAACTCTCACATCAATACATGACTACTGGAAAAACCCAAAGCTTTGACTAAACAAACCTTTGTTGGCAAAGTAATGTCTCTGTTTTTTAATATGCTATTGGTCATAATTTTTCTTCCAAGGACCAAGTGTCTTTTAATTTCATGGCTGCAATCTCCATCTGCAGTGATTTTGGAGCCCAAAAAAACAAAGCCTGTCACTGTTTCCATTGTTTCCCCACTATTTGCTGTGAAGTGATGGGACCAGATGCCATGATCTTAGTTTTTGAATGTTGAGTTTTAAGTCAACTTTTTCACTCTCCTCTTTCACTTTCATCAAGAGGCTCTTTAGTTCTTCACTTTCTGCCATAAGGGTGGTGTCATCTGCATATCTAAGGTTATTGATGTTTCTCCCAGCAATCTTGATTCCAGCTTGTGCTTCTTCCAGTCCAGTGTTTCTCATGATGTACTCTGCATAGAAGTTAAATAAGCAGGGTGACAGTGCACAGCTTTGATGTACTCCTTTCCCAATTTGGAACAAGTCTGTTGTTCCATCTCTAGTTCTAACTGTTTCTTCTTGACCTGCATACAGATTTCTCAGGAGGCAGGTCAGGGGGTCTGGTATTCCTATCTCTTGAAGAATTTCCACAGTTTGTTGTGATCCACAGAGTCAAAGCCTTCGGCATAGTCAATAAAGCAGAAGTAGATGTTTTTCTGGAACTCTCTTGCTTTTTTGATGATCCAACAGATGTTGGCAATCTGATCTCTGGTTCCTCTAACTTTTCTAAATCCAGCTTGAACATCTGGAAGTTCATAGTTCACGTACTGTTGCAGTCTGGCTTGGAGAATTTTGAGCATTACTTTGCTAGCATGTAAGATGAGTGAAATTGTGCAGTAGTTTGAACATTCTTTGGCATTGTTTTTCTTTGGGATTGGAATGAAAACTGACCTTTTCCAGTCCTGTGGGCACTGCTGAGTTTTCCAAATTTGCTGGCATATTGAGTGCAGCACTTTCGCAGCATCATCTTTTAGGGTTCAAAATATCTCAACTGGAAATCCATCACCACAGCTAGCTTTTTCATAGTGATGCTTCCTAAGGCCCACTCGACTTCACATTCCAGGATGTCTGGCTCTAGATTGGTGATCACACCGTCATGGTTATCTGGGTCATGAAGATATTTTTTGTATAGTTCTCCTGTGCATTCTTGCCACCTCTTCTTAATATCTCTGTTTCTGTTAGATCCACACCATTTCTATCCTTAATTGTGCCCATCTCACTTGACATGTTCCCTTGGTATCTCTAATTTTCTTGAAGAGATCTCTAGTCTTTCCCATTCTACTTTTTTCCTCTCTTTCTTTGCATTGATCATTGAGGAAGGCTTTCTTATCTCTCCTTGCTATTCTTTGGAACTCTGCATTCAAATGGACATATCTTTCCTTTTCTCTTTCCTTTTCATTTCTCTTCTTTTCTCAGCTATTTGTAAGGCCTCTCAGACAACCTATTTGCCTTTTTTGCATTTCGCTTTCTTGGGGATGGTCTTGATCACTGCCTCTTGTACAATGTCATGAACCTCAGTCCATAGTTCTTCAGGCACTCTGTCTATCAGATCTAATCCCTTGAATCTATTTGTCACTTCCACTGTATAATCATTAAGGATTTGATTTAGGTCATACATGAATGGTCTAGTGGCTTTCCCTACTTTCTTCAATTTAAGTCTGAATTTGGCAATAAGGAGTTCATGATCTGAGTCACAGTCAGCTCCCCGTCTTGTTTTTGCTGACTGTATAGAGCTTCTCCATCTTTGGCTGCAAAGAATATAATCAATCTGATTTTGGTGTTGACCATCTGGTGATGTCCATGTGTAGAGTCTTCTCTTGTGTTGTTGGAAGAGGGTGTTTGCTATGACCAGTTCATTCTCTTGGCAAAACTCTATTAACCTTTGCCCTGCTTCATTTTGTACTCCAAGGTCAAATTTGCCTGTTACTCCAGGTATCTCTTGACTTCCTACTTTTGCATTTCAGCCCCCTATAATGAAAAGCATATCTTTTTGGGGTGTTAGTTCTAAAAGGTCTTGTAAGTCTTCATAGAACCATTCAACTTCAACTTCTTCAGCATTATTGGTTGGGACATAGACTTGGACTACTGTGATATTGAATGTTTTGCCCTGGAAACGAACAGAGATTATTCTGTCATTTTTGAGATTGCATCCAAAGTACTGCATTTTAGACTCCTTGGTTAACTTTGATGACTACTCCATTTCTCCTAAGGGACTCTTGCCCACAGTAGTAGACAGAGTGGTCATCTGAGTTAAATTCACCCATTCCAGTCCATTTTAGTTCTCTGATTCCTAAAATGTTGATGTTCAGTCTTGTCATCTCCTGTTTAACCACTTCCAATTTGCCTTGATCCATGGACCTAACATTCAAGGTTCCTATGCAGTATTGTTCTTTACAGCATCGGACTTTACTTCCATGACTCAGATCAGTTAAAAATATTGGTAACAGAGACTCAGTAAGACTAAGAAATGCAGGGCAAGACAGCACAGCTTTAAACATGGAAACTTCCCAGCAGTCAGCCACAAAGTGCCATGAAGCCCTAGCAGGGCCACAGAGTGAGCTAGAAGCCACATAAGAAGATACAGACCTGGAGAGGTGGTGGGCACCATCTAGACAGCATGTTCCAACACCATTTGTTTCCAACAGATTGCAGAGACAGGATGAACTTTCACCCAAACTTTGGTTTGTATGTCAAAAATGATGACCCCTCTTCCCAAACACACACACACATACAAACACATACACACAGCAAGAGGTTATGGAGTGATATGTAGTGAGGTTTTCTGAAAAGAGCAAAGAAACCTTCTCCAGCTGGTCCAAAAACTGCTTGAAAGAGCAAGGAAAAAAAGATGACCTGGGGTTTTTGTGACTATTAGGAATTGGATTTGGAAAAAATATTTTCATGTATGGCTTGAATTTCCCACCTATACCAACGTGATCTCTGGTGGCCTTGGCTTGCAGTTACTTGAAGCAGGGCTTTAGTTTCCCAGCCAGAGACTGAGGTTGGGTTTTAGCAGTGAGAGCATCAAATCTTAACCACTAAACCAGTGATCGATGACAAGACCCAGGCTCTTTAGCTTTGCAGAAAAGCATTCCCACAAAGACAGAAAGTAGTGAAATAAGAAAAGTGTTTATCACGAGGAAAAGGGTACAAAGCATGTGGATAGATATACCTGAAGTCAGACTCATGTCCTCATGGAAGTTTAAATCTCTTATATAGAACATTTCTTCTAGTTTCCTTTGTCCAGTAATTTTGGTTTGCCTGGTTCAGAGTCCGAATTTGGTATATTTCAGGATCCTCCTAAGAGGTCCATGGGCAGTTAGTATCACTCCCCTTTTGACCTAACCTCCAAGTCTGTGCTTGTGTAGTCGGGGAGGTCTCTTCAAGAATAAGAAATATATGGTCTCTTATCTTCTATCTGGGCAGGGCTCAGCCTCTACCCTCGATTGTCCAGGTAATTTCAACTTGGTGTATTTGTCAACAGAGAAGGGACTCCAACCATTTGCCCCAGGGCCCCATTTATCCCCTGACTCTCATTCTTGAGAGTCCCTTGGGCTGCAAGGAGTTCCAACCAGTCTATCCTGAAGGAAATCACTCCTGAATATTCCTTGGAAGGACAGATGCTGAAGCTGAAACTCCAATGCTTGGCCACCTGATGTGAAGAACTGACTCTTTGGAAAAGACCCAGATGCTAGGAAAGACTGAAGGTGGGAGGAGAAGGGATGAGATGGTTGGGTGGCATCACGACTCTATTACAGGAGTTTGAGTAGCCTCCGGGAGTTTGTGATGGACAGGAAAGCCTAGCGTTCATGGGGTCACAAAGAGTTGGACATGACTGAGCGACTGAACTGAACCGAGTCAGGATATTAGAGCAGACAGGGGCTAAATATGAGCCGAGAAAGGGCGGGGGGCACAGGTCAGGTAGCAGGAAATCATGCATCTTGTAAAGAGCAGGGGCACACAGGCAGACAGGCAGCACTCTCCAGACTGACTGGAAATCCCACTTGTTGGAAAGTAGACAAAAATAAAGGTAAAAACAGACGGGAATCTCCTGCATCCAAATGTAACATGTTTCTCATTATGCTTTTATTACAATGAAATTTGTTTTGCTCAGTCACTAAGTTGTGTCCAACTATTTGCAATCCCATAAACTGCAGCACGCCAGGCTTTCCTGTCCTTCACTATCTCCAATAAAATTAGCCTTGTAGATAAGACACCATGACATTTCTGATCTAAGCTAAATAAGGTTAAAACTCCCTCCTCCCCTTGGGGAGATGGAGCTGGGAAGAAAATCAGGGAATACAACACCCAAATTCCTCCTTCCCCAGTGAATATTCCACCCTTTCATTTGTATGCCCCTCATAACTGGCTTGCTAAAGAAACCCAGGGCAGTGGCTCCTCACCTGTCTGCCTACTTTCCATCTCAGAGCATATTCTTGCTCAAATAAACTCTCACTTTACTTTCTGAGCTTCCTTGCTTCATCTCTGAAACCTTTCTTGATAAAGAAAGAAACTTTAACTCACCAGGAACAGGAGTTATCATCAACATTGAGGGAAAAGAGTCATGTGTCTTGGCCTAGGACCATGTGTCTTGATGGCAGGATTTCTAAAAATAAGAGAAGCACTAGGACCTCACCTTTTGCTGCTACTGTTTCTGCAGCCTGTGGCTCTATCACAGAAATATTCATGGTTCTCAAGTTTATAGAACCTGAGGTTATAGACCCTCAGGTTTATAGAATGTACAACATCCTTGTGGCAGTGTGGGAGTTAATCAACCATCTTTGTGGCAGAGGCCACAGCTGAAACCTAGTAGGAACTGCAGTTCCCTCCTGGGTACAGAAGTCCCTCTGTGTCCCTTGTTTCTTGTTTTAAAATAGGAGAAAAGGCATTAGTTTCCTAAGCCTTCCCTGAGTCCAAAGAACAGGCTCAAGCAATTAACAAGACGATAGATTCATAGGGTTCCTAGTTTCATTTAAAGGGGTGTGATAACATTATATGATGCTTATCTTCAAATTATTCTACAGAAACTAAGACACCCCACCCCCCATTGTGGATGGAGGATGGTGACTATAAGCTGTGACAGTAAGCAGAACCCAGACTAGTTGAAACCAGAAACTTGAGATTCCAAAGACATCATCCTGTTACCTTTTTTTTTTTTTTCCTTTTTTTTTTTTTTTTCCTGTTACCTTATTACCAGCCATTTGGAAGGAAGTCATATACCCTGCAGCCCTCACCCCAAATTTTGCCTTTGAAAATTCTTCCCTGAAAATCAGTGGGAAACTCAGGTCTTTTGAGCACAAGTCATCAGTTCTTCTTGCTTCATCTTCACAATAAATATTCCTCTGCTCCAAACTCACACGTCTCAGTTTGTTTAGCCTCACGGGGCATTAAGCATACGAATCCGTGTTTGCCAACATTACTGTAATGACAGTAACATGAGGGTCTCTGAAGGAGGACGTGTGTCACTGTTAGCAGCATCTGTGACCCGAGGCACGCCCAGTAACTGTGGAAGAAGGAAGAACGGGAGGGGAAGTGGCAAGGGAGGAAGCAAAGAAGAGTGAAGAAGAAAGAAACAAAAGAGGAAGGAAGAGAAAGAAGGAAGTCTGAATACGGAGGGAAGAAGCAAAATCACTGAAAGAGAGGTCACAATTTGACCCACTCGGAAATGCAAAATTTATTGCAAGAACTGAAGCAACAAACAGACAAAAAGTTGTTGATTGACTTTTGTGCTTCTGCAAAATAGGTTCTGAATTAACTTTAACATCTTCTGAAATACAGCCTCATAGCCTTAGTCAATACTGGGTCTAAGACTATAGTTATACTTTGGGTTCCCACCAAATTTAAAAAAGGCTCCATTTCTAACCTTGGGTAAATTATTGAACATAAATTATAGGAGACCATTATATCTCACCTTAATTGTAACAACTGTGGTCTTGTCTATACTCCTGTTTTTCCCAAAAATATCTCATAGTGGGCATAGCATTCTGATTCAATGAGCAATAAAATTAAGACTGGCACTTTAAAGTGTCTTGACAAAATGGGACACTATGGACCATCTCCTCAGTCAAAATATTTAATATATGGCACAAGGTAAATAAAACTCAACCCTCAAGGACTATCCCCACTGAGTTACCACTGAACAGCCCACTTAGTCCTGTTCTTATACTTGGAAAGAAAGAGTAGTGCTTCATGATGGATTACCACAACCTTAACGCCATGTTACCATCCATTAAATCCCCTGTGCCCAATGTTATTGAAATCACAAACTCAATCATATCAGAAACTGATAATATTGCTAACATAGTTTTGGCCAGTATGTTTTATTCTTTGTCTCTGTCAACAGCACCTTTGCTTTTATCTCCATAGAGACACTGGCTTCATCCAGCTTTATCCAGCTACCCAGGAGTACCTCACTTGCTCTGCCATTGTATACCATCTTTACAAACAAGATCTTAACTGTATCCAACTTTCTCAAAGAGCACAATTATGTCATCACACTGTTGACATCCTCCTCCAACGAGATTCATTTAGCATACTCATTAATGATTTTCTGCTAGTTCATAAATTGCCTTTTCATTTTGTTGTTTTTTTTTTCTGTGTAGAAGTTTTTTAGTTTGATGTAGTCCCACCTGCTGGTTTTTACTTTTGTTGCTTATATTCACTATTCTTTTTCTCCAGAGCTTTCTTCACTTTGGCCTTTTTATTTTGATATGTATTTTACAATAATATTACCAAGTTCTTTGAAAAGCTCTGTAAAATCTTTATTGAATTTCTTCAAATCTACAGATGAGTTTAGGAGATCTGACATCTTAAAGACCTTAAGCCTTTATATCCATGAACATGGGCTAAAACTTCATCATTAAGTCGCTTTTATAAGTATTTCATTAAAATTTTTATAGTTTTCCACAATCAGGGATTGCACAAAAAGGATGTGTTATTTAAAACTATGTATTCTCATTGTTGCTATTATATAGAAATGCCACTTGTGTATATATTAACCACATGCCTTGCCATTTTTATAAGCTCTGTTTTTTTAATGTTAATATTTTCAACTCCGAAATAACCTATTGCACATGGCTATTATGAAGTTAAAATGAGGAAATTCTACGTAAACTGTCTAGCTTTTTAAGTGTACCCTATCAACTCTTGGTTTGTACTGCTTTTCCTTTGTTCAAATACATGTCCCTTGGTTGGTGCTGAATGAATTTGGGAACCCAGGACTCTGGAAGTTGCCTCAACTAACTATTGCTTTTTCCAAGACAATAAAAAATAGAAAAAAACTGTGTGTCCTTTCACTTATGAACCTTATACCCTGTAAGACTGGCTGAACTGCAGAAGTCTTTGTCCTTGGGTATTGTGCTTTGGATTTCACCAAATGAACTAAGCCTGTGAGAGTAACCACTCACCAATCTGCACTAATTTCACTGAAACACCTTTCTCCCAACCCAGCAGGACAGCGTGACTTGATGCACTCTTCCATACACATTTGCATGCAATGAATATAAGATCGACTATTTCAAAAGTTTATAGTCTGTCGTTTTGCCACTTTTTTTCACACATAAAACACACAAAGAAATAAAATAATCAAGAGATTTTATAGATGAAAAAGCAATAATCTTTGATATTACAGACTTTTCAGAACCAAAGAATAATAACAATAATAATAGCATAACACCTTTAACTCAATAGCAATTTTCTTTTCTTTTTTTTTTAATATCAGGTTTCTTACAAAGAAATCATATACAGCTGGATGTGAGAATAAAAGTAAAATGTGACAGAGTAAGAGAGCAAATTTTTAGAAGTTACACCCCCAAATTTGTCTAATGTATCACATGTATACTGAAGACCAGAATATAGACTTTTCATCTTTTCAAACATTTCTTACATCTAAAGTTTTATTGATTAAAATTTCAATGTCTTCAGCAAAGGAGTTAATTATAAATTATTGATAAACATGAATTATTTTGTTGATTAAGATTCAATCATGTATGATGGTTATCAGAGTTTCTTCTCTAGGAAAGGCTTTGCTAATCTTTGAAAATGTTAATGGTTTACCTTTTTATGAGTATTGTATTAAGAATCAGTATCACTGAAATTAATGAAAGTTAGTACGTAACTGGTTGACTTTCAAAGCTAATAATGTTAAAACATTTTAAGCTACATAGAGTTTTCATAGATATTGATCCTTTCAAACAAACAAAAAAAATCCAGTGTTTTGGCTTTATATGAAAATGAGTCAAAGAACAGCTTTTTACACTGCATTCAAATTTACTTATAAATACCAGCTTGAAATAGAGGTCACTCCTCTAAGGTTTTACCATTCAGGGCAGTTAACTCATTTCCCAATGTGAAAGGCAGTAAAACACTTCCTTGATGGTCTTCTTGTCACCATTTTCCTTCTCAAAATGAAGTTCCTCTGTGGGAGAAGGTGAGGGTGGGATGTTTCGAAAGAACAGCATGTATATTATCTATGGTGAAACATCACCAGCCCAGGTGGGATGCATGAGACAAGTGCTCAGGCCTGGTGCACTGGGAAGACCCAGAGGAATTGGGTGGAGAGGGAGGTGGGAGGGGGGATCGGGATGGGGAATACGTGTAACTCTATGGCTGATTCATATCAATGTATGACAAAACCCACTGAAATGTTGTGAAGTAATTAGCCTCCAACTAATAAAAAAAAAAAATATTTATGACAAAAAAAATAAATAAATAAAGGTAATGGTCTTAAAAAAAAAAAAAAAAAAATGAAGTTCCCAGTTTGTTTTCTCTGTTTTTCTATAAAGAAAACATATATACAAGAAATACTATATATTTAAGTTGGTTCAAACATAACTGCAGTTTTGCACTGTTGAAATTTGCCAGTTGATATTGGAATACATTCTTAAGTAAATGTGGTTATGTTATACATCATTTTAATGCATGTATCATTCTTTATTTTTTTTGCTAATTACTTATTACTTGATGTTTATTTTATATTATTTTAGACTATGGGCATGATATTAGACAGAAAGTAAATTTGAGCAATTTTCTTATTCTAATTCAAACTGGGTCATGAAACAGTGGAGGCAACTGACAACATCAGTGACTCACTTGTCCCAGGAATTTCTAACAGATGTGCGATGCAGCGGTGGTTCAGGAAGTTTTTTGAAGGAAACAAGAGCCTTGAAGGTGAGGAGCATAGTGGCTGGCCATTGGAAGTTGACAACAACCAATTGAGAGCCATCATTGAAGCCGGTCTTCTTACAGCTACACAAGAAGTTGCCGAACAGCACAACATCAACCATTCTATGGTCGTTAGGCATTTGAAGCAAACTGGAAAGGTGAAAAAGCCTCATGAGCTGATCGAAAATATAAAAAATTGTAAATATTGTAAAGTAATTAGCCTCCAACTAATAAAAATAAATGAAAAAAAATTGTCATTTTGAAGTGTCATTTTCTCTTATTCTGCACAACAATGAACCATTTCTCAATCGGATTGTGATGTGTGATGAAAAGTGGATTGTATATGGCAACCAGCAATGACCAGCTCAGTGGCTGGACCACAAAGAAGCTCCAAAGCACTTTTCAAAGCAAATTTGCACCCAAAAAAGGCTATGGTCACTGTTTGGTGGTCTGCTGTCCATCTGACTCCCTACAGTTTTCCGAATCCTGGTGAAACCATCGTATCTGAGAAGCATGCTCAGCAAATCAGTGAGATGCACTGAAAACTGCAACACCTGCAGCTGGCACTGATCAACACAAAGGGCCCAATTCTTCTCCGCAACATCGCCCGACTGTGCATTGCACACCCAACCGATGCTTCAGAAGTTGAACAAACTGGGTTTGCCTCATTAGTCACATTTGCCCGACCTCTCACCAACAGACTACAGCTTCTTCAACCATCTAGACAATTGACTAGCACTTCTTCAAGCATCTAGGCAACTTTTTGCAGGGAAAACCCTTCCACAGGATGCAGAAAATGCTTTCCAAGAGTTCTGTAGAATCCTGAAGCACAGATTTTTATGCTACAGGAATAAATAAACTTATTTTTCATTCGCAAATATGTTCTGATTGTAATGGTTCCTATTTTGATTAATAAGATGGGTTTGAGCTCAGTTACAATGATTTTAAATTCACAGTCTGAAACCACAGTACTTTTGTATATATATATATATATATATAAATATATATATATATGAGATACATTGCAATTGATGAACTAATATTAATACATTATTATTAACTAAAGTCCATACTTTACATAGAGTTCACTCTTTGTGCTGCACATACTATGGGCTTAAGAAAAGTATAGATATAATCCACCCCTATATGTAAGAAGTAGTTCTATTCACTTAAAACCCCCTTTGTTTCACCTATTCATCCCTTCTTCACCTCTAACCCCTGGCAACAACTGATCTTTAAACTGTCTCCATAATTTTGCCTTTTCTAGAATGTCACATAGTTGAAATCATGTAGTATGCAGTCTTATAAGATGGTTTCTTACTTTGCAATATGCTTTTCAGGTTCTTCACATCTTTTTGTGGTTCAATAGCTTGTTTCTTTCAATGGCTACTATTATTTTATTGTCCAGAATAAACCTATTGAGGACATCATAATTGCTTCCAAGTTTCAGCAATTATGAATAAAGTTTCTATAAATATGCATGTGCAGGTTTTCATGTGAACATGAGTTTTCAGTTCATTTGTGCACATATGAAGGAGTATAATTGCTGGATTATATGTTAAGAGTATGAATATTTTGTAAGAAACTATTAAATTGTCTTCCAAAGTGACTGTGCCATCTTGTATTTTCACAAGTGAGGAACAAGCATGTATGTTGCTCCACATCCTCATCAGTATTTAGTGTTGGCAGTATTTGGATTTTATATCTTTCTAAAGTGTATGCAGTAGTACATCATCGCTGATTTAATTTATGATTTTCTAACCAGACAACCTGACCCACCTCTTGAGAAACCTACATGCAGGTCAGGAAGCAACAGTTAGATCTGGACATGGAACAACAGACTGGTTCCAAAAGGAAAAGGAGTACATCAAGGCTGTATATTTTCACCCTGCTTATTTAACTTATATGCAAAGTACATCGTGAGAAGATGTACTAGGCTGGAAGAAGCACAAGCTGGAATCAAGATTGCCAGGAGAAATATCAATAACCTCAGATATGCAGATGACCCCACCCTTATGGCAGAAAGTGAAGAGAAACTAAAAAGTCTCTTGATGAAAGTGAAAGAGGGGAGTGAAAAAGTTGGCTTAAAGCTCAACATTCAGAAAACTAAGATCATGGCATCTGGTCCCATCACTTCATGGCAAATAGATGGGGAAACAGTGGAAGCCGTGTCAGATTTTATTTTTGGGGGGCTCCAAAATCACTGCAGATGGTGATTGCAGCCATGAAATTAAAAGACGCTTACTCCTTGGAAGGAAAGCTATGACCAAACTAGATAGCATATTAAAAAGCAGAGACATTACTTTGCCAACAAAGATCCATCTAGTCAAGGCTATGGTTTTTCCAGTGGTCATGCATGGATGTGAGAGTTGGACTGTGAAGAAAGCTGAGCACCAAAGAATTTATGCTTTTTTTTAAACTTTATTAAAAATTATTTCAAAAAATATATTTCAATTCTGAGTAGAATTACTTGCCTAACATGCCTAATCATGGATACTAAAACTTTTTAGATGATTCAGGATCTGCCATCACCCTGCTATGACCCCTATGTCTGTTACACCTCCCGAGGTTCCACAAGAATCACAGTGGGCTGAAAGACTCAGTAGCATCAGTGGAAGTTCCAAATTCAATATTCCTACCTGGAGGTTTGTCAAAGAAGCAGCAAGACTTTTCCACTAGATGCTAGTATTTGGAATTGATGCTTTTGAACAGTGGTGTTGGAGAAGACTCTTGAGAGTCCCTTGGACTGCAAGGAGCTCCAACCAGTCCATCCTAAAGAAGATCAGTCCTGGGTGTTCATTGGAAGGACTGATGCTGAAGCTGAAACTCCAATACTTTGGCCACCTCATGAGAAGAGTTGACTCATTGGAAAAGATGCTGGGAGGGATTGGGGGCAGGAGGAGAAGGGGATGACAGAAGATGAGATGGCTGGATGGCATCACCAACTCATGGACATGAGTTTGAGTAAACACCGGGAGTTGGTGATGGACAGGGAGGCCTGGCGTGCTGCGGTTCATGGGATCGCAAAGAGTCGGACACGACTGAGCGACTGAACTGAACTGAATGGCGAATGACGTTAAGCATTTTTTCACACACTTACTTGCTATCTGTATATCTGCCTTGGGGAAGTGTATCTTAAGATCTTTGTCCATTTTTAATTGTTTTTCTATTGTTCAGTTATAAGAATTGTTTGTATATTATAGGAATCAGTCTTTTATCAGATATCTTTTTGCAAATATTTTTCCCAGTCTGTGGCTTGACTTTTCATTCTATTAACAGTGTCTTTTGTAAAGTAGAAGTATTTTATTTTAATTAAGACCTATAGCATTTTACACTGAATTCCATGATCCGTTTTGAGATCCATTTAATGTATACCAAAACTGTAAGGTCTTCCTCTAAATTCACTTTTTCGGCATGTAGATATTCAGTTGTTCTAGCACCAAAATAACATAAAGAGAAATAGACAATCTGAATCAGCCTATATATACTAAAAGATTTGAAACTATAATTAATAACCTTCCAAAAAGAAAGCACTAGGGTCACATGGGTTCACTGGTGAATTTTAGCAAAACATTTTGGGGAAAATGCATGCTTGTTCTCTAAAAATAGAACTAGAATGAATACTTTCTAACTCATTTTAGGAGGTCAGCATTATCATAATATCAAAAGCATACAAAGCATTATAAAAAAAAAAAGGAAAAATTCAGACAAATGAATATAGTTGCAAGAATCTTGAACAAAATATTAGTCAATCAAATTCAATTATGTATGAAGAGAATCATACACCATGAACAAGTGGGGCCTATTCCAGGTATACAAAGCTGGTTTAACACAAGAAAACAAATTTGTGTAATTCATCATGTAAACAGGTTAAAGAAAAACTATAAAGTGGTACTAGCAGATATAGAAAAGGGATTTGACAAATCCAATGTTTATTCATGACAAAAGCTTTCAGTAAACTAGAAACACAAGGGAGCTATTGCAACTTGATGTTGAGAATTTATAATACACCTACAGATAATACAATATTTATTAGTAAGAATCTAGATGCTTTCTCACTAAGATTAACAACAAGGCAAGGGTATCCCTTCTCAACACATTTTTTAACATTGTCTTAGAATTCACAGCTAATATAATTAGACTAAAAATCAATTAAAAATATATAAATCAAAAAGGAAGAGATAAAGCTGTCTTTGTAGCTGATCTACATAGCATGATCAGCTGTGTAGAAAATCTTGCAGAATCAACCAAAAAACTTTGGGAACCAAAGCAATTATAGCGAGGTTGCAGGATACATATTCACATACAGAAGCTAACTGCTTTCCTGTATACAAGCAATGAACAATTGGGTTTTGCATTTTTAAAAAAAGTATCATTTACATGAGCACCCAAAATGAAATACTTAGATATAAATATGTACTATACCTCAATGAGGAAAAACTACAAACCTCTGAGGAAAGAAATCAAATATTTAAACAAATGGAGGGATACTCATGTTCATGTGTAGGATGACCATAAGTATGATGATGCCAGTTCTTCCCAATTTGAGCTACAGATTTAATACGTGTGTCTCAGTCGCTAAGTCATGCCCAACTCTTTGCAATCCCCTGGACTGTAGTCTGCCAGGCTTCTCTTTCCATGGAATCTTCCAGGCAAGAATATTGGAGTGGATGGTCATTTCCTCCTCCATGGAATTTTCCCAACACAGGGATCAAACCCACAATTTCTGCATCTCCTGAATTGTCAGGTAGATCTAGATTCTTTACCACTGAGTCACCTGGGAAGCCCATAGATTTAATTAATCCCAATCAAAATCAAAAGTTATTTTGCAGATATTGACAAATGGATTCCAGAGTTTATAAAAACCCAGAATGGATGACACAATCTTGAAGAGGAAGAACAAAGTTGGAGACAACAACATCAAGACTTACTATAAAGTGATAGTAATCGGGACCGTGTAGTATGGGCATGAGAATAGACAGATACATCAATGGAACTGAACAGACAGCCCAGAAATAGACCCAGACATACACAGTAAACTGATTCTGACAAAGGAAAAGTAGCAATATGAAGAACAAAGATTGCTTTTTCAACAAGTGGCCCTGAAATAACTAGACATCTACATGCAGAAAGGAAAAAAAAAAGTGAATTTATAAGTAAACCTTACACCTTTTAGAAACATTCAAAATAAAAATGAATTTGCTCAGTCATGTCTGACTCTTTGCGTCCCCATGGACTACAGTCCTACCAGGCTCCTCCGTCCATGGGATTTTTCCAGGCAAGAGTCCTGGAGTGGGTTGCCATTTTCTTCTGCAGGGGATCTTCCCAATCCAGGGATTGAACCTCCATCTCCTGCATTGCAGGCGGATGATTTGCCATCTGAGCCACCAGGGAAGACTTTACTTAAAATAAAAGTGAAAGTCGCTCAGTTGTGTCCGACTCTTTGCAACCCCAAGGACTATGCAGTTCATGGAGTTCTCTAGGCCAGAATACTGGAGTGAGTAGCCTTTTCCTTCTCCAGGGGATCTTCCCAAGCCAGGGATCGGACCCAGGTCTCTTGCATAGCAGGCGGATTCTTTACCAGCTGAGCCACAAGGGAAGCCCTAAATATAAAGCATAGATCTAAATATAAAATGGGCTTCCCAGGTGGCCCTAGTGATAAAGAACCTGCCTGCCAATGCAGGTAAGAGAAATGTTCCATCCCTGGATGGGAAGATCCCCTGGAGGAGGACATGGCACCCACTCCTGTGTTCTTGCCTGGAGACTCCCGTGGACAGAGGAGCCTGACGGGGCTACAGTCCATACGGTCACAAAGAGTCGGACCCGACTGAGTGACTTAGCATGCATGCACGCACACAAATATGAAACACAAAGCCATAAAACTTCTGGAAGATAATATAAGAGAAAATCTTCCAACTCTGCAACATTCTGGGAAAGGCAAAACTATGGAGACAATAAAAAAATTAGGAGTTGTCAGGAAGTAGGGAAAAAGATGCAGTGATGAACAGGTAGATCATAGGAATTTCTAGGGTAGGGCAGTGAAAATATTCCGTATGAGATTGTAGTGGCCAATACCTGTCCTTATACATTTATTCAAACCCATGGAACAAACAACACAAATAGTGAACTAATGCAGAATTTAATTAACCACAATATATCAGTATTGCTCATCAATTGTAAAAATGTACCTCTAATGCAAGTTGTTAGTAACAGGGGAAAGGGGGAAGAAGTATTGTCAATGAAATAAATGGTATCTCTATGCATATCTGCTTAATATTTCTGTAAACCTAACATTGCTCAACAAATAAGGTTTTTTGATTTACAAATAATAGAGAGAGTTGGAGATTCATATCAAAGTGCTGATTCATGAAGGTTTTAAAGATTTAACAAAAATGCAGTAAGTGATAGTTTAGGGTTGGGAGGGCATGGGATTTCTTCTTGCAGTGACAAAATTGTTTTAAAGTTAACCATGGAGACGATTGCACATATCTGTGAGTATACTTATAATTACTGAACTACACACTCTAAATGGGTGAGTTGTAGTTCTATGTCAATGATATATTAATACATTTGGCTTAAAAGTTAAATGTCCTAAATCTGTGTTATTTAATTAAGTAACAGTAGTTTTTCTATTCCTGAAGTTTATGCTATAAGGTTCTAACATCTGACTTCCTTCTTGGATGTCAATAATGTTTAAAAGCATAAAATTCTAGAGTAAACATCAATTTTTTTTAAAATTTTCAATGACAGTTACAAGAATCACAGATGCATTGACCAAGAGTCATTAAAATATTTTCCCTCCGGATCACAGGCTAATGAGCAAGATTTTCATGTCACTACTGATGACAATATTAATTTGGAGTGAAGCTTTCAGTACTTACTTTTGAATGAAAACAATTACAAAACCCTCTTCCCCAAACACACACGTGCACACACACAAATGCAGAAGAATGCATCCTCCTTCATGAAGCTACCAACTCAGCTGCTTTTAATGAAGGACCTACAAAACGCGGAGTGCATTACAAATATCCATTCCTGTCATCACCTCAGTAAGAGATGAGCAGCTTTATCATCAGAAGAAATTGAGAGAAAGAAAGAACAGATGCACATCTGGATTATAGGGACACCTACATAAGCAGCGCCCTAGATGGAAGGCTTGCCTCCAGAAAGACATTAGGTGTTAGAAGAAACACGAGAGCAACAGAAAGGAAGAAGCTTTGGAGAACCTAATTACTTTCTTTGGTTGTTTTATTTTGTGGTATGTGTTTGACAGATTGGTTGCACAGAACTGCCTTTTCTTACATGAGTGAAATTGAATTAGTGCAATTATTTTAAATTGAGGCTATCTTATTAAAAAAAAAAGCTAAAGAACAAAGACTGATAAAATGATTGCTATTTAACTGGAGTCTAGTTGGTTTACACTGTGACGGTGGTTTCTGCTGTACACCAAGGTGAATCAGCTGTATATATTTACACACGTAGGGAGGCCCTCCGAGCCTCCCTCCCACCCCCGCCCCATCCCGCCCCTCCGGGTCGTCACAGAGCCCTGAGCTGAGCTCCCTGGTATATGGCAGCTTCCCACTAGCTGTCCATTTTACACGTGGTAGTGCATATACGTCTTTGATTCTTTTTAAATATCGTGTGAAAACCCAGCTTTTAACAGGGACTTTAGGTCACTGGTATTTGGGATGATTTTGTACTCTCTTTTCCATAATTTCTAGATCAACTTCATTTCATCAAGTGAAAAATTACATTTCACTGCACTTGTGCTCCATTTCTGCTCCACGTAACATTCTCCCAACCTTGTTCTAGTATCACCTATGATCCTGGGAGATTTAATCTAAACTTGAAAAATGACACATAGATGGTTTTGAACTCTAAGCTTAGAACATCAACCAATTATTTGTTTGAATTCATAAGACTGAAATAGCCATTGGCAGTAGAGTAACCAGGAGAGGAGACCCCCTTCTTACACCTCAAACACGTACATACATGTACATGTCACATAAGTGCCTTTACTGTAGCTTTATAACAAAGATGTTTAACCATCCGACAATTAAAAAAAAAAAAAAAAACTTTGGTACTCTAAATTCTTGTCATATTCTTCAAACTTACTCTTCTAAAAACATTCGTATAGAACAACTGAACTTCAAAGGTACATTCTGAAAAGCTTCCTCGGTTTTAAGCTTTTTTAATTTATGTTTTGATTTTTATTGGGGTCTAGTTGATCTACAGTGCTGTGTCAGTTTCAGGCGTAGCAAAGTGAAATCATTACCTACACACATACCAGTCTTTTTAGGATCCTGTTCCCATATAGGCCATAGGATTGCGGAGGAGAGTGCAGTAGGTCCTTGTTGCTTATCTATTTTATGTAGAGCTCTGTGTATATGTCAATCCCTTTCTCCCAATTTATCCCTGCCCACCTTCTTACCCCCTGATAATTGTGCTTTTTACATCTGTAACTGTTTTGTAGATAAGTTCATTTGTACCCTTTTTTCTAGATTCCACATGTATCATACGACACTTGCCTTCCTCTGCCTGACGTCCCTCAGTAAGAGAATCTCGGCCCATCCACGCTGCTGCAATGGCATGATTTCACTCGTTTTAATGGCTGAATAATGTTCCATCGAATGTATGTGCGTCCTCTTTATCTGTTCTCTGTTGATGGACAATTAGGTTGCTTCCATATCCTGGTTATTGTAAATAGTGCTGCAATGAGCATTGCGGTGCATGAATCTTTTCAAATCATGGTTTTCTCCACATGTCCAGAAACAGGACTAAAAACTTTCTTGTTATATATGCATATAGATCAACTTTTAATGTTCTGTAAGCTGTAAGATGGAAGAATTTCTGCAAGTAAGTTCATACTTTTTTCTTACTCATATTTGGGCAATCACTGCAGGCTATGATATTCAGTGCTCCTGCATGCAAGGTCTCCATAAGGTAAAATTCAGAGTTTCCTGTACTTCATTCCTATGATCTATAAATACTGAAATGAGGTAACTAGAAAGGAAATTCATAAAAAAAAATAACTAAATTATTTTTGTAGCACATTGAGCATTGTTTATTAGCATATATATTTTAAAGCACTGACTTATATTGGAATGATTTCCAGGGTGAAATGATGTTTTAGAGAATAAAGAAAAATTATTTTTATAACATATGCATATATGTAAATATATATATTAGCCAATATCCATCTCTAAACCTTTTATTCTATTTAGTTAATATTCTACTTCCAAAAAGATATGTCCATGTAAAGTTAATAAAGCTTAACTTGTAAAGTATATGTCTATGTTTAAAAGAAATACAGATGCACTATAAGCCAAATTCAGTTATTTAAATTTGTATTTCATCCTATAAATTGGACTAAGTTGCATTATATAATACTCCATAGGTACTAAATAAGTAATGAAAACTAAAATTACTATTTATCTAGATGATATTATTGACCAGAAAGTATGTCCTCAATTACTATAAATATTTCAAGAGGAGGAAGATTATCTATAAAACCTTTTTCATGTGAAGTCCTGGGTCTTACAATATGGATAAAACTTTTTCTAAACATGTATATAATTTCCTGATTTTCTTTGAAGAAATTCCTTGAAGGAAAAAAAAAGCAAACAAAACCAAACAACAAAAATAAGGAGCAAACTAATTCAGTTTATGTTACTCCTTGTGTTGTTTTACTAGATATTATTAAATTGAAAATCAATTTGAAGGCTGTAGTAACATGAAATATTTACTTAAGTAGAAGCAATTCAGCAAACTTTTTAAAGTATAAGTGTTTTCAGGCACTCGGGTAATTCATTTTAAAGATGCATTAAGAAAATAGGCTGAGATTTCAGAATAGAATTTAGTTAAAGGAGGGCTGGGTAACAAAAAGTTAACTTCTAAAAGTTTGTGCCTTGATATTACAAATACCAACATAAAATGTTTCCTGTTTTCGTAGATGTCCATCGGCAGATGAATGGATGAGGAGATAGTGGTACGTATACACAATGGAATATTACTCAGCTATAAAAAGGAACACATTTGAATTCATTCTAATGAGGTGGATGAATCTAGAGCCTATTATACAGAAGTGAAGTAAGTCAGAAAGAGAAGGACAAATATTGTATATTAACTCATATATATGGGATCTAGAAAGATGGTATCAACAATCCTACATGCAGGGCAGCGAAGGAGACACAGACAGAAAGAACAGACTTTGGACTCAGTGGGAGAGAGAGAGGGTGGGATGATGTGAGAGAATAACACTGAGACACATACATTACCAAATGTAAACTAGATAGCAGTGGGAACCCCAAAGCTGGTTTCTGAGACAACCTGGAGGGATGGAGCGGGAAGGGAGGTGGGAGCAGTGTTCCAGGAGAGGACACATGTATGCCTGTGGCCAATTCATGCTGGTGTATAGCAGAAACCATCGTAATACTGTAAAGTAATTATCCTCCAAGTAAATAAATAAGTTTTAAAAAACAAGTAAAATATTACCTATTCTTTTTAGATCTCAGTGTTGCATTAAGTATTGAATGTATAAGTAAAAAAGCAACTTTACAATTCAGTGATATTTGGGGGCAAAGTTAATAGTATTTTTTCCATAAAAAATATAATGGAAGCAAGAAATCTCTATTCAACTGGAATTTTTAAATTTTAGTTAAAAATAATAGAGGCACATGGTTTTAAAAAAGTCAAATAGCACTAAAATGTTTACTTTGAAAATTAGCTTTTCATAGCAGCCATGCAACTTTTGGCAAGTCATTTACCTGCCTGTGCTTCAGTCTCCTCATTTGTAAAATGGGGATAATAATATATCTGATTCAGAGATGCTGTGAGCATTAAATGAATCAATATATTTAAAAGACTTAGTACAATGCCTGGTCATAGCAGAATTCTAATGCTTTCAACTGTTGTAAATACTGTCCTCACCCTCAGAAGTAATCACCTCAATTTCCATAAACTGTCTCTTTTGGAACATACTTTTTGTTCTTACTCTCAATTAAATGTAAATCTATTAGAGGGGAAGCTCAGGATATGTATTCACATTTGATTGAAGTTAAAATTTCAAAATTTGGAACACATCTACATGATTCATTTTTCTGATTCTTATTGACAGAATATGGAATTCTTGTTTTCCTATTTATCTAATCCAAAATATCCAAAACATTTTCAATGTAGAGAGTAGATTTGTGATTGCCAAGGGTGAAAGAGGGTGAGAGAGGGATGGTCTGAGAGTCTGGGATTAGCAGATGCAAAACTATTATAAACAGAGTGGATAAACAGTAAGGTGTCACTACACACACAGGGAACTATATCAATGTCCTGTGGTCAACTGTAATGGAAAAGAATATGAAAAAGAATGTATATCTATGTACAACTGAATTACTTAGCTATACAGCAGAAATTAACACAACACTATAAATCAACTATAAGCAAATAAATTAACGGGGGGAAAAACTACTTTCAATGTCTGAATAATAACCACCTTTCAGAATTCATCCTGAATTTATAACTGGATTTATACATATATCTTTCTATCTCAAAAGGTATTTTATAAAGGTACGTCATAGTTTCAGTCTTTGTCATCACTTATATGCTTATGCTTTGCTAGAGTTTGCCTGGAAATACCATGTGGCATAATTGCCTATTCCACACATGAGGAGCTGGGAAGGGCATAAGGACTCATAATAGACTGAGGTTCTCATCTGATTTAAATAATTAGAATTTCAGTCTCATAAGCAACAGTTGAAGTTTTTTTTTTTTGTTTTTTGTTTTTTTTGTAGGCAACTAAAGGGATGGAGGACAACACAAGTAATAATATCAAATAAAGGCATACACTGGAATGGGATCCCCAGGTCCCACCCCAAGGCTTTTTTTGATGGGGTATTTTGGTTTCATTGAGAGGCCGGAATTCCTGGGGATGGAGTTTCATGATTAAAAAGTATGGGACAAACCTCTCTGTATTACTAATTTCAACACAGAATAATGCAACTGTATTACACACCTCTCAATTTAGAATACGAATACCATTATAAGTGTGTTTTGGGGACATTACTGAAATTCTCTAAATCACTTTGATATCCTTAAGTTTCTTAAGGCATTTATCAAAACTTTACAGGAACAAAACTCGTCTTTATTGCTAATAATTATTGGACTCAACTCCTACTTCAGGTCACAAGTTTTTAAAGGACTAAACCAGGATTTCCTTAATAGTGAAACTACAAGGCATGACTGTACTATACCGCAATTCAGTAAACTCAATTATAAATGTTACAATTCCTTTTGACAGTAAGGAGCAATATAATTCTTTGTTAGGAGCAACATAATTTGACAATTTTTCTTAAGAAAAGGAGAATTTATCAAAATATGAGTTTGGAATCAACAAGAGGCTGAAGGACTGAACTTGGGAAATAAGTAGAAACCAAACACCCTGGATAAAGGATGGGAGTGGGTCCAGGGCAGAAGCATATTTGCCTTTTGGTGGGACTCTGCTGCACTCTTTATCTTTGCCTGTGTGGAACCAACCAAAAGCTAACAATCCTCTTCTTTTTAGTTTTTTGAAGAACCTCCCCTGCTTCTGGGCATATATTTAAAGGAAACAAAATAAGAATCTCTTTAAGACATCTTCACATCTATATTCACTGCAACAAGATTATTAACAACAGCCAAGATATGGAAGTAATCTAAATGTCCATCAACAGATGAATGAATAAAAGAGATGTGAGGTATACACAGTGGGATATTATTCAGTTTTTTAAAAGAAGGAAATTCTGCCATTCGTGACAATATGAATGAACCTGGAGGACATTCAGTCAGTTCAGTTCAGTTGCTCAGCCATGTTGGACTCTTTGCGACCCCAAGGACTGCAGCATGCCAGGCTTCCCTGTCCATCACCAACTTCCAGAGCTTGCTCAAACTCATGTCCATTGAGTTGGTGATAAACATTCAGCTCAATGAAATAAGTCAGACACAGAAAGACAAATAATGCACGATATTGCCTAAGTGAGAATTCTAAAAATAGTCAAACTCACAAAAGCATAGAGTAGAATAGTGTTTGCCAGGGGCTGAAGGGAGGCAGAAAAGTCAAAGTGTTAGTTAAAGGGAAGGAAGTTCCAGTTATGCAAGATGGACAAGTCCTAGAGATCTTCTGCACAGCCTTGCAGTTGTTCAGTCGTTCAGTCATGTCCAACTCTTTGTGACTCCATGGACTGCAACATGCCAGGCTTCCCTGTCCTTAGCTATTTCCCAGAGTTTGCTCAAACTCATATCCACTGAGTTCATGATGCCATCCAACCATCTCATCCTCTGTCACCCCTTCACCTGCCCTTAATCTTTCCCAGCATCAGGGTCTCCTCCATTGAATCAGCTCTTCGCATCAGGTGGCCAAAGTACTGGAATTTCAGCTTCACCATCAGTCCTTCCAATGAATATTCAAGACTTATTTCCTTGAGGATTGGCTGGTTTGATCTCCTTGCAGTCCAAGGGACTCTCAAAAGTCTTCTCCAACTCCACAGCTTGAAAGCATCAATTCTTTGGCATTCGGGTTTTTTTATGGCCCAACTCTCACACCTGTATATGACTACTGGAAAAACCATAGCTTTGACTATATAGACTTTTGTTGGTAAAGTGTCTCAGCTTTTTAATACGTTGTCTAGGTTTGTTATGGCTATTCTTCCAAGGAGCAAGAGCTTTTTAATTTCCTGGCTGCAGTCACAGTCTACAGTGATTTTGGAGCCCAAGAAAATAAAGTCTGTCACTGTTTCCATTGTTTCCCCATCTTTTTGCCATGAAGTGATGGGACCAGGTGCCATGGTCTTCGTTTTCTGAACGTTGAGTTTTAAGGCAGCTTTTTCGCTCTCCTCTCTCACCTTCACCCAGAGGCTCTTTAGCTCCTCCGCACTTTCTGCGGTTAGGGTGGTGTCGTCTCTACCGCATGGCGCTTTTTAATGACGCTGTGTTGTGCTGTTAAGAATTTGCTAAGGAGATAGATCCTATATTGTATTCTTATCCCCGAATAATAATGGTGGAAGAGAAAGCCAACAACCTGCTTCACACACAGTGCAGGTCACAGCCCTGCTCTTATCTGCAGCGAGAATGACGTGGTTTCCATAGTAGCAGGAAACATATTGCCTCTCAATAGAAAATCATATCTGGAGAAATTCCCCAGAGCCAGGGGACGGTGGGTGTCAGACAGTCAAAAAAATAATAAGCACAGTTTCCCCAAATTTATTCATGTACACACTTTGCTTCCCCAGTGGTTCAGCAGGTAAAGAATCCACCAGCAAAGCAGAGACACAGGAGACACGGGTTTGATTCCTGGACTTATCTGTAAACCTGAGTAGGCCCTGGCTCCTGCTGGCTGCATCCGCCCCCCTCAAAGGACTCCATGACCTCCATCACCACGGCAAAACCCCATGCTCCTTTGGTTTTGATCCGCTTGTTCCTATTCCATCTTGGGTTGCAGGACCCCACTGGCAGAGCCGAAGGTTCATGCCCTCACATTGGCTGCAAGGAACGCCAAGAAGGGAAATCTGCCTCCTTCATTCATCGTCGGGCTGAATGAAATGATGTATTTAAAGCTTTTGAAATAATGCCTGACCTGGGGCTCATGTTACTCTCGCTGTATTTTCACGTCTTCCCAGAAGAGAGCTGTCTACGGGACTGCCTATTGTAAACTAACTCTAATAGAATTAGAATGTAATTGAAGAATCAAATTTTTAAAATTAAGTTAAATAAATAACGAACACATTTATTGAGAGAATCGGGCATGTGCTCTCATTTTCCTTTTTAGTGCCAATGAAACAGACTCCACAGTGCTCTCATGGTTAATTAATAGCAGGACTGGAATGAAGCCGCCACACTAAATATTGAGCCACCTAGGAGCACCACCCAAGCCTTACACATTCACTGTGACTGTCACAAAGTAAGCTCCAAATATCTTTTTACTGAATGACAGGATCCTCACGCTTTCTAATATATTAAGCTTCTGTAGGATTGGAATGAAAATTGACCTTTTCCAGTCCTACAGCCACAGCTGAGTTTTCCAAATTTGCTAACATATTGAGTGCAGCATTTTCACAGCATTATTTAGGATTTGAAATAGCTCAGCTGGAATTCCATCACCTCCCATAGCTTTGCTCCTAGTAATGCTTCCTAAGGCCCACTTGACTTCACATTCTAGAATGTCTGGCTCTGGGTGAATGACCACACAACCACAGTTATCTGGGTCATTAAGACTTTTTGTACAGTTCTGTGTACACTTGTCACCTCTTTTTAATCTCTTCTGCTTATGTTAAGTCCTTACTGTTTCTCTCCTTTATCGTATCCATCTTTGCACGAAATGTTCCCTTGATATCACCAATTTATTGAAGAGATCTCTAGTCTTTCCTATTCTATTGTTTTCTTCTTTGCATTATTCATTTAAGAAGGGCTTCTTATCTCTGCTTGCTATTCTCTGGAACTGTGCATTCAGTTGGGTTTAATCTTTCCCTTTCCCCCTTGCCTTTCACTTCTCTTCTTTTCTCAGCTATATGTACAGACTCCTGAGACAACCACTTTGCCTTCTTGTATTTCTTCTTCTTGGGGACGATTTTGGTCACTGCCTCCTACACAGTGTTATGAACCTCTGTCCATAGTTCTTCAGGCAGTCTGTCTACCAGATCTAAACCCTTCATTTAATCTGTTAAATCTATTAGATCCTGTCATCTAATCTAATCTTTATCCCTAATCTATTCATCACTTCCACTGTATAATTGTAAGGGATTTGATTTAGGTCATACCTGAATGGCCTAGTGGTTTTCCCTACTTTCTTCAATTTAAGCCTGATTTTTGCAATAAGGAACTCATGATCTGAGCCAATCAGTTCCAGGGCTTGTTTTTGCTGACCATATAGAACTTCTCCATCTTCTGCTGCAAAGAATATAATTAATCTGATTTCAGAACTGGCCATCTGGTGATATCCATGTGTGGAGTTGTCTCTGTATTGTGGGAAGAGGCTGTTTGCTATAACCAATGTGTTCTCTGGAAAATCTTGGTTAGCCTTTGCCCTGTTTCATTTTGTACTCCAAGGCCAAACTTGCGTATTACTCCAGGAATCTCTTGACTTCCTACTTTTGCATTCCAGTCCAGCATAATGAAAAGGATGGTTTTTTTGGTGCTAGTTCTAGAAGCTATTGTAGAGCTTCATAGAACTGGTCAACTTTGGCTTCTTTGGCATGAGCGATTGCGGCACAGACTAAGATTACTATGATGTTGAATGATTTGCCTTGGAAACAAACCAAGATCATTCTGTTGCTTTTGAGATTGCACCCAAGTACTGTATTTCAGATTCTTTGGTTAACTATGAGGGCTACTCTATTTCTTTTAAGAAATTCTTTCCCACAGTGGTAGGTATACCAGTCATCTGAATGAAATCTGCCCATTCCTATCCATTTTAGTTCACTGATTCCTTAAATGTCTATATTCACTCTGGTCATCTTGTGCCTGACCACTTCTAATTTGCTTTGATTCATTAACCTAACATTCCAGGTTCCTATGCAATATTGTTCTTTACAGCATCAAACTTTAATTTCTACACCAGACAGACTTTACTTTCACCACAGACACAGACACAGCTGAGTGTTGTTTTTGCTTTGGCCCAGCTGCTTCATTCTTTCTGGAGCTATTAGTAATTGCTCTCTGCTCTTCCCCAGTAGCATACTGGACTCCTTCCAACCTGAGGGGCTCATGTTCTGGTGTCCTATCTTTTTGCCTTTTCATACCGTTCATGGTGTTTTCTCAGCAAAAATGCTGAAGAGGCTTGCCATTCCCTCTTCCAGTGGACCTCATTTTGTCAGAACTCTTCACTATGACCCATCTATCTTGGGTGGCCCTGCAAGGCATGGTTCATGGCTTTATTGAGTTATGCAAGCCCCTTCACCATGACAATGCTATAATCCATGAAAGGCGATGGAAAAGCTGAAAGGAACTCAATCAGAGACCAAGGACCTGTCCAGCACTCCTATCCCAGGCCTTTATCCCCACCACTCATGGTCTCAGGGGTCATGTTCATTGAGTGCCTACCACTTGGTCAATAATCGTATTTGGTTTTACAGAGAAACAAGTCACATTTTCCTCCCTATTACAGAAGATACTGCTGTGATTTTGGTAGTGAAAATGCATTCAAAGAGCATTTCTAAAGTAAATCTTTCCAAATGTGAATATGTGGATGTTTTTTGTCTGTACATTCAATAATACGAAACTATGATGACTTAAGGAGTATAATTAAAGTAGGAAAAAAAAAAAAAAACCACTCTCCTTTCTCCCTAAAAATATGTCAGAATAATTGGGCTTATAAAAGCCTGGAATCACAAAGGCTGATGATGAAAACTATGTGATTGGGATAGCTCCAATTAGATACTTTCTAAAATATTTTTCTTTCTAAAGTATTTTAAGCTACAGAGAAGCTCGTTAACTGTAATAGAGCTCACTGAAGACGGATTCTTTAGAGATATGCAGAGCTCTGCCAGCCCTCTCTGCGTGGGAGAGATGCTCTCAGTTCAAGGCAGACTCTGGGCCCTGTGCGCGTGTGGTCAGTCGTGTCCAGCTCTTCATGACCCCATGGACTGTAGCCTGCCAGGCTCTTCTGTATATGGGGTTTTCAAGCAAGAGTATTGGTTTTCCAGTCCTTCCTCCAGGGGATCTTTCCGACTCCAGAATCAAACCCATGTCTTATATGTCTCCCACGTTGGCAGGCAGATTCTTTACCTCTGAGTCACCGGGAAGGCCCCTCTGTGCCCTGAAATCTGGCCAAAGCTGCACAGAGCTCTGAAGGCAGCTTGTGAGGGAGGGGCATATGCAAGAGTGCAACGGAGTATGGTTCTCGGGGACAATCACGTTTTAGGGGCCAAATAGTCTGGGTTTGGCCTGGTCCCCAGTCCTGAGCAAGCTTGGAAATATAATTTCAGAGTTTCTCAAGCTATACATGAAGCCTTTAGATTCTGTACCAGCTCTGTAAATCTTTGTTTTCATCGATTCACAATTTACCATGTAACCTCTTGTAATCATCACTAGTTTTCAGCAGCTTTGGACTTGTCACTTACCTTGACATCAGAGATCTACAGAGTTGCTTAAATTAATGAAAAATTCCATATGGCATGATATTATTTATCTTAAGAGACTGCCTTTCTATCCTAATGCTGTTCATTGATTATTAGATTTATCTACCTGTGGTTAACCTACCTCAAAAGTTGGAAAATATTATTCAGCAGAAAATAATGTTTCTAATATAGTGTGTCAAAAATTACATTAAAATTTCCAAATATAATCCCCAAATACAATTTTTGCTCCTTTTATTATGTTACCAATGATAAAATGATTGCCTCAGAGTTGAAGTTATCTTGAACAGTTTAGCACCCTCAAGAAAAAACTTTTATATAGATTTTTTTCTTATCTGAGCCCATTACTTTTTTTTAGTGATTTGTTTTGTAATAATTATAGAGAGCCAGGAATGTGCAAAAATAGGACAGAGACTTCAAGTAATCTTGGTTCAGGTTTCCTAATTGCTTACATTTTGTATGAAAATAGGACTCTATCAAAGCTGGGAAATGGACATTGCTACAATGCAGACGTATCATTTTATCACATGTGTTGGCACCACCACAGTCAAGATACACGCCTGTTCCATCACCACAAAGGTCTCCTTCCTGTTGCTCCTGTGGGTACACTTACCATCCTCCCACCCCGACCCCCATGCACCATCCCTAAACTTTTGGCAACCACTTATCAATCTCCTTTTCTGTCTTCTTGAGAATGATATGTAATGTATTCATATGGCCTTCAAATACCAGCCTCTAAGGCTGGCACAGTGTTTCACGAGAGCCATCCAGGCACTCTCATATATTAGTAGTTAGTCTTTCTTTGTTGTTAAGCAGTGTTTCGTGGTATTCATGTACCACAATTTGTTTAACCATTCACTTATTCTAGAACATTTTTGTTGTTTCTAACTTGGAGCTATTACAAATGAAGTTGCTAGAAACAATCATGTACAAATATTTTCATGGACATAAGATTTAATTTCTCTGGGATGAATGTAATGACATTTTTGAACATTTTTGGAAAACTAATGTAGGTAGTTATGTTGTTCTGTTACTCCTTACATCACCGAAAGAAATGGATGAGCCTGAATCCCCAGCTCAAGTGCCTCATAAATGACTTGAGAGCTCCTATGTGTGCCCTGAAGACGCTACTATTTCCTGTAGTGCAGGGCTGAAAATCAAGCACAAACCTCAACACGCATCTAGTTGATTTGCAATGCAAGTTGAACTTGCTGCCTGAAAGGGCATCTCATGTTGAATTAATATGAGGGTTTTGATTGGGAAAGCACTGGACCCTCTAAATTAGGATGGGGATCTGTGGGAAGATCCTGATGAAGCTGGGGACACTGAGCCCCTAAATTATGACAAATATTTCTTACCAGTGGCCCCAGCCCCAGTCAAAGTAGCCTCCCCTGACACAGGTGTCATGTAAGACAATGCTTATTCTCCTCAGGACCCATCCCTACCACATCTCTTTACTTGTGGAACTTTTACTAGACTTAGCTTCAGCAGGGCCCTAAAGGTGGAATACACACTCTGACTCATGAGGAAGTGTGCTAAATTCCAAAATAATGACTTTCTAAGTTACACAGAAAAAATATTGGGAAATGTGTGGAAATGGGTACTCAAGGCGTGGGATGATGGAAGAAAGAATGCCTTATAAGATTGGATGAGGCTGAATTTATGGATTCATAAATAAGACTGCATTTAACTTGCAGCTTAGAAAGCACTCTAGAAAATTTGGCTGGTTGGTTAGCTGATACATAGGCCAAAAGGTGGCCCCTCGGCCACCCCACCCCCCACCCCCCACTGGCATGAATATACTGGAAATGCTGGACTTGAATCAGTTTAGTGGAAAGAAGAACTGCAAAAGCTTAATGAGAGAAGAATGTTAGACTGGATTTATCATTTAAGACATAGACACCTGACCGGGGGGTTGGGGGGCGGGGTAGATCCAGGAGTTTTACTTTCCACCAATACTATTAGGAATAAATTTATGAGAAGACCATCAATATCCTTTGCAGACAAAGAATGTCCCCTGCCATATCATTAGACAAAGGATGTTGCAGCCATCAAGCCATCAGCCACTGGAGCCACCACTGATAGTATACCCTGAGGGGATTCAAGATGCAGAAAAACAGGATATTGACCTTAGATGTGCGTGTGTGCTGAGTAGTTTCAGCTGTGTCTGACTCTGTGACCCTATGGGCTGTAGCCCATCAGCCTCCTTTGTCCAGGGGATCCTCCAGGCAAGAATACTGGAGTGGGTTGCCATGCCCTCCTCCAGGGGATCTTTCTGACCTAGGGATGGAACCTGCATCTCTTATGTCTCCTGCATTGGTGTATGGGTTCTTTACACCTACCGCCACCTGGGAAGCCCTGGCCCTAGATGGTTAAGATGTACATCAAAGGAATAATTTTATTAAGCCCAGACTTTTGCAGCTTCTCATACATAGAAAAGTGCTAAATTCATTAACTTGAGATGTCTGTTTTATTGCTTGTTTGTTTTCTTTTTATTGGCATTTGATATTTTACTACCTGGGTTTTTTGTTTTCAGTTTGTGTGTGTGTGTGTGTGTGTGTGTGTGTGTGTGTGTGTGTTTGTTTGTTTTCCAGAAACCCCTGTATATCTTATTTCTCTTTGAAACAGTCCTCAGGGAAGTTGTAGCCCAGGAAGTCCTCAGTGATATTCCAAATAAAACATAATTCTGCACTTCTGGTTGTGCTTTTTTTTCTTTTCATTTGACACCTTGAAGACTCTGCTGTTGCTTCACTCAGTAATTGCATTGGGAAACCTAAATGCAATGAAGATAATTGACTCCTGGGATGATAGGAGCCAAGTGACAATATTCAGTTATCAAAAGCAAAGTGGGCATGGTTCCCTTAATGAACAGTAGGGTCAAAGCAGCAATCAGAATGTTGATCACAGTGTTCCTGGAAGTGAAATAGACGGGAAGCCTACTGAATTTATATTTATGTATATAAGCAGAAGAGTTCCAGGTCAAGGGAGTAAAAGTCTAACCTAAATCATAAAAACAGATCATTACATCCCTTCAATCCATTCCCAGAAACAAGCCAGTTTATGCTCCCAGAATCCCTGGAAAGAAGGTGAGGCTGGGTCTGCTTGAGGAAGGCCCCAAGGAACTACTAAAAGTTTGTACTATCAATCCTTATCTCAGCCTTTCCCAAGATGACTTTTGGCCTTTTACCAGGGTAACTATGCATTGGGGAAAAGGAAATATTAGACTTTTGGGGAACTACTGACTGGCTTTGAACTAATACTAATCCTAGGAGACCTAAAACATTGCCGTGGCCCTAAAGTCAGCGTAGAGCCTTATGGAAGCCCATTGATCAATGGAGTTACAGCTCTGTTCTGCCTCACAGTGAGCCCAGTAGGTCTCTGAACCAGTCGTGTGGCTATCTCTGCATTTCTGGAATGTATACTTGGAATAGACATATTTAGCAGCATCAGATTCTTCACATTTGTTCCTTGACTTGTGGAGGGAGGTTTATTATGGAGGGGAAAGCCAAGTAAAAGCTATGAGAACTATCTAGAAAAATAGTAAGTAAAATTTAACAACACATTCATGGAGGGGTTGCAGAGTTTACTTCCACCACCAAGGACTTGAAGGATGCAGGGACAGCAATTCCTACCACATCCTGTTTGGCTTGTGCAGAAGACAGATGGATCTTGGAGAATGACAGTGAATTATCATAATCTTAACCAGCTGGTGGCTCCAGTTGTAGCTGCTGTTCCAGATGTGGTTTCATGGCTTGAGCAAGTGAACACTCACCCTGGTAAGTTTATGTATTTAATCTGGAAAACGCCTCTTTATCTATCCTTGTCCATAGGCCCACTAGAAGCAGTTTGCTTTCAGCTGACAAGGCCAGTAATATACTTTCACTGCTCTACCCCATGGGTATATCAACTTTCCAGCCTGACTCCGTAATTTACTTTGGTCTAAACCTGATTGACTCTCCCTTTCAGAAGATACCACACAGGTCTATTACATTGCTGCCTCTATGCTGGTTGGCTCTAGCGAACAAGAAATAGCAACTACTCTAGACTTGTTGGTAAGGCATTTATGTGTCAAAGGATGGAAAATAGGTCACACAAAAGGCAGTGGCCTTCTATATCAGTGAGATTTCTGGGGGCCAATGGTGTGAGCCATGTCAAGATCTCCCTTCTAAGGTGAAGGATAAGTTGTGACAACTGGCCCCAACCAAGAAATAGGCACAGCACCTCGTGACTTCTTTGGATTTTGGAAGCAGCATAATCCTCATTTGGATGTGTGACTCCAGGCTTTTTTATGAAGCGACTCCAAAAGCTGCTAGTTTAGATTGGAACTCAGAACAAGAGAGGGCTGTGTAATAGGTCCAGGTTGCCATGCCGGCCGCTTTGGACCGTAAGATTCAGAAGATCCAATGGTGCTTGATGTGTCTGAGGCAGCTGTGGACGTCCTTTGGAGCCTTCTGAAGGCCCTTAAACGTGAACCGATGCACAGGACTTAATAATCGTGGAGCAGGGTCCTTCTCTCATCTAGGTAAACAGTCTGCTCTAGAGAAACAAAACATCGGCAAACGTTGTAGAAACTGGATGCTTAACCTTGGGCCATCAAGTTACCCTGTGACCCGAGCTGCCCGTCATGAGCCAAGTGGTATCTTAATCACCAGGCTGAGATACAGGATGTGCATAGCAACCCCAGCATCAAATGGAAGTGGTACATGTGTGATCAGGCCAGAGCAGGTCCAGAAGGCACAGTCAGTTACATGAGGAAGCAGCTCAGAAGCCCACAGTCCTCACTTCTGCTACTCTACCGTTTCTGTCCCATCCTGTACCTGTAACCATGGGGGTCTCCCCCACTGCGGTGGAGAGCTGACGGGGAAGATTCGGGCAAGCTGGTGTACGAACGGTTCTGCACAATATGCAGGCACCACCTAAAAGTGGACAGCTGCTGCCCTCACCCCGTCTTGGGGACATCTCTGAAGGACAGTGGTGAAGGGAAATCCTCCCTGGGGACAGAACTTGAGGCAGTTAGCTTGGCTGAGGGAGAAACACTTGGGAGGAGAAATAGTCAGACACACTGAGTGATCAAGGACTCGAAAAAGTCATGATTGGCAAATTGGTCACAAGGAAAATCGGGGAAGAGGTATGTGGACAGACTTCTTTGAATAGTTGAAAGACATGAAGATATTTGTGTCTGATGTGAATGTTTCTCAAGGGTGATCTCAGCAGAGGAGGATTTTAATTATCAAGTAGATAGAATGACACAATATTGATTCCCTCTGCCTAGAACGTGCTTCCTCAGCCTGGCTTGACTGGCTCCAAAATGGTATTCAACTCTGAACAGGAACATCACTTTTGCTTATGCAAATAAAATTCCCCAATTTTCTCCTAAACTTGCTTCTTACCTTCAAATCATTTGTGATTAAAAAAAACTTGCTGATGTGTTATTTAAAGTTTTGCTTTCTGAGGCTACCTTACCTAGGAGTTGGTGACTACACAGGGAAAGAAACTCTAATTTTTTCCTCACCACTGATCCCTCATGTTTTGATTAAGAAAACACTTGGGGATATCTGCTTAAATATTGGTCTTCCAGCTGATCACTGATTAGAAGTCTGCCTCTATCAACTACTGCTCTCTACTGTTTGATTTGTAACATCAGCATATTTATGGTTTACAGCAACATTTTTATAAGTTTATTATTAATTTTGCATAAATTCATCCTCCAAGATTTGTGTTCAATAATAATTTGTGTTATTTTTGTTCCATTTTCTTCCCTGGAGAAGGAAATGGCAACCCACTCCAGTATTCTTGCCTGGAGAATCCCATGGACTGTAGCCTGTAAGGCTCCTCTGTCCATGGGGTCACAAGAGTTGGACACGACTTAGTGACTAAACCACCACCACCACCAATAATAATTAGCTGAATTAGTTTTATATGTTAGGTTCTGTTGGTTTTCCACTCATCTACTACTGATTTTTCAGTATCATGTGTTGAAATAATTTTGATAAGTACAGAACTATTTTTTCCCAAAGTTATTTTGATATTAAACACTAATAATACATGTTCCCCTTTTTTCTGAAACTGATAAAAAAGACTTAGTGCTGAAAGCCTTAGTAAAGAAATTCTCAAATCAATGAAAACAATTGTAATTGAAGCTTTAAAATATAAGAAGAAATCTTCTGGTTTAACTGTGGCATTGTTCTTAACAAAATATTTCTATAATTATTAAATTATTTAACTTTAGGTGTTAACGTATACTAGAAATCAACTTTTTTATATATATCTGAAAAGTCAACTTGGCTTAAATATCTATTGTTGTTATTGTTATCATTTAAGTGCAACTAGGTTAGGAGAATAGGGATTCAAAATTACACATTTAACACAATTTAATTCATGAGAAAATATTTTGTAGATACTTAATAAGTCACATGTGTTCATTCTTTTTTAGCTCTGATAGCCATATAAGTTTTTTTACTGATTTTTCTGGAGAGTAAATCCTTAAAGTGAAAAAAAAAGTTTTCAAAATGGTGAACTACACAACTTCAGAATTATTTTGACATAGAAGATTGCTTGATTTTAGGCAACAGTTATACATTTTATTTGATTTAACTGTTATGAATGAAGTTTAAATTCCTCATCAAATGTACTAGAGTCAGATGAAAAAGGCTGCATTCATCTGCAATGCAGACCTCTCATTTTGCAGGAAGCACAACTTGCCAATACTGACAGGGTCATTTTTGGTGGTATCAGAATGCAAATTTGAATACAACCTTGATTCTGAGAAGAAAGGGAGAGTCCAGAAAAAAACTGAGCTGAGTGAATCCTTACTTCTCCCAAAAGGAAGAAAAAAAAAAAAAAAAAAAAATATATATATATATACACATACATAAATATATATGTGTGTTTATTCCAATCATTTGTAAAAGGAAATAAAGCAAGCACTTCTCATTTAACAAAATGAAACTAGATGGGCCTCACATGCACATGGGAAAGGGTCTGATTTCGTGGTAATTCAGGACTTTAAAGACAGGTTTCTCTTTTCAAAGCAGTTTCTTCAGTAGTGCACACATTATGCCAAATATTCAGCTGGATCTCAGAACTCACTTTCTATATAAATAAAATTAAACTGTAAAATCTTGCATGGGTATACATTATTATTTAATATGATGTGAAAAAGGGCTTCCCTGATGGCTCAGATGTAAAGAAGCTACCTGCAATGCAGGAGATGCAAGTTCAATCTCTGGGTCAGGAAGATCCCCTGGAGAAGGAAATGGCCACCCACTTCAGTATTCTTGCCCAAAAAATCCCACGGACAGAGGAGTCTGTTGGGCTGCAGCCCAAAGGGTTGCAAAAAGTCAGACACAGCTGAGTGACTGAGCACACACACGATGTGAAAATGCTCCAAGTTTATTTACAGTTTTGAGGGCCTGACCTGTCCCCTTTAAAAGTCTGTGAGGATTTAAGAGGAGCTCTATATTATTCTTTTCCACATATTTTTCTGAGTGTCTTTTGTCCAGGCAAGTACAGTGTTGCCAGAGGCCCACAGATTTATTCTCCTAATATAGGTCTAGTGTTACCAACTTATGCTGCATGTCTGGCCCCTGAAATAATCTGAGTTTGAAATGAGATTTGCTTCAGTCCTCTTATTTGACAAAAGAGAAAATTAAAACAAGGTTGTTTAAGGGATGTGCCTAAGTCCTGATGGTAGGACTATTTTATGACTTTCCTTGGTTTACTCATTTCCTGTGACTGCTATCACCAATTCCCTCAAACTTAGTACCTTAAAACAACAGAAAACAATTATCTAGAGTTTTGGAGTTCAGATGTCTGAAGTGAGTCTTCTGAACTAAATTCAGGCTGTCAGCAGGAGGCTCTGGGGGAATCCATTCTCTTGCTTTTTCCAGCTTTTGGTGAAAGCCCACATTCCTTGGCTCATGGCCACATCCTCAACCTATGAAAAACATTGCTCCCACCTCTCCTCCTGTCATCATATCTCCTCCCTCTTTCTCTTACACCTGCTCTGTCTTGTAAGCACCCTGGTGATCACACTGAGGCCCCTGGGGCAGTCCAGGATTCTCTTACCATCTCAGGATCCTTAATGTGCAAAGTCCCTTTTGCCTTTGGAGGAGATACACTCACAGGTTCTAGGGATTAGGCTGTGGGCATCTTTGGGGTCACTGTTCTCTCTAACATCGTGGGGGTTTTTGTCTGGTGGGCTGCTTCATTACAAAGCATTAACAGATACACTGTATGACTGTCTTAGTCTAAAGACAAATATAATTCAGGCTCAACTTTTTATGAGACACAGTATTCATGCTTTCTCCTAATTTTAAAAGAAGTGAAAATTAAACCAGTTCAATGGCCTGTCATACCTCATAGCTAAGTAGGCCCTGGATGAAAAAGGTAAAAATGCAACACAGCGTTGTGAATTTTCGTTTTCTTCATCTTTACACTAAAATTTCAGGCCTAATTGGGAGTTTCAGATGAAACTGTTGTTAATTACACACTGCTGTGGAATGTGCTATGACTTATGGCCACCTTTAACTTGATTCAAGTGTTCACTAAGCAATACAATGTTTTGGCCAATACCTGTTGTCACTAGACTGTTTTTAGACAAAATCCAGCAGCCACACAGGAAAGACAGACATCACATCTACATAATTCTTTTCTCAGCAGAAAATGCTTTTCCCAAGAGGTGCACTACTTAATTTCCTGCATCCCATATTCTTTTGTGCATTCCAGCTTAGTCAAAGATCCAGGAAGAAATTTATTTTCCTCTGAAGTACAAATCTACCTACATTCCTTCTCCAAATCGTCGGTGCAGTCTTCAGCACATGGCATGAAGGAAGAGTCTGATGATTTATTCTGTGACTTTTCAACTACTAAGAATGGCACATTGGTGTCAGTGTCTTTCCCCAGTGAAGGGGCAAGAAGACAGCCCAAATTCTCAGGCTGCATTGGGTCTCCTGAGCTCCCTGATTTAGTTTCTGTTTCTTTGTTTTTTTTTAATTATGCAATGTTTGAAGTGTCCTTTCCTTTTACAATTATTACAGAATATTATCTATGTTCCCCATGTTGCAGAATATGTCCTTGAACTCCTCTTCCACCCAATAGTTTCTACTTTCCACTCCCACACACTGGTTTATTCTCTATATCTGTGAGTCTGCTTCTTCATTGTTCTATTCGCTATGGTTTACTGTGTTTTTAGATTCCACATATAAGTGATAACATAAAGTATTTATCTTTTTCTGACTTATTTCATTTAACATAATGCCCTCCAAGTCCATCGATGTTGCTGCAAATGGCAAAAATTTCCTCCTTTCCTATAACTGAGTAGTATTTCATTGCATGTGTGTGTGTATATATTTATATATAAATCACTTCTTTATTCATTCATGTGTTGATGGACACTTAGGATGTTATCATGTCTAGCTATTATAAATAATGCAACTATGAACACTGGGATGCATGTGCCTTTTCAAGTTACTCTTCTTGATTTTATCAGATATACAGCCGGGAGTAGAATTGCTGAGTCATATTGTAGTTCTGTTCTTAATTTTTTGAGATACCTCCATACTGTTTTCCACAGGGCTGCGCCAATTGACATTCCCACCAACAGTGTACAAAGGGTCTCTTTTCTCAAAATCCACACCAATATTTGTTATCTGTAGACATTTTGATGATATCTCGCTGTGGTTTTGATTTGCGTTTCCCTGGTGATTAGCAATGTTGAGGATTTTTTCATGTGCCTATTGGTCATAGCCATCCCTTTTTTGCAAAAATGTCTATTCAGTTCTTCTTCCCATTTTTGAATCAAGTTATTTGGTTTTCTTTTTTTTAATACTGAGTTGTATGAGCTGTTTACGTTGGGTATTAATCCCTTATTGGTCATACTACTTGAAAATATTTGATCCTATTCTGTACATAGTCTTTTCATTTTGCTTATGGATTCCTTTACTGTGCAAAAACTTTTCAGTGTAATTAAATTCTATTTATTTTTGTTTTTATTTCTTTTGCCTTAGAAGACAAATCCAAAAAATAATGCTTTGATTTATATCAAAATGCATTCTGCCTATGTTTTCACCTAGGAGTTTTATGATATCCAGCTTTACACTTAGGTCTTTAATCAATTTTGTATTTATTGTTTGTATTTATCTACAGTGTTAGAAAATGTTCTAATTTCATTCTTTTACATGTAGCTTTCCAGTTTACCCATCACCACTTACTGAAGAGACTCTCAATTGTATATTCTTGTCTCATTTGTTATAGATTAAATGACCAAAGTGTGTGAGTTTAGTGCTGGGCTTTGTATTCTGTTCTAGTGATCTATGTGTCTGCTTTTGTGCCAGTAGCATACTGTTTTGATTACTGCAGCTTTGTAGTATGGCCTGAAGTCAGCTGAGGTCCTTGATTTAAGAACCAGCCTCCATGGGGGCAAGCTATAATCCTGAAAGCAGGAGAGTCTTGTCTTCATCGCTAACACACTGTTTGTTCAGTTGCTCGGTCATGTCTGACTCTTCACAGTCCCACAGACTGCAGCATGCCAGGCCTTCCTATCCTCCGCCATCTCCCAGAGTTTGCTCAAACTCATGTCCATCGAGTCAATGATGCCCTCACACTGTGATGTACTTTGAAAAATGCTATCTTGATCCAGCATAGAGAGCTCTGGCTAGAGGCGATCAGTTCCCATTCTTGAACAGCCTATTAACTCCATATCCGATCGTTTCCCTTACAGGGCTTTCACATGTTTGTCCACTAGTCCCCTGCCTTAACTGCTCCAGGGCCTGGTAGCTGACAATTAAGAACAACTTCTCTGCCTCAGAGCCCACTGGAATTATTTCAAGTAGCCAGTCCTAAGCCTGCTTACCATGAAATGCCCGTTCTTTCCCAAAGAAACCACAGTAAAATCTCTTGTCCATAATTTCCATTCACTCACTCAGCCTCCTGCCCTCACTCTGGTGATTCTCACGTGTCTCTCCATGGTGTGACGTGTTCCTCCTGTTGTAATCTATGAATATAATAAACTACCTTTTCAACAACCATCATCTGCTGATCTGTTGGCCTTCCCAAAATTAAATAGTAATAAAATCTATTAAAGCATGCACCTCTCTACAACAAATACTCATTGAAATAATGAGACTTTTAATCCAAAGAGTGCACAGAACCCAGAGTCACACATGTAAAAGAGGTTTGTAAGTTAAAATATTGAAACTATAATATGAATAGTAAGCCTTTTAGAATGTAAAGATGAATGAAGGTATGTTTAAGTAAAGAACTAATGAATGGGGTCTGCTTCACAATTGGTCTTATGGGAAGAAAGAAAAATGCTCATTCATTGAATATTAATTGCACATAAAGCATTTTATAAGAACTGCCTTACTTAATCCTTATCACATATGTCGAGAGGTCTCTTTGTTACAAACTTAGAAATTGAGGATCAAGAAATGAAAATAATTCTCTAAAGTCATATAACTAGCAATATGTACAGCCAGATTTTCAATCAAGTCTGACTTATCCCTGCCATTTCCAAAATGTAAATTTATACTTCTAGGTTCCCTCAGATGTTTTTGAAAAATATTCAGGAGTTAAGAATTGAGGCCAATTCACAGTAACAAGTTGAATATGGAAAAAATCTTTTAAAAGGATGCCAAAATTTTAAAGTCATTTTAAAAGAGAAGAAATTACAAAATGTGTTGGGTTTGGTAGGGGAAAAAAGTCATCTCCATATCTTGAGAGACAAGTCAAAGGCTCTGGTTACTTTGAAGCTGTTTACTTTATCAGGGAAAGATGGAAGCCTCTAAAATGTAAGCAAAGGGTAGGAAACCTGCTGTTACAAGCTGCCTTGTTTTCACTGTTTAGTCCCTGCCATTTTCACTTAATTCAGGTTTTGACCTTGCTATTTCCCCCCTGAGGGTACTGTAAACAGAATGTTCAATTACAATGATCTCAGAAGATTATTTTCCCAATAAAATTTTGATTATAGCCTATTAATTCTTTGATCAAGGGTTTTGCAGTGCAGTTTTGAATTTTTTTAATTACCTTTTTTTACCAGTGATGACTTTATTTTCTATGTATGTGTATCTTTACGAACGAGGCAGGCTGGGGAATAAAGGAATGAATAAACTTTGGTGAGAACCTATGTGTCAGGTGCTGTATTAAAAGATTTCTCATTATTTCTCTTTATTAGTTAGTTCTCAGAGCATCCCCTGGAAGTAAATATTATTCTTTGAGTTTATTTATAACAAAATTAATACTTGGAAAATCTGACCCATCTTTGCAAAGATAACATACCCAGGAAGAAATGATCTGGGCTTTGAATTCCTGTTGATTTTATGTTCTTTCTACCACACCAGGTTCCCATGGACATGGAGACTGTATCCTCTTGGTCACAGGATATGATTATCTGTATTACTTTTCAAAGATTTCCTATAATAAAATATGCTATTTACATCCACCATAAATATTCTTATTGATTACATGTATTGCCTTTAGATTCAGTGTTTCTATCACCACAAACTGCAGCTTAGCTGGGCAGAATCCTGAGCCTTCACTAGACCTGCGTATAGTGTTGTTCTCGTTAGAACTCACGTATCCAGCTCTCCCACTGACCAGAGCCAGAGAAGATGGGCCGGAAAGAAATTACAAAGTTATCAGGGGAAGTAAGCAAGACAAAGGAGAGTTGTAATGTTTTCTGTCTTCAGTGATAGAAGAAGAATACATTGGGTATCCTTCTTTTTTGATCAGTTTTTATCAGGAGGTTTAGAATTGACCACAAAGACTTGAGTTATCATATTGTTTTATTTAAATTAGTAGAGTCTATTGATTTTTTTTAATGTATATTAGACCAACTTGGTGAGAATATATGTGACTCATAAAAGTGATTTAAATTGAATCATGTCAAATCACATTTTTCTGAAACAAACTTAATGTAGCAAAGAGTTTTTAAAATGTTGATGCCAAATTGTAAAAGAATGAAAAGGAAGGTGCAGTTGAATCTGAATAACATACACAACCAAAATACAAAATACCACAGTAAATAGACAGCGATAAAATATGGTATTTCATCTGCACTACACTAACTCAACATTCAGAAAACTAAGATCATGGCATCTGGTCCCATCACTTCATGGGAAATATATGGGGAAACAGTGGAAACAGTGTCAGACTTTATTTTTTTGGGCTCCAAAATCACTACAGATGGTGATTGCAGCCATGAAATTAAAAGACGCTTACTCCTTGGAAGGAAAGCTATGACCAACTTAGACAGCATATTAAAAAGCAGAGACATTACTTTGCCAACAAAGGTCCATCTAGTCAAGGCTATGGTTTTTCCAGTACTGTGGACTTCCAGGACTGTGAAGAAAGCTGAGCACCGAAGAACTGATGCATTTGAACTGTGGTGTTGGAGAAGACTCTTGAGAGCCCCTTGGACTGCAAGGAGACCCAATCAGTCCATCCTAAAGGAGATCAGTCCTGGGTGTTCATTGGAAGGACTGATGCTAAAGCTGAAACTCCAGTACTTTGGCCACCTCATGTGAAGAGCTGACTCATTGGAGAAGACCCTGATGCCGGGAGGGATTGGGGGCAGGAGGAGAAGGGGATGACAGAGGATGAGATGGCTGGATGGCATCACCGACTCGATGGACATGAGTTTGAGTAAACTCCGGGAGTTGGTGATGGACAGGGAGGCCTGGCATGCTGAGATTCATGGGGTCGCAAAGAGTTGGACACGACTGAGCGACTGAACTGAACTGAATACTTTTGGGAGCATTGAAATGAAGCTTTGACATTACAAGGTCCTGACCCTCTTTGTGTAACAATGTCTCCATCATTCAAGCTCCTGAGATTCAGTCCAATAGCAACAATGAAAACAGTCCACATGCCTGGTTACAATTCTCTCCAATCACCCTTTAGGTCACTTTCAAACTTGAGCCTTCTGATCTACAGAGAGTGTCTGTTGCAATACAATAATGAGGAATTGCCATACATTATGAAGACTATTTTTTGGTTTAATGGAAGATGGTGGCAGAATCAATAGCATCAGTTTTCCTATGTAGTCATCACTTGAGAGGACACATGATATACAAGAGATCAGTCAATGAACTTCAGGATATATGTTTTTGCATAAATCCAGATGACAAGCAAATATGACACATCCTTTCTTGCCATATAGTACACTTTTCCTTGAAAGTGTATTCACATCTATAAATAACTCAATTTAAGGAGATATATATTTTTTCAGTGAAAATTTTAAATGCTTAAATCACAGCAATGCCTTGCACAGTAAATCAGAGAAATAAAATGTATAGGTCTAACTCTCCAGTTCATCTGGAGTTCCAGTTTCTACCTCCACTTTTGATTTTGCATCATATTTCTTTTTATGCTGAACATTTCCACTTGGAGGTTCATGTTTATGATTTTCCACCTGACAATATCTGTGCTTTATGGTTTTTACCTTCTTGTTCAAAGGAACCATTTTTGTTGTAGATCCTGCACTCAGAGCCATGTTCATATGAGCAAAATAAACTCAAAATTTAATTTAAAAATCTGCCTCATTAGGAAGTCTATATTTATGATTTTCAAATAGAATATTGATTATTCTTTATGTGGCAGTTTCATTTGTAATCATATTTTAACTGATTTGGTAAAGTAATGAGAAATGCAAGGCATGTTTCAATGCTTTGACTATTTTCTAGATGCATATATTTTCTCCTTGTTGCTAACTTTTAATAGTTTGACTAGGAAGTACCAATGTATTATTTTCCTTATCCTGTTTAAGACTTAACAAAAATCTCTGTATTAAAATTTTTCATCATAGAAAATTCTCAGCTAGTATCTCTTTAAATACTTTGAATTTTGCCTCTGCTTTATTATTTTTTCTCCTATTGAGACCAATTACACATATCTTAGAAATTTTGAGGATATCTTAAATGTCTCTTATGAGTTTAATTTCCTTGATTCCTATTATCTCTTGTGGAATCTGGAGTCTCAAAATACACCTCAGAGAACACTCAAGACAGTGGAGTATGGATTATTACACCAGCGGGTCCGAGGGGTCAGTTCCCAGCAAGGACCCTGATGTTTCTGAGACCCAGTTTTGTACCCTCTGCTCTATGACTGGTTACATGTTAGCAAGCTTTTTGTTGTATATGATTGAGTTTTACAACAAATAGGTGCTAAGAGAACAAACAATTAAGGTTAAAGGGGGGCGGGACAATGATTACACCTCAAGGGGGTGTCTCCATGGTTAATCTAACAGGGGCAGCCTGGCCTGGACTACAGTCTCTGTCATCTGTAGGGAGGGAAGTCTCCCAGAGACCTGGTTTTCACTAGCAGCAGTTCCTCACTCTTGGGCAGGGTTCAGGCCCAGTTCACATCCTGTCTTTAGGATGGATGACAGGCTTCAGGATGGAGTCTCTCCTGCTTTCCTCACACTGGCCCCAACAGTCTCTAATCCATGTTAGATATTTTTTATTGATTTGCTTCTAGTTCAACAATCCTGTTCAAAATGCTCTTAAGTTCACCATTGTCGTAATTTCAGATACTGTATTTTTCAGTTCTAGAATGACCATTTGATTTTCTTATAGACTGAAATTTTCTGATAAACCTTCCATTTTTCTCTTCTTCATTTATTTCTTAAATAAATCAGTTACTTCACTTTTTTATTTTTTAATTGAACTATAATTGATTTACAGTATTGTTTTAGTTTGCAGTATACAGCAAAGTGGTTCAGTTAAACATTTATATGACTACATTATTCATTTTTATTGGAGTATAATTGCTTAACAACTCCACGTTAGTTTCTTCTGTACAATGAAGTGAATCAGTTATATGTATGTATATATATCCCCTCCTTCTTGGATGTTGTCAGTAAAACTAAATAGTCTTATTCAGGCTTCAGAGGCATAGAGCAGAGCACTGCTGTGGGTGTCAGCCACCCCTGCTGTGAGTGTCCTAAGAAAACCATGATAGATAGGGAGAGGATCTTGGAATTTGTTAAATGCCTACAGGAGGTCTGGCCAACTACGCCCTGGACTCAGCAACATTCCAAGATTTGCAGGACAAAGCAAACAGTATTATGTAAAAACTTTACATAATACCAGAGCTGCAGTTTTGCTCACAAACTAATAATGATATGGGTTTGTGACATGGGGATTATGAGCAAGGGCCTGAGAGACAGCGATCTAAGTCTCACCCACGGAGCAGACGCACTGCCTGGGACGTCCTCCCGGTCGGAACTCTGGACTGCTGTTACCCAGAGCTTCACAGAGCTGTTCACGTCTGGGCATTGGCAAATCCAGTTTGGTGATCTGCGTACTATTGCTCTCCTCTGCTGTTTTTATTTCTTTCTTTTTTTTTTTTTTTTCTTATAATGCTAGTGTGTTGAAAGTAGACTAGATAGGCTGATAAATATTTGTATTGTTCATCTGTATATAACAAATGGCTTAGTTTGTTAACAAATCCTTTGAATCTGAGATGAAAGTGAAAACTTTTGGCAAAGCAGATGTGCCTCCCGCCATCCCGCCAATCACCCGCCTAGATCAGCAGAGCTCCATGCTGAGCTCGCTGTGCTGTGCGGCATCTCCCTGTTCGCTCTCTGTCTTACACTTGGCAGTTTATATTCTCTCAGTTCACCCCGCCTTCACCACCCCTCCATGTCCACATGTCCCTTCTCTACCTCTGCTTCTCTACTCCCACCCTGCAAAAATGTTCCCCTATACCATTTTTCCAGGTCCCACATATATGCATTAATATGCAATGTTTGTCTTTCTATTTCTGGCTGATTTCACTTTGCATGACAGACTAGGTCCACCCACATATCTATGAATGACCCAATGTTGTTCTTTTACATGGCCAAGTAATATTCCATTGCATATATGTACCACCTCTTTTTTATCCATTCATCTGCCCGTGGACATTTGGGTTGCTCCCAGGTCTTAGCCATTGTTAACAGTGCTGCAGTGAACACTGGATGCAAGTATATTTTCAAATATGATCCTGCAATCCCCCTCCTGGGCATATATCTAGAGAAATCCATAATTCAATCAGTTATTTTAAAGCCCTTGTCAACCACAGGTAAGAGCTGGACTATCTGTGATTCTGTTTCTGTTGTTGCTTTTTTCTCATGATTACCAGTTACAGCATCCTGCTTCTTTACCTGTCTGGAATTTCAGAGTGTGCCTGGCCCATCATTAGAGGACCCAGTGACATCTTCCACTACTGAAGGTGCTTTCCTTTGCTCTACACAAAGCATGAGGCTGATTCCCTATGTCAGGGGCTTAAAAATACTTAAAGATAAAATCTGCCAACCCAGAAAACAACTCCACAGAGGTATATGTAAAAGAGGCCTTTTATGTAACCAGGCAGACACAACCCACTGCATACATGTAAATTGTCTTTATGTATCAAAAAGAAAAATGAACTTCTGTCATCTTTTCAATAAGCAGGAAGTCACAACCTGAAGCTAAGTGTCTAAGCCTGAGGTCCCAGAGACAGGAGGACAAGACAGGAGGACATCTCTTTGACATACAAACAACAAGGAGGACTTGCTTCTCATTGTTTGTATTTCAAACAGATAGCTCCAGAATCTCCAAGAAAGGCATTCCTAGCATGTAAGACCAGCAAGAGTCTCAGTTAACTTTCAAAAAGTTGTGTATACACAGGGAGCCCAGGCTAGAGCTCTGTGATGACCTAGAAGGGTGGGTAGCCAGGGGAGAGAGGCTTTAGAAAGAGGTGATACATATACAGTTAGGGCCGCCTGCAATGTGGGAGACCCGGGTTCAGTCTCTGAGTCAGGATGGTCCCCTGCAGAAGGAAATGGCAACCCACTCCAGTGTTCTTGCCTGGAGAATCCCGTGGACAGATACGCTTTGTGGGCCACAGTCTGTAGCATCGCAAAGAGACAGACACGACGAGTGACTAACGCTCCGTGGCAGAAAGCAGCACAACATTGTAGAGCAATTTTCCTCCAATTAAAAAATAAAGTTAAATATGTGTGTGCATCTCACAGAGGTAGGAAAACCACTTACAATTTCAAATTTCCTAAAGAAAATGCAAAAGAGGAGTGAGGAAGATGAAGTTATCTTGATCTTGGGCAGCAAGGTAAATTTTAAACTTACCCCTGTCCGAGTTGCACTCCATCAGGATTGGGTAGCAGTTTTAGTGAGTTTTCTACGTTTGTTCAGTTCACCTCTGTTCCTTCCAACTGAGAGTCCAGGGTATCTAGTGGTTGCAGAAGATCCGTATCTTCTTTACAGCTTACTCTTGATCCAGCCAGACAACTGCTTCAACATCTCACAAATGTCTTGAGTGAAGAAGCTACTATGCGTTACAGGTCCCTCACGTCCCCGACTCTGTCACTTTAGTCCCCACAGCTGTCCCCCAGCAAAGCCTTCTGCCAAAGTAGCACAGATCCTCAGGCTAGAAGCAAGGATAGAGCCTCAGGGTCAACTCGCTGCTCCCGCTAAGGTCTCATCTCAGATTACCTTGTTTCCAGGCCCGACCACTATAGGTCTCTGTTTCCTAAAGACCCTGAGACTACAGAAGGCCTACTGTTTCTCAGAAGTTTTAGCACAGCTCTTTCACCTTCCATGCAAAATTCACCTAACATCTTCTGAGGAAACCCAGAATGTGCTTAAAACCCTTGAAGACTCCCATTGTATGACTCTGTGTAACTGCCAAGAGCTTTGCCACTTTCTCTTTTTCCCAGAGGTTGTCCTTGACTTTGGCCAAGCCCGGTCTCTCAGCCAACGCCCAGAACTAGCAAATACCCCTTAGGGGTAGGGAAACTCTCAGCTTGCCTGCAATTGTCATCCCTTCTTGACAATTGTACTTCACTTGGTTCTCATGCTTTCTATAGCCCTCCAATGTCATCAAAAATACAATCTTTGTAATATTTTCCTTTCTAGGTATTGTTAGCAAGACTGATGGTGCATATTGGTATATATTGGAAGCCTAGAATTCTCTCATGTTATTCCTTCAGGTTTCACTTTAAGGACAAAACATTGACCCCTGTTTCCTAATTAAAATAATATCCAAAACCTACAAAGAACTCATAAAACTGAACATTAAAAAACCAAACAACCCAATTTAAAAAAATGGGCAGAGTATCTGAATGCGCATTTTTCCAAAAAAGATGTACATATGGCCAATAGGTACATCAAAAAGATGTTCAACACCATCAATCATCAGGGAAATGAAAATCAAAACCACAATGGGATATCACCTCACACCTGTCAGAATGGCTGTTATAAATAACAATAAATAACAAATGCTGGCCAAGATGTAGAAGAAAGGGAACACTCATGACTATTGGTGAGAATGTAAATTAGTGCAGCCACAATGGAGAACAGTATGGTGATACCTTAAAAAAATAAAAATAGAACTACCATATAATCCAGCAATTCCTCTCCTTGGTATTTGTCTGTGTGTGCTAAGTCGCTTCAGTCATGTCCAGCTCTTTGCGACACCATGGACTGTAGCCCGCCAGGCGCCTCTGTCCATGGGATTTTCCAGGCAAACATACTGGAGTGGGTTGCCAAGCTCTTCTCCAGGGGATCTTCCTGACACAGGGATTGAGCCTGCATCTCCCGTGCTCCGGCCTTGCAGCTGGATTCTCTACTGCTGAGCCACGGGGGAAGCCCCCTGGGTGTTTGTCTGAAGAAAACAAAAACACAAATTAGAAAAAATACGTGCACCCGTATGTTCATTACAGCATTATTTACAATGGCCAAGATATGGGAGCAACCTGAGTGCCCGTCAGGAGATGAGTAGATAAAGAATATGCGGTGTACATACACACAATGGAATATTACTCATCCGTAAAAAGAATGAAACCTTGCCGTGTGTGACAACATGCATGGACCTAGAAGGTATTATGCTAAGCGAAATAAGTCAAAGAAAAACAAATAAGGTACGGTTTCAACACTTATGGAACCAAAAACAAAAGAACCAAAAAGTAATAAAATCAAGAGTTTTAAATACGGAGAACAAACAGGAGGAGACAGACCAGAGAGGGATGAGAGAGGAAACAGATGAGAGAGATTACGAGGTGCAAAACTCCAGGTGCAGAATAAGTGATTCACAATATGAAGTGTATGTATGGACGTATAGTCAATAAAGTCAATAAAACTATGTAATATCTTTTTAGTGTGACATATTGTAGCTAGAATAATTGAAACATATATAGGAATATTGAATAACTATGTTGCATAACAGGAACTAACATAGTGTCATAGGTCAATTATACTTCAAACAAATAAACAAACACACCAACTCATAGGAAAAGAAATCAGATTTATGATTACCAGAGTTGGTAGGGGAGAAGGATTGAATCAGGTGTTCAAAAGGTACAAAATTCCAGCTATAAGATACTTAAATACTAGGGACATAATATACAACATGATAGATATAATTGAGACTGATATATGTTATATATAAAAGTTGTTGAGAGAGTGAATCTAAAGAATTCCCAGCACAAGACAAATTTTTCTATTTCTTTACTTTTTATCCATATGAAATAACGGATGTTCACTAAACTCAGTGTGATAGTCACTTCATGATATATGTAAATGAAATCTACATGCTATATACCTTAAGTTATACTGTGTTATATGTTAATTTTATCTCAATAAAAATGGAAAAAATTTAAATAATAATAATATCATCTACATTTTCCCAATAATTTGTAACTATTAATTCTCCAAGAGCACAAGTTAACAAATATCATCTGATTTTTTCAAATGCCTCTGTCCCTGTAATGAGTCACTTCCTGTTTTGTTTCTTTTTCTGGACCTCTCACATTTTTTTTTAATTGTGGTACTTCTCCCTGGGGCACAGACATTGCAAAAGTCCCTCTACACCATCTTTCTCTCAGCTTTGTACTCTGACATCTAACCGGTTTAAAAATAAATTATTAATTTGTTTCTATGAGCTATAAACAAAGCAGGATTGCCTTCATTTGCTTAGCAAAATAGATCTTTTAATGAGAATAATAACTCATTAACTGGCTTGTTAGGTGTGCAGAGCTGTTTTAGAGTAGAGCCCAAGTTCAGTGCATTACAATGGCTTAGAAAATTTAATAGTTAAATTATACGCACAGCTTCCCTGGTGGCTCAGATGGTGAAGAATCTGACTGTGATGCAGGAGATCTGCGTTTGATCCCCAGGTCAGGAAGATCCCTGGAGAAAGGAATGGCTACCTACTCCAGTATTCTTGCGTAGAGAATTCCATGGAGAGAGGAGCCTGATGGGCTATAGTCCATGGGGTGGCAAAGAGTCAGACATGACTGAAGCAATCTTCACAGATTAAGTGAAGAGTACAATGCAAGAAATATTCACCCTGAAGAATAAAGAAAAGAATACGTCTTTGATGTGTCAGAGGTCACTTTAGAGAAAAGTAGTGCTCTGAGTTATTAATTGACTTATTCATTGATACAACAAATATTGATCAAGTCTTTTATTAAAAGTTTCAGTGACCACTGACTGGTGGCTGTTTAGAATTCTAGTTGGTAGAGAAAGTGATTAATCATTTGCAAATGGATTTGTAAGATGACAGACATTGATTAAAGTGCTGGAATATTAGATATCAAGGGGGATATTAACAGATTACCCAAAGAGGATATGAACAGCAAAATATGAGATGGTCAAAACTCCAAGTAACTTTACTAAAGTGCTAACAAAAAATTGATATGGGCCAAAAATAGTTTATCCCCTTCATGTATCATAGACATTGATTTGTAAAAGACTGTTCAGTTAAAAGCAAATAGCATAAATAACAGAAATTTTGGTCAATAATACCAATCTCTTGCTGTCTACTCCATAGTGATGTATTTTATGCTATAAAGTATGAAAAAATTAGAAGTCTTTATATTTACCATGGGAAAGACTATAAAATCTTTAGCAAATGGGAAGATAAGACCATTTGTGTGTTCATTATTTAAAACTGCAGCAGCGGGGAGTCCTGCCTGAGAGATGCTTGAATAGTCTTAGGTTAGAAGAAATCTAGCAAGCAGTAGGGCACTAACGAGCCGGAGTCTGGTCTCAGCAACAATAAATGTGTACGATATTTGAAGTAGTGAAGCAGGCTGTGTCTCCCCAAGGTGCAACCAATACAGAGAAATTTCCTTACACCCTTATATTCTTCATATAACACCAGCATCACCAGACTTTCAGTTATTCCTGACTCGATAATGCCTGCGGTCACAGATACTTGCATGTTGCTAGGTGATAACAAAGTCCAATCAATAGCAGCAGTCTTATTCAGCCTATTCCTGCAGATGAGTGATATATATTTGGGTCATGATTCAAATGTTAACTCAAGAAAGACTTTTAAAACCATGCCCACTAAATAGGATTAAGGAGTCAGAAGATCTGGGGTTCCTCTATCACATTCAACTCCCATCTCTAGATACTGAACAGTATTCACTTGGGGAACTATTGATAGCAAAATACTGCAAACATCAAAACACACCTCCAGTTCAGCCCTGGGTGGGAGCCTGGTCATGTGGACCTAATCTGGCCATCTCTTTATGCGAGAAGTTCCACCACTGAACTACGGACTCAGGAGAAGTTGGGGGAGTGAAACGAAGCACTGAATGCTTGACCACCAAGGATTCCGCTGCTGGGCTAAGATCACCAACAAGTCTTTTGAAACTTTATTGAGTAAAACAGAGTTTATTTATTTTTAATTTTTTATTAAACTTTGTTTTTTTTAGAGTATGGCTGATTAGCAATATTGTGTTCGTTTCAGGTGAATAGTGAAGGGACCCAGCCACACCTGTACAAGGATCCATTCGCCCCCAAATTCCCCTCCCGTCTGAGCTGCCACATAACATTGAGCAGAGTTCCTTGTGCTATACAGTAGGTCCCTCTTGGTTATCTATTTTAAATATAGTAGTAAGATGGAGCTTTAAATGTAAGTAAAATAAAGTTCTCTTGTTGTTTTTGTTCGGTCGCTAAGTCGTGCCTGACTCTGTGACCCCATGGACTGTAGCACGCCAGGCTCCTCTATCCTCCTCTATCTCCTGGAGTTTGCTGAAATTCATGTTCACTGAGTCGGTGATGCTATCTAATCATCTCCATCCTCTACTGCCCCTTTATCCTTTTGCCTTCAATCTTTCCCAGCTTCAGGGTCTTTTCCAATGAGTCAGCTCTTCACATCAGGTGACTAAAGCTAAAGACTAAACTTTGAGGATCCACAGAAAGAGAGACAAAGCCACCTCTGAAATGGGTGTTAAAGTCTCGAATACACAGGGCAGCCACAGTAATCAGACCTTCATGGGACCAGAGAGACCTATGTTCTCCCGAGCAGTGCGAGATCAGCATGTGAGGGTGGGTGGGATATTAGGGAGGTAGTTCCAAGGAAGCATGAGAAGGGGATGTAACGCAGTGAGAGGGGAGAAAGGACGGCAACTCAAGGTGCACAGATGAGCACGTGGCTACTATGAGAAACAGCTCAGTCACACAGGGGTCCCGGCGGGACCACACACCTCAGAGCTGTCCCAGCTGAAGGATGAAGTAGCTGGAGTATCGCGCCACCAGCTGTGCCATTGACTGGGAAATGAGACGGCAACCCAGGCACATTAACTTCCTGGCACTTCTGATCTTCCATATGTGTATAAGCTAGACATGCTCTTCCATAGGCAGAGAAAGTTTCAGACAGAGCCCTGGGAGTTGTAGCAATAAACCCTTAGCATTATGGAAATCTAGGTGCCAACAACACCTTCTATACACAAAGGTGAGAGGCCCGGCAGAGCGAGTGTGAACGCTAGAACAAAGATGAACTTAAAACCACCATGAGGAAGGTCTTTTCTGATTTCTCAGTAGAGAGAAACCAACAGTGATACCACAAATTAGCAGTCATTAACCACAGCAGATGCAGAGTATTTTTTATTTGGTATGCAGCATAAATATAACAAATATGTATCCATATTTATATTTATGCTTACTCTAATGGAGTATGTCTCTCATTCCTTGCCCTGAGCCAAGAAATTGGCTTTATCTTTTCTCATTTATTTATTGCCTAAATTAGATAAGCACTGATGTTTAATGAATTAAAAATATGAATGTGCTTGCCAACTGGACAGCCCTTTGTAGAATGAGTGCAGAACCAAGCTTGTTTGGGCATGAGTGAGTTGCAGAAAAGTGCTGTCAAGATCCGTGAAACACTGCACAAAGAGTTAATAAGAGAATGATGACCTGGGTGTGATATTGTGCATGGCAGAGGCTCCAAAAGGAAAGGGACATTCCCAGGATTCTTGGCTGCCCACAGATGGAATTTCTATTTTCTCTTTGACCCCATGGGGTAAATCAAATCTTGTAATAGAGCATGGGCCGCAACCCACATGAAAATGATAATTACATACTCAAACAAAAAGTATGTTGAACACCGGAAGTCTGATTTTGTGTAGGAATCCACTATTAATTTTTTAAATTAACTTTTTTATTTTCAAAATTAATGTATGTTATAAAAATTCTGAAATTTTAAAAATGTGCGTAGGAGAAAATATAAGTCCTTTGACATTCTAACCCTCTTAAAGTAGATGAGTTACTTTGGCATGTTTACTTCTAAAATGCTTCCAATTCGTTTCTTTACCATTTTAGCACAACTTTCTACATTTGGCATATTCATAATCAACAATGCCAACGTCTGAATATGACAGCATTTGGAAAGTGGGAATTGGTGATTTAACTTTTTGTCGATGGGTCTCTGTGTTCACTGAGGAAACTAAGGGGGCTCAGGAGACCATCCATCCCGATCTTGCCTGACCTGAGGATCTGGGTCAAAGACACACTCTTGGAGCGCAGAGATTATGCCCATGTGCTGAGACTACAGAGAGCAATAAAAGATGTGTGTTTCTCACAAGCGTCTCACTCTATGGTATTCCACTATAGCAGCCTAAATTGTCTAAGACAGAAATTGTTTACCAAGAGGTAACGGTCTTGCTGTAACAAAATACCGTAAATGATGTAAAAATGACTTTGGAACTGGGGAATGGGTGGAGACTGGAAGACTTTTGAAGTGCATGCTAGCAAAGTCTAGATTTCTGGGAACAGACTTCCAAAGATGATTCTAGTAAAAGCTCAGAAAGAAAAGAGAGCTGTAGAGAAAGTTTTCAACTTCTTCAGTTCAGTCGCTCAGTTGTGTCCGATCCTTTGCAACCCCATGAACCACAGCACGTCAGACTTCCTTGTCCATCACCAACTCCCAGAGTTCACCCAAACTCATGACCACTGAGTCGGTGATGTTATCCAAACAAATGCCTAAACTACTGTGAATAGAACCTTGGTAGAAACATGGACAGTAAAGGTCGTTCTGATGAAGTCTCAGATGGACGTGAGGAACATGTTATTGGACAATGATTACAACTTTTATCCTTGTTATAAAATGGCAAATAAATTGGTTGAACTGTGTTTGTGCGCTAACATTTTGCAGAAAGTAGAACTTTCAAGCAATGAACTTGGATGTTTAGCTGAAGAGATTTTTAAGCAAAGTTCTGAATGAGTCATTTGGGTCTTCCTGGCTGCTTATAGTAAAATGGATAGGAGACAAATAAATTGCAGTTGGAATTGTTAAGCAAAAAGGAACCAGAAATGATCGGTCTGCTCATATTACAAAAATCTGTGTTTGGGAAGGGGCACTAACAATGTGGCAAACCACCTTTTTGGTGAAAGGAGAGCAGAGTGGGTGAGAGCCAGGGCCTTCATCATCTTAGCAAGAACAGGAGTCGATACAGAACTGTGCCAATGGAAGCACTGCAAGCTGGGAAAATAAGGCAAAGGAAAACTGCCTTTCCAGGCTTCTTAGACCCTACATGATCGACCATATTCAGCTATGAATATGTATTACTGTTTAAGACAAGGGAGGAAGGACTCTGAAGATGCTTCAGAGATCATCAGGGCTGCCACACCCACCCAAGGACCAGGGAGCAGGCGTGGGGTGGGGGAACAGGTCACTCGACTTCAGTTTCAAAAGGTGGAGCCAAAACCCAGTGCAGCTATGAGGGCGCAGCGGCCGGGCATAGCCACAGACAATTCATAATAAATGAGTGTGACTGATTGTGTTCAAATAGAAGTTTATGGTCACTGAAATATGAGATCAAATAATTCTAACTTATAAAATATACTTCTTTTGATTTTTCCTAACATCACAAAATATAAAATCTATTCTTCATTTATGCGCCATATAAGAGCAGGTTGCAGGCCCAGTTTGACTGGAGGGCTGTAGTATGGCGACCCCTGCTTTCAATTTTCACATGGATTTTAGAATCAAATTGCCTTGTCTATAAAAATTCATGTCACTATTTTGTTTCAGATTGCATTAAATCTATTGATGAGTTTGAGGATAAATGACATCTTAACTGTATTGACTATTCCAATACACGGACACAGTATGTGTCTCTATTTATAGACCTTCTTTGACTGCTTTCATCTGTGTTTACAGTTTTTAGCATATAGATCCTGTGCATATTTCATTAGGTTTTCAACATGGTTAGTCAGCCCCAACACAATGGACATTTTGGGCTGGATAATTCTATGTTACGAGAGGCTACCTGGAGCATCACAAAACGCTTAGTGCCATCCTTGGCATCACCTATTAGACGTCAGCAGTGTGCACACCCCCATGCGACAACTGAAAATGCCTTCGGACATTGTGAACCAACCCCTGGTTAGGGATCATTTATGTATATATGATTATATATATATATGTGTGTATATGTATATAAAGAATCACATATACATAATATAATACTTTAATATAATACTGTATTATATATATAATACTTTAGACAATACTCTTTCAAATATAGAAGTATAATTCATTTTTTCAAGTTGACTTTTAACTTGCAATATTGCTTACTCATTTTTGCATTCTAGGAATTTTTTTGTAGAGTCCTAGGAACTTTCTGGCTTCCCTGGTGGCACAGTGATGAGGAATTTGCCTGCCAATGCAGGAGATGTGGGTTCAATCCTAAGGTTGGGAAGATCCCTTGGAGAAGAAAAACGGCAACCCACTCCAGTATTCCTGCCTGGAAAATCTCATTAACAGAGGAGTCTTATGGGCTACAGTTCATGGAGTCACAAAAGAATCAGACACGACTCAGCAACTAAACAATAATAATTTTCTACATAGGCAATCATGTTGTCTACAAACAGAATATTTTATTTCCTCTTTTTTCAAAAATTTTTTCCTTGACTTATTGAAATTGCTAACCTTCCAGTACAGTATTGAATAAGAATCAGGAGGGCAGATTTCCTTGCCTGTTTCCTTACCTCTCAGTTTTTCATTATTAAGTACAGTTTAAGCTGCAGGGCTTTCTTGTTACCTTTATCAGCTCTTTTAAATTCCTAGTTTGATATGAAATTTATTTGCTGTTATTCTGGAGCCAAGTCATGTCCAACTTTTTGCAACATCATGGACTGCAGCCTGCCAGGCTTCCCTGTCCTACACCGTCTCCTGGAGATTACTCAAACTCATGTCCACTGAGTCAGTGATGCCATCCAACCATCTCATCCTTTGTCGCCCCCTTCTCGTCTTACCCTCAATATTTCCCAGCATCAGGATCTTTTCCAACAAGTCAGCTCTTCTCATCAGGTTGCCAAAGTATTGGAGCTTCAATACAAAGTAAATAAGCCAGCTTACTGTGTTCCCTATATACTCACGAAACCACTGAGTCCCCAGTGTTTTGATGTGAACACCTGTGCCATCAATCACATCCTCTTATTTGTAACCCAGTACCTCCCAAACACCGACAGAGCCTGCACAGGGCTGGATTTGGGGGTTCATAGGCTCGCTTAAGAAAGACATTTTAAAAGACACAGATGTGCATGATCTGAACCTGGGGATGGGATTCACAAGGAGGCACATGAATAAGAACCACTGCTTCAGCTCATATTGTAGTTTTATTTCCTACAGTCCCCAGCAATAGCCTTCAAGGCAAACTGCGTTTTGAAGTATATAGAGCATTTGAATATGTACATGGAGGAAAGAGTCATTCTAAGCAGACGTTATAATCAGTCACAGAAACAGTGGCAGAGAAGAGTGCTTCCTGCAGTGACTTTTGATGACCGCTGGTCCAGCTCGATGACTGATTTGCTTGGAGTGTGGAGTACAAGTGCATTTAGGAAATATCTGGGATTGGAGTGTAGATGGCCTTGCATGTCAAGTACATCCAGGTTCATTGCCCAGGTAAAAGGGAGTCAGTGGAGGTTTTCAAAATGAATGAAGATATGATAGAATTATGGGCCAAGGACACACATCTAACTGCCGACTGTAATAGTAACTGATGTGCTGTGAATGAACGTGAGAGGCAGAAGGCAGGGTCAACAGGTGAGAGGAAGCAAAGGTCAGAGGTGGCCTGGGGAGCACTGGGGAGCACTGGAGAGCACTGGGGAGCACTAGGGAGCAGATCCTGGACACCAGAAGGTGAGGAGGAGGAGGAGACGTGGAGACAATTTCATTTCAACCACAGATTTCAACTTTTAAGGCCAACTATCCAGTTTAAGTGAGGATCAGTGTTTCAATTCACAAAATCAAAAATCCACCCTTAAGATTTGCTCAGTGCAGAATATCCTGTGGATACATATTGGATAAATGTGCTAACATTTCCAATGTAAATTTAATTTGCATTATCTCATTTCTGTATAACTTTTTGAAGAGTTCTCAGTCCTTTATTAAATTGCATCAGAATAAATGAGTTAAGAAGTTGGATTACTTTCTAGTTCAAGACCTATATGTAATTATCCTCTGTTGTCTTACATTATTGCTTTTTTACCTATGCTATTTCTTAACTTTAACATTTTATTTCTCATTACCCTGTATCCACACGTAACTCGAGGAAATAAAACCAGAACTAACTTTTGGGACAGTTTGTGAGAATTTGAGGACTTGAGGGACATTTTTAATGAGAATTTTTCCAAAGGATAGAAATACAGCAAAGTATGAGCAAGGCATTCTTCTAATATACCTCAGTCAATAACCTCTAAGTCTGAGTTCACAATGTCTATTTTCTGACTGATTTTTTCTCACCTTATGAAGGAGAATTCAACCTTCACATTTTACCGTAACTTTCATTATATGAGAAGTAATGACTTTGATGCTATCCCCTAAGGTTGTTTGTTTGTTTTTTTTTTCCAGGCCCATTTGCTTTTCCCCTTAGGGACAAGGAAGCAGGTAGGGTAAAACCGTATTTCCCTTTATCTTTCTTCCTTCAGATACAGCTGGTGGCCAGGAGGGCCAGTAGGGAAGGTGAGTGTGTGGGGATAACCAACCTTCTTTGGTTCCATTTTGTGAATAAATAAAAGTTTATAAACCTAGCTTCTTTCACAACCACCCAAAAGTGGAATCCAGAAGTACTTCAAGAGGTGAGTGGATTAACAAAATATGGTACCTCCATACAGTAGAGTACTATTCTTTAACAAAAGGAACAAACCATTGATTCATGTGACAACATAGATAAAATACATGGATAAAGTTTAATGCATTTTACTACTAAGATTGCTGGGAGGTGATGGAATTCCAGTTGAACTGTTTCAAATTCTGAAAGACTTATGCCGTTAAAGTGCTGCACTCAGTATGTCGGCAAATTTGGAGAACTCAGCAGTGGCCAGAGGACTGGAAAAGATCAGTTTTCATTCCAGTCCTAAAGAAGGGCAATGTCAAAGAATGTTCCACTTACCAAACAGTTGCACTCATTTCACGTGCTGGTAAGGTTATGCTCAATATCCTTCAAGTTAGGCGTTAGCAGTATATGAACTGAGAACTTCCAAACATACAAGCTGAGTTTAGAAAAGGCATTGGAACCAGGGGCAAATTGCCAACATTCATTGGCTCATAGAGAAAGCAAGGGAATTCCAGAAAAACACCTACTTCTGCTTCATTGATTATGTTAAAGTCTGTGTGTGAATCACAACTGTGGAAAATTCTTAAAGAGATGGCACTACCAGACCACCTGACCTGTCTCCTCAGAAACATAAATGTGGGTCAAGAAGCAACAGAACCAGACTTGAACAACAGACTGGTTCCAAATTGGGAAAGGAGTACATCAAGGCTGTATATTGTCACCCTGTTTATTTAACTTATATGCAGAGAATATCACGTGACTTGTCGGACTGGATGAATCACAAGCTCCTGGAATCAAGATAGCTTGGAGAAATATCAGCAATCTCAGATTTGCAGATGATACCACTCTAACGGCAGAAAGTGAAGAGAAGCTAAATAGCCTCTTGATGAAGGTGAAAGAGGAGAATGAAAAAGTTGCCTAAAACCAACATTAAAAAAATCTAAGATCATAGCATCCAGTCCCCTTACTTCATGGCAAACAGACAGTGAAAAAATGGAAACAGGGACAGACTTTATTTTTTCGGGCTCCAAAATCACTGTGGATGGTGACTCCAGTCATGAAATCAAAATACACTAGCTCACTGGGAAAAGTTATGACAAACATAGACAATGTATCAAAAAGCAGAGACATCACTTTACCTATAAAGGTCCATATAATCAAAGCTATGGTTTTCCCCTGTAGTTGTGTATGGATGTGAGAGTTGGGCCATGAAGAAGGTTGAAGAATTGATGCTTTTGAACGGTGGTGCTGGAGAAGACTCTTGAGAGTCCCTTGGACAGCAAGGAGATCATACCAGTCCATCCTAAAGGAAATCAACCCTGAATATTCATTAGAAGGACTGATGCTGAAGCTGAAGCTCCAGTATTTTGGCCACCTGATGTGAAGAACTGACTCTTTGGAAAAGACCCTGATGCTGGGAAAGACTGAGGGCAAGAGAAGAAGGGGTGACAGAGGACGAGATGGTTGGACGGCAGCACTGACACAATGGACATGAGTTTGGGCAAACTTTGGGGGATAGTGAAAGACAGGGAAGCCTGTGCTTCAGTCCATGGGGTTGCAGAGTCAGACATGACTTAGTGACTGAACAACAAATACAGTCTGTGGTAATTATGCCTCCTTACTACCTACTGTGAATCCTGCAGGTAACCATGAAACCCCAGCTGAGAAACAATGGACATCATGTTGCAAAATATTATAGACAATGGACAGCAAGCCTGGACATCTAAACTAAGACTTTTAGGAGGGTACTTATTGACAATAGAGAGTGTTGCACATATTTCACCAGAAAAATATGCCTATCAAGCCACAGCTTATACAAAAAATTGTTTTTTTCAGCTATTCCTAGGATAGACTATAGAAGCTAAAAGTAGTATGATGAATTAATAAATTATTATAAGTGTTTGAATTAAAGAATATGAGCAGACAGTAGGAGGGCAAAAGAAGAAATTGATTTTTACAAGAAGGATTTATAAGGAAATAGATAAACATGGGAGTACTCAAAGTCTGCAATAACTGAAAGGCATCTGAAGAATGACCCTACATTTTAGAGATTGAGAAAGTAGGAGAAAGAAGCCTGCAGGGGCAGTTGCTTTCAGAAATGACAATGATTTTTACTCCAAGAACAGTTGCAGTGTTTACTGCCAACAGAAAGAGAGAACCCAGTAGGAGCTAGACAGAAAGTGCATGCCTGGGGCACCCACCCTTTGGTGTGGTGGAGGTGACCTAAGTTCCATTTTCCTTCTCTTTCACTGAGGGATAAAGCTCATCTGGTCTTTCCCTCTGGAAGGTCACAAAGACCTTTGTGACAAGGTTGGGAGGGATGGGCAAGGCCTGGACACAGCGGTGGAGAGCAGGTCTTCCTCGCTGCCTACCCCTCTGTCTTCATCAGAGCAGCACCTGCCTAGTCTTCCCATCCTCAGAGAATCACAAGGTCCTTGGAACCATGTGAGGTGCAACATTTTGTCCTCAAGTGGTTTTCTCCGCTCCAGCACCCCTGCTGCCGGAAAGGGAAGCAGGCAGCACCGCAGATGCAGGAATCAGTAACACTCGAAACTCTGAAAACTACTGTGTCACTTCGCTGTCTACCCAGTCCTTATGACCACTGTCTTAGAATCAGGGATTCGGGACAAGATGTGGACGAAAACTGGAGTCACTCTGACCTGCACCCCCAGCACTCTGGACAGCACGAAGCTGCAAGCTATGCTCTCAACAGCTTTGAAATGAAGTTGTTTCAAGCTCATTGAAAGCACCTTTCCACCTAAGGGAGTGCCCAGGATCCCGGGGTCCAGGACACTGTGAACCCAAGATCCCTTTCTATGCATGGGATTGTACAATCTCCTGTTTGTCTTTTTAACTATTGGTTTTAAGTAAAGTGTTTCTTTTTGCCCTATTGTTTTTACTGAAAAACTATTTTTTAGTCAAGTTTGTCAATCTCCAAAATGCCTCCCACACCATATTGCTATGAAAAATTCCCTGAGATTTTTATACTACTTGCAAGGTGTTAAGCTTTATAAAAAAAATTTTTTAATGGGAAATACATTTTTATTTAGACAAATTTCACTTAGATTTGCAGAAGAGTTTCCAGGACCACAAAGAGTTTCCAGGAGCACAAAGGGTTTCTTTATATCCTTCATTCAGATTCCCCTAGTGTTACCTTACATAACCATTGGACATTTATCAATTCTAAGAAGTCAACATTGATACATTACTATCAACTAAAGTTTATTTGAATGTAACCCATTTTTCCACTGATTTCTCAAGACCACACACTGCATTTAGTCATCACATTTCTAAATTTTTTTCTAATCAGACAGCTTATCAATCTGTCTTATTTCTCCTGATGCTTTTGAAGAACACTGGTCAGGTATCTCGTAAAATGTCCTTCAATTTGGGTTTGTCTATTGTTGTCCCTTGATTAGATGGAGTTTGGAAAAATTGGAGGGATAATTTATTTTTATAAAAATACAGTAAGGGTGATTTGCCTGTCTCATCACATTTTATTAGAAGATGTATGTTGTCAAAATGATTTATTACTGGTAACCTTAATTTGGTCACTAGGTTAATTGGTGTCTGCCCATATTTTCTTCTATAAAGTTATTATTTTTTCCTTTCTGTTCTCTATTTATTAGAAGACAGTCACAATCCAGCCCACACTTAACAGAGGGGAATTAACCTTCTGTTAAGAGAAATAACAAAGAAACTTGGAAAGAGAAATAACAAAGAACTTGCAGACATATGTCACAATCACCATAGTAATTAATAAATATTTGGCATTCATCCATGGATATTCCCTGCAACAATGTAACTGTGATGTTCTAATGGTAATTTTCTCTTTTCCTCATTCTGCCCACATTTATTAATTGGAATTCTTCTGTAAGGAAGATTTTTCCCTTTTCCCCTCTTTCTTTATTTAGTTATTGGAGACAGAATTGAATCTAAATAGATTAAAGAACAAAAGTAAGAAAAAATACAAAGCTAACCTAAGGATAAGGAAAACAATATAAATACACCAAAAACATTAAAGACAATTAACATTTTTAATCAACAGTTGATACCCATGGAGTGTTTTAAAACACTTTGACAGGGAACAATATATATGAAGCATACTGTAAGTTTTTGAGACATATGTAAAAGACAATAAATCAAAGCCTAGCATATCCAAAAATTCTTACAGATGAGCTACCAAGATGATGACAACAAATAACAACACAAAAGCAACAAAGTTAAGGAGCTCCTATTTTTATAAGTCAGCAAAGGATATGGATGGGCAATAACCAGAAAACTACTTAAAATTCTGTTTGATAAACTAAGATATGTAAATTAAAGCATCAAGATACAAGCAGTCTTGTCAGTCAGCCTTGAGGACGTGGGTCACAATATGGACGTGGATCCTCTGTTCTAGCTCAACTTGGAGAAGGCTGTTGACACACAAGTTGGAATGATGCCGATAGCCAACCTTGCAGAGCGCTTCAGAATGACAGAATTTCCTTTGTAAGAATGACAAAGGACGTGTCAGGGTTTTGCACTTAGACCAACAACTTACCATTGTTAGCCTAGAAAATTCCGAGAAGACAACTGTGGTGCTCCTTGCTTGTGGTTTTTTATTCCAGTCATCAACATGCACCTCAGGTTGTTTGGACTGGTCAAGAACTACACGAATGCAATAGGAAAATATACAGTTAGACAAGGCACAATTTATCCTGTCAGCAAGGTATATAAGAAGCATCAAACTTTTCTTTGCCCATTGCCAAGTTATCATTGCATATCTTGCCACCAAGAATTCAAAGCAGGTGGAAGTGTGTGCATGGAAAAGACTTCAGAAGGAGTGCCTAGAGACTGCTCAGGTGCTCAGACACCATCAAGAGAAATTGGAGACTAGTAGCTGTGATAAGCAGAAGGACTCACCTATGCCAGAAAGACCTGAATGGAGGAGGAAGTTGGCTGAACAAAGTCAAGATTTTAGTCAAAAGAAATCCGTGGGGTCAGAAGCAAAAGGTGTCCAAAGGTAACATTGCTGTGTGGGGCAGATTTACTGGGGTCCTTTGGTGATCCCAATCTGCGGAAGAATGAGGATTTCACCCAAACTGTAAGAAAGTATGAGCTCACAGGTATTACCCAGGCAGGAACTGTTGTTCAGAAATTCATCTGTGAACCAGATGTTCTGTGAAAACATCAGAACAACGTTCTTCTGGTGAATGAATGGATCACCAATTACATCTTATTCACAAAGACCCAGCAAGCCCTCAGAAGGAGTTATAGCACTCACTACTTAGTGCTAGATCTTGTCCGAGAGGATACTGAGAAGCATGGTTTTTATGACTCCAAGAGTGAAGAGAGGCATTTGGGGTGATACTGGCTCCTTTGCAGAAAAACAGTGTGGATTCTAAGTCATAAAAAATTTCTACAGCATATTTTGGACTTCCTTTTGGGAATTTGAGACAAAGTGTTAGAAACTGGGGAAAAGAACTGTGATCCTGTCTCTTAAACTAAAACTTAAAAATTTGATAAAAATCAGTAGTCAATTAAAATAAGTTTTGTCTCTCTATCAGAAGTTGCTAAGGTGAATGTTTTCAATATGGTCTCTTTTTCAGGATGTACAAATCTTTTTATCTTTATTTTTGTCTTTCCAGCTGTGTTGGGATATAATTGACATATAGCACTGCCTAAGCTTACAGTATAATTATTTAATTTAAATACATCATGAAATGATTACCACAGTAAGTTTAGTGAGCATCATTTTCTCATGTAGATACAAAGTAAAAAGAAAAAAATATGTTTCCTTGTGATGTAAATTCTAGGAACTACTCTCTTAACAACTGTCATATATAACACAGCAGTGTTAATTATATTGATCCTGTTGTACGTTACAACCCTTGTACTTTTTATCTTATAACTGGAACTTTGTACCTTTTGATCCCCTTCATCCAATTCCCCCATCTCTGGTAACCTCAAATCTGATGTCTTTTTCTAGGAGTTTTTCTGTTTGGTTTTTGAAGTGTAATTGACCCACAGCACTGTACGCAACACAATGATTCAGTACTTTTACACATTACAGAGTGATCACCATTGTTTTAGCTTTAAAACAAAGGATCAGCAGCACTAAAGCCAGAAGGACATTTAATCAAACTAACTACAAAAAGAACTCAAAATGAACACCCTGGCTTTGCTACATAAGAGAAGCAGAGTGCCAAGCAAAGGTGCATTTAAGATCCTAACTTCAGTGATGAAGGGAACTAACATTCTACACAGACCTTTTTCCGTGCCGTCTTCCCCCAGGAAGGCCAAAGAAGTAATTCTTAAAACAGCAGTCTTGTAAAATACACCACTGATCAGTCATCTCCAGCTCCGCAAAATACAGGTTGTGAATGCTTCTGGCAAAAACTTTATACCCATAATTTGTTCTCCAGCACACATCTGAAAGCCAATGAAACTTTGCCAAGACACGCTTGCCAACAGCACCACCTTTGGAGGAAGGGAGAGGGGTCTAAGCCCTTTAGAAAGTTGCACAGGTGTTTTTTATACCATTCCCCCCCCCCACCCCGAGGTAGAAAGCCTCTCCCTTATATGTCTTACGTACATTCTCTTCACACTAATCTGTTGTGGCTCATGTTTTAGTACTGATCACCCACCATCTGTCTCCAGGAACAACTTCAAAGATGACATTATCCTTCCTAGAACAGAAGGAACCACAGAGAGTGAGAGATCTCGCTCAAGGATTTTATGAAATATGAATGCTTTTAGCCTTCACTGAGAGCTTAATCATCACAAAGATGAATGGGCATAAGAAATGCCACACTGGCTCGCCCCGGAAGATCCTTTGGCTCAGGATTTGGGGCACTATGAATGGCTTGTGGAAGAACACCCAGAGATCTCCGTCGAAAACTGGAGTTTCTGAAGAGCACTACTATTTCTATTTCAGCTAACTGTGAATCTGCCGTTTGTTAATTTAAGCAGAAAAAGGGTCTATTTTCTTATGCTTTTTTACTTCTTGTCCTTTTGTAGACTCTAATCAAAGTAGAATTCCCAAATAATAAAGTCATTGTTGCTGTTTAGTTGCTAGGTCGTGTCCAACTCACGACCCCATGGACTGTGGCCCTCCAGGCTCCTCTCTCCATGCGATTCTCCAGGCAAGAATACTGAAATAGGTAGCCATTTCCTTCTCCAGGGCACCTTCCCAACTCAGGGGTCGAATCTGGTCTTCTACATTGGCAGGCAGATTCTTCACTACCAAGTCACCAGGGAAGCCCCAGTTTAGCTTTATACTAAAAACATAAGCTTGTTATATAATTTTCTATTGACTAAAATTTTGTGGAGGGTTCACCAACTTATAAAGCAAGAGGACCAAATCAACTTTTTATATAATAGTTTATGTTCCTGAAAGTCATTCTGTGATAGAAACAGGACTAAAGTTAAATTTGCAATGAAAATGGAATAATTTACTTTTTTGCAATTTGTATTTCATAGCTACACCTGATGAAGGGTTTATAATTCTGCAGAGAAAAAAATACTTAAAACTGTGCAATCATATAGTCAGATCTGAATCTATAGTTTAAAAAGGGAAAATGTTAAATAAAGCAAATGCAAAAATAGCAACAACAATGAGCTACACTTCACAGCCATCAAAATGACAAATAAGGCCAATATAGAGGAACTGTGGCTCCCGAGACACACTGGATGCAGAGAAACTAAAGATGTAGTAGACCAGATTTTGGAAATAACTACAACAGGAGATCTGAAAAACAGAAAGATTGTTTTCATCTCATCAGTCCTAGATGAAGAGGTCAAGCCATAAGCTTTTGGAGTGGGAGCACTGACTCCAAGACCTTAGACTACCAGAGAACTAACCCTAGGGAGTATCAAATAGTGAGAACTCACACAAAGAAAGCCCTGTGCAGGGCACCTCATCTAAACAACAAACAAAACAAAAATCAGGATTACCACCTCACTCAGCCTTGCCCATCAGAGGGGGAAAAGGGGGAAAAAAACAAAACAAAACAAAAACTCAGCACAAATCTCACCCTATATGAAGCTTACACAAACCACTGGACCAAACTTAGGAGGGCAGAAATCAAAAGGAAGAAAGAATTCAATCTTGAAACCTGGGAAAGGGAGACCTCAAACACTATAAGTTTTTTTTAAAAAAAGAAAGAGAGCTACTACAAAAATGAAGGAACAAACTAGAAACACTGAAGTCCAAATAAATGAAGAGGAAACAGGCAAACTCCCTGAAAAAGAATTCAGAATAATGATAGTAAAGATGATCAAAAACCTTGAAAACAGAATGGAGAAAATGCAAGAATCAATTAACAAAGACCTAGAAGAATTAAAAAATAAACATACAGAGACAAACAACACAATTACTGAAATTAAAAATATTCTAGAAGGAATCAATAGAAGAATATCTGAAACAGAAGAACGAATCAGTGAGCTGGAAGATAAAATGGAGGAAATAACTTCTGAAGAGCAGATAAAGCAAGAAGAATGAAAAGAACTGAGAATAGTCTCAGAGACCTCTGGGAAAATATCAAACACAGCAACATTTGAATTATAGGAGTACCAGAAGAAGAAAAGAAAAAGGGTATGAGAAAATTTTTGAAGTGATTATAGTTGAAAATTTCCACAACATGGAAAAGTAAATAGTCAATCAAGTCCAAGAGGTGCAGAGTCCCATACAGGGTAAACCCAAGGAGAAACACACCAAGACACATACTAATCAATTAACAAAGACTAAACACAAAGAAAACACATTAAGTGCAGAAAGAGAAAAGCAACAAGTAACATTCAAGGGAAACCCCATACGTTTAACGGCTGATCTTTCAGCAGAAACTGCAGACCAGAAGAGAATGGCAGGATATATTCAGAGTACTGAAAGCGAAAATTCTACAACTGAGATTTCTGTACCTGGCAAGGATCTCATTCAAAATCAATGGAGAAATAAAAAGCTTTTCAGGCAAACAAAAGGTAAGAGAATTCAGCACCACCAAACCAGCCTTACAACAAAGGTTAAAGGGAATCATAGAGTCAAGAAATACAAGAGAAGAAAAAGATCTACAAAATCAACCCCAAACAATTAAGAAAATGGCAATAGGAACATATATATCAATAATTACTTTAAAAGCAAATGAATTAAATGCTCCAACCAAAAGACACAGACTAGCTGAATAGATACAAAAACAAGACCCATATATACGCTGTCTACAAGAGACCCACTGCAGACCTAAAGACACATATAGACTGAAAGTGAGAGGATGGAAAGATATATTCCATGCAAATGGGAAGCAAAAGAAAGCTGGAGTAGCAATCTTCATATCAAACAAAATAGAGCTTAAGATAAAGAAGATTATAAGAGATAAAGAAAGACAGTACAGAGTGATCAAGGGATCTGTCCAAGAGGAAAGCATAACAATTGTAAATATCTATGCACCCAACATAGGAGCACCTCAACACATAAGACAAAGACTAACAGACATAAAAGGAGAAACTGACAGTAACACAATAATAGCAGGAGACTTTAACACCCACTCACACCAATGGACAGATCATCAAAACAGAAAATTAATAAGGAAACACAAGTCTTAAATGATACATTAGATGAGATGGATCTCATTGATATCTTCAGGACATTCCATCCAAATGCAGAAGAATGCACCTTCTTTAAAAGTGCATATAGAACATTCTCCAGGATAGACCACATCTTGGGTCACTAATCAAACCCCAGTAAATTCAAGAAAATTGAAATCCTATTAAGCATCTTTCCCAACCACAACAATGAGACTAGATCTCAAGTACAAGAAAAAAACTGTAAAAAACACAAACAGATGGAGATTAAACAATATGTTTCCACATAACCAACAGGTTATTTGAAGAAATCAAAATGGAAATATAAAAAAATTCTAGAAACAAATGACAATGAAAACATGACAATTCAAAACCTATGGGATGTAGCAAAAGCAGTTCTAAGAGGGAAGTTTTTAGCAATATAATCGTACCTCAAGGAACAAGAAAACCATTAAATAAACAACCTAACTTTACACCTGAAACAGCTGGAAAAAGATGAACAAAAAAACATTAATAGAAGGAAATAAATCATAAAGATCCAAGCAAAAAGAAATGAAAGAAACGATAGTAAAGATTAATAAAACTAAAAGCTGGTTCTTTGAGAAGATAAACAAAATTGACAAACCTTTGACCAGACTCATCAAGAATAAAAGAGAGAAGAATAAAATCAACAAAACTAGAAATGAAAAAGAAGAGGTTACAACAGATAATGCAGAAATACAAAGGACTGTAAGAAGCTATCATGAACAATATATGGCAATAAAATGGATAACCTGGAAGAAATGGACAGATTCTTAGAAAAGTTCAATCTTCCAAGACTGAACCAGGAAAAAATAGAAATTATGAACAACCCAATTAGAAGCACTGAAACTGAAGTTGTGATCAAAAATCTCCCCAAGAACAAAAGCCCAGGACCAGATGGCTTCACAGGAGAATTCTATCAAATATTTGGAGAAGAGCTAATGCCTATCCTTCTAAAACACTTTCAAATAATTGCAGAGGAAGGAACACTTTCTAACTCATTCTACAAGGCCACCATCACCCTGATACCAAAACCAGACAAAGACAACAACAAAAAGAAAACTACAGGCCAATATCACTGATGAACATAGATGCAAAAATCCTCAAGAAAATTTTAGCAAACAGAATTCAGCAACACATCAAAAAGCTCATACACCATGATAAAGTTGGCTTTATTCCAGGGGTGGAAGGATTCTTTAACATATGCAAATAAATCAATGTGATATACCATATTAACAAATTGAAAGATAAAAACCATATGATCATCTCAATAGATGCAGGAAAAGCCTTTGACAAAATTCAGTACCTATTAATGATTAAAACTCTTTAAAAAATGGGCATAGAAGGAACCTACCTCAACATAGTAAAAGCCATAAATGATAAGCCTACAGCAAACTTTATTCTCAATGATGAAAAACTGAAAGCACTCCCCCTAAGATCAGAAACAAGACAAGGGTGTCCACTTTCCTCACTATTATTCAAAATAGTTCTGGAAGTCCTAGCTACAGCAATCAGAGAAGAAAAAGAAATAAAAGGAATCCAGACAGGGAAAGAAGAAGTAAGGCTCTCACTGTTTGCAGATGACATGATACTGTACATAGAAAACCCTAAAGATAATATCAGAAAATTACTAGAGCTAATCAGCGAATTTAGCAAAGTTACAGGATACAAAATCAATACACAGAAATCACTTGCATTTCTACATACTAACAATGATGAATCAGAAAGAGAAACTAAGGAATCAATCTCATTCACCATTGCAACAAAAAGAATAAAATATCTAGGAATAAACTTACCTAAGGAGACAAAAGAATTATACACAGAAAATTATAAGACACTGATGAAAGGAATCAAAGACAACATAAACAGATGGTGAGAGATTCCTTGTTCCTGAGTAGGAAGAATCAATATTGTGAAAATGACTATACTACCAAATGCAATCTACAGATTCAATGAGATCCCTATCAAATTACCAATGGCATTTTTCACAGAACTAGAACAAAAAATTTCACAATTCATATGGAAACACAAAAGACCCTAAATAGCCAAAGCAGTCTTGAGAAAGAAGAATGGAGCTGGAGGAATCAACCTCCCTGACTTCAGATGATACTACAAAGTTACAGTCATTAAGACAGCATGGCCCTGGCACAAAAACAGAAATACAGACCAATGGAACAAGACAGAAAGTCCAGAAATAAACCCATGTGCCTAAGAGTACCATATTTTTGACAAAGAATTCAAGAATATACAATGGGGCAAAGACAGCCTCTTCAATAAATGGTGCTGGGAAAACTGGACAGCTACATGTAAAAGAATGAAATCAGAACACTTCCTAACACCATACATGAAGATAAACTCAAAATGGATTAAAGGCCTGAATGTAAGACCAGAAACTATAAAACTCTTAGAGGAAAACATAGGCAGAACACTCGATGACATAAATCAAAGCAAGATCCTCTATGACCCACCTCCTAGAGTAATGGAAATAAACACAAAAGTAAACAAGTGAGACTTGATTAAACTTAAAAGTTTTTTCACAGCAAAGGGAATTATAAGCAAGGTGAAAAGACAACCCTCAGAATGGGAGAAAATAATAGCAAATTAAACAACTGACAAAGGATTAATTTTCAAAATATCCAAGCAGCTCATACAACTCAATACTAGAAAAACAAACAACCCAATCAAAAAATGGGGAAAAGATCTAAGCAGACATTTCTCCAAAGAACACATACAGATGGCTAACAAACACATGAAAAGATGCTCAACATCGCTCATTATTAGAGAAATGCAAATCAAAACTTCTATGAGATATCATCTCACACCCTTCAGAATGGCCATCATTAAAAAGTGTACAAACAATAAATGCTGGAGAGCGTGTGGAGAAAAGGGAACGCTCTTGCACTGTTGGTGGGAATATAAATTGATACAGCCACTATGGAAGACAGTATGGAGATTCCTTTAAAAACTAGGAATAAAACCACCATATGACCGAGCAATCCTACTCCTAGGCATATACCCTGAGGAAACCAAAATTGAAAAAGACACATCTATCCCATTGTTCACTGCAGCACTATTTACAATAGCTAGAACATGGAAGCAACCTACATGTCCATCAACAGATGAATGGATAAAGAAGTTGTGTTACATATACACAATGGAACATTACTCAGCCATAAAAAGGAACACATTTGAGTCAGTTACAATGAAGTGGACGAACCTAGAGCCTATTCTACAGAGCCTGTTATACAGAAGTAAGTCAGAAAGAGAAAGATAAATATCATGTCTAACACATACATATGGAACCTAGAAAAATGGTACTAAAGAATTTATTTACAGGGCAGCAATGGAGAAACAGACATAGATAATAGACTTATGGACATGGGGAGAGGGGAGGAGAGGATGAGATGTATGGAGAGAGTTAACATGGAAACTCACATCACCATATGTAAAATAGACAGCCAATGGGAATTTGCTGTGTGGCTCAGGAAACTCAAACAGGAGCTCTGTATCAACCTAGAGGGTGGAATGGGGAGGGAGATGGGAGGGAGTTTCAAAAGGGAGGGGAGATATGTATACTTATGGCTGATTCATGTTGAGGTTTGACAGAAAACAACAAAATTCTGTAAAGCAATTATCCTTTGATTAAAAAATAAATTAAAAAATAAATAAAATTAATGACCTGAAAAAAATGACAAATAAGATGGATAATAATAATATGTGTTGGCCCAAGATGTGAAGCAGAATTTTTCAAGCCCTTCTATGTCAGTGTAAATTATAGAGCATTCTGGAAAGGAATCTGGGCAATATTCAATGAAATAAAGTATGTATCCTAAGACCAGTGATCCTGCTTCTAGGTATGTATCCCAGAGATATTTTTATACAGGTCCTTAAGGAAACACACACAAGAGCTTGGTTCATTGTGACAGAGAATTAGAAATAATGTGATCTTTATTATTAGGTGAGTGGATGGGGAGTGGTGCAAGCTACAGAACACTCCGGAGCAAAGAACACTGAAGTAGGAGTACATATGACAACACAGGCAGATCTACGGTGTTGGGGGAAAGGATAAGACACAGAACAAGGGCTGTTGCTATTGTTGTTCAGTCTCTCAGCCATGTCCAACTCTCTGAGATCCCATGGAGTGCTGCACGCCAGGAATCCCTGTCCATCACCATCTCCCAGAGCCTGCTCAAATCCACGTCCATCAAGTCGGTGATGCCATCCAGCCATCTCGTCCTCTGTCGGCCCCTTCTCCTCCTGCCCTCAATCTTTCCCAGCATCAGGGTCTTTTCTAATGAGTCACCTCTTCACATCAGGTGGCCAAAGTATTGGAGCTTCAGTTTCAGCATCGGTTCAGGGTTGATTTCCTTTAGGATTGATTGATTTAATCTCCTTGCAGCCCAAGGGACTCTCAAGAGTCTTCTTCAACACTGTTCTAAAGTATCAGTTCTTATGGTCCAACTCTCACATCCATACATGACTACTGAAAAAAAACATAGCTTCGACTGGATGGACATTTGTTGACAAAGTAATGTCTCTGTTTTTTAATATGCTGTCTAGGTTTGTCACAGCATTTCTTTGAAGGAGCAGGTGTCTTTTAATTTCATGGCGGCAGTCACCATCTGCAGTGATTTTCAAGTCCAAGAAAATAAAAGTTTGCCACTGTTTCCATTGTTTCCTCATCTATTTGCCATGGAGTGATGAGACTGGTTACCATGACCTTAGTTTTTGAATGCTGAATTTTAAGCCAACTTTTTCACTCTCGTCTTTCACCTTCATCAAGAGGCTCTTTAGTTCCTCTTTGCTTTCTGCCATAAAGGTGTTGTCTTCTAAATATCTGAGGTTACTGATATTTCTCCCAGCAATCTGGATTCCAGCTTGTGTTTCATCCAGTCTGGCATTTCACATGATGTACTCTGCATATAAATTAAATAAGCAGGGTGACAATATACAGCCTTGAGGTATTCCTTACCTAATTTTGAACCAGCCCATTGTTCCATGTCCAGGACTAAGGGTTATACTAATGGAGAATCATTAACATAGATTAAAAGCACACGCTCAAAACAATCACATATTTCACAAGGCATATACCAAACATATTAAAGTGAGAGTTTTTCTGGAGAAAGGAATAGAAATAGTATGAGGATGAAGGTAGAAAAATAACATAAAAAACCATTGGTCTTTTGCATACACAAGATTATATTACTCTGTACTGAAGAATTTGATTAGCTTGATTTTAAGTAACTGAGTGATTTTTTTTTTTTTTTTTTAGGAAATTTTACTATACAAATGCCTTAGGGCACAGGAGAAACCAATACCTACGGAGAACTGGGTGAAGACAGAAAATCCCACAGAGAGTATATTCAGGATATAGATAAATAAAATGTGGTCTAGCCATATAATAAAATGTTATTCAGCTATAATATGTAATAAAATTCTGAGACAAGCTGCAACAAGCTGCAACACGGATGACCTCAAAAGAACAAAGGTAAGTAAAAGAAGGCTGATGCTAAAGGTCACATGTTTAAAATTCCATTTACATGAAACATCGAAAAAAGGCACATCTGTAGAGACAGAAAGCAGATTAGTGGCTGCCAGAGGCTGAGAGAGAAGGGGATAGAAGTGACTGTTTAATGGTATGGGATCTCCTTTGGGGGCCATAAATCCGCCTGCAATGCAGGCCCGGCTCGATCCCTGGGTCAGGAAGCTCCCCTGGAGGAGGGCATGGCAACCCAGTCCAGTGTTCTAGGCTGGAGAATCCCATGGACAGAGGAGCCTGGTGGGCTACAGCCCACGGGGTCACAAAGAGTCTGACACGACTGAGTGACTAAGCACACAGGGGTAATGGTTGCACAAAATCATGAATGAACTAAGTTCCAATGAACTGTGTACTTTAAAATGGTAAGTTACATGTCATGTGAACTTTACCTCAGTAAAAAAACATAATCTTCACAGATAGCAGGCGAAAGGGTAGATAACTTCTCTCTGAAGAAATGCAGCCTTGTGAATTCAATTAGTCTCAGTCTTCAAAACAGGAGGAAGCCCGTCTCCCAGACTGGATCATTTAAAGGAGAAGCAGAATACATTTCATGTCTTTGTAATGTGTTTTTGGACCAGGTTACATATGATGGATTTCAATAATGTTTTTGACTGTTTTATTATGTTTTCATTAATGATATTTATCTCACTTTACCAACAAACATCTGCATAGTCAAAGCTATGGTTTTTCCAGTAGTCATGTATGGATGTGAGAGTTGGACCATGAGGAAGGCTGAGCACCAAAGAACTGATGCTCTGGCCACCTGATACAAAGAGCTGGCTCACTGGAAAAGACTCCAGTTCTGGGAAAGACTAAAGACAGGAGGAGAAGGGGGCAACAGAGGATGAAATGGTTGGATGCCATCACTGACTCAATGGACATGAGTTTGAGGAAACTCTGGGAGACAGTGAAGGATAGGGGAGCCTGGGGTGCTGCAGTCCATGGGGTTGCAAATAGTCAGACACCACTTAGTGACTGAATAACACCAACTAGTTCTTTCAGTGGTTGCATATATATGTGGTTATTATCCATAATGTGCATGCAAAGTTGCTTCAGTCTTATCCAACTCTTTGGGACACTATGGACTGTAGCCTGGCAGGCTCCTTTGTTCACGGGATTCTCCAGGTGAAAACACTGGAGTGGGTTGCTGTGCCTCCCTCCAGGAATCAAACCTGCATTTCTTATGTCTCCTGCATTGGCAGGTGGGTTCTTTACCACTATCGCCACCTGGGAAACCCTACTATCCATAATACATAAGTCTGTTTATGAATTATAGAATTATTATACACATTAAATGCAATTTTATCATTATAATGAACACTATACCTATACAATTGACCCTTGGGTATCTCGGCAGCCCACCAAAGCTCCTCTGTCCTTGGGATTTTCCAGGCAAGAAACAGGAGTGGGTTGCTATTTCCTACTGTAATACTTTATGATATGTGTATGTATATATAGCCACACTTCTATACACTGGGGAAGTGTGACATTGGAAGTGGAGTTTGATACCTTATCCTGGAGACCCATGCAGGTTTTGTTAAGGGTCTTTCTTCTTTTTAGCTCATAAACAATGGAAAGCCATTAAATGTATTATGAAGGGGGTTGACCAATTTGGTAAACATTTTGAAAAGACTACTCCAGCTGTGATTGGAAAAGAGATGACAGGAGTCAAATGTGGTTGCAGGTGAAATGGTTATGAGTTTCCTGCAGAAGTCAAAGAAAACAGGTAACTTGGATTTGATTGATATTAAGGAAGAAGAATTTATGTAGCCAAATTTGAAATATACTTGTGAGAAGACCAGGATAACTGCATATTAAGAGACAAAGATGTCAGACATGACTGCTGGGGTTTTAGTTAGCCTAACCTATTAGATAATGTTGCCAGTTGTGCGATGATGCATTCAATTTCAAATATGGCAGAGTGGATGTGTATTTGATGATCCCTAGCATGGCTGACAAGTGATCAATACTTTCAAGTTGAGGCTGAGGCTGTATGATTGCTCAGCCCATATGTTAACTGAAGCCCAGGTGTTAACTGAAGTCACAGGCATGGGAGTGATGGATTACAGGATTTCAAAGTGAAACCAGCATGCGTTTCTGGCTAATAACTTGGGGAAGGATCTTCAAGCATATGTGAATTTAAGTTTTTATGCCAATATTTAAGTTAAAGGGAGTAAGTAGTTAACATTTAGTCCAAACTCAAAGTTGTATTTGAATATCATCCAACCTTTTCAGCCTTTTGTCACATTCTAATTAGTTCTGTATAACAAGTACCAAATCCGTTTTCTCAACCAGGGTGAACCTGTAAAAATCTTACTATGTTTATTCCCATTAAAAATAAAACACTACAGGAACCTACACCCTGAAAGAGGAAAATCCCATAACCCTTGGCTTTCTATCTCCTTATGGCTTATTGTCCTTGTCCTAGGCTGACTTCTGATAGCCAGATTCATGTTTAAATATTCATGACAAGACTAACTGCTGGCTACTTCTGTGTGGACTAGATGTATGAGCTTTCAAAGAGAATTCTTTTTCCTTAACAAATGAAAAAGCTGTGGGGACTTCCCTGGTGGTCCAGTGACTACGGCTTTGTGGTCCCAAAGCAAGGTGCCTGGGTTCAGTCCCTGGTCGCGGAACAAGATCCCACATGTCACAGCTAAGAAATCCCTGATGACACAACTACATTGTCTTTCAGAAACGAAGGAGAGACAGAACTTTCCAGATAAGCAAAAGGTGGAGGACTTCATCACCAATGGATCAATCTTACAAGATATGTTAAAGGAAGTTCTACAAGCTGAAATAGAAAGATGTTAATTAGTAAAAGAAAAATGTATCAAAGTATAAAACTCCCTGGGACAGATAAGTAAACAGTTAGATTGAGAAAATTCCAATGTTGTAAAGCTGGTGAGTAAAGTATTTATATAACATATCACTTATAAGTCATGTAAATATACCATTCATAATTCCAGTATGAAGAAAAAGATTAAAGTATTAAAAATAAGTATAACTATAAAAACTAAAGGAACCATATTTAAAGAATTAGATGAAAATATGATAAGGCAACAAATAGAGAAACTTAATGAACAGCTACAAATTGATTAAAAATGAAGCAAATACAAATTCTGGAATTGAAAACTATGATAAGCGAAATGAAAAAAATGATTAGAGAAGTTCAACAGCACATGTAAGATGGTAGACGAAAGACTGTAAACTTGAAGATGGATTAATAGAAATCAATGTAAAAAAATGAAAATATTTTGAGAAAAAATGAGCTAGGGGACCCATTAAGCACACTGGCATATGTGGAAATAGTATCAGAAAACAGGAAGAGAAAGGGGAGGAAGAAAAAAATACTTGTAGACATAACGACCAGAAGCTTACCAAGTCTAATGGAAAACATTAAAAGACAGTAAAATAAAAATATTCTCAGATAAACAAAGACCAGGAGAATTTTCTGCTAACATTCCAACTTATAATAATTACTGAAGGAAGACATTTGAACAGGAAAAAAAAAAGCTTTATTCTCTTAGATTTGAAAATACTGGACTGATTCATTAAAGATGAGGGTGTATCTGTACAAAATGTTTCAAAAGTTTTTGTTCAGTTTATTGATTTCAGAAACAAAGATGCTGGAAACTTATGAAAAATTTACTTTTTTTTTTTACTTTTATTTTTTTTTTTTCCAGTGGGTTTTGTCATACGTTGATATGAATCAGCCATGGATTTACATGTATTCCCAATCCCGATCCCCCCTCCCACCTCCCTCTCCACCCGATTCCTCTGGGTCTTCCCAGTGCACCAGGCCGGAGCACTTGTCTCGTGCATCCCACCTGGGCTGGTGATCTGTTTCACCATAGATAGCATACATGCTGTCCTTTTGAAATATCCCACCCTCACATTCTCCCACAAAGTTTAAAAGTCTGTTCTGTATTTCTGTGTCTCTTTTTCTGTTCTGCATATAGGGTTATCGTTATCACCTTTCTAAATTCCATATACATGTGTCAGTATGCTGTAATGTTCTTTATCTTTCTGGCTTACTTCACTCTGTATAATGGGCTCCAGCTTCATCCATCTCATTAGGACTGGTTCAAATGAATTCTTTTTAATGGCTGAGTAATATTCCATGGTGTATATGTACCACAGCTTCCTTATCCATTCATCTGCTGATGGGCATCTAGGTTGCTTCCATGTCCTGGCTATTATAAACAGTGCTGCGATGAACATTGGGGTGCACGTGTCTCTTTCAGATCTGGTTTCCTCAGTGTGTATGCCCAGAAGTGGGATTGCTGGGTCATATGGCAGTTCTAATTCCAGAAAAATAAATGACCCAATCAAAAAATGGGCCAAAGAACTAAACAGACATTTCTCCAAAGAAGACATACAGATGGCTAACAAACACATGAAAAGATGCTCAACATCACTCATTATTAGAGAAATGCAAATCAAAACCACAATGAGGTACCATTACACGCCAGTCAGGATGACTGCTATCCAAAAGTCTACAAGCAATAAATGCTGGAGAGGGTGTGGAGAAAAGGGAACCCTCTTACACTGTTGGTGGGAATGCAAACTAGTACAGCTGCTATGGAAAACAGTGTGGAAAAATTTACTTTGAAGCTTAAGTATTAGAATTTGCTTTATACTTCATAACTTTGTAAATTTCATGTGGTTATTGACTTAAATTTAAGACCGTGTATCTACATCTAGTGAAAATTAAATGAAATTTTACAATTTTCTTAATATTTTCAAAATTCACATGGCTAAATAAACATGAAAGAAATTTTAGTTCCATGCCTAGGTTGATGCAAGGCACAAATATACTATGTGGAAAATATGGAGTGACAGACAAGGGAATCCTGAGAGTAAGAATTCCTGGAATCAACCAAAACTATAGCGACAACTCCAGATTTTTAAAAGCCATTTATGGGGCTCAAGTAGAGATTTAGAAAGAAAGAAAAAAAAAAAAAAAAACAGTATTGTCTGAGTTCCAGATGGGATGAATTGAAACTTGACCAATATTTCTGTCTACCAGGATGAGAAGGTAGGACGGGAAGGCTCAGAGAAGGGAGATGAATGAAGCTGTGGGGCTGGATGGTTAGGGAGGGGCTATGGTCCAGCCTCCTCCTCTGCTAATTCCTGTCACCCCCACGGGCCCTTTGTGACCAGACCACACGTCTATGACGTGAGCCTAGTACTTTAGTCCCCAGGTGCACAGCTGGCTCAGTTTTCTGAGGGCAGCGGTGTGACTCAGATGAAGGAGAATCCTCTCTTTTTTCTGAAAAACACTTCTGATACTTGGCTGAACTCCAGCTCCCCTTTCTGGGTGATCGATACCATCCTCGCCTTTCTGTGTGGGCTGGGGCTCTTTCTCCTGATCCTTCCCTACCTGGAGAAAAACCCATCCTTTCCTCCCCCTAGGAAACAGGGAAACATCAGGAAGGTAAGGAACTTTGCCCAGGCCCACAAGCACACGATTCTTTCTTCTTTTCTGTTGTTATTTCCACTTTTCTAAATCACCTAGAGATTTTTGAAATGAGATGAAATGAGAAAGAACAGGGCATCTATTCTCAAGGAAGAATAGAACATCATGCCTCTAGGGACAAACCAGGCTGGGCAGGGGGTAGAGTGAATGCTAGGATTTCTACCCGAGAGATTTCTACCCTAGGAGATCTCAGACCAGGTGTCCTGGTGTGATAGGGGCTCCAGAGCATGCCCCAAACAAAGTGACCAGGGGCCGAAGACTGGATACTGAGTTCAGTGTCAGCCAGAGCACAGAACCCTGAACACCAGTTCACCAGTCATGAGCAAATGTCTTAGACAAGGGCTGATTGGCTGGCAGTGCTGAAACCCTAAGAGCCTCAGAGCAGGGGCTGGAGTGGGGTTCTGGCTTCAAGAAGCAGATACTTACCTGATGGAGCTCAGATTCACCTATAGGTCTGCGAGTGCATGTGCTTTTTGAACAGAGGAACAGTGCTGAAAGATCCAGGGTGAATCTCACTTGAAAATCCTTGTCAGTGAGTGGGTGAGTCAAAGTACCTCAGTTGTGTCTGACTCTTTGAGACCCATATATATATATATATATATATATATATATATATATATATATATAGACCTCTATACAGTCCATGGAATTCTCCAGGGCAGAATATTGGATTGGGTAGCCTTTCCCTTCTCCAGGAGATCTTCCCAACCCAGGAATCAAGCCCAGATCTCCCACATTGCAGGCAGATTTTTTACCAGCTGAGCCACAAGGGAAGCCCAAGAATACTGGAATGGGTAACCTATCTCTTCTCCAGCAGATCTTCCCAATCCAGGAATCGAACAGGGGTCTCCCACATTGCAGGCAGATTCTTTACCAACTGAGCTCTCAGGGAATCCCTGAAAATCCTTATATTCTTCAAAAAAGGAAAATAGAAAATATTTTTATACCCTTTAAATATGAGCTTAAAGAATGAAAGACCACAGAGCTCTGTTACTGAAACATAGAAAGTCATGTTATGTATGGACACTGTTTGATGCTTGTCTAGAGAGGAGAGAGAGAACTGGGTCCCAGGCCCTTGTTTTTTCTCTCTCTCAGCATCACATGGAGTGGAGGGGAAGAAGCAGGAGCAGAATAAGAAATGGAGCTTTGAAAGGTAAGTTCTGACATTCAGTCCTGTAAGCCCCAGGTGTTAGCCCTCACCTCTTCAGCCATGAGGGCCCATTTCCACAAATTTCAAGGAGACCAGTGGCAGGGCCATCCCACAGTAAACAGAACACCCAGGGAAGCTCTGGGAAGGAGAGCAGAACCCAGATATTTCATAGACTCTGTGTATAGAATGAAGCCGTAAGAGGTCTGGAAATGGGTGTTGCCCAGCAGACATGTGTGGGCTTCACTAAACCAATGATGCCTGGATTGGGAGGTGGGACCTCTGGGTCCAACTATGGACACCTTGTTTAACTTTGCTCAGATGTCACTGCAAGGTGACCCACATGAAGGGGTCTTTTGGGCCTAGAAAAGAGAACAACAGTCTCAAAGGCCCCTTGCTGAATCATCTGACTTCGGAGAAAACAAAGCATAACTTTAGTTCCATCCTGATGCTCCAGGCCAGTTGCATCTATCCGGGACTTATCACCCCCTGTCCAGAAACCTACCACCCCCTACACCCGCTCCGAAGACTTATCACCCCCTGCCCAACCACAAGTGTCATCTCAACAAAAGAATACTCAAAATATCCCACCTGATTGACGTTTCCCTTATCGCTTCCAGAAACCTCCCTATAAGTATGAAGCCTCCCTGATCCCTTTCGGCGCTCAGCCTGGTCGTTAGGCCGACTGTCGCCCCTCCTTGCCTGAATAAAGGTAACCTACTTCTGTTGAGGTCGTCTTTCCTTTTCTGCCTCGCCGGAACTATGCCTTACACCACGCCCATTCTCCCCAACAGGGGACTACAAGGGTAGCAAGGAGTAAGGATATGGAAACACTTTGTAAATGATAAATGCTTTCATGAGCTTCACTTCACCATCACTGTCAGGGATCATATGGCCTTGGATGCTGGTACTTGGGCTCCCATATCCCTGTTGCAACCCCTTCAAGGGACCTACACTCAATGCCCCATAAGTCCCCTAGGCTCCTGCCTTCATCCTCATGATACAGTCTGCCAATTTCCAGCTTGCAGAGATTGCCTGGAAGCACTGGAAGAGGTCTGGGACCTGACTTCACTTCTGCAAAGGAGGAGCATCTTCCCCTTCTCTCCTACGTGGTTCTTCCTCCCAGAGCCTATGGTGTGACCCCAGGACTGCAAGCAGCCTGGGGCTGAGCTAGGAGGGGGAGCACTGGGGCAGAGAGCGGCTAAAGCCTTGGAGGGAAGGACAGCAGGAGCGTTGTGAAGTCAGCATGGGGGCCGTGCAGGGCCATGGGCTGCAGGTGCCGACCCCTGCCTGGCCTGCCCAGCCCACCTGGCCCCGGGGCTCCTGCTTACAGCTCGTTCTTCACGTCTTCTGCAGACTTCTGAGGAGGCTCCCTGACAAGGGCGGCTTTCATCAGGTATCCAGTCAAGATGCCCCTGGGGATGTGTGCAAAGCAGGGCCGGCTGGAGCCCACCAGCGGAGTAGGGAAGAGGCCACTCCCACCATGCCCCCGCCTTCTCTGGTCAAATGGCCTCTTTCTCAGGACTCCACCCACTCTCCACACTCAGTGTCTTCCTTAGATTCTGTTCACTCACTTTCATCCGAGAGTACCTCCCAGCGATCAGAGCCTCTCTTTCTCCTGGACAGCCTTTCACCCTGGCCACTTGCTCTTTCCACTTCCCCACCATGCCCCAGTAATGGGGATGCCTGTCCTCCACCTCCAAGAGCCTCCTCCGACTCCCCACCACTAGGCTCTGTGCTGAATCTCAATCAGGGTGCCTGCATGTCACTCCCACTGGGCACCATCCCACACGGCTTGTCTCCACAATCTCCTTGGAGACCAGCCATCTCAGGGCTTGTCCACTCAAGCTGTCCCCTTTCAGCCCTGTCTTGGTGGCATGGGGCTGCCAAATCTTGGAGTCTCTCTACCATGACAAACTTTGAGTCCCAGCAAAAGCACCTTCCCTGCCATCCACCAGAGGCCTCATTTTGGGGACACCCCAAAAACGGGCAGATAGAGGCCAGTACCCTCTCGTTTGTCAACCCGGATGTCCAGAAGCTGCTGGAGATAGTAATCACCAAGAGAGTAGAACTGAAGTCTTGGAAGGAGAAGGAAAAGGAGGAGGAGGCAGGCTACCTCCCGAATTCTTTGGGGAAAAGGATCAGTTGCTGAGTGACAAGCAGGATGCCTTGGGTCACAGACACTTCTGGAACATAAAGGCAAACCAGAACAGCCGCTTGGTCCCGAGAAGCCCCGATATCCTGACACTTTGGGGGGCTGTCTACAGAAGACATGCAGCCAGCTCTTCTGGGGTGTCCCCTTTCTGCACAGTGAGTCTCTCGTAGCTGCTGTCACAATACCTGGGTCAGCTCTAGAGTTATGCCCTATCTTATTCAATGAACTCTCTAAGGCTGAAAAACTTCAAATTCAATCTAAAGTAACTTCACAGTTGCCATTGGCCCAGCCCTCGACCCACTCTGTGGCCCAGGTTCAACCTCAATCCTTGACTCCAACCATGCCCCAGTTGCAACCATCACCTGTGGGTCACATGGAGACCCAGGTCCGACCCCAACCCTTGACTTCAACCATGTTTCAGTTTCACTCACCATCTGGGGCTCACGTGGAGACCCAGGCTCCACCCCTACTCTTGACTCTGACCATACCCTAACATCAACCACGACCACAGGTTCAGGTGGAGACCCAGGCTCAATCCAAACCCTTGTCTCCAATGATGACTCACTTTCAACCACCATCTCAGGCTCACATGGAGACCCAGGCCCAACTCCAACCCTTGGATATAACCATGCTTCATTTTCAACCACCACCGCCTCGTGCTCATTTGAAGACCCAGACCCGTCCCCAACCCTTGACTCCAACCACAGCTCATTTTCAACCACCACTGTCTCATGCTCATATGGAGGCCCAGGCCCAACCCCAACCCTTGAATCCATCCATGCCTCACTCTCAACCACAACCTCAGGCTCATACACAGACGAGTGTCCAACCCCTACACTTGACAATAACGAAGGCCTAACGTCAATCACCACCACTTTGGGCTCACATGAAGGCCCAGATGCAACCCCAACCCTTTACTCCAACTATGCCCCAAGGTCAAGCACGACTTTGGGCTCAGTTAGAGACCACTACCCATCTTATACACTCTTTCCCAATCGAACCATCCTCCTCTGAAACACAGACTAGGTACCATGATGTATCTGACCCTATAGTCCAAAATAAGGCACAATCTTTCATCCCAGAAGCAATTCATACCCTAGAACATCACTTTTTGAAAAAGCAAGTAGAAAGTGGGAGAACTTTACCCTCTTTGATTAAAAAATCTCAGCAAGTGTTTAGCCAGGTTATTCCCAACCTTCCCCAGGAAAGCAGGTCTTCCCAGGCCCACAGCTCTGTCTCCATCTTCCCTGGGGATTTGATCAGCCCTGAGGTTTGGGAGAAATTGGAGCACCACATTTCCAAAAGGTTCATGGAACAAGAGAGCAGCCTGCCCTGCAGGATCCAAGCTTCTCAAAAACTGACGCAGCTTCAGGATCAATTCCCAAGGCCATGTCAGGCACAGGGCAGGGAGGGGCCCTCAAGTCCCTCTGCAGGTCGAGGCAAAAGGAGCCAGGATGCACAGAAGATGAGGGCCAATTGCCCAGCACGAACCCTACCAGGGACAGACCTGTGCCCTCATGTAGAGCAGAGCATGGGGGAGCCCATAAAGTTCTATACATGACATCAGCAAACCACCCAATGAAGGTTCCAGCAGCAAAACCTCAGTCAGAAAGAGAGCTGAGCCCAGGCAGGCAGCATCCAGAAAAAGTCTTGGGAGCCCTCATAAGCAAGAAGGCACAGCAGATCTGTGAGGGTCAAATCCCTGTGAATGTCCATTGTTCAAGACTTGCTGCCAACCACTTCTTAGGCCTTCCTGGAGAGTCAAATGCTCCTACAGGAACAGAAAACACGGGTTCTTCTCAGGATGGGGAAGCCTCTATGAACACCTGCCACGAGTCTCTTGTTGTCAGTCCTTATATTCAGCAGGAGCTGGAAGCTTCTGTATTAAAGATTCAGGTGAGGCACAGATGGGTCCTACTCCTCAAGGTCTTCGAGTTTATATTTAACTTAGAGTTGAAAACTGCTTCCTGCACACATCTTCCAAGATCCACCTTGAAGGTCACCAGTGACACTGGGGACCATCCAAAAGCCCAGCTAACCAAGGACTCGGGAAAACATCCTCAGCCCCATCCAGGAAAGAAAGTAACAAGAACGGAGGCAGTTCCCCACCTGGAGAGGCCCCTCACTGCCCCTTCATGGGCGAGTGAGGAAACCTGGCAGGCTCTGGAAGGACCCCCACCTGGAAATATGCAGAAACCCTCAAAGGCACCTCTGACTGGACAGGAAATCAAGCCACCTTCTCAGGACACCACATACAATTTTGTGGGCAGAACTTGGCACAGTGAGTCTGTCATGGAGGCTGACAGAGGCAGCCTGGAGTCCAGTCCAAGTCCAGCAACGGCCAGGAATGTGCCACAAGAGGAATTCGGGGGGTGGACCACCCCAGGATCTTGCTCTAGTGAGACAGTCATGGACCTCAATGAATGTTCCCAATCTTGCAGAGAACAAGAGGCTGTGGAGGGAGACCCTGCTAGGAAAGATAGTTTTGAACCAAGTCTACTAACCAAGTCCCAAATCATCGATATTGATATGAGGAAATCACAGTTTCTAAGGTCTAATACAAATCCTTCCTTGAACACAAAGTCTGTTGACTCAAATCCAGAAGATGCAGACTTTGATGAACAGTTTTGTAAGCTTGAGCTCCAAGGGTTCACAGACTGGCTGGCCTTGAGCCAGCCCCCCTGTGTGCGCCTTCAAGACTGTGCCACTGAGCGGCTTCTCAAAGACTGTCACTCAGGTACATTCACTGCCGCAAGCACCTTGGCTTCTCAGGCATCTCTGTCCTGTTTTGAGACCCTGTCCAGTAGAGAATCATCCAATTCCCAGATACTCGATGATGTTACGTCGAGTGGAGGGGGCAGCCAGGGACAGCAGGAGGCCCTGAGAAGGCAGCCCCAACATAAGAGTCAGCGCAGGAAGTTCGTCTCCACTGATGCGAGAGAGGCTAATAGGCAGCCCAAACTAGGACAGCAGAGAAAAGAGTTGGTGGTGCGGAGGCTCTACCAGGCCCGCAGGATGAGCCACCCTGGCCAGAAAAAGCAATCAGCAGAGTCCCTACAAAGCAAATCCCACCTGAAGAAGAGACAGGTTTCTTCAGAAAACCACTTCAGAGAGAGGATTAAGCACTTTCTGCAGTGGGTTTGCCCCAGTAAAGGCAAAAGACTGGAAAAGCCCCTGCAAAAATTCAAGCCTGCAGTAGACACTGCCCAGAGCCACAGAACTGTCAAAAGTCGTCTGATTACAGACAGCAAGGCTGTTGAGACTCAGGCTCTCGTGACAGCTATTGGACAGATCTTAGAGGAGAAGATGGCGCTTCACTGTGGACCACACGCCTCAGAATTAAACTGGTACAAAGTAGAACTCCAGACCCCATTAGGTCCACCTTACCGCTACCATAGGTTTCTCTCCTATCGAGGACAAAGGAGAGTGATCAGACAAACAGCCCACCAGCAGCAAGCTACGCCCACGGGCCACAGGTGTCCTACACAGAGTAAGTGGACCAGGCCCAGGGACAGCACGCGGCCCTTCCCACCCGGGGAGCCAGGTCCCCGTCCGGGAAGAGCCTGCCAGCATGGATCAAGAATGACAAGGGTCCCAAGCCGTCCCCTCCACTGTCCAAGGCACTGTCTTCTTCAGAAATATGCCTCTTCTCAATCAGAACATGCTTGTCACAGCTTTCCTAGTAGGAAAAGCCTTTTCCGAGAGAAAAATGTATACCATGCAGATAAAAACATGTTTTTCTCTTATTAGCACATCCTCTTTGTGCTAATGACTACTTCCTATCACACATTCTCTTGTTTCCTGAAATAGATGGTTTTTCTTATGAGACGTGGTGACTTTTGTCTGTGCCCTGTTTGGGGGGAGGGAAGGGATCAGGGTCCACTCTTTCCAGGTGCTGCTTTGACTTCCAGATGGAACAGGGCCATGGAAGGAGGTTTACCTCAGTGTGGAATACTCACCCTCACCCCAATTCCCTCAATACATCTCAGTTTCCATAATACCAGCGTTACAGAAACAAGCAATGGCATTCAAGTCTTGTCACAGTGAACTAAACCTAATGACCTCTCTCATTTCAGGATCTGGCTCTGTCTTCTGCTCTCTCTACTTTGAACTTGTGGGGCTGTAGGAGAAAGATTTGCAGAGGCTGAAATTCCCCTCTGGCTCAGAAAGTGTCAGACAAGTTCACAAGTCAAAATAAGGAGGGGATTTTAGGGGCAGTGTGTCCCGAGTCCAGAGGAGGGAGAAATCTTGTCCCCATGTCCTGGTGGGATTAGGTGATGCTGCCCTGGAAGCCCCTCCTCTCCCAGCAGGAGCTGAGTTGAGATGAGCCAGGAGTATCACCCTCCCTCTGTCTTTCTCCTGCTCTGGAGCAGAGTTGAGGATGAGGACCACACACTCCCAGCTCTGAGGGTGTGTGGTGGGGAGCATGGAGGCCCCCGAGGGCCAGTTCACCCCTGCCCCAGAGGCGAGGACAGCCTGCTCATGGCGCCCACCTGCCCTGGGTGGACGGGCAAGGGGCATGGCTGTGTGCAGTCACTCATGGTCTGAGGGTGGGACGCTGTGCCCCTAGGGTGGGATGCGGGGAAGGAGGCACGGGGCAGAGGTGCCCACAGATGGTGCAGTGACCCAGGAGCCCCTGGCGTCCCACCATCTACAGGCCCAGAGGAAAGAAGGCAGGGGCCCGCCCCAGAGTCCCCCCTCTGCTCCAGCTCCCAGAGCCCAGAGGGAACCCCTGGACCCCCTGACAGAGGGCCAGGCTGCCAGAGGCGAGCAGGGAAGCTTCACTTCTCCACAGTGTAAACAATCAGATTTCACACGACGGGGAGCTCGGGCCAGACTCGTGGTCCGTGACCTCTACCTACACGTGTGACCCAAGGAGGCTCCCAGGGGACAGGTGGGACTCAACAGGCCCAGGGACCGCAGGGGTCATAGCAAGGCTCACGTGCTCTCAGCCTCACTCACCCCAGAGCCCCGAGAGGGAAGAGGCCTGCAGACAGGGTGTGTCATGCAGCGGGTGGGAAGTCACCTGTGGAGAACGAGGGAGCCGTCAGCTTTCTCCCCGGGGCCCGTCCACACGGGGAAGTGGGAGACAGGAGTGATTCCCTAGTGCGATCTGGAGCTCTGCGTCACAGTCACTCCCATGGTGGAGAGACCTGCTCCTGGGGGTCCCCGATCCAGGAGCAGCAGGGTTGGCCCCGCCTCCGGGCCTGTCAGGACCCCACATGTGGGACCAGGCCCGGGGTGGGGGCAGGGGGCACAGGCCCGCCTGTGCTTTGGTTCCTCCCGGGAGCAGTCCTGCCTCTGGGCTGCATCCCCCACGGTGGGCACAGTGGTGGGGGCTCAGCCAGGGCCTGAGGGAAGGGCTGGGACCCAGGTCACAGAGTGGCCTCCAGAGCTCAGGAGGAGGGTGCAGAGAGCAGGGACCCTGGGCCCGGCTGCTGCAGGTCCACTCAGAGACACCACGAGGTGAGTGCTGGGGGTGAGGGCCGCTGACCCCCAGGACGCCTGTTGGGAGGAGTGACACAGAGGGTCCCTGACGGAAGGAGCCAGACCCTGAGCCTTTTCCTGCCTTCCTGGGCAGAAAGGCCAGCGACGGGTGTCCTCCACCAAGAGTCCCCACAGACACCCACACTGATCCTGCACGGGGACCTCCCACACGCCCACTCTGAGAGATCTCACCCAGAGACCGCTCGGAGCATCCCACAGAGACCTCTCCTGAGATCTCCCCCGCACACACCTCCCAGGTGATCCTTAGGATCTGAGTACCAACCCGCTGACCCGTCCTTCATGGGGGGTCTGAGGTCAGGTAACAAACAGGCAGCACAGAAGGACCAGGGATGGTGCCCGGCCCCGACCCCCACTCCCAGAGCTCCAGACATCCAGACACCTTCAGCATTGTGCTAAATGGGCACCATTTAGGACAGAGCTCCAGACATCCAGACACCCTCAGCATTGCTCTAAATGGGGTTCTCTGCTTGGGGACATGCTCATGCCTTTTGTCCTTTTGTAACCATTGCCTCTGAACAGAAGATTCACGATGTTCCACGTGCAGACCTGCAAAAGTCTTTCTTCCACAAATCTTCATTAGCTTGAGCTCTGTCCCATGGCTTAGAGAATCACAAATTTTAAGCATGAGTAAAATGCTTCCAAACTCCAGTGCAAGCATCTTATTTGTCCCGCTTCAGTCTTCACCATCCTCCAGTCAGATGGTGCCAATATCATATTTTTTTTATTTTTTTCCTTCCTGGGTGACCAGATCTGAACTCAAGATGCAGATTTCTTTACTTTGGAAACAAGGGCAAAGGACAGCAGCAGATGGGCTCTAGGAATAAAATAAACCAACAAGGTGTGTAGAGTCTCACCTCGCCAGGGGGCTGTGCAGCTAACACAGCGTTTTGTACATAACAGCTAGTGTCAGGCTTGGGTTTGTTTTATTTTTAAATGGAACAGGCTAAAATTATGCAAAAACTTTTCAAATGAATCATATATCTGCCAATATTCCTCTTTTGTCCTCTGGCAAGAAATATACTTATTTGTTTTCTCAAAATGTGGCAATGCCCTCAAATGTTATTATGCATATTTCTAAAACATGATAAAATCCTAATGTCCAGGAACCATAGTTTAAACTGATGAACTATTTAGGATTCATTTCTTAAATCTTTTAAAATGTACAATCTCCAAGACGAGGACAGGTTCTATATTATATTCATTATAGGGCTATAAAAGGACACTTTGCTTCAAATTCTGTGGAATCTTACGAAAGGTATCATTTAACCTATGCCTAATGTACACACATGGCCTAATAAAATGACCAGAAGGGTGTCTTCACATCTGAATGGAAGAAAGTGTACATAAATAATCAAAGTGTACATGAACATACACAAAGTGTACATCAGTCATCAAAATCCTCACATGTATACCAAGCCCTTTCCAAAAGGAGCATTTTAGTGATGTTACATATATGTTTCTCACGGCTCCTAAGCAACTAGTTTTCCTTGCCTTGTTAATATCTATCTTAATGATAGCTGTCACGCATTTATCATTGTTAAGTGAGATTATCCATCAGATGACAGCCCCTCCTCTAAGAAAAGCAGAACTGATGTGAGGACTCTTTTGGCCAACTTATTTCAACAAAAATTTCCTTCTTGTACTTTCCATAATTTACAAATTTATGACTAATTTTCTACCTTACTTACAATCTCATTGAATCACATGATAGAATATAGTTGTGGCGTCCTGTAGTATTCTATAGGGTGGTACTTTTTTTGTAATAAAAGTTATGCAGATAAGTTTCATGAGCATAACATGTAGGGAAAATTCCACACAGGAAATGCTTTACAAAGTGTAGTATTTTCTTTTCAAGTTGACTGTCTTAACAGTATTATACTGATTATTGTTCAGTCCTTTGAATTTAAGTTGAACAAACTGAAAACTGAAAACATAGACAAACGTCCATAATAGTTTATCGCAATAACATGTGAATGTGATTGTCGCTCAGAAGCAGTGCATAGTTTAATAAACTGTGTAAAACTGCAATGAGCAATGTGCACTAAAGCAACGTTCCCATCAGTCACGGCACCTACATCTATCATGTTACCTCAAATGAGTTGTGTGTTCAATGTTCATGACATAAACTTGCACTTTTACCCTGAATGAGACAATCAAGGGGACTCTATTATAAAAACATGGTCAGTATTGTCAGGCTTTATGGTCATGTGTTTATTGTTAACAAGATTCACCTACAGAAAATCTGTAAACTTTTCCCCATTTATATATACCAAATGGAAAAAATAAGATAATGGAGAAAGTAACAAAAGTAAGTCCTTTGCTTTTGGCATTTTTCACGTGAAACCATTTTGCTGAAAATGAAGTGGTTTTTAATCTGCAGATGAAAGATTGTCTCCACGATATTCAGGATCTATTGTCAGTCTGGTTTGAATTGAAGTGTATTTAAAAGAGTTCTCACACTGATTATAATGAACCAGAAATTCTAGGGAAAAAAAAAAAGCGGAGGGTGCAATTATGTGATGAGTTCTTAATACTCCAGGGGGTAACTTTTTTTTCCAAATGGATAAACAAGAAAAGAAATACAAAAGGTAGTCATCTACAATGTTAATTCTGAAGCGCTCCCCTCAATAGGTTAAAGTGCTGCGTCCACTTTTACTTTATAAAGAGCTCCCACAGGAAGCGTGTTGGCAGTGTTCGCGCACATATCCAGTTACACTTTCTGCCATACTCACACCATGGACACAGCAGGGAACATCAAGGTCTGCATGATCCAGCAGCTGCAAAGCTGACACTGCCTTTCTGAGATCCGTCGGATTCCTAACTATTCCTGGAACAGGATCCGTCTTTATCACTGCGCCTCTGGTCTCCATCCATGCGGACAGTTGCATTTCCCAAGAAGGCATAAGGCCGTATTACTCTGGAAGATCCCCTGGAAGAGGGCAGGGCAACCCTCTGTGCCCATGGACAGAGCAGCCTGGCGGGCTACAGTCCATAGTGTTGCCCGGAGTTGGACCCAGCTGAAGTGACTTAGCGCAACACGTCTCCATCACCCAGATTGACGGTGGCACCCTCCCTGGGCCTGTAGTCAGGCTGTGTCCACACACCGTGGTGACCATAGAGCCATTTCTCCAGGGATAAGCAATCCGTGCTCTCCACAGACACACGGAACCACAGAAATGCATGTGGCCCCTAAGAAAATAACTTTCAGGTGGCTGCAACATCATGCCGTGCCAGACCCAGCAGATGAAGATGTGGGACACGCCCTCTCTTTCGTGGCAAACCTGGAGGACACAGCTCTGTGACTTGAAGCATTTTTTTGCTTTCCAGTTCCTCGCCCTCACTCACTGTAATGATGTCTGCAGCTCTTCTTTTCTCCTCTGAATCCTGAAATTGCTCTCACTACAACCGCTCCATGTGGCTTCACAATCTCTGCTGTTTGTTTCCAATCGACACTGCAACCAAACAGACCTCTCCCAGCCACGCGCTGCCCTTAAACTTCAGAAGCAAGACCACCCTCTTTTCCTTTCATTCCTGCCACAATTTTATGCTGGTGACACATCACATGCCTATTTCCAATGTCAATAAATATTTCATTGACTGTGTAAATTTATTTTGCAGAGAATGGTCCCTGGAGTGAGATAAACTTTTCACCTACCAGTTCTATGACTTGGGCAAGTCACTCAGAGCCTCCAAATTTATTTCCTTCATTTGGAAAATGGAGCTCGAAGTTAACAGTTGCAGTGAAGCAAAAATGAGTTAGAATATTAAAACACTGCATGGCTAGTATTGAATCATTTTGTTACTTTTGTTGTTTGTATTATTATTACCAAGTTACTTGTTATTTGTTAAAGTATACACGATTCACTATTTTTATAGAATTAAATGACAAAAATTTCCTATCACAAAAGCTACTGTGTTATACATATTAAAAATTTTAAACCTTGTCTGAGAAAAATAAATTGAATATTCTTTCAAATAATTTTCAAATCTTTTTTTTTGCTGCACACTATTTAGTAGATATCCAAATACTAAATATCAAATAGGTTTATTTTAAATGACTCTTTCTGCAATCCCAAAGCCATTGCTTCTTTCACTTTGAACAAGCTGGACTCCCTGGGTACTTCAAAACCAACTCTGTTCTCTCCACCTGTTCGTACATGCTCCGTGGTGCTGAACCCCCAGGTCTCAGCTGAAATCCAGGGGTCCTCTAGTTATTTTCAGTAACAAGAGGAAATCTGATTTCAGTAATTAAATCACACAGGCCAGAGTAACAGTCAAAATGCCACGTTGTATTTCAACGCGAGGCAGCTCCTGTCCTCCAGGAGAAGAGCCCGCCTTAGATGGAGATGCTGCAGTGCAGAGCTGGGCCAGGAGCACCTAAACGTCTCCATTTGCCCTTGGAGTTGCTTCCTCTTCTTCCCAGCCCTGTCCGCTAGGCTCAGCTGCTCCCTAGATTACTCATCCTGAATTCTGACCTCTCCTCATCCAGCAAGGGGAAGGAGGGAAGGGAAGAAGGGTAAAAGAGCAAGAAAGGCTTGTGTTATGCCAGGGCTCTGATGGAAGCCCCCCATGGTACCACCTGCACTGTCAGAGGTTGAGAGCAGACTTTCTCTTGTGGGCATTTTATGTCATTTCCAGGGGCCTCACACTCACAGGGCATTGTCCTAGGAAGCATCTCCTCTGGTCGATCCTCACAGTTCCCCATTAATGGGCAGCACTCAGGTGGTTGCCATCTCCTCCTCTCTCTTGACTTGGGCCATGTTAAGTCAGCAGGGAAACACCTTTAGTCCCAAGGCTGAGAGAGCACTTGTTACCAAGTCTAAGCTCATGCTGCTTGCCAGGTGACAAGCCAATCTGTTGGGAGAAGAGTTGTTGTGGCAAAGAATAAAGGCTTTATCTGGGAGGCCAGCAGACCAAGAAGACTGCAGACTACCACGCTAGAGAACCATCTTCCCCAGTCAGAGTTCAGTCTTCTTGTATATCAAAAGGGGAGGGAGTATGGCTGGTGGGTGCAAACTTCTTGATGTTAGAATTCTTTACTGTTAGGTTAGTGAAGGTCTTGTAAACCCAAATGTTATTTTCATTTGTTTGAATAAACAGCACAAATGTTATTTTATATCCTGCAACTTGTTATCTTTATATAAATGGAAAAGTGTTACTCAAGAACAACAGAATGATCTCTGCTAGTTTCCAAGGCAAACCATTCAATATCACGGTTCAGTTCAGTTCAGTGGCTCAGTCATGTCCGACTCTTTGCGACCCCATGAACCGCAGCACGCCAGGCCTCCCTGTCCGTCACCAACTCCCAGAGTTTACTGAAACTCATGTCCATCGAGTCGGTGATGCCATCCAGCCATCTCATTCTCTGTCATCCCCTTCTCCTCCTGCCCCCAATCCCTCTCAGCATCAGGGTCTTTTCCAATGAATCAACTCTTCGCATGAGGTGGCCAAAGTATTGGAGTTTCAGCTTCAGCATCAGTCCTTCCAATGAACACCCAGGACTGATGTCCCTTAGGATGGACTGGTTGGATCTCCTTGCAGTCCAAGGGGCTCTCAAGAGTCTTGTCCAACACCACAGTTCAAAACGTAATTTCTTCAGCACTCAGCTTTCTTCACAGTCCAACTCTCACATCCATACATGACCACTGGAAAAACCATAGCCTTGACTAGAAGGACCTTTGTAGGCAAAGCAATGTCTCTGCTTTTTAATATGCTGTCTACGTTGGTCATAACTTTCCTTCCAAGGAGTAAGCGTCTTTTAATTTCTTGGCTGCAATCACCGCCTGCAGTGATTTTGGAAACCAAAAAAATAAAGTCTGACACTGTTTCCCCATCTATTTCCCATGAAGTGATGGGACCAGATGCTATGATCTTAGTTTTCTGAATGTTGAGCTGTAAGCCAACTTTTTCACTCTCCTCTTTCACTTTCATCAAGAGGCTCTTTAGTACTTCTTCACTTTCTGCCATAAAAGTGGTATCATCTGCATATCTGAGGTTATTGATATTTCTCCTGGCAATCTTGATTCCAGCTTGTGCTTCCTCCATCCCAGCGTTTCTCATTATGTACTCTGCATGTAAGTTAAATAAGCAGGGTGACAATATACAGCCTTGACATACTCCTTTTCCTATTTGGAACCAGTCTGTTGTTCCATGTCTAGTTCTAACTGTTTCTTCCTGACCTGCATACAGGTTTCTCAAGAGGCAGGTCAGCAATACAGTATACTAATGCATATATATGGAATTTAAAAAGATGGTAACAATAACCCTATATGCAAAACAGAAAAAGAGACACAGATGTACAGAACAGACTTTGGGCCTCTGTGGGAGAAGGCCAGGGTGGGATGTTCTGAGAGAATAGCAGTGAAACAAGTATACTATCAAGGGTGAAACAGATCACCAGCCCAGGTTGGATGCATGAGACGGGTGCTCAGGGCTGGTGCACTGGGAAGACCCAGAGGGATGGGATGGGGAGGGAGGCGGGAGGGAGAATTGGGATGGGGAACACACGTAAATCCATGGCTGATTCATGTCAATGTATGGCAAAAACCACTACAATACTGCAAAGTAATTAACCTTCAACTAATAAAAATAAATGGAAAAAAAAAGACACAGGTCAGGTGGTCTGGAATTCCCATCTCCTTCAGAATTTTCCACAGTTTATTGTGATCCACACAGTCAGTCTTTGGCATAGTCAATAAAGTCAATAAATAGATGTTTTTTCTGGAACTCTCTTGCTCTTTTGATGATCCAGCAGATGTTGGCAATTTGATCTCTGGTTCCTCTGCCTTTTCTAAATCCAACTTAAACATCTGGAAATTCACGGTTCACGTATTGGTGAAACCTGACTTGGAGAATTTTGAGCATTACTTTACTAGTGTGTGACATGAGGGCAATTGTGCGGTAGTTTGAGCATTCTTTGGCATTGCCTTTCTTAGGGATTGGAATGAAAACTGACCTTTTCCAATCCTGTGACCACTGCTGAGTTTTCCAAATTTGCTGGCATATTGAGTGCAGCACTTTCTCAGCATCATCTTTCAGGATTTGAAATAGCTCAACTGGAATTCCATCACCTCCACTAGCTTTGTTAGTAGTGATGCTTTCTAAGGCCCACTTGACAGCACATTCCAGATGTCTGGCTCTAGGTGAGTGATCACACCATCGTGCTTATCTGGGTCGTGAAGATCTTTTTTATACAGTTCTTCTGTGTATTCTTGCCACCTCTTCTTAATATCTTCTGCTTCTGTTAGGTCCATAACATTTCTGTCATTTATCGAACCCATCTTTGCCTGAAATGTTCCCTTGGTATCTCTAATTTTCTTGGAGAGATCTCTAGTCTTTCCCATTCTATTTTTTCCCTCTATTTCTTTGCACTGATCACTGAGGAAGGCTTTCTTATCTCTCCTTGCTACTCTTTGGAGCTCTGCATTCAAACGGGAATATCTTTCCTTTTCTCCTTTGCTTTTCACTTCCCTTATTTTCATAGCTATTTGTAAGGCCTCCTCAGACAACCATTTTGCCTTTTTGCATTTCTTTTTCTTGGGGATGGTCTTGATTCCTGTCTCCTGTACAATGTCACCTCCATCCCTAATTAATCAGGCTCTCTATCAGATCTAGTCCCTTAAATCTATTTCTCACTTCCACTGTATAGTCATAAGGGATTTGATTTAGGTCACACTTGAATGGTCTAGTGGTTTTCTCCACTTTCTTCAATTTCTGTCTGAATTTGGCAATAAGCAGTTCATGATCCAAGCCAATCAACTCCTGGTCTTGTTTTTTCTGACTGTATAGAGCTTCTCCATCTTTGGCTGCAAAGAATATAATCAGTCTGATTTTGGTGTCAACCATCTGGTGATGTCCATGTGTAGAGTCTTCTCTTGTATTGTTGGAAGAGGGTGTTTGCTATGACCAGTGCATTTGCTTGGCAGAACTCTATTAGCCTTTGCCCTGCTTCATTCTGTACTCCAAGGCCAAATTTGCCTGTTACTCCAGGTGTTTCTTGACTTCCTACTTTTTCATTCCAGTCCCCTATAATGAAAAGGACATCTCTTTTGGGTGTTAGTTCTAGAAGGTCTTGTAGGTTTTCATAGAACTGTTCAACTTCAGCTTCCTCAGTGTTACTGGTCAGGGCATAGACTTGGATTACCGTGATACTGAATGATTTGCCTTGGAAACAAAGAGATCATTCTGTCGTTTTTGAGATTGCATCCAAGTACTGCTTTAAAGACTCTTTTGTTGACTATGATGGCTATTCCATTTCTTCTAAGGGATTCCTGCCCACAGTAGTAAATATAATGGTCATCTGAGTTAAAGTCACCCATTCCAGTGCATCTTAGTTCACTGATTCCTAGAATGTCAATGTTCACTCTTGTCATGTCCTGTTTGACCATTTCCAATTGGTCTCTTGAGAAACCTGTATGCAGGTCAAGAAGCAACAGTTAGAACTAGACATGGAACAACAGACTGGTTCCAAATAGGAAAAGGAGTACTTCAAGGCAGTATATTGTCACCCTGCTTATTTAACTTATATGCAGAGTACATCATGAGAAACGCTGGGCTGGAGGAAGCACAAGCTGGAATCAAGATTTCCAGATGAAGTATCAATAACCTCAGATATGCAGATGACACCACCCTTATGGCAGAAAGTAAAGAAGAACTAAAAAGCCTCTTGATGAAAGTGAAAGAGGAGAGTGAAAATGTTGGCTTAACGCTCAACATTCAGAAAACTAAGATCATGGCATCTGGTCCCATCACTTCATGGCAAATAGATGGGGAAACAGTGGAAACAGTGTCAGACTTTATTTTGGGGGGCTCCAAAATCACTGCAGATGGTGACTGCAGCCATGAAATTAAAAGATGCTTACTCCTTGGAAGGAAAGTTATGACCAACCTAGGCAGCATATTAAAAAGCAGAGACATTACTTTGCTAACAAAGGTCCATCTAGTCAAGGCTATGGTTTTTCCAGTGGTCATGTATGGATGTGAGAGTTGGACTGTGAAGAAAGCTGAACACAGAAGAATTGATGCTTTTGAACTGTGATGTTGGAGAAGACTCTTGAGAGTCCCTTGGACTGCAAGGAGATCCAACCAGTCCATCCTAAAGGAGATCAGTCCTGGGTGTTCATTGGAAGGACTGATGCTGAAGCTGAAACTCCAATACTTTGGCCACCTCATGCGAAGAGTTGATTCATTGGAAAAGACCCTGATGCTGGGAGGGATTGGGGGCAGGAGGAGAAGGGGACGACAGAGGATGAGATGGCTGGATGGCATCACTGACTCGATGGACATGTGTTTGGGTGGACTCCGGGAGTTGGTGATGGACAGGGAGGCGTGGCATGCTGTGATTCATGGGTCGCAAAGAGTCGAACTCGACTGACTGAACTGAACTGATGGACCTCATGTTCTGTGATTACCATGTAGCCTTAGCTGTTTGAATTACGGAAACTTTTTCTAATTCTCTATTATATGCTTAATATTTCTAATGAAAATAAAATGAGCCTTGCTTTTTAAAAATCTAATCATTTGCTCAATTTTTCTCTATTGATAAAAATTGGTCATTAACTCTAAAGTTAACTACAAAAATAAAATGAACAAACAGACATAAGTCTGTAAGGAAATAACAATATATATAAATATAAGATACATGAACACATAATGAATTCTGCTTTAATTTTTCATTTCACAAACATAAATTCCAAATAGTTCTTATCTTTGTCTGTCTCTCAAATTTGTCCAAAGGATGTAATGAGAAGTATTGATGAATATAAAGCATATAATATTTTTGTTTGTGAATCAAAAATCCTTCCCAACTTTGATCCTAGAGAAAGATGTACAGGTATAAGAAAGGGGAGAGCAGAAGGAAGATCCTTGAGCTAAAGTGGGAGGTCACCTATTTAAAATAGTTCAAAAAGGCAATAAAAGCAAACCAAAGGAGGGGTACTATGTAAAGTCAGCAATATAACAACTGGGTCTCCTCCACAGAAATTGATTTCGACTGATTGTGATGTTCCGAAAACATGTTTGAAAACTTTGCTGTATGCCCTGTCCCTTTTTAAAGTGAAGCTACAGATTTCAGATTTATTGAAATGTGTCTCTTTTTCCTTTCCAAGAAAGAACCTCTCAACCTTCATTCACTTAGAGCAACTTCCTGGAATTGGCGCATGTATGGATGTTCGTGACTCTCCTGGAGAGGAGGTAAGGCATCACTTAACACTGTTCTCATTTGCACACGAGGCTTTTCTCAAGGATGGCATTAACAGCGATCAAAGAGTTCTGGTGAAATGCAATCTCTTATTTCTCTTTGTTCATTAATGTATTTGACAAATACAACTGGAGATTACTTGTTTTGAGGAATAGAAATTTGAGTTTCTTTCAGATTTGGAGCTAAAGTGCTCCCCGTAGTAACAAAACCTCAGTGCTTCCACAGAGAACTCGGGATTAGCTGGGAAGACACTTGGGGACTGGTAATTCGCCCTGGGCAGCTCCTGCAGGAAGGCCTGGACAGCGCCTGTTAGTGGGTGAAAATAGCAGCTCAGCTGATCAGGGGAGGCTCTGCTCCTGGAGGCCCCCAGGGACACAGCGGGCTCTGCTGTGTAAGAATGAAGTAGGGCACTCAGAGGAGCTGGGAGCGGGGTAGTGGTTGCAGGACCAGGAGGTCTTTCACGCACACACCCCTACCCAGGGCTCACACATCAAGAGAGGGTCTGGAATCAAACAGTCAGACAGGTTTGAATCCTGTGGCCCCCAAGGTAGGCAACTCAGGGCAAGTCACTCACCCACCTTCCCTGACAGTTTCCACACCTGCGTCCTGGGCACACAGATATTATCTTAGGTCATGTACAGGACTCAGGACAGGGTCTGGCTGTTCAGCCTTGATATTGCCTCAGCCCCTGGCTCACAGTCAGCGAGTTACTGTCACTGATGGTGTGAATCAGACCCACGCCAACACCAGGTGTGTTAGGGTGAAGACTCCCAAGTGTCACTGCCTGAGATGGCATGTCAGCGGATTTCAGAATTTAGTTTCCGTCTATGATGCTCCCAGCCTCGATGTACAGAGTAGTGAGTATGCCCCATAGTAAAGGTCATGGAACAGGAAGATTCCAGTGATGCTTCTAAGGGCAGCAATGGGCTCTGGACTATAACAGCCCCTGTGGTCTGGAGGTGGTGTTCCTTTTAGGGGCTTTTCCAGAACCAATAATAAATTCTTGGCACTGGTGGTAAAGAATCTACCTTCCAATGCAGGAGACACAAGAGCTCTGGGTTAGATCCTTGGGTCAGGAAGATCCCCTGGAGAAGTAAATGTCACCCCAACCCCACTCCAGTATTCTTGCCTGGAAAATTCCATGGAGAGAAGAGCCTGGAGGGCTAGTCCGTGGGGTCACAAAGAGTCCAACACACACAAGCATCTCTCTCATCTCCACAACCAAAGAGTCAGTAGATTTGTGGGCTTCTCTCTAGAAGGGATCTCCAAAACTGTTATTGCTCATCATCTCAGAAACAAAAGACGCCCTCATAGATGTACGTCTATTTAGGTATATGTTATACAAGCCGCAGTACAATGTACAAAAAGAAATGCTAAGTACTTGTTAGACACAGATGAAAAGGATCTGCTGCTAACCACTCTGGCTGTGTACCCACTGCACGACAGTCCCTCAGCCACAGTTCGTAGTTTCTGGGATGTTTGTAAATCCACGTTTCAGAGGTTTTCTTGGCAACGTCTAATTTTTGCCAGTCCTCGTCATTCACTGATCTCACCAGTAACTTGAAACACTTGTAGGGGAGCAGACACGATCAGTGCGGCCGCCCCTTCCCCTCCGGGTGCTTTGCTGGCCTCTGCAGCCAGCCGGTTCTTGGCAGGAAACTGGAAATTTAAGCCCCTTGTCCTTTCTGCGAGAGCCCTTTGGTTACAACCAGACAGCGTCGTCTGTAAGTCCGTGTGGACAGGCAGCCGAGACTGGCCCCCACATGCTGAGGGGATGGTGGAGGAGACCCCACGGTCAGCGCCTCTGTGTGGGGGTCACTCACCATCCCCAGGGGCCCTGGTGAGCCACATGGAACCGGTATGCCAAGGGCCACGGGAAGGGACTGCCGCCATTCTGCCCACTAACACAGAACAGTTAGTGAGGCCGCCTGTGTCGAATGCACAGAGACAGATTCAAACACCCTGCTCTGCCCCCACCCGGGCTGGCTTTACTGTCAGCTCCTAGGGTTTGCAGATGCCTCCCAGGAATGACCTCAGGTTTTCTACTAGGCCAGTAAACAAACAAAACCCTTGGTGTTCCAAAATTAAGTTGTGATACAGTTTTGTTGTTGGCCAAATAAATACATTAAAATATTTAAAATAAAAGCAAAACATAGCAGATTAAACTCTCTTTATGACTTTGATTTCCTAAAGGAACGTGAATTTTAATGCAAGGTGTAAGAAAGGCATAATCCTAGAATTAAGGCTGGGCCCTTTTAATTGAGCAAATTTGGTTTTGTAAAATACCTATCACATCCTCCTTCCTGTTCTCATTGCCCAGGGGCCCCGGACCTGCACTGCGCTGGGACAGGCATCTGGGAGCCCCCGGGTAGACACTGCAGCCGGCGTGGCCAAGCGCTGGCTATGAGGGTGTCCCCTGTCACATCCCTTATGCGCTCCGCCCTGAGGTCCCTCCAGCGCCTTCTGGGAGCCTATGACAGCTGATTGAGGAACGGACAACCCCGAGGGGGTAAAACACCAGGGATCCACGAAACCTCCAGGCTTAAGTAGTGTGGACGGGAATTAACTGTGGGGGAGCTGTGGGTGGTGCGTTAGGCTGCAGGGACCAAGTGAGCGAAGCAGTAGTCACAGCCGGAGAAGGAGATGGCAGCCCGCTCCAGTGTTCTTGCCTGGAGAATCCCATGGACAGAGGAGCCTGGCGGGCTACAGTCCATGGGGTCGCAAACAGTCAGACACGACTCAGGGACTAAACAACAAAAAATAGTCCCGGCCGCAAGAGCAGTTGCCATTGAGCGATCGATCACCTCTGGGTACCTGCACTGCTCTCGTTTCATAGCACAGAATTTTCCCTCAAATATCCAGATAACCAAATATAATATCTTTCAATTTACCTGAAGTGAACCAGGCACGGAGTAGGGTATGAGGTATATAGTAACATATCAGAGTCATCGAAATGACAACGTCACATTCACTACTTGGAAACTCCTTTAAACAATTTGAATGAGGTAGAGCTTTTATGCAGTTTCCTTTGACTGGTTGAAAATAGAGAACTGAATTGTCCAGAGTCATCCGAATGCATCAGTGATTTTAAAAAGAGTAGAGAAAAACAGTAAAGTGACATATTAAACAGCCTAACGTCCTCTCGATGTTTGCACATAATGTACAATACTGCAAAATGGACATCTTTTTTGATACCACCCCACCTCTAGCCCCCATGGACATAATTAATGCTGGTATTAGATAGCACTTCAAAGAATAGTGATTTCATTTTCTTACAAAGTCAGAGAAAATTGCACCAATATTTCAAATAAGTGAATCCTAGAGGAATTTTTATTAATTGATAAAGAAAATTTTTCTGAAGCAGAAATGGCATCATAAATGTAATTAAATTGGGGAACATAATAAAAATGTTCCCCAAGCCTCACTCATTTCATTCTGTGGTGATAAAACTTCATGATTGAACTTAAAATTTCCAGCAAAGTGTACAATGGCCCATGTCTGAAAGAAAGGCCAGTGTTTTGTTATTTGTTGCCTTTCCAAGGTTCATAGAAAAAGGAAGATGATTAAAATTTAAATGATTATCGTATCCGTATGGAGACAGAGTGTCCACACCAAGTGCTCACTGAGGGACTTTTAACAAAGGGCTCATGGGGGCAGAGGCAGGTTCAAGGGGATCGCTGAGGATATGGGCTCCCAGGGACGGGGGAAGTGAAAACAAGAGGACGGCTCCACCCCAGATCTGCAGGGGCCTGGCAGGGGAGGCCCCGAAGCTCGACCGTAGCCTGCCGCGGAAGACCCTTGCCCAGCTGAAGCTGTGGCTACAGAAGAATCCACTCGCTGCCAAGGTTGCATCCAAGGAGGGTGACGGAAGACAGTGAGCGCGGGCCCTGGTCTCTCCCGGCCCCTGCCCTCGTGTTCCCAACGGCCTCTCTCACTGGCTGAAGCCGCGTGTGGGACGGCTGAGGGGTGGAGCACAGAAAACAGTCGGCCAAACTTCTCCTGCAGAAATGTCAGAGAGTACTGAATGTCATGTGTGTTCATACATTAATCGTCTCATGCCTTTAAAATGCTTCCCACTCGGCCGACAGAACTGCGGTATATATCGGGAAGCAAACCACTTGGCAGCTCTGACGGGAACGCTTTCTGTAGCACCAAGCTTTGCCAGTTTCCCTCGGTTTATGATGGTTTTGTGTGTTTAGAATATTACCAAACTCAAATAATGGCTGAGTCCAAGAGATGACCTAAAACAACAAACCGCCAAGGGTAAGAGGCAGCGTCTGATGTGGAGGCATGGAAAGTTTATGAAAATGAAATGTCAGAAAAAGAAGCAAGAAGATTATGCATCAAGAGAAACAAATGTGTCTGTGTGCTCTCCCGCCCAGTCGCGTCTGACTCTTTGCAACCCCGTTGACTGTAGTCCACCGGGCTCCTCCGTCCTTGGGATTTTCCAGGCAAGAATACTGGAGTGGGCTGTCATAAGGATTAACACAGAGAACTGTTTCTTAGAATTATATAAAGTCACTGATGAGAACTTTTAAAGAAGAAAAAAGACAGGAAAAGAGAAACAGACTTTTATTGACAAGGTGAGTAGATACAGTAACGAGACCATAACAAGGAAGGGCTTTCCAATATATGACAAAATTGAACATCAGATCAATAAACTGCTTATAATGGTTGAACCATGTTGCCTTAAAGATGTTGAAATCCTAATTCAGCACCTGTGAAGAGACCTTATTTAGAAATGGGGTCTTTGCAAATGGTCCAGTTAAGGTGACAGTCGTTAAGAGAAGCTCTAATCCAATATGACTATGTCCTCATAAAAAGAGGAAATTTGGACACAGAGGCAAACACCCACATGTGAAAATGAAGGCAGATATCAGAGTGAGGCATCTACAAGTCAAGCAGTACCACAGACCTCCAGCAAACCAGCAGGGGCTAGGAGAGAAGTCTGGAACAGATTCTCCCTCACGTCCCGAAAAGGGCCAAGCTCTACTGACACCCGGATCTCAGGCCTCCAGCCTCCAGAACTGTGAGGCGATGAATTTCTGTTGCTGAAGCCACTTAGTCTGTCGTCTTTCATTACAGCAGCGCCGGCAGATTAATTCTCTGTCCTTACTGGAAAATAGTCACAGTGAGCAAGTGGCATGGCACTCCTTGGCTACTGGAGCTTTGGTAGATCTGAGACAATTTTTCAGCCATCCTGTTGCTCTGCAGGTAAAATTTTAAGACACCCGAGAGAGAGGTGTTCACTCAATAGTCAAGTTACTGGGGGAAGGAGCACCTTCCGCTGTCAGCACTTGCCACAATGAAGGGTGATATGTGAAGAATTAGTCAAGACAGAGTGCTAACTTAATTTTGATGCGAAAGTCCTTCTCTTTAAACATAGATAATGGTTTGACATAAGAGACTACTGCTAGATGACATGATCCTCTACATAGAAAACCCTAAAGACTCTACCAGAAAATTACTAGAGCTAATCAATGAATATAGTAAAGTTGCAGGATATAAAATTAACACACAGAAATCCCTTGCATTCCTATATACTAACAATGAAAAAACAGACAGAGAAATTAAGGAAACAATACCATTCACCATTGCAACAAAAAGAATAAAATACTTAGGAGTATATCTACCTAAAGAAACAAAGGACCTATACATAGAAAACTATAAAACACTGATGAAAGAAATCAAAGAGGACACAAACAGATGGAGAAACATACCGTGTTCATGGATTGGAAGAATCAATATTGTCAAAATGGCTATTCTACCCAAAGCTGTCTATAGATTCAATGCAATCCCTATCAAGCTACCAACGGTATTTTTCACAGAACTAGACCAAAGAATTTCACAATTTGTATGGAAATACAAAAAACCTCGAATAGCCAAAGTAATCTTGAGAAAGAAGAATGGAGCTGGAGGAATCAACCTGCCTGACTTCAGACTCTACTACAAAGCCACAGTCATCAAGACAGTATGGTACTGGCACAAAGACAGAAATATAGATCAATGGAACAGAATAGAAAGCCCAGAGATAAATCCACAAACCTATGGACACCTTATCTTCGACAAAGGAGGCAAGGATATACAATGGAAAAAAGACAACCTCTTTAACAAGTGGTGCTGGGAAAACTGGTCAACCACTTGTAAAAGAATGAAACTAGAACACTTTCTAACACCATACACAAAAATAAACTCAAAATGGATTAAAGATCTAAATGTAAGACCAGAAACTATAAAACTCCTAGAGGAGAACATAGGCAAAACACTCTCCGACATAAACCACAGCAAGATCCTCTATGACCCACCTCCCAGAATATTGGAAATAAAAGCAAAACTAAACAAATGGGACCTAATGAAACTTAAAAGCTTTTGCACTACAAAGGAAACTATAAGTAAGGTGAAAAGACAGCCCTCAGATTGGGAGAAAATAATAGCAAATGAAGAAACAGACAAAGGATTAATCTCAAAAATATACAAGCAACTCCTGAAGCTCAATTCCAGAAAAATAAATGACCCAATCAAAAAATGGGCCAAAGAACTAAACAGACATTTCTCCAAAGAAGACATACAGATGGCTAACAAACACATGAAAAGATGCTCAACATCACTCATTATTAGAGAAATGCAAATCAAAACCACAATGAGGTACCATTACACGCCAGTCAGGATGGCTGCTATCCAAAAGTCTACAAGCAATAAATGCTGGAGAGGGTGTGGAGAAAAGGGAACCCTCTTACACTGTTGGTGGGAATGCAAACTAGTACAGCCGCTATGGAAAACAGTGTGGAGATTTCTTAAAAAACTGGAAATAGAACTGCCATATGACCCAGCAATCCCACTTCTGGGCATACACACTGAGGAAACCAGATCTGAAAGAGACACGTGCACCCCAATGTTCATCACAGCACTGTTTATAATAGCCAGGACATGGAAGCAACCTAGATGCCCATCAGCAGATGAATGGATAAGGAAGCTGTGGTACATATACACCATGGAATATTACTCAGCCATTAAAAAGAATTCATTTGAACCAGTCCTAATGAGATGGATGAAGCTGGAGCCCCTTATACAGAGTGAAGTAAGCCAGAAAGATAAAGAACATTACAGCATACTGACACATGTATATGGAATTTAGAAAGGTGATAACGATAACCCTATATGCAGAACAGAAAAAGAGACACAGAAATACAGAACAGACTTTTGAACTTTGTGGGAGAATGTGAGGGTGGGATATTTCAAAAGAACAGCATGTATGCTATCTATGGTGAAACAGATCACCAGCCCAGGTGGGATGCACGAGACAAGTGCTCCGGCCTGGTGCACTGGGAAGACCCAGAGGAATCGGGTGGAGAGGGAGGTGGGAGGGGGGATCAGGATTGGGAATACATGTAAATCCATGGCTGATTCATATCAATGTATGACAAAACCCACTGGGGAAAAAAAAAAAAAAACAGCAGACAGATAACACTAAAAAAAATAAAAATAAAAATAAAAAAAAAAGAGACTACTGCTAACTCTTTGCACCATCCGATAATCTTTTGCAATGGACGTGTCATTTCATATACTCTGTGATCACTAACACAGTGAGGAATGAGCTCATGTAACCCTTTCAAGGTGAAGCTGGATATCAGGAGAAGACTCAGTGAAGGCATGAAAATATCAATACTTGCTCTCAGATATAAAATCAGTTCAGTTCAGTTCGGTTGCTCAGTCGTGTCCGACTCTTTGTGACCCCATGGACTGCAGCACGCCAGGCCTTCCTGTCCATCACCAACTCCCATAGCTTGCTTAAACTCATGTCCATCAAGTCGGTGACGCCATCCAACCATCTCATCCTCTGTCGTCCCCTTCTCCTCCTGTCTTCAATCTCTCCCAGCATCAGGGTCTTTTCCAATGAGTCAGTTCTTCACATCAGGTGACCAAAGTATTGAAGCTTCAGCTTCAGCATCAGTCCTTCCAATGAATATTCAGGACAGATTTCCATTAGGATGGCTAGTTTGGTCTCATTGCAGTCCAAGGGACTCTCAAGAGTCTTCCCCAACACCACAGTTCAAAAGCATCAATTTTTTGGCACTCAGCTTTCTTTATACTCCAATTCTCACATCCATACATGACTACTGGAAAAATGAAACCACGTAAAGGAAAATTACCTTGGATCAAGGTATCAGCTTCATCAATGCAGTAACAAACAAGAAATGGTAGGAAAGACTGTAAATTAGAAACTCCAGTAAAGTGATCCCTTTGAAGAGCATGCTATTGGTTATCTTATCATGTTTATATTATTTTTATTAGTATGACTTTTTCCCTTTATAAACAAATAGATAATTTAGCACTGGTGAAATACTTCCTGATTAAACATTTGCATTCCATTTCTGGGCAGACTTTATACAATGTGTTTTGATAGTAGTGTGCATGTAATCTCGGTGTTAGTAAGAAGTAAAAATGCACAATTGTCGTGAAAAAGTCTAGTAGAAAAAGGAAGTAAAATAGTCACACTATAATGCAATCATATGATAGCATGTAAAATGAATGAAGCAGATATTGTTTTTAAAAGAGCTATTCATGACATGATCTCCATTTTAGTAAACTCTTATGTACAGAACATTTGACTATAAACAATGTTTCAGAAACTATTTTTCCTGTAACTTTGAGCACAGTAATTAAATCCTCACTAGTTGTGTTTCCTTCATCTGTTAAATAGCAAGTTCGATGCATGAAGAAGTTCTCTCTAAGCTGGTGCTCTGGGACAACCCAGAGAGATGGGGTGGGGAGGGAGGGTACACCTGTGACTGATTCTTGCCAATGTCTGGCAAGAATCACCACAATATTGTAAAGTGTTGTAAAGACTCCAATTAAAATAAATTAATTAATTAAAAAAAAAACTGAGGACATTGTCCAGGATATGTACTTAAAACCACAAGTCATTGTGAGGGGAAGAAAAAGCAAATAGTAATAGAAAAATAATAGAAAACAGAAAATAATGTCAATTAACACATGGTACATATGTTCTATCTTACTATTAATCAGGAACATTCAAACTAAAGCTTTGTGATATGATGTCTTATTCAGAAAGTAAGCAAGATTTCAAAAGTCTGATAGTATCAGGATCTGGTTTAGACCATAGAGAAACAATAATTTTCGTATACTGTCCCTTTGGAAGTCAATTGAACAATGCCTACTAAAACAAAAAATATGTATATCTTACTCTCCAGCAATTGTATCCTTAAGCATCTACTCCAGAAAAATTATTTTTCTCAAGTGAGACATAACAATGTACTTGTCTATCTTTCTCAAAAAGTTAATTTTATATTATGGCAACATACAGGATGTTTAGCGCCTGGGAAGTATTGTGAGAAATTTCCATCTAAAGAATCATACTGCTTTGCTGATTAATGTTGCTACCCAAGAATCCAGCCTGATAGCAAAGACAGAAAGCAAAGCATGCAGAAAAGAAGCATTAAGAAGCAAAAGTATAACTGATTCTTTGTGGTATTGAAGTCTAAGCATTTTTGACAAATACATTCAGTCATATACTTAACATCAAAATTATCATAGAGAACAGCTTTTTCACCCCCAAATTTCCTCCTGTTGCCCTTCATATAACTCCCCTTTTACCACCCCCAACTCCTGCCAACCATTAAGTTCTCCAACCCAGTATTTCTTCAGAATGTTATAGAAATAAAATTCTAAAGTGTGTAGTTTGGGGGTTTGGCCTCTTTTGCTTAGCAAATGCTTTTAAAATTCAACCTGTAGTTCATGTGGATCAAATCTGTTCTTTCTTACGTCTGAATAGCACTGTAGAGTATGGAGGTGCAATAGTTTGTTTGTACATTCACCCACAGAAAGACATTTGTAATTTTTTCAATTTTTAAAAATTATGAGTAAACTTGTTATAAACATTTACAATTCTTTAAATGACAGAAATAAATTTAAACACACTTAGTGTGGCACTCAGTGTCTTGTGACAAACTCATCTAGCAAAATAGGAGTCTGAAGTTGGTTTTAGACAGCCACGTAGTTTTTAAGGGGACTACAAAGAAAAAGAGGTAAGAAGTTAGAAGGTCTATCAGGTGCAGTCAAACAGGAAAATGGCCCTCCTATATGCTTCCCTGCTCCTGTCTACTTTGACTTTAAAATGAGCTCTGTTTTCCTACTTCATAAGTATACATGTGCTTTTTAATTTAAAATTTGCATGGGCAAGATTTTGTTAAAGATACTCAGATAAGTTCATTGTGGCCTTGAGAGAATTAAGACACTAATTAGTAAGAAAAATGGGTCTTTGCTATAAGAAAAAGAATAGTTACTTCATATGATGAATTTTTATTTGATTTTTCAAGAAAGGTAATAAATTGGAGTCATGGAAATAATCAGTGTTAATAGACTCTCATTTTTCATTATCAGGAGGAGAAAAATAATTCTCCTCCGTGTATTAATAGGATTTATTTTAGCATAACTATTGTAATATTAAAAAAGCTTTCACTTTCTAAAGTGGCTCTGGTAGCACTACAGAAATGTGAGTGTTGTGTTAGTTGTTCAGTCGTGTCCAACTCTTTGCGATTCCATGGACTGTAGCTCACCAGGTTTCTCTCTCCATGGGATTCTCCAGGCAAGAATACTGGAGTCGGTTGCCATTCCCTTCTCCAGGGAATCTTCCTGACCCAGGGATCAAACCCAGGTCTCCTGCATTGCAGGCAGATTCTTTACCAACTGAGCCACCAGGGAAGCTCTACAGAAATGTGAAGTGCTCAGTAATGTAGGATGAACAGACAAGAAAGGCCAGATTGAATGAATGAAAGTGGACAGTGGGGGATGTCTTGGTCAGCTAAAGAGCAGAGGGAGGCATGCAGTATGGGGGCAGGGGAAATAGCTTTCACTTTAGGGCAAGAGCTTGTTCATCCGACAAACTGTCTGCTTATGAGAGAAGGATTTCTAAGGAAGACTCACTTCAAATTCTTTACCTCATTTATTTCCACTAATCCTTAATCTCAGTGAGTGCCTTGTCTGGACAAAGCTCTTGAAAACCACTCATGTGCAGACAGTGCTGTCAGCAAATGAATGGCTGTCAGCAAAAAGACAAGAGATGACAAAGGCTGGCCAGGGTGTGGACAGAGGGGAGCCCTTCTGACCACTTCGGGGATGTAAATTGCTGCGCACCACTATGGGAAACATATGAGGGTCCTCCAAGTGTTAAAAACGGAGCGTCATGTGATCCAGCAATTCCACTTCTGGGTACGTATTTGAAGGAAATGAAACCACTATGTCAAGGAAGATATCTGCAACAATAAGTCAAACAAAGGAAGACAAATACTATGTGATCTCACTTATATATGTGTGGAAGATAAAATAATTTTAAATGAACTCATAGACAAAGAGACTAGCTTGTGACCAGACTCAAAGGTTGGAGAATTAGATGAAGGGGGTCAAAAGATACAAACGTCCATTTACAAGACAATGTGCTGTGCTGTGCTTAGGAGTTCAGCCGTGTCTGACTCTGTGACCCCACAGACTGCAGCCCGCCAGGCTCCTCTGTCCATGGGGATTCTCCAGGCAAGAATACTGGAGTGGGTTGCCATGCCCTCCTCCAAGGGATCTTCCTCACCCAGGGATCAAACCCAGGTCTCCTGCAGTGCAGGCAGATTCTTTACTGTCTGAGCCACCAGGAAAGTCCAAGAATATTGGAGTCTATCCCTTCTCCATACCATTTTTGTCCTTTACTGAGCCCATCTTTGCATGAAATGTTCCCTTGGTATCTCTAATTTTCTTGAAGAGATCGCTAATCTTTCCCATTCTATTTTTTTCCTCTATTTCTTTGCATTGATCACTGAGGAAGGCTTTCTTATCTCTCCTGGCTATTTTTGGAACTCTGCATTCACGTGCTTATATCCTTCCTTTGCTTTTTGCTTCCCTTTTCACAGCTATTTGTAAGGCCTCCTCAGACAGCCATTTTGCTTTTTTGCATTTCTTTTTCTTGGGGATGGTCTTGATCCCTGTCTCCTGTACAATGTCATGAACCTCCATCCATAGTTCATCAGGTACTCTGTCTATCAGATATAGTCCCTTAAATCTATGGACCTAACAGAAGCAGAAGATATTAAGAAGAGGTGGCAAGAATACACAGAAGAACTGTACAAAAAATATCTTCATGACCCAGATAACCACGATGGTGTGATCACGCACCTAGAGCCAGACATCCTGGAATGTGAAGTCAAGTGGGTCTCAGGAAGCATCACTATGAACAAAGCTAGTGGAGGTGATGGAATTCCAGTTGAGCTATTTCAGATCCTAAAAGATGATGCTGTGAAAGTGATGCACTCAGTATGTCAGCAAACTTGGAAAACTGAGCAGTGGTCACAGGACTGGAAAAGGTAAGTTTTCATTCTAATCCCAAAGAAAGGCAATGCCAAAGAATGTTCAAACTACCACACAATTGCACTCATCTCACATGCTAGCAAAGTAATGCTCAAAATTCTCCAAGCCAGGCTTCAATAGTGCATGAACCATGAACTTCCAGATGTTCAAGCTGGATTTAGAAAAAGCAGAGGAACCAGAGATAAAATTCTCAACGTCCGTTGGATCATCAAAAGAGCGAGAGTTCCAGAAAAACATCTACTTCTTCTTTATTGTCTATGCCAAAGCCTTTGAATGTGTCAGTTCTGTTCAGTCGTTCAGTCATGTCCAACTCTTTGCAACTCCATGAGCAGCAGTACCCCAGGCCTCCCTGTCAATCACCATCTCCTAGAGTCCACCCAAGCCCATGTCCATCGAGTCGGTGATGCCATCCAGCCATCTCATCCTCTGTCGTCCCCTTCTCCTCCTGCCCCCAGTCCCTCCCAGCACTAGGGTCTTTTCCAATGAGTCAGCTCTTCACATCAGGTGGCCAAAGTATTGGAGTTTCAGCTTCAACATCAGTACTTCCAATGAACACCGAGGACTGATCTCCTTTAGGATGGACTGGTTGGATCTCCTTGCAGTCCAAGGGACTCTCAACAGTCTTCCCCCAACACCACAGTTCAAAAGCATCAATTCTTCTGTGCTCAGCTTTCTTTATAGTCCAACTCTCACATCCATACATGACCACTGAAAAAACCATAGCCTTGACTAGACGGACCTTTAAGGCAAAGTAATGTCTCTGTTTTTTAACATGCTGTCTAGGTTGGTCATAACTTTCCTTCCAAGGAGTAAGCGTCCTTTAATTTCATGACCACAATCACCATCTGCAGTGATTTTGGAGCCCACCAAAATAAAGTCTGACACTGTTTCCGCTGTTTCCCCATCTATTTCCCATGAGGTGATGGGACCAGATACCATGATCTTAGTTTTCTGAATGTTGAGCTTTAAGCCAACTTTTTCACTCTCCTCTTTCACTTTCATCAAGAGGCTCTTTAGTACTTCTTCACTTTCTGCCATAAAAGTGGTATCATCTGCATATCTGAGGTTATTGATATTTCTCCTAGCAATCTTGATTCCAGCTTGTGCTTCTCCCAGCCCAGCGTTTCTCATGATGTACTCTGCATGTAAGTTAAATAAGCAGGGTGACAATATACAGCCTTGGCATACTCCTTTTCCTATTTGGAACCAGTCTGTTGTTCCATGTCTAGTTCTAACTGTTTCTTCCTGACCTGCATACAGGTTTCTCAAGAGGCAGGTCAGCAATACAGTATACTAATGCATATATATGGAATTTAAAAAGATGGTAACAATAACCCTATATGCAAAACAGAAAAAGAGACACAGATGTACAGAACAGACTTTGGGCCTCTGTGGGAGAAGGCCAGGGTGGGATGTTCTGAGAGAATAGCAGTGAAACAAGTATACTATCAAGGGTGAAACAGATCACCAGCCCAGGTTGGATGCATGAGACGGGTGCTCAGGGCTGGTGCACTGGGAAGACCCAGAGGGATGGGATGGGGAGGGAGGTGGGAGGGAGAATTGGGATGGGGAACACACGTAAATCCATGGCTGATTCATGTCAATGTATGGCAAAAACCACTACAATACTGCAAAGTAATTAACCTTCAACTAATAAAAATAAATGGAAAAAAAAAGACACAGGTCAGGTGGTCTGGAATTCCCATCTCTTTCAGAAATTTCCACAGTTTATTGTGATCCACACAGTCAAAGGCTTTGGCATAGTCAATAAAGCAGAAATAGATGTTTTTCTGGAACTCTATTGCTTTTTTGATGACCCAACGAACGTTAACAATTTTATCTCTGGTTCCTCTGCCTTTTTCTAAGTCCAGCTTGAACATCTGGAAGTTCACAGTTCACGTACTGTTGAAGCCTGGCTTGGAGAATTTTGAGCATTACTTTACTAGAGTGTGAGATGAATGCAATTGTGTGGTAGTTTGAGCATTCTTTGGCATTGCCTTTCTTTGGGATTAGAATGAAAACTGACCTTTTCCAGTCCTGTGGCCACTGCTGAGTTTTCCAAATTTGCTGGCATATTGAGTTCAGCACTTTCATAGCATCATCTTTTAGGATTTGAAATAACTCAACTGGAATTCCATCACCTCCACTAGCTTTGTTCATAGTGATGCTTCCTATGGCCCACTTGCCTTCACATTCCAGACTGTCTGGCTCTAGGTGAGTGATCACACCATCATGATTATCTGGGTCGTGAAGATCTTTTTTGTACAGTTCTTCTATGTATTCTTGCCACCTCTTCTTAATATCTTCTGCTTCTGTTAGGTCCCTACCATTTCTGTCCTTAATTGTGCTCATCTTTGCATGAAATGCTCTTTTGGTATCTCTAATTTTCTTGAAGAGATCTCCAGTCTTTCCTATTCTATTGTTTTCCTCTGTTTCTTTGCACTGATCACTGAGGAAGGCTTCCTTATCTCTCCTTGCTATTCTTTGGAACTCTGCATTCAAGTGGGTATATCTTTCCTTTTCTCCTTTGTCTTTCTCTTCTATTCTTTTCTAGCTGTTTGTAAGGCCTCCTCAGACAACCATTTTGCCTTTTTACATTTCTTTTTCTTGGGGATGGTCTTGATCACTGACTCCTGTACAATGTCATGAACCTTTGTCCATAGTTCTTCAGGAACTCTGTCTATTAGATCTAATCCTTTGAATCTATTTGTTACTCCCACTGTATAATTCTAAGGGATTGATTTAGGTCATACCTGAATGACCTGGTGATTTTCCCCGCTTTCTTCAATTTAAGTCTGAATTTGGCAATAAGGAGTTCATGATCAAAGCCACAGTCAGCTCCCAGTCTTGTTTTTGCTGACTGTATAGAGCTTCTCCATCTCTAACTGCAAAGAATATCATCAATCTGATTTCGGTATTGACCATCTGATAAAGTCTGTATGTAGAGTCTTCTCTTGTATTGTTGGAAGAGGGTGTTTGCTATGACCAGTGTGTTCTCCTGGGAGAACTCTATTAGCCTTTGCCCTGCTTCATTCCGAAATCCAAGGCCAAATTTGCCTGTTACTCCAGGTATTTCTTGACTTCCTACTTTTGCATTCCAGTCCCCTATAATGAAAAGGAAATCTTTTTTTGGATGTTAGTTCTAGAAAGTCTTGTAGATCTTCATAGAACCATTCAACTTCAGCTTCTTCAGCATTACTAATCAGGGCATAGACTTGGATTACCGTGATATTGAATGGTTTGCCTTGGAAACAGACAGAGATCATTCTGTCGTTTTTGAGAGTGCATCCAAGTACTGCATTTTGGACTCTTCTGTTGACTATAATGGCTATTCCATTTCTTCTAAGGGATTCTTTACCCACAGTAGTAGGTCATCTGAGCTAAATTCACCCATTCCAGTCCATTTTAGTCCACTGATTCCTAAATTGTCAATGTTCACTCTTGCCATGTCATGTTTGACCTCTTCCAGTTTGCCTTGATTCATGAACCTAACTTTCCAGGATTCTATGCCATATTGCTCTTTATAGCATCATGCTTTACTTACATCACCAGTCACATTCACAACTGGGTGTTGTTTTTGCTTTAGCTCCATCTCTTCATTCTTTCTGGAGTTATTTCTCCACTGATCTCCAGCAGCATATTGGGAACCTACTGACCTAGGGAGTTCTTCTTTCAGTGTTCTATCTTTTTGCCTTTTCATACTGTTCATGGGGTTCTCAAGCCAACAATACTGAAGTGGTTTGCCATTGCCTTCTCCAGTGGACCATGTTTTGTTAGAACTCTCCACCATGCCCCGTTCGTCTTGGGTGGCCCTACACGGCATGGCTTACAGTTTCATTGAGTTAGACAAGGGTGTCGTCTATGTATAAGTTTGGTTAGTTTTCTGTAATTGTGGTTTTCATTCTGTCTGCCCTCTGATGGAGAAGGATAGAGGCTTATGGAAGCTTCCTGATGGGAGAGACTGACTGAGGGGGAAACTGGGTCTTGTTCTGATGGACAGGGCCATGCTCAGTAAATCTTTAATCCAATTTTCTGTTGATGGGCGGGTCTGTGTTCCTTCCCTGTGTTTGACGAGAGGCCAAACTATGGTGGAGGTGATGAAGATGATGGCGACCTCCTTCAAAAGGCCCCGTGCATGCACTGCACACTCGGTACCCCTGCCCCTGCAGCAGGCCACCACTGACCCACGCCTCCACCGGAGACTCCTGGACACTCCCGGGCAGGTCTGGGTCAGCCTCTGTGGGGTCGCTGCTCCTTCCTCCCGGGCCCTGCTGTGCAGTTTCGCTTGTGCCCGCCCAGAGTCTGTTTGCTCAGTCTTCCGTGAGTTCTGGCGGCTCTATGGTGGGGTTGATGGCAGCCTCCTCCAAGAGGGCTTATGCCATACCCAGGTCTGCTGCACCCAGACCCCCTGGCCCTGCGGCAGGCCACTGCTGATCCGGCCCTCCGCAGGAGACGCTCAGACACAGCTCTGGCTCAGTCTCTGTGGGGTCTCTGGGTCCTGGTGTGCGCAAGGTCTGTGTGAGCTCTCCAAGCGTTCTGGCGGGTATGGGGTTTGATTCTAAACTCAATTTCACCCCTCCTAACATCTTGCTGGGACTTCTCCCTTTTCCCCTGGATGTGGGGTATCTTTTTTTTGGTGGGATCCAACATTCTCCTGTCAACGGTTGTTCAGCAGAGAATTGTAATATTGGAGTTCTTGCAGGAGAAAATGAGTGCACGTCCTTCTACTCTGCCATCTTGAAACCTCAGCAGATATCCGTTCCCTTCTCCAGGGGATCTTCCCAACCCTGTGATTGAACCCAGGTCTCCTGCATTGCAGGTAGATTCTTTTAACAGCTGAGCTACCAGGGAAACCCAGAAGTTTAAAACAAAACAGATGCCCCTAAAGTTAGGAGAGAGTGTTCATAGAGCAGAAAGAACCTGAGCTCAGTAACACTGTGTCACCGTCATTTTTGTCAGATCACTAGAGATGGTCCCTGAAAGGGGAGGTCACAGCACACATCTCTGTACATCTCCTAATACAAAATAGGTGTTATCAGTGAGACTGGTCACAGCTGGAGCACAAGGGATGGCTAGGCAAAGAGACCAGATGGACACACACGTGTGGCAGTTGAAGAAACCCGGTGTCCATGGGAAGATAGAGGAACCCAGGGTCTAGCCACACTGGCCACAACCAGCCAGCTCAGAGTCTCAGTTCAGCATTACCTGGAGAGGGTCTCGGACTCCACCCCAGATCACTGTCTCCAGTCAGCTCTGATCCCTGACTGCTTCTTTTCCCGTGATCATTTGGGAGTCTCACTTGGGCCATCAGTGAGACTCCTTTATCCTGTTGATGCTTTTAGTGGCACACTGGAGATGGGTGCTGGATTTTATCTGAAGCCTCCAGGCTGCTAAAAGGAAACGGCATCAGTGACTTTCTACCTTTGCTTAAAGGTTGGCAGTTTTAGACTGAACTCTCAAAAATGTTTTTAATAGTCACCAAAATTCTTATATACTTCTGTTTATGAAAACACTGCTTTTCTTTATTCCTTGACAAATTTATGTTTCATCATCAGTTTCTTCTCTAAAATTGAATAACTGTTCAATAATTTTCTTTAAATGTTTTATCTACTGCTGATGGACTGAGTTTTGTTGCTCTGGGATTATGATCAGAGGGCTTCACCCCCAGAAATAAGGATCTCCACTGAGTCACACCTCGATCTTGTGAGTGAAGACATGACCACTCTGCCTTGGCAACCAGGTTAAGTGTTCATAGCAGTTGAAAGTTACAAGCAGTTGAAGGAAGAGACTCATTTGAAAGTAGGCATTTGGTTTTAGACATTTAAATGCAGGTAAATAGAATCTAGTTACCTAGAAAGACTTTAAACCAAGATTTCCCTCTAGGTGTTAGGAGGAAGAAGGACCATGTCATGAGGTAAGAGATGCCAGGGAGATGCACCAGGAATGGATCCGAGCCCTAGGTGGGCATTTCGGGAAGAAGTCCCATAGAGTTTGTGATGCATGCAGTACATCTGCCTCTTCTTGCTACTTTCTTCTCCCCAACCCTGCTCACCATATGTCTAGCTCTACAACATGAGCACGTGGTAGAACTCTGCAAATGATAACATTTGGGCACATTTATCAGCCACAATATCTCTAAACAGCAGTTTTCCAGCACACAAAGGAGAGGATAATCCAACTTACCTCCTGAGCAAAGGAAGATATGATCCTCCTGGATCATAGACCCAGGCAACCAACAGTGACAATCCAAAGGGCTGTCTCCGCTGCTGAAGCTCAGTTTCCTGCCCTGATAATTCACTGGGACTGGTTACAACACAACCTTCTCTTTTACTTCTACTTGACTTCAGGTTAGGTCAAGTTTCCTTAAACTTATTGCACCTCCCCTGAAATGTACTAAGATGTTTATGCATCTGAAAAGTATCTAATGCTGCGTTTGTTCTTTAACATTTAGAAAATACACTACTTGTTGCCTGCAATTCATACTTTACTTAGAGGTTTTTCTGTGGTCTCATTATCATCATCACAAGACAACCAGACCAGAATCTACTGAATCAGAATCACAACGAAAAGAAAATTTATCAAAGTTTGCAAGGACTGCTTTCCTCATACTACTGGATGACTTGCAAATACCTCCTACTTCCCTGTGGGGGAGCTCAGGGCTCCAAAAGGCTGAGAGAGGGTAAAGTGAATCTGCCGAGCTCAGTTCCTGTCAGTATCATTTTGCTGGGAATGCATCAGCTTAGGCTATTCCTGCAGCACACCCAGTAGGAAAAACATAGTACGTCAAGAGTGAAGAAGTAGAGAGGAAAGACACATTAAAGGGAATCAGCTTAGAGGAACAATGCATAGGCTTCAATGACAAAAGTGAAAAAAGGTTTGTATTAGAAAATATCACAGACTAAACACATAACTGTGAATGGAGAACTGAGAAGGGCCTGAGTTGATTTCTAAGTCAGTTACATGCTAAATGGAAGGCTCATGGGACAGAAACCCAGGTGGCGGAGCCCAGGGTCTGAGTGTCCTTGGTCCTCTCTCGAGGTCATCTATCAGAGTATCGTGGTGGCCACAAAGATGACTTCTGCAGGCAGAAGTTATTTCTCAGGAGTTTCATTGCTTAGTTCCCTAATACCCAGACTTTTAAAACTTGTGTGTCATGTCTGTTCTTGGCATTGCCTTCTCATGGCCTTTTAAGCCTTGGCTTGAGATAATTTTGCTGTTTCTAGAACAATAGATACAAGGGGAAAATATGGATATTAATCATTCAGTAGAAGGAAAGGGAGACGGGGGACAGAGAAGGGAGGTGAAATGTCGCTGGAGACAGGCCCCGACACTTTCCCCTTCCATCCAGAGATTCTTTATTGACTCTGAAATGAAATGAACATTTTCATTCTTAATGACACTCACATTTTCTTCATGAATTATGGAGCAGGAAGGACCTCAGCTTCCAAAAAGGCAGGAATGTAACTGTACCATGTGGGTCTTATTATTTGTTTCAGATCTTTCAAGGACAACTTCTTGTCCACATTTCTTAAAATGTCATCAGAAGCTTGAAAAATCTGACCCCGCCTCTTTCTCTGGTCCCTCTGTCCATCATTGTTCCCATAAACCTTATACGTAGCTTCAAGCTGCTCTGGACACAGTAGGTTCCCTGTGTTCTGTTTTGCTGGCTCACTTGATCCATTTCTATATGTCTTTTTTCCAGAAATGCCCCTCCTTACCTGGGCTCTCCCACTGCATCTTCATGACTAAGCATCTTGTCTTACCTGAGATGCTCTCTCCAGCCCCTTCGGAGTAAGTGGTCACTTCTTTCCAGGGCCCTCGGGACTCTCTGGAGGGCTCAGCTTCGTCCCTCAGCACACGGTCTGTTTCCCATAACCCGGTTTACCTTCATTACCACTTCTCTTCACCTCAGCATGTAATGACTCAGGCACATGGGAGACATTCATTAAATGCACTAAATGTATGGTGTTAGAAAGTGTTCTAGTTTCATTCTTTTACAAGTGGTTGACCAGTTTTCCCAGCACCACTTGTTAAAGAGGTTGTCTTTTTTCCATTGTATATCCTTGTCTCCTTTGTCAAAGATAAGGTGTCCATAGGTTCGTGGATTTATCTCTGGGCTTTCTATTCTGTTCCATTGATCTATATTTCTGTCTTTGTGCCAGTACCATACTGTCTTGATGACTGTGGCTTTGTAGTAGAGTCTGAAGTCAGGCAGGTTGATTCCTCCAGTTCCATTCTTCTTTCTCAAGATTACTTTGGCTATTCGAGGTTTTTTGTATTTCCATACAAATTGTGAAATTCTTTGGTCTAGTTCTGTGAAAAATATCGTTGGTAGCTTGATAGGGATTGCATTGAATCTATAGACAGCTTTGGGTAGAATAGCCATTTTGACAATATTGATTCTTCCAATCCATGAACACGGTATGTTTCTCCATCTGTTTGTGTCCTCTTTGATTTCTTTCATCAGTGTTTTATAGTTTTCTATGTATAGACTTTTGTTTCTTTAGGTAGATATACTCCTAAGTATTTTATTCTTTTTGTTGCAATGGTGAATGGTATTGTTTCTTTAATTTCTCTTTCTGTTTTTTCATTGTTAGTATATAGGAATGCAAGGGATTTCTGTGTGTTAATTTTATATCCTGCAACTTTACTATATTCATTGATTAGCTCTAGTAATTTTCTGGTAGAGTCTTTAGGGTTTTCTATGTAGAGGATCATGTCATCTGCAAACAGTGAGAGTTTCACTTCTTCTTTTCCTATCTGGATTCCTTTTACTTCTTTTTCTGCTCTGATTGCTGTGGCCAGAACATCCAACACTATGTTGAATAGTAGTGGTGAGAGTGGGCACCCTTGTCTTGTTCCTGATTTCAGGGGAAATGCCTTCAATTTTTCACCATTGAGGGTGATGCTTGCTGTGGGTTTGTCATATATAGCTTTTATTATGTTGAGGTATGTTCCTTCTATTCCTGCTTTTTGGAGAGTTTTAATCATAAATGAGTGTTGAATTTTGTCAAAGGCTTTCTCTGCATCTATTGAGATAATCATATGGTTTTTATCTTTCAATTTGTTAATGTAGTGTATTACATTGATTGATTTGCGGATATTAAAGAATCCTTGCATTCCTGGGATAAAGCCCACTTGGTCATGGTGTATGATTTTTTTTAATATGTTGTTGGATTCTGTTTGCTAGAATTTTGTTAAGGATTTTTGCATCTATGTTCATCAGTGATATTGGCCTGTAGTTTTCTTTTTTTGTGGCATCTTTGTCTGGTTTTGGAATTAGGGTGATGGTGGCTTGTAAAAGAATGAAACTAGAACACTTTCTAACACCATACACAAAAATAAACTCAAAATGGATTAAAGATCTAAATGTAAGACCAGAAACTATAAAACTCCTAGAGGAGAACATAGGCAAAACACTCTCCGACATAAACCACAGCAAGATCCTCTATGACCCACCTCCCAGAATATTGGAAATAAAAGCAAAACTAAACAAATGGGACCTAATGAAACTTAAAAGCTTTTGCACTACAAAGGAAACTATAAGTAAGGTGAAAAGACAGCCCTCAGATTGGGAGAAAATAATAGCAAATGAAGAAACAGACAAAGGATTAATCTCAAAAATATACAAGCAACTCCTGAAGCTCAATTCCAGAAAAATAAATGACCCAATCAAAAAATGGGCCAAAGAACTAAACAGACATTTCTCCAAAGAAGACATACAGATGGCTAACAAACACATGAAAAGATGCTCAACATCACTCATTATTAGAGAAATGCAAATCAAAACCACAATGAGGTACCATTACACGCCAGTCAGGATGGCTGCTATCCAAAAGTCTACAAGCAATAAATGCTGGAGAGGGTGTGGAGAAAAGGGAACCCTCTTACACTGTTGGTGGGAATGCAAACTAGTACAGCCGCTATGGAAAACAGTGTGGAGATTTCTTAAAAAACTGGAAATAGAACTGCCATATGACCCAGCAATCCCACTTCTGGGCATACACACTGAGGAAACCAGATCTGAAAGAGACACGTGCACCCCAATGTTCATCACAGCACTGTTTATAATAGCCAGGACATGGAAGCAACCTAGATGCCCATCAGCAGATGAATGGATAAGGAAGCTGTGGTACATATACACCATGGAATATTACTCAGCCATTAAAAAGAATTCATTTGAACCAGTCCTAATGAGATGGATGAAGCTGGAGCCCCTTATACAGAGTGAAGTAAGCCAGAAAGATAAAGAACATTACAGCATACTGACACATGTATATGGAATTTAGAAAGATGGTAACGATAACCCTATATGCAAAACAGAAAAAGAGACACAGAAATACAGAACAGACTTTTGAACTTTGTGGGAGAATGTGAGGGTGGGATATTTCAAAAGAACAGCATGTATACTATCTATGGTGAAACAGATCACCAGCCCAGGTGGGATGCATGAGACAAGTGCTCCAGCCTGGTGCACTGGGAGGACTCGGGGGAATCGGGTGGAGAGGGAGGTGGGAGCGGGGATCGGGATGGGGAATACGTGTAAATCCATGGCTGATTCATATCAATGTATGACAAAACCCACTGAAATGTTGTGAAGTGATTGGCCTCCAACTAATAAAAAAAAGATTAAAAAAAAAAATAAATGCACTAAATGAATCATGAAAGAAGAAATGAACACTTACATGATATCATGATCACTCCTAAAATCATAGTTTTTGTGGTCAATCAAAATATCTCTTTTACATCTCTTCTATCACAATGAAACAAGGTAGGTTCCCTGCTCAGCACACCTTTGATCTAACTTTTAATCTGCATCAAAGACCCTGAGGAGTGCTTGAAGTCCTCCGTTCATAATAGCCACGTCTTTGTCATTCAGTAATAACTCTCTGATGGTCCTGAAAGTCTGACTTTAAAGCACAACCAGGGATTGAACTTTACAAGAACACTGTAAAAGCTAAATTTTTCAAAGCAAGATAAACCTTAAAATAGATTTGATTTTTTTTTTTTTTTTTTTTGAAGACTGTGGGATGCACAACAGAGTCACTTTACAACCAGTATGAACAAATCAAGACTCAGTGAGCTGACGGTATGAGGAACCTGATAAGACATTTCAACCCGAAATGTCCAAAATGAAATATTGTGATGTGAAATATTATTTCACTGTGCTTGAATATGGCTGAACTTTCTGAAGAAATAATAGTTCTTTGCAATTTTAGAGAAAATAAACTAAGCCAAATAGGATTTTGCAATGCTATAGTTCTGGTTTTGTTCTACTAACAACGAAAATAATATATTCTCAGTTCATAACAAGTTAGAGAAAAAAACCTAGTTAATATGATTACCGCATTTTATATGTGTGTATGTGTGTGTGTGTGTGTGTGTGTGTGTGAATTTTCTTTCAACAAAAAATATAAAATCAAAAGCACAAAATGCCTAAATAACATTAGAGATAATACATAAGATGTCTATGTAGCCCGTGTGCTGGAACTGACAATTCACTCAAATGGAGTTAATTCACTTAGGAATTGAATAAGTATCGCAGACTGTTTAGTTTTCTATTGCCAAGTACTACAAAATTAGTGGCTAAAGTGACATTCATTTGTAAGCTCAGTTTTGTAGGTCAGAGGTTCAGGAGGACTTGACTGGACTCTTCTCCCGGTGTCATGAGCTAAAATCAAGATTTAGGGTGGGTGGGTGCTTATGGGGAGATTCTGGGAAACCAGTAGGCTTCCAGGGTTATTCAGATTGTTGGCAGAATTGAGTTCTCAGCGGTTTAGGTCTAAGGTTCCCAATACCCTGCTGGTTGTCACCTGGAAATCATGCTCTACTCCTAGAGGTCACCCATATTCCTTCTCACGTAGCCAAGTCCATATTCAAATCCCTCCAGTGCTTTAATCTCTGATTTCTCCTCTTACCTCTGTCTTCTGCAACCAGCTATAGGTGTTTTCTGCTTTTAAAGGCTCGTGTGATTATATCAGGATGGCTCAGACAGCCTCTCTGTTTTAAGGATAACTGCCACACAGCAGCACGCCCACAGGGCTGCCGTCCCATCACGCTCACAATTTCCAGGGCTTAACGTGGAGCCCAAGGGCCCCACGCAGACTTCTGCCAGAGTACGTTTTGGGATTAGACCCACAGCAGACCACAGAATGCCAGAACAGAAAGGAAACTTGGGAAATAGTAGCTTCACTTTCCAACTAGAGCAAAATCCTGTACCTGGAGTGAAGAGCCTTCATTTAAACACATGTAACGACTGAAAACACATTTCCTCACTCTTTTGGCCTGTATCATGTTTTGGTTTCTTTTATTTTTTGAATGAAGCACAGTTGCTTTAAATGTTGTGTGAGTTCCTGCCGTACACGGTGTGGATCAGCTATACGGACACACATATCCCCTCACGCTTGAGCCTGCCTCCCTCCCACCCCCACCCCAGCCTCGGGGTCATCACAGCCCACCGGCTGAGCATCGGCGCCCCACAGCAGCTTCCCCCGCCTGACCTTACACATGGCAGTGTACACACGTCAGAGCCACTTTCTCAGCTGCTCCCGCCTTTGCTTCCCTTGCTGTGTCCAGAAGTCCGTTCTCTATGTCTGTGTCTCTATCCCTGCCTTGCACATATGTCCATCGGCACCATTTTTCTATATTCCATATATTTGAATTAATACTATACTTTTCTCTTTCTGACTTACACCATTCTATACGATCAACTCTAGATTCATTCCCACCACTACAAACGACCCCGTTTCGTTCCTTTCTGTGGCCGAGCAACGTGTGTGCGTACTTGCTCAGTCGTGTCCAACCCTGACTCTGGGATACCACGGACCGTAGCTCTCCAGGCTCCTCTGTCCATGGAATTTTCCAGACAAGAATGCAGGAGTGGGTTGTAATTTCCTACCCAGGGAATCTTCCCAACCTAGGCATTGAAACTGTGTCTCTTGCATCCCACGCATTGGCAGGCAGATTCTTTGCCACCTGCCACCTGGGAAGCCCACGGCTGAGTAATGTTCCATTGTATATAAGTACCACAACTTCTTTATCCATTCGACTGTCAATGGACATCTAGTTTGCTTCCATGTCCTGGCTAGTGTAAATAGTGTTTCAATGGATGTTGGAGTACTTGTGTCTTTTTGAACTATGGTTTTCTCAGAGTATGTGCCCAGAATTGGGATTTCTGGGTCATACGGTAGTTTTACTCCTAGTTTTTAAAGGAATCTCCATGCTGTTTTCCATAATGGTTGTATCAATTTATATTCCCATCAACAGTGCAAGAAAGTTCCCATATCACCACATTCTCTCCAGAATTTATTGTTTGTAGATTTTTTGATGAAGGCCATTCTGCTGGTGTGAGGTGTTACCTCATTGTAATTTTGATTTCATTTCTCTACGAATGAGCAATGTTATGCATCTTTTCATGTGTTTGTTGGCTATCTGTATGTCTTCTTTGGAGAAATGTCTATTTAGTCCTTCTGCCCATTTTTTGATCGGATTGTTTGTTTTTCTACTGAAGTGCACAAGCTTCTTGTATATTTTGGGGTTAATCCTTTGTTAGTTGCTTCATTTACAATTTTCTCCCAGTCTGAGGGTTGCATTTTCATCCTGTTTATGGGTTTATGATTTCCTCTGCTGCACAAAAGCTTTTAAGTTTCATTAGGTCCTATTTACTTTTGTTTTTATTTTCAATTACTCTAGGAGGTGGGTCAAAGAGGATCTGCTGCAAGTTCTGTCAAACAGTGTTCTGCCTATGTTTCCCTCTAAGCGTTTATAATATCTGGCCTTACATTTAGGTCCTCAATCCATTTTGAGTTTACTTTTGTGCATGGTGTTAGGAAATGTTCCAATTTCATTCTTTTACATGTAGCTGTCTAGTTTTCCAAACACCACTTATTGAAGAGACTGTCTTTTCTCCATTGCATATTCTTGCATCTTTTTTCAAAAATAATATGCTCAAAGGTGCCTGGGTTTATCACTGAGCTAGCAAGAAACCTGTGATGATATTTGCTCCCGAAAATTTGGGGGGAACTAATTATTTTATTAAAATACATGCTTAAACTACAGCACAATTGCACTCATCTCACATGCTAGTAAAGTAATGCTCAAAATTCTCCAAGCCAGGCTTCAGCAATACGTGAACCGTGAACTTCCAGATGTTCAAGCTGGTTTTAGAAAAGGCAGAGGAACCAGAGATCAAATTGCCAACATCCACTGGATCATCTATAAAGCAAGAGAACTCCAGAAAAACATCTATTTCTGCTTTATTGACTGTGCCAAAGCCTTTGACTGTGTGGATCACAATAAACTGTGGGAAATTCTGAAAGAGAAGGGAATACCAGACCACCTGACCTGCTTCTTGAGAAACCTGTCTGCAGGTCAGGAAGCAACAGTTAGAACTGGACATGGAACAACAGACTGGTCCCAGTTAGGAAAAGGAGTACGACAAGGCTGTATATTGTCACCCTGCTTATTTAACTTACATGCAGAGTACATCATGAGAAATGCTGGGCTGGAGGAAGCACAAGCTGGAATCAAGATTTCCGGGAAAAATATCAATAACCTCAGATATGCAGATGACACCACCCTTATGGCAGAGAGTGAAGAGGAACTAAAGAGTCTCTTAATGAAAGTGAAAGAAGAGAGTGAAAAAGTTGGCTTAAAGCTCAACATTCAGAAAAATAAGATCATGGCATCTGGTCCCATCACTTCATAGCAAATAGATGGGGAAACAGTGGAAACAGTGACTGACTTTACTTTTTTGGGCTCCAAAATCATTGCAGATGGTGATTGCAGCCATGAAATTTAAAGACGCTTACTTCTTGGAAGAAAAGTTATGGCCAATCTAAACAGCATATTAAAAAGCAGACTTACTTTGTCAACAAAGATCCGTCTGGTCAAGGCTATGGTTTTTCCAGTAGTCATGTATGGATATGAGAGTTGGACTATAAAGAAAGCTGAGCACAGAAGAATTGATGCTTTTGAATTGTGGTGTTGGAGAAGACTCTTGAGAGTCCCTTGAACTGCAAAGAGATCAAACAAGTCCATCCTAAAGGAAATCAGTCCTGAGTGTTCATTGGAAGGACTGATGTTGAAGCTGAAACTCCAATACTTTGGCCACCTGATGTGAAGAGCTGACTCATTTGGAAAGACCCTGATGCTGTAGATTGAGGGCAGAAGGAGAAGGGGACGACAGAGGATGAGATGGTTGGATGGCATCACTGACTTAATGGACATGAGTTTGGGTGGACTCTGGGAGTTGGTGATGGACAGGGAGGCCTGGCATGCTGCGGTTCATGGGATCTCAAAGATTCAGACACAAATGAGTGACTGAACTGAACAGTTGATTTAATAATTTTAAAAATTGAATCTAAATTTTTTCTGATATGTATGTAGTAGTCTTTTACTTTTTCTATGTTTCAATGTTGTGACTTTGTTTATAATTAGTTTACTGTGGTATTTTAGCCTAGAAATACTCAACATCTCCTGTAAAATGCAGGCTGAAAAGGAATATAGTCTTCAATATGTGGCCTCATTCTATATAAAATATGGACATTCATCCAGGTGTTTCTCTCTGCTACTAAGATATTTTTCCTTTTAAAATTACACTTACTTCAAATTCAGACTCATGTGTTCTCATGAAGAACTTAGTTTTCTGAATAGGCTTCTAGAATTTGGAAAGTCTACTAAAGAGTGAAAAAAAAGCAACGTAATTTATTTTAAAATGGTTTCCTGTGGTTTAATATCACCTTATTATATCATTATTTGAAGAACTGGTACCTTGATAAAGAACCCGCCTGCCAATGCAGGAGACATAACAGACTGGAGTTCAGCCCCTGGGTTGGGACGATCCCCTGGCACCAGGAAGGACTACCCACTCCAGTATTCTAGCTTGGAGAATTCCATGGACAGAGGAGCCTGGCATACTATTCAGTCCATGGGTCGCAGAGAGTCAGACACGACTGAGAGAACAGCACTTTCGCTTCTCACCTCACTTAACGGCATCACACTGAAAAACTAGAAGAAAGTCAGTCCTGAACCGTCTCAATCCAGCAGTGAGTGGCATTTATTCACAAGTTCATTAACTAACTGAAAACTCAGCCCCGGCCCTTCCATCCCATCGTGAGAAGCATCTTCAGTGTATTTTACTTTCGCATCATGCTCCTCGGCCCTGCACACTTCACTACTGAACTAGTGGAGCTCAACAGTGTTTGATTTTAAAACAGAAACCACTCAACCCAAAGGGAAGAGAGAGAGACTGCACGCTGGGACAGAACCCCCTGAGGGGTGGGCCCTGAACGCTCCCTTCCACCACCACGGCTGCACAGACACCAGGGAGAAAAAGGAAATAATCTTTATCAATGTGACCACAAAGCACCACGCTTCATATTCTTGCAGAGAGACATCATTCACTTATTTTGGAAAAGGAGTGTTTAATTGGGGTAGAAGGTATATGCCAATGGCTTCTCTGCTCACCTCATTGCAGGGTCAGTACCAGGACTGGCTGTTAAGAAAGGACCACCACTCCCCGGGAATGATACATGAAAACTCGGGGCAAAGTGTCTCAGTGGACACAAAAATACCTGCTGTCCTGAGCAAGTATGACAAAATGCCATAGTCGGGGGGCTTAGACAACAAACCTTTCCCTCACAGTTCCAGGGAGTGAGAAGCCTCAGTTGAAGGCAGATCTGGTGTTTGGTGAAAGAGCCCACTTCCTTGCCCATCAGTTCAGTTCAGTCACTCAGTCGTGTGACTCTGCGACCCCATGGACTGCAGCACGCCAGGCTTCCCTGTCCTTCACCAGCTCCCAGAGCTTGCTCAAACTCATGTCCATCGAGTCAGTGATGCCACCCAACCACCTCATCCTCTGTCGTCCCCTTCGCCTCCTGCCTTCAATCGTCTTTCAGTGTCCTGTCTTTTTGCCTTTTCATACTGTTCATGGGGTTCTTAGGGCAAGAATTCTGAAGTGCTTTGCCATTCGCTTCTCCAGTGGACCGTGTTTTGTCAGAACTCTTCACCATGACCTGTCCATCTTGGGTGGCCCTACACAGCATGGCTTATAGTTTCATTGAGTTAGACAAGGCTGTGGTCCATGTGATCAGTTTGGTTAGTCCTTGTGCATAGACAGCCACTTTCTAGTTGTGTCCTCACAAAGAGGGGAGGAAGACAAATACCATACAATATCCCTCATATGTGGAATATAAAATATGTCACAAATGAATCTATCTGAAATGGCAAACCACTCCAGTATTCTTGCCTGGGAAATCCCATGGACAGAGGAGCCTGGTGGGCTATACCGTTCATGGGGTCGCAAAGAGTCTGATACAACTGAGAGACCAATGCCTTCACTTTAACCAAACAGAAACAGACTCAGAGACAAGACCAGACTTTTGGTTGCCAAGGGGAGGGGGCTGGGGAGGGGCTGGAGTGAAGGTTCGGGTGAGTGGATGTGGGCTATTATACACAGAGTGAATAAGCAACAAGGCCCTACGGTACAGCCCAGGGATGTATAGCACGTCTGTCGTCTTGGATGGCCCCATCAGCCTAGACAGTTCCATGCTCTTCCCTTCCTCCGTTTCAGTCTGGGCTACCAGCTGAGAAAGAGTTTTTCTCAGGTCAGTTCCATTTGTCTCTTAGTCTCCCGCATTAGCAGGCAAATTCCTTACCACTAGCACCACCTGGGAAGCCCCATTCTTATTTAAACACCCACACATTTCAGCCACATCAGGTTCTATGGATATTATTTATGGACAATGATTTCCCCCACTGATTCTTTCTCTATGTAGTGGAGGTTTAACAAGAACATGCGTCCTCCCTACTGTGTTTGCCACTCACATTATTTTCACAGTACAATTCACCCTCAAGCCTGTGGGATCCTTTTGCTAAACTGTGAGTCACTGGAAATGCAGGAGAGCGGGGGGAATCAGTCTTTATTGGTTAAGGTGGAGAAGAGAATATAGATGAAAATTGCTTTTAAAAAATTCCATAAGAGGAAAATCAGACTAAAGCATGCAAGACATAAATATACTGTGGCCAGTTTGAAGAAATAGGGAGAGCGATGGAGGATTTCATCCACATTTTTTTCAGTGTCTCTACCAGAAGAGAATGCCCTTAAAGTGTTTGTGGGCTAGCTCCCTGCCTCCCAGGTAACCTTGAGTTGTGTTTATTGTCAAGGTGTGCGCACAGTACATGAGCACTTAGCACACTAAAATCACAGCTTCAGGTCCCAAGTTTTGCAAAACACTGCAAAGTCAATGTGTTTTCCAACTAAAAACTACTTATTGTATCATTCATTCCCTTACCCGCTCTTGTCAGGCAGTTCCTCCCTAAATTCCAGGAACAAGGCACTGGCGTCCCATAGAAATGCCAAGGTGAACTACTATTCAACATAGTGTTGGAAGTGCTGGCCACAGCAATCAGAGCAGAAAAAGAAGTAAAAGGAATCCAGATAGGAAAAGAAGAAGTAAAACTCTTACTGTTTGCAGATGACATGATCCTCTACATAGAAAACCCTAAAGACTCTACCAGAAAATTACTAGAGCTAATCAATGAATATAGTAAAGTTGCAGGATATAAAATTAACACACAGAAATCCCTTGCATTCCTATATACTAACAATGAAAAAACAGAAAGAGAAATTAAGGAAACAATACCATTCACCATTGCAACAAAAAGAATAAAATACTTAGGAGTATATCTACCTAAAGAAACAAAGGACCTATACATAGAAAACTATAAAACACTGATGAAAGAAATCAAAGAGGACACAAACAGATGGAGAAACATACCGTGTTCATGGATTGGAAGAATTAATATTGTCAAAATGGCTATTCTACCCAAAGCAGTCTATAGATTCAATGCAATCCCTATCAAGCTACCAACGGTATTTTTCACAGAACTAGACCAAAGAATTTCACAATTTGTATGGAAATACAAAAAACCTCGAATAGCCAAAGTAATCTTGAGAAAGAAGAATGGAACTGGAGGAATCAACCTGCCTGACTTCAGACTCTACTACAAAGCCACAGTCATCAAGACAGTATGGTACTGGCACAAAGACAGAAATATAGATCAATGGAACAGAATAGAAAGCCCAGAGATAAATCCACGAACCTATGGACACCTTATTTTTGACAAAGGAGGCAAGGATATACAATGGAAAAAAGACAACCTCTTTAACAAGTGGTGCTGGGAAAACTGGTCAACCACTTGTAAAAGAATGAAACTAGAACACTTTCTAACACCATACACAAAAATAAACTCAAAATGGATTAAAGATCTAAATGTAAGACCAGAAACTATAAAACTCCTAGAGGAGAACATAGGCAAAACACTCTCCGACATAAACCATAGCAAGATCCTCTATGACCCACCTCCCAGAATATTGGAAATAAAAGCAAAACTAAACAAACGGGACCTAATGAAACTTAAAAGCTTTTGCACTACAAAGGAAACTATAAGTAAGGTGAAAAGACAGCCCTCAGATTGGGAGAAAATAATAGCAAATGAAGAAACAGACAAAGGATTAATCTCAAAAATATACAAGCAACTCCTGAAGCTCAATTCCAGAAAAATAAATGACCCAATCAAAAAATGGGCCAAAGAACTAAACAGACATTTCTCCAAAGAAGACATACAGATGGCTAACAAACACATGAAAAGATGCTCAACATCACTCATTATTAGAGAAATGCAAATCAAAACCACAATGAGGTACCATTACACGCCAGTCAGGATGGCTGCTATCCAAAAGTCTACAAGCAATAAATGCTGGAGAGGGTGTGGAGAAAAGGGAACCCTCTTACACTGTTGGTGGGAATGCAAACTAGTACAGCCGCTATGGAAAACAGTGTGGAGATTTCTTAAAAAACTGGAAATAGAACTGCCATATGACCCAGCAATCCCACTTCTGGGCATACACACTGAGGAAACCAGATCTGAAAGAGACACGTGCACCCCAATGTTCATCACAGCACTGTTTATAATAGCCAGGACATGGAAGCAACCTAGATGCCCATCAGCAGATGAATGGATAAGGAAGCTGTGGTACATATACACCATGGAATATTACTCAGCCATTAAAAAGAATTCATTTGAACCAGTCCTAATGAGATGGATGAAGCTGGAGCCCATTATACAGAGTGAAGTAAGCCAGAAAGATAAAGAACATTACAGCATACTGACACATGTATATGGAATTTAGAAAGGTGATAACGATAACCCTATAAGCAGAACAGAAAAAGAGACACAGAAATACAGAACAGACTTTTGAACTTTGTGGGAGAATGTGAGGGTGGGATATTTGAAAAGAACAGCATGTATACTATCTATGGTGAAACAGATCACCAGCCCAGGTGGGATGCATGAGACAAGTGCTCGGGCCTGGTGCACTGGGAAGACCCAGAGGAATCGGGTGGAGAGGGAGGTGGGAGGGGGGATCGGGATTGGGAGTGCATGTGAATCCATGGCTGATTCATATCAATGTATGACAAAACCCACTGGGAAAAAAAAAATAATAATAATAAAAATTAAAAAAGAAAAAAAAAAAGAAAAAAAAGAAATGCCAAGGTGAGAGAAGAGGAAAAGTATGAAGAAGAAATGCAATTTTTAGGGAAAGGGGGTTTATTTTAGTGTAGGATAAAGTCAGACAACTAAGATCATGTCATCCAGTCCCATCACTTCATGGGAAATAGATGGGGAAACAGTGGCTGACTTTATTTTTCTGGGCTCCAAAATCACTGCAGATGGTGACTGCAGCCATGAAATTAAAAGACGCTTACTCCTTGGAAGGAAAGTTATGACCAACCTAGACAGCATATTAAAAAGCAAAGACATTACTTTGTCAACAAAGGTCAGTCTAGTCAAAGCTGTGATTTTTCCAGTAGTCATGTATGGATGTGAGAGCTGGACTGTAAAGAAAGCCGAGCACAGAAGATTGATGCTTTTGAACTGTGGTGTTGGAGAAGACTCTTAAGAGAGATCCAAGGAGATCCAACCAGTCCATCCTAAAGGAGATCAGTCCTGAGTGTTCATTGGAAGGACTGATACTGAAGCTGAAACTCCAATATTTTGGCCACCTGATGCAAACAGCTGACTCATTTGAAAAGACCCTGATGCTGGGAAAGATTGAGGGCAGGAGGAGAAGGGGACGACAGAGGATGAAATGGTTGGATGGCATCACTGACTTGATGGACATGGGTTTGGTTGAACTCTGGGAGTTGGTAATGGACAGGGAGGCCTGGCATGCTGCGGTTCATGAGGTCAGACACGACTGAGCAACTGAACTGAACTGAAAGTCAGACAAAGAAAAACAGAATTTCTAAGGTAAATTTATACTACTTTCTTCCATTAGTGTTATGAATACACCAGAAATTACAACATGTCATGTATTCAATTGCAGGTTGTTTCTGATCTTCTCAAAATAATGTGTGAACAGTTTTGACCAACAGGTTTCATTCAAGCAGCCAAACCAATCATGAATATGGACACAGCATCACTCACAGGTACTGATCACCACTGCTGGCTTAGGAGGGATCAGTTTGAGGTGTATTGAAGCTAGGAGGGAAGAAATGAAAGGTGTGACTGAGTTAAGAAGGCTCACTTCTTCATTCACTCATTTGATGAATACTTCTGGGTTCCTTTCACCCACTCATAGGCTGTACCAATAGGTGCCAAGTAGTAACAGAGAGACCCAGTTGGGACATAGGTAGTACTCTGAAAATACTTGGCCCTGATGAGAAACTGAAATTATAGTGAAGCAGCCATAGCCCGGGCATACTAAAGTCATGTCCATCAGCCATGGAGGATCTGGCTCCGGATGCTTTCCTGCACTGCTGAGAGCTTGAATTTCCTCTGAACTGTATCAAACAAATACCAGGCTATTTGAAACAACATCTGTCACCTGCAACTTAATGGTCTCAAGTTGTTCCCCCATGTAACTCTGTAACCATTTCAGACACCCACCAATCCTTGAACAAACACGGCTATTTTTTGCCAGCTCCAGGTATGGTTCTTGACATAAGTTATGTAACTAACAGTGACCTTGCAGTTTTTGCCTTTAAGAGCTTCCTCCATTCTTAGTCCGGCTACAAAATGAGCTTCTTGAATGTCTTCTCCAGGCTGAGGTCCTAACAAATCCCAAACAGCTCTCTATGTCAATCAAGACTCTACTTCTGAAATTTGGGGTAACACTCCACATAAATGTGATATAGGTGCCCAATGCCTGGCTTAGCTGTGCTGAGCCATGGGCTCTTGTACTTTGAATGAGTCTTCTCATGCAAAGGGAGAAGTCAGAGCCCTGCTGGCTAGCAGGAGAAATGCTGCTCTCAGAATCGGAGGCCCACGGTGAAAGGATCCAGGGGCTGCCCAAGGGCAAACCTGTTGTTGAACTATTAGAAAATCCCGTCTCTGGCTTAGCTCCAGCCTGCAGGCCATCAGCATCTTTTGAGTCTCTAGTTAGAAGCTGCATCAAAAAAAAAAATAAGTGGCTGGCAAAAAGCCAGCACAATTTCTAACAAAGGAACGAGGACCAACATACACTCGGACTTTTTCTGCAAGTAGAGCACATTTTAAAAGTCAAATTCAAGTAAGTTAAGAACTAGAACCAACTTTCAAAGTGAGAATATTCTTGGCATTAAAACAAAGGAGGGGAGAAGGAAAAAAGATAGATCTATTTGATTACATGAAATTTAATAAATTTTATAAGTGAGGAAATATAATATGTAAAGTTAAATTATAACATATGGGGCAATATTTGTAATAGCCAAGAGAGGGATGTATAAAAAGACCATTCCAATCAATTAAAAGTTACAACGATCCTAATATATAAATGAGAAAAAAAAAAAGGCAAATTACAAAATCTGCACTAAAAATGGCCAATGTGTATTAAAAAAAATTGCCTCAAAAGGGTAAATAAAATTAAAACTATAAACAAGTGTGTTTTTTCTTTCATCAATAACAGTGAAAAGATACAAGACACCCACAGGATTCGGTACTGGTGACGAAGTGCTCGTGAACATTGTAGTGAAAAGGAATAAACTGAAAGGTGTAACTGCTGAAAGGAAGCTGGTAAGGTACGTGAAGAGCTCCAAGAAGGATAAGACAGTTCTGCTTCTGCGGCTGTGCTTAGTCATTCAGTCGTGTCCGACTCTGCGACCCCATGGACTGCAGCCCGCCAGGCTCCTCTGTCCATGCGGGTTTTCCAGGCAAGAACACTGGAGTGTGTTGCCACGCCCTCCTCCAGGGACCTTCCCAACCCAGGGATGGAACCCAGGCCTCTCGCACTGCAGGGGGATTTGTCTGAGACCCCAGGGGAGCCCAGTTCTACTTCTAGGAGAGTACAATAAAAGGATACTGCCAACTTTGAATGATGCATGAGTTATGTTAAAAAAACTGTAAATAATCTTGTGCAAAATAGGAAGATGTTGAGTAAATTATGAAAACATTAATAAGGTGAAATATTTAAGATGTTTAATGTATGCATAGAGCATTTCAATTACATGAGGAATTACTATGGCAGAATGTTAAAAAGAATAAAATTGTAAATAAAGCAAATATCAGCTTCAAAAATAAAAAGAAAATAAAGCTTGAAGTAAATATTTTTAAATGGTATAGTTTACTGATGTTAATTTCCTAGTTATAACAAACATAACAGAAATATGTAAGTTATGGGAAACTGGGTGGCAGGTTACATAGGAACTTTGTGTAGTACCATCTTTGCTATTAATACATTTCAGTGAATCCAAAATTATTCCAAAATAGAAAGTTCATTTTAAAAAAATGTTATCATGTATGGATGACATTTGGTAAAAGAAAATTTCAGTGAATTTTTCTTTATTTCATGTTTCCATCCTTTTGAAATTTTAATGTATGATCAAATATTCATAATATGGAGAAAAAGGAATCACTTTTTTAAAGCCTCAGATTTGAACATCCTCAACACATCAATTACTGGTGGTGGGGAGACAGAGAAGTGTATTGACTTATATATCCTCCCCCATAAAATGCAGAAATCGAGTGATGATGAGGAAACTCAGACTCCACAATGACAAAGACAGCTAGATGCATCCTGTCCGTGAGACTCCGAGAAGAGCACTGTGGCGACTTCGTCATGTCACCTCCCCAACATGGGGCAGAGATCAGCAAGGCTCTATAAACACATGATGGGGTGAACACCCGTTACCTCTGGGGCTAAATGTGGAGAGCCCTCTGGCCCGCCTGACCTATGGAAACCTCCCATGAATGCAGGGAGAGTCTGAATCCAGAAATGTCTCCAAAAAAATGATTTATTTCAGACACTCAGCCAGCAAGCAAACTTCCCAAGGAAGTGCACTCTTTAAAGAATAATTAAGAATGGGCCAAAATTAACATATCTATATGTACTGACTGCTTCTAAAGGACAAAAATATTTGAATTCTCATTGAATACACTATTCCCATGAAAAGATGCTCAACATCACTTATGTTGATTACATGATTAATTTCCTTCACCTTGATGCAAAGTCTAACAGTTTCAAAAGAGTCAAGGTCAGAACTAATGAATGTTCATGGGTGCTCCAACTTCTTCTGTGGGAAGTGTTTGAGATCTTCCAAGAATGGCCTTTTTCACTCATATTTTCACAAGTACATTTTTCCCTCTCTAGGCTATGCCTGTGGAATAGAATCACCAGCCATCCTGGCTTATTTCTCCTCCTTTCTTTGAGTCTTTTTTTCTACCAGCTTTATCAAGATATAATTTACACACAGCCCTGTATAAGTTTAGGGTGTACAGCATAATGATTTGCATTATGTACATCATCGCTTCTCGGCCTTTTGGCTAAGATCAAGTGAGTTATGTACATCATGAAGTGATTAGCACAGTAAGTTTAGTGAACATCAGTGATCTCATATACATACATAATTAAAGAAACAAATTTTTTACCTTGTGATGAGAACTCTTAGGATTTACTCTCTTAACTTTTACATATATAGAGTAGTATTAATTTATCAGGTTGAGCATTACATCCATAGTACTTATTTATCTCATAACTGGAAGTTTGTGCCTTTTGACTGCCTTCATCAATTTGCCCTTCTCCTGACCCCCATCTCTGGTAACCACAAATCTGCTCACTTTTTCTTTGAACTTGTTTGCTTTTGAAGTATAATTATTTCCTATCTTACAACATAGTGATTAGTTATTTCTTTATTTCCCAAACTAATCACCACAATAAGCTTTACATCATTAGTTAATGACAATATTCCCCACACTGTACATTTCATACCCAGGACTCATTTGCTTTGCAACTGGAAATTTTTGCCTCTTAATCTCCCTCAGCTAATTCTTTCCTTTTTAATTCCAAGTTGTAACTAACACTTGCTAGCTTTATGGTTAAAACTCATGGCGGTCCCAAACTTCTTGAGGTGGAAGTGTCTTTATTGGTGAACATGTCAGGCACCATGGGTCTCTATTCCTGTGACTGTCCTGGTCTTGGCATGGAAAGCCTTGCATCCTTCCTTGGGATGTGAAAGTGCTAATTTCGGTGATGGGTGGTTGTGGAGGTTGTAGGAAAAGCTCAGAAGAGAAGGGTTGAAAGTAACCCCAGGTTCGGTGTCAAATGGTCATGGCAAAGATTATCCCCCTGACCACTGGCTGATATCGCCGCCATGATGCGCAGTTTAGGACCGTGACTGATGCATGGCTGCTTTGACCTAAGTGTGGAGCCTGAAAGTTGTAAGCCTGAGCACTACAGCTTCTCTGCTTTGTGTGTAAATTCATCACTGCACTTTGATAGTGCTAGTTTAATTTTTAACTTTATGAATAGTGTAAATATCTGTGCTGAAATCCCCTGAAAGTGTTACTCAGTCGTGTCCAACTCTTTGTGATCTCATAGTTGCTGACAGGCTCCTATGGCCGTGGAATTCTCCAGGCAAGAATACTGGAGTAGGTAGCCATTCCCTTCTCCAGGGATCTTCCTGACCCAGGGATGGAGCTCCAGTCTCCTGCATTGCAGGCAGGTTTTTCACCATCTGAAGGTGAAGGGTTAAGGCCCCTCAGTTCAGTTCAGTCACTCAGTCGTGTCTGACTCTTTGTGACCCCATGGACTGCAGCACACCAGGCTTCCCTGTCCATCACCAACTCCCAGAGCTTTCTCAAACTCATATCCATCAGGTCAGTCATGCCATCCAACCTACAAGACTTTTATATTTTATTATTTATCTTACAATGACATTCCTCTCAATCTGTACTTGAACCCAGCCAATCTTGATCCTTAGTCCCCACAAAAACAGCAAAAAATGGGTTAAAGCTGCAAATGAGTAAATAAGGGCATAATAGGTATACCAATCAGGTAAAACATAATATGAAAATGATACACATATTCAATAGTTCCAGAATCAATCCTCCCTGCCTCCCAAAAAGGAACATGGAGTCTCATGGGACTGAGCCCTTAACCCGTGGGAGCTGAAACTTCTGGGTTAATATTGTCAAATGGAATCGAATGAAGGACACCCAACTGGTGTCAGGGAATTGTTTGGTGGTGTGGAAAACACACACACACCAGCTGAGTCTGTTATCAACAAATGGGGAAATGCACTCCATCTTTTATGGGAGGAATTGCAAAACTGAATGAGAAAGGGCATGGCCATAGAGAGAGCTGAGGATTAAGGTCAATAATTTCATCTGTAGCTCAGCCTCTCAGCGTATATGTGTGTGTGTGTTCTCCACACCACCAAACAATTGCTTTTTTGTTGTTGTTGTTAGCATTTTTAGTCTCTTGTGCTTTTTCTCATTTTCTTTCAGCAATTTATTTTTAATTTCATACTGGTGTGACCAGAAAAAAAATGCTTTGTATAATTTTTGTTCTCTAATTTTTTGAGATTTGTTTTGTGACCTAGCATGTGATGTATCCATATGAATGTTTCATGTGCACTTAAGAAGAATCTTTATTATACCATTTTAGGATACAACGTCTCATAGTGATACATGAAGTCCAGCTGGTCTATGGTCTGTTGTGCCAATGAAGGCCACGGATGTACTTGAGGGGTTGAAGTCCCATGTTCTTATTTAATGGGTTGGGCCCAAGTTGGCCCTGTCTCCTGTAAGTGTGTTTTCCCCTGTCCCTTCACCAGGTCCCTTGCCCCTGAGGGGGTAAGACATGCAGCAAGTGGGGCCTTTGGAGGCTCTTCAGTTAAGTCTGCCGTGGACACAGGCCTGAGCTCCCTCTGATGCTCTGCATGGGCAGGCACCCACAGTTACTTCTTTCAGTCTGCACAGATTCAGCCTCAGGTTCAAGACTTCTTTGGTCCTCACCGCTGATCACTGCCCACTGATCATTTTCTGCCATTCCTGCCCAACTGTGAAGCCAAAGGGCTTTAGTGATCTCTCTGTGTGTATCTGGGGGCAAGATATCATGCCGGGGCTGTTGTCAGAGGTCTGGGCTGCTCCTGATGCCCTGCTGAGTAAGCTCCAAGCGTGGCTGCCCTTTCTGCCGCACCCAGGCTCTACCCCAAAGCCAGGTTACTTCTGCTCCCACCGTCACGTCTTATCTCTGGTTGTCATTGCTCCAGATTCAATGCCAAACTTTGCCATGGAGTGAGCAGGGCCAAAGTGTTTGCTTTTCTAGGGCTAGGGCATGTTTTGAGGTGATCATGAGAAAATCAGCAGCTGGTAGAACAGAATTCTCTTCACCTTGCCTCATGAGCAAGCCAGCACATGCTCCTCCCTGTAAGGAAAATCCAAGTTTCCCACTGCCCATCTGTTTGTCCCAGCAGTCTTTCCACCACCCAATGGGCTTGTCTCCCTTGAGTTAGACCCCAGGAGTACGGCATCCAATCTGTGGGTCTTAGGAATCCCTGTCAAGGGTAGGTGTCGGAAGAGGAGCTAAGATGGCAGAGGAATAGGACGGGGAGACCACTTTCTCCCCCACAAATTCATCAAAAGAACATTTGAACGCTGAGCAAACTCCACAAAACAACTTCTGATTGCTAGCAGAGGACATCAGGCGCCCAGAAAAGGGTGGGCGTCCAGCTGCGTATTTTCCCTTTTCTTCTGAGTGTCCTCTAAGGTCACAGATGTCAAAAAGATTGTTTCTCATCCCTTCCTACCTGACTACCTGTGCTTCCTTCTGATAGTCTTGATTGTACTGGAATCCTTCATCCAGCTTTCTGTTACCCCTCATTGAGAATTATTCTTCATGTAGATTTAGTTTTGTTGTGTTCAGAGTGAGCTTCACATCCTCTTACCCTGTCATCTTGACTGATCCTTCTTTACTTTATTCTATAAATAATAAATATTACATCATCTGCAAATAGTGACAGTTTTACTTCTTTATTTCTAATGGAATGCTTTTAATTTTTTTTCTTTAATAATTTCTCTGCTAGAATTTCCAACACTTTGTTGAATAAACCAGGAGTGGGCGTTTTTGTCTTGTTCCTGATATTAAAGAAAAAGATTTCATTTTTCACCATAACTATAAGCTTGTCATAAATTGCTTTATTTCATATTGGTCTCTTCCTGCTATATCACTTTGTTGGGTTTTTTAGCCATAAATGGATGTTGAATTTTGTTAAATGTTAGTAGTACCCAGCCTCTGAGTTCTGAGATGTCTGTCAGGCCTCAGATGTGTGTTTAATTAGAAGTTTACCTTTCAGACTGCATCTTTGATGATTAGCAATAGGTCTCTTTTGTGGATCTTTCTCCTGTCTGGCCTTTCCTGCTGTAGAATTCCCTTTAGCATGTGTTGTAAGGCTGGTTTGGTGGTGCTGAATTCTCTTAGCTTTTGCTTGTCTATAAAACTTTCAATTTCACCATCAAATCTGAATAAGATCTTTGCTGGTTAGAGTTATCTTGTTGTAGGTTTTTCTGTTTCATCACTTTAAATGTATCTTGCCACTCTCTTCTGGCCTGCAGAGCTTCTGCCAAAATATCAGGTATTAACATTTTGGGGATTCCTTTGTATGTTATTTTTTGCTTTTCCCTTGCTGCTTTTAACATTTATCTTTGTGTTTAATTTTTGTTAGTTTGATTAATATGTGTCTTGGTGCATTTCTGTTTGGGTTTATCCTGTATGGGACTCTGGACTTCCTGGACTTGGGTGGCTTTTCTTCCCCATGTTAGGGGAGTTTTTGACTATAATCTCCTCAAATACTTTCTCATACCCTTTCTTTTTCTTGCCTTTTTCTGGAACCCATATAATTCAAATGTTGGTGTGTTTAATATTGTTCCAGAGGTCTCTGACACAGTCCTCAGTCATTTTCATTCTTTTCTCTTTATTCTGATCCTTGGTAGTTATTTCTACCATTCTGTCTTCCAGCTCACTTATCCATTCTTCTGCCTCAGTTATTCTGCTATCAGCTCCTTCTGAAGTATTTTTAATTTCGGTATTGTGTTGTTCATCACTGTTTATTTCTTCTAGGTGTTCGTTAAATGAGTAAATCTTTCTTGCATTTTCTCCATTCTATTTTGATATTTTGAAACTTCTTTACTATCATTACTCTAAGTCTTTGACAGATAGGTTGGCCTATTTTCTCTTCATTTATTTGGTCTTGTAATATTTTACCTTTCTCTGTCATCTGGAACATTTTTTCTGGCTGTCTCATCGTGTGTGTGTGTGTGTGTGTGTGTGTGTGTGTGTGTGATGAGCGTGACTCTATTCCCATCTTGCTAGTTGTTTGGCCTGACATTTCCAGAAGTGGAGTTTGCAGGTCAGGTCTTGGTGTTAAGGTGTGAACCTCTGGGATACTTTACTCTGATTAATATTTCCTAGGACCTGATATTCTCTGTTACTCCAGAAATTCAAACTCAGCCACAGGGGCTCATGCCTCATCTCTGGCCTGTGAACTGGGATCCCACATGCTGTGGGGTGTGAGGGAGAAAAACAAAAGAGAAAAAAGGGGGAAAAAAAAAAAAGAAAAACAGTAGTAAAAAATAAAGAATAACAACCCCGAAGGGGAAGTCCTGACTCCAATAGCAAAGAGAGAGAAATTAGGGCTGTCTCATAGACTGAGCTCCTGGGCCTGTTGCCTCTTGCTATGCTCAAGAGAACACTTCTTCTTTTGATTACCATCCTGTGGGACGTATTAGTGTAAGTCATTTAACCTCCAGAGGCAGACCATGTACAGGCATCACGTAGTGGCAGCTGCAAAAACTGGTTTCTGTCGAGGGTAGAAGCTACTTTCTGGGAGATACTGATGAGCTTGAGTGAGACGAAGGGAGAATGCAGAGACTGCCTCTGTTGGCCTCTGTTCCCTGAAAGCACCACCTTAGGCCTCTGGATTTCTATCATACCATAAGCCTGCTCCTCAGGCCAGAGCTCTTAGACCAGCAAATGTGCCTCCCCCACTGGGGAAAAGACTGTGGGCATCTTTCAGTTTGCTATCTGTGCAATGCTCTGGGGTTGATAGCCTGCCGAAAAGTCTCTCTCTGACATGAAGGAATACAAGCCTCCCATTGTCTCCAGAACCAGGTGATCAAGGAGGTTCCCTGGGCAGTAGCTACAGAAATCAGGGCACCAGAAGCCTGTAAAAGCTTCCTTCTGATAGAATCCGGTGCTCTGGAGTGTGGCAGAGGTAGCATGCAAACATGCCCTCTGCTGACTGTAGCTAGGTCTGGGGGTACCCCCTCTCCATAAGAAGAAGAAAAAATAAATGGTGCCTGCTGTCCAGAGCAGGACAGAGAGAATGCATATCCAGGCTGGTACGCCCCCCAGTCTCGGTCCCCAAGTGTTCTAGCACACTCTTTGATGTGTGTTTAAATTAGATGTGTGCCCCTCAGGCCAATGCTGTAATACATGCAAATGATTCTCTCCCACTTAAAGTCTGCACAATGGGCTGGGCCATTGGATGGGTGAGTGTGACTCATGAGCTCTTTAAGATCTGTTTCTTAGATCATGGCAGTCTTAGGGTCTTGTATAATGCATGCAATCTCTATTGGTTTTCAAAGCTAGATATTTGGGGGGCTCATTTCTCATATGTAGGTCTTAAAAGTTGGGGTACTCCATGTGGGGTTCAAGCTGTCTGCTTCTAGGGGGAATCTCCTGTTTTTGAGTTCCCTCCCTACTGTGTGTTGCAGTGTGAGAGGTGGGGTTAGTTGTGAGATGTGGTCTGCCTTCTCACATCTGATTCAGTGTGTGTTTTTTCTCTTTTGCCTGATCTTAGTTGTTGCTCAGCCAGTCTTTAGTTTCCCGAGCCCCCACAGGAGATTGTTCCATGTGGAGCTGTAGAATGGGTGTATCTGTGGAAGGTGGTGAGAAAAGCATCTTCCTGCATCGCCATCTTGAATCAGAACCTTGACAGTGTTCTTTCTATAACTTCTCTATTTCAATTTTCTATAATTTAAGACTTGAATCTAGGAAAACCATTAAATCTGTAGCTGGGAATAAATACAAACCAACCAAACGAAAATAAGCCAAGTTGTTTGTTCGGAGCTTGCTTTAACAAGGGAGTCAGCCACCATTACTTGCGTTGGCCAGAGATCAAAGCCTGGCAGGGGCTTTACAGGGGAGATAATGGGAGGCTTGGGTATGCCCTGAGTAGAGGCTGTTGGAACTGGGAAGCTTGTGGCAGGTAGCTAGAAGAAGGGCATATTTTTAACATTTGTGCTTATTTGTGGTCTTTGGCTGTGCTGGGTCTTCACTGAGGCGCTCAGGCTTTCTCTGGCTGTGATGAGTAAGGTATTCATTGCAGGGCGCGGGCTCTAGCGTTCAGGCTTCAGTAGCTGTGGGCTCCAGAGCACAGGCTCAGTAGTTGTGGCGCACGGGTGTCGTTGCTCTGGGGCATGTGGGATCTTCCCAGGGCAGGGAGCAGACTCAGGTTCCCTGCATTCCCACCCAGGTTCTTAACCACCAGGGAAGTCCCAAAGTAGGGCTTGTGTGACTGGTTAGGTACACACATTTGGATTTCTCTGGTTGGTCCTAAGCTGGAAGCAGGGAGAAAAATTAGAGAAGTTGTTACTTATTAATCAAGTCCTGGTCATTTTGGGCTGACTCTATCAGTCTGACGTCAGGAGGGGTGCTAGTGACTCAGTCGCCAAGGACAGTCGTAAGGTCCTTTCATTCGTGTGAGACTGACCCCCAGTGAAAATCCTGGACATCAAGGCTTAATGATGGTTGACACTGGTCTGCACACGCTGTCGCACTGTTTGCTGAGAGAGCCAAGCGCTGTCTGTGCAAGCCCAAAGGAGAGACAACCAGAGAACTGCATCGGGTTCCCTCCATCTTTTTTTTTGCTAGTCCTGATCTGTAGCCTTTTGCTGGTTCTGATCTGTGTCCTTCTGCTGACATAAACCATAGTAAGCATTGTCTGAGTTCCAGGTGGAATGAACTGAAACTTGACTAAGGCAGGAAGGGAGGCTCAGAGAAGGGACATGAATCGAGCTGCAGGGCTGAGTGGTCATGGGAGGGGCCACATTCCAGCCTCCTCGATTGCTGCCTCCTCACCCTCGGAGCCCAATGTGACCAGACCACGCTCTGTGATGTGGGCTAGAACTTTAGTCCCCAAGGACACACCCGGTGCTCAGGTGCCCGAGGGCAGCAGTGTGATGCAGACAATGGAGAATTCTGTCTTTTCTCTGGAAAGCACTTTTGATACTTGGCTGAACTCCAGCTCCCCTTTCTGGGAGATTGATACCATCCTCCCCTTTCTGTGTGGACTGGGGCTCTTTTTCCGGACCCTTCCTTAGCTCGAGAATAACCCATCCTTTCCTCCTCCTAGGAAACATGGACACATTGGGAAGATAAGGAAACCTTGGCTGAGACCCACAAGTACATGATCTCTTCTTTTCTATTATTATTTCTACTCTTCTGAATCACCTAGAGAGATCCCTGAGAAGGGAAAGAATAGGACATCTATTCTCAGGGAAGAATAAAGCATCACCCTCTGGGGACAACCAGGCTGGGCAGGGGGCAGGGTGAGCATTTCTCTCCAAAGATCTCAGAAAGCAGTCGTCCAGGCATGTTCGGGGGCTCCAGGGTCTCTCCCAAACACAGTGACCAGGGCCTGAGGACTGGATGCTGAGTTCAATCTCAAGTACAGCAAGGCGCGCGAGCACCGCTTCACCAGCCGTGAACAGGTACCTTGGACAGGACTGATCTGAGGACAGTGCTGAGGTCTTGAGAGCCTTGGAGTGGGATCCTGGACTCGGGAAACAGAGGCCCACCTGACAGAGTCAGATTCACCTACTGTCCTAAGAATGTGTGCGTTTTTGAGCAGAGGAACAATGACAAAAGATCCGGGTGAATCTCACTTCAAAATCCTTATGTGCTTCAAAAAAGGAAAACAGAAATATTTTTATCCACCTTAAAAATGCGTGAAAAGAAAGAAAAACCACAGAACTCTGTTAGTGAGACGCAGAAAGCCATATTCTGTCTGGACACTTAGAGAGGAGAGGCTGAGAATTGGGTCTCAAGTCCTCATATTTCTGTGTCTCAGCATCGAAAGGCGCCAGAGGGAAGAAGCAGGAGAAGGGAGAGGAGTGGGCTTTGAAGGGTATGTCCTGCCATTCAGCTGTGTGCCCCTGGAGTGAGCCCCCTCTCTCTGACCCTGAGGGCCCAGATCCACCGGCTCAGAGGAGGCCAGTGGCAGGGCCCGTCCCTTGGGAGACAGAACCCTCAGGGAAGCTCCTGGAAGAAGAACAGAACACAGACATTACCCAGATTCCATGCAGAGGATGAAGCTGGAGGGGCCTGGAGAAAGGTGTGGCCCAGCAGGCGCCTCTGGGCTGCACCACCAACAGCACCTGGAATGGGAGGTGGGACTCCAGGTCCAACTGTGGACACACTGTTTTGTTTTTTTAATGACTTTATTCATTTTAATTTGAGGTTAATTATTTTTGCACATCGTTTAACTTCTCTCGGATTCATGTATGCAGTGAATGATGCCCATTCTCCCCCACATAGGGATTGGTGAAGGCATCAAGGGGTAATGGATATGAAAGCACTTTGTTAGTGTAAACCCTATCACGAGCTTCACCATCACTGTCAGGGATCATGTGGCCCTGGACCCTGGTACTTGGATTCCAATATCCCAATTGTGTCCCTTAAAAGGACACTGCAATCAGCCTCCTGTAATACCCCTATGCCCTGACTTCCTCACCATGACCCAGTCTGCTGATTTCCAGCTTGCAGAGGTTGCCTGGAAGCACTGGAAGAGATCTGGGATGTAACATCACCTCTGCAAAGGTGGAGAATCATCCCCTTCTCTCCTCGATGGTTCTTCTCCCCAGAGCCTATGGTGTGACCCCAGGGCTGCAGGTAGCCTGGGGTTTGAACTGGAAGGGGGAGCCCTGGGGGCGGGTTATTATTAAACTCCTGGGGTGAGAGACAGCAGGGACATTGTGAAGTCAGTATGGGGCTCGTGCAGGGCAGTTGGTTGCAGATGCCCACCCCTTCCCAGCCTGCCCAGTTTTCTGGGCCCAGAAACTCCTGGCTGTGGCTTGTTCCTCATGTCTGCTGCAGACACCTGGGGAGGTTCCCTGAAGGCAACCTTCATCAGGTCTCCTCTCAAGCTACCCCAGGGCAGATGTGCAAAGAAACACCTCCTGGAGCCCAACAGCTGTGGCGGAAAAAGCCTGCTCCCACCATGTCCTCCGTGTCTCCTCTGCCCAAACGGCCTCTGCCTCGAGCCTCCAGCTTTTCTCCAGCCTTGGTTTCCATTCACTCAGATTCATCCCTGAGAGCCTCTCCAACACCACAGTCTCTCCTTCGCCTGGACAGTCTTCCACCCACTTGTTTTCTCTCCTTCCCCACCATGTCATCCTGATGCAGGGAGCTGCCTTCCACCTCAGCACCACGAGGCTCCTTGCTGAGTCTCCCTCAGGGTGACCCCATGGCAGTAACACTGGGCACCACCCCACAAAGGTCACCCCCAGGCTCCCCTTGGAGACCAGCCATCGTAGGGCTCGTCCATTCAAGTTATCCCCTTTCCACCCTGTCTTGCTGGCAGGGGGCTGCCAAAGAATGGAGCTTTTCCACTTTGACACACTTGGGGACCCAAAAGAATAACCTCCCACACGCTCTCCAGAGGCATGATTTTGGTGAGACCCCAGAAACAGGCAGGTAGAGGCAGGTAGCCTCTCTTTTGTCGACGCGGATGTCCAGAAGCTGCTGGAGATATGAATCACCAGGAGAGTGGAACTGAAGATTTGGAAGGAGTAAGAGGAGGAGGAGGAAGCAGGCTGCCATCTGACTTCACTGGGGAAGAGAACTAAGTCGCTGAGTGACAAGCAGGACACCTTGGGCACCAGCATTTCTGGAGCATAAAAGGCAAACCAGAGCAGCTGCTTGGCCCCGAAAGGACCTGATATGCTGATGCACTGAGGGACCATCTACAGAAGACATGCGGGAAGCTCTTCTGGGTCTCCCCTTTCTGCAGAGTGAGTCTCTGGTGTCTACTGACACAGTACCTGGGTCCCCTCTAGAGTTACACCCTATCTTATTCAGTGAATGCTCTAAGGCTGAACAATTCCAAATTCAAGCTAAATTAACTTCACAACTGCCATTGGTCCACCCCTTACCCATGCTGTAGCCCAGCCTCAGCCTCAGTCCTTGACTCCAACCATGTTCCACTTGCAGCCATCACCTCTGAGTCACATTTAGACCCAGGCCAGACCCCTACCCTTAATTCCAACCATGCCCCAGATTCAACCACCACCTCGGGCTCACATGGAGACTCAGGCTAGACTCTTGACTCCAACCATGCCCCAGTGTCAACCACCAATTCAGGCTCAAGTGGAGACTAAGGTCCAATCAAAACACTATGGAGTTGTGACTCCAACCGTAACTCACTTTCAACCACCACCTCCAGCTCATGTGGACATCCATACTCACCCCAACCCTTGACTCCAACCACAGCTCACTTTCAAACACCACCAACTCACATGGGGACCCAGGCCCGAACACAATCCTTGACTCCAATCAAACCTCAGTCACAACCACAACCTCAGACCCACATGGGGACCCACTACCCATCTCACACTCTCTTTCCCAAAGGAACCATCTTCCTCTCAACTGAAGACTGGGTATGATGAAGTGTCTTGCCATATAGTCCAAAATAAGGCACAAACTTTGATGCTCAATGCAATTCAAATCCTGCAATGTCACTTTTTAAAAAAGCAACTAGAAAGTGGGCAAACTTTACCCTCTTTGGTTAGAAAAATCTCAGCAAGTCTTTAGCCAGATCACTCCCAATTTTCCCCAGGAAAACAGATCTTTCCAGGCACGCAGATTGGTGTCCATCATTCCTGGGGATTTGATCAGCCCTGAGGTTCAGGCGAAACTGGAGGATCCTCTTTCCAAAAGGTTCATGCAGCAAAAGAGTGGCTGCCCTGAAGAACCCAAGAGTCTCAGAAACTGATGCAACCTCAGGGCGAATCCCCAGGGCCTTGGCAGACAATGGGCATGAAGAGATCCTCAAGGCCTCCTGCAGGTCTAGGCAAAAGCAGCCAGGAAACACAGAAAATGATGTCCTGGTACCCAGCAAGGATCCCAGCAGGAAAGCTCCTGAGCCAGGATGTAAGGCAGAGCGTGGGGAGGATCCTAAAAGTTCTGTACATGATCTCAGCCAACCCTCCAGTGAAGGTCCCAAGTGCGAAGTCTGAGTTTGAAAGAGAGTTGAGCCCAGGCAGGAAGCATCCAGAAGAAATCCTGGGGGTCCTTATAAACAGGAAGGCACAGCAGACCCATGAGAGTTGGATCCCTGTTAATGTCTGTTGTTCAAGGCTTTCTACAACCACTTCATAGACCTTCCTGGACAGCCAAATGCTCCTATGGGAACAGAAAATGTAGGTTGTTCTCAGGATTGGGAAGCTTCCATGGAGACTTCCTATGAGTCTCTTGTCCTCAGTCCTCATATTCAACAGGAGCTGGAAGCTCATACAATAAAGTTTCAGGTGAGGCACAGATGGGTCCTTCTCCTCAGGTTCATATATAGGTTGAAGTTGAAAACTTCTCATCACATACGCCTTCCAAGATCCACCTTGAAGACCACCAGTGACTCTGCAGACCACCCAAAGCCAAGTTAACAGAGGGCTCATCCCCATCCAGGAGAGAAAGTGATAGCAATGCAGGCAGCACCCACCCTGGAGAGGCAATTCCTGCCCCTACCAGGCAGCTGAGGAAGCCTGGGGGGCTCTGCGAGGAACCTCAACTGGCAATGCCCACAAGCCCTCAGAGGCCCCTCTGACTGGACAGGAAGACAAGCCACCTTCTCAGGCCCCCACATACAGCTTTGTGGGCAGAATCTGGCACAGCGAGTCTGTTGTGGAGGCTGAGAAAGGCAGCCTGGAGCCCAGTCTACATCCAGCAATGGCCAGGAATGAGCCGCAGGAGGAATCTGGGGATCAGGCTGCCCCAGAGACTTGCTCTAGTGTGACCGTCATGGACCCTGATGAATGTTCCCAATCTTCCAGAGAATAAGAGGCTGTGGCAGGAGACCCTGCTTAGAAGGGTACTTTTGAACCTAGTCTACTAATCAAATCCCAAATGATTAATATTGATACGAGGAGATCATGGTCTCCAAGGTCCCATAAAAATCCCTCCTCAAACACAAAGTCTGTTGCCACAAATCCAGAAGATGTAGACTTTGATGAACAGTCTCATAAGCTTAAGTTCCAAGGGTTCATAGACTGGCAGAAACAGGCTAAGGCCAAGCCACTTGCCTGCTCCTTCAAGACTGTGCCATTGAGAGGCTTCTCAAAGACTGTCACTCAGATACATTCATTGCCACAAATGCCTTGGCTTCTCAGGAATCTCTGTGCTGTTCTGAGACCCTGTCCGATTCCTGCACGTGTGATGTTATGTCAAGCGGAGAGAGTAGCCAGGGACACCAGAAGGCCCTGAGAAGGCAGCCCCAACATAAGAGTCAGCACAGGAAGTTCATCTCCACTGATGCGAGAGAGACTAATAGGAGTCCCAAACTAGGACATCATAAAAAGGGGTTCTACCAGGCCGGCAGGATGAGCCACCCTGGCCAGAAAAAGGAATCAGCAGAGTCCCTACAGAACAGTTTATCCTGAAGAAGAGACAGGTTTCTTCAACAAACCACTTTAGAGAAAGGATTAAGCACTTTCTGCAGTGGATTTGTCCCTGAAGGCAAAAGACTGGAACAAGCCCTGCAAAAAGCCAGCCTGCAGCAGACACTGCTCAGAGCCAGGGAACTGTCAAAAGAAGTCTGATTGCAGACAGCAAGGCTGTTGAGGCTCAGAATCTCATGACATCTGTTGGACAGATCTTACAGGAGAAGATGGAGCTTCACCATGGTCCTCATCTTCGCAGTTTCACTGGTACAAAGCAGAACTGCAGGCCCCATTAGGTCCAGCTTACTGCTACCACGGCTTTCTCTGAAATCAAGAGCAAAGGAGAGTGATAAAACAAACAGCCCACCATCAGCAAGCTACCCCCACAGGTATCCTACAAAGGCCCCCACAGTGAGCCACAGGTATCCTACAAAGAGGAAGTGGACCAGTCCCAGGAACAGCACATGGACCTTCCCACCCAGGGAGCCAGGTCCCCATCTGGGCAGAGCCTGCCAGCACGGATCGAGAGTGACAAGTGTCCCATGCCATTCCCTCCGCAGCCCAAGGCACTGTCTTCTTCAGAAATACACCTCTTCTGGTCAATCAGAACATCCTTGTCCCAGCATTCCTGGTAGAAAAACTCTTCTCCAAGAAAAAATGCATACCGTGCATAAGAAACTTTTTCCTCTCGTGTTAGCACACCTCTGTGTGTTAAAAGCTTCTTCCTACCACAAAATTTATTGCTTTCTGAAATAAATGTTTTTTTCTGCTGAGAAATGGTGCTCTGTCTGTGCCCTGCTCGGGGGAAGGAAACGGGTCAAGGGCCACTCTTCCCAGGCGCGTGCTTTGACTTCCATAAGGGACGGGGTCACGGAAGGAAAGTGAACCCCAGCATGGATACTCACCCACACTCGACTCCCTCCCTGCACCTCAGCGTCCGTCACACCAGAATTACAGAAACAAGCAACAGCATGAGGACGTGTCGTGGGGAACTAACCCTGAAGACCTCCCTCTTCTCAGGATGCAGCTCTGTTCCCCCACTTCTCTACCTTGAACTTGTGAGCCTGTAGGGGAGGAGTTTGCAGAAGCTGAAGCTCCCCCCAGGCTCAGAAGGTGTCAGAGACTACTCACATGTCAGAATAAGGAGGGGAGTTTGGGGCAATGCTGGCCGAGTCCAGGGTGGGAGATTCTCGCCATGTCATGGTGGGATTAGATGGCGCTGTCCTGGAAGCCCCTCCTCTCCCAGATGGAGCTGTAATGAGATGCGCCAGGCCTGTCAACTTTCCTCTCTTTTTCTCGGGCTCTGGAGAGGTGGCGAGGATGAGGGCCACACACTCTCAGCTCTGAGGGTTGCGGTGTGGAACATGGAGGCCCCGGAGGGCTGGTCCACCCCTGCCCTGGAGAAGAGGACAGCCCTGCTCATAGTCCCCGCCTCTGCCAGGGAATGGGCAGGGGCATGTCTTTGTGTGAGCAGTCCCCTCACTGTCTGAGGGTGGGACACTGCGCCCCTAGTGTCGGACGCGGGGAAAGGAGGCACGGGGCAGAGGTGCCCATAGATGGTGCAGTGACCCAGGAGCCCCTGGCGTCCCACCGGCACCTACAGGCCCAGAGGAAAGAAGTGAGGGGCCGTTGGCTCCTGGCGGCCCGGCCCCAGAGTCCCCCCTCTACTCCAGCTCCCAGAGCCCAGACAGAGGGAGGCCGCCTGGACCCCCTGACAGAGGGCCAGGCCCTCAGAAGCAGCAGAGCCTCCAAGCAGGCAGTCTCCACCTCTCCAGAGTGTAGTTGATCCGCTTTCACAGGACTGGGAGCTTGGGGCAGACTCGCAGTCTAGGACCTCTACCTGTGCGTGCATGTGGCCCGAGGAGGCTCCCAGAGCACAGGTGGGACTCGACAGGCCCAGGGGCTCTGCGACAGTCATAGCAAGCCTCAGCTGTCAGCAGCTTGCTCAGCCCGGAGCCCAGACAGGGAGGAAGCCAGCAGACACGATGTGTCACCCAGTGAGCGGGAAGTGACCTGTGGAGAAGGGTGCAGTCAGCTTTCTTCCCCAGGACCCATCTACACAGGAAAGTGTCAGTCACTCGGGCATGTCCAACTCTTTGAGACCGCATGGACTGTAGCCTGCAGGCTCCTCTGCCCGTGTAATTTTCCAGACAAGAATATTGCAGTGGGTAGCCATTCCCTTCTCCAAGGGATCTTCCCGACCCAGGTATCGCACCCAGGTCTCCTGAATTGCAGGCAGATTCTTTCCCACCTGAGCCACCAGGGAAGCCCTGGAAAGCAGGGAGACAAGAGCAGTTCTCTAGAGCGATTCGGGGCCGTGTCAGAGTCACTAATGGGGTGGAGGGACCAGCTCCAGGAGGGGCCCTGATCCGCGTGACAGCTGGAATGGGCCTGCCCCACGCCTGCTAGGACCCCCCACACGGGACCAGCTCCAGGCCTGCATGGCGGCGTGCACAGGCCTGCTTGTGCTGAGGTCTGGCCTGGCCAGGTCTTGCCTCTGGGCCGCATCTCTCAGGGTGGGCACCGCAGTGGGGGCTCAGACAGGGTCTCAGGGAGCGGCTGGGACTCAGGGCACAGAGTGGCCTCCAGAGCTCAGGGGAGAGGCAGGCACAGGCAGAGACTCTGAGCCTGGGGCTGCCTGGTCCCCCCAGAGGCATCGAGGGGGCAGTGCTGAGGGTGGGGGCGCTGACCCCGAAGACACCTGTGCTGAGAAGTGACCGAGAGGGCCACCAGCAGAACAGGAGGACACCAGAAGGGAAAATCCTGTGTCCTTCTCTTGTAAGGGGCAGGACAGCCACCAACGGAGGTCCCCACACTGTCCCCACACGGGGACCTCCCACACGCCCACTCTGAGAAATCTCACCCAGAGACCGCTCGGAGCATCCCACAGAGACCTCTCCTGAGACCTCCCCCACACACACCTCCCAGGTGACCTTTAGGATCTGAGTACCCACCCTCTGACCCGTCCTTCATGGGGGTCTGATGTCAGATAACAAACAGGAGAAGGACCAGGGACGGTGCCCCGCCCCGACCCCCACTCCCAGAGCTCCAGACATCCAGACACCCTCAGCATTGCCCCAAATGGGCACCATTGAGGACAGAGCTCCAGACATCCAGACACCATCAGCAATGCCCTAAGTGGGCACCATTTAGGACAGAGCTCCAGACATCCAGACACCCTCAGCATTGCCCTAAGTGGGCACCATTTAGGACAGAGCTCCAGACATCCAGACACCCTCAGCATTGCCCTAAGTGGGCACCATTTAGGACGGAGCTCCAGACATCCAGACACCCTCAGCATTGCCCTAAGTGGGCACCATTGAGGACGGAGCTCCAGACATCCAGACACCCTCAGCATTGCCCTAAGTGGGCACCATTTAGGACGGAGCTCCAGACATCCAGACACCCTCAGCCTTGCCCTAAGTGGGCACCATTTAGGACGGAGCTCCAGACATCCAGACACCCTCAGCATTGCCCTAAGTGGGCACCATTTAGGACAGAGCTCCAGACATCCAGACACCATCAGCAATGCCCTAAGTGGGCACCATTGAGGACGGAGCTCCAGACATCCAGACACCCTCAGCATTGCCCTAAGTGGGCACCATTGAGGACGGAGCTCCAGACATCCAGACACCCTCAGCATTGCCCTAAGTGGGCACCATTGAGGACGGAGCTCCAGACATCCAGACACCCTCAGCCTTGCCCTAAGTGGGCACCATTGAGGACGGAGCTCCAGACATCCAGACACCCTCAGCATTGCCCTAAGTGGGCACCATTTAGGACGGAGCGCCAGACATCCAGACACCCTCAGCATTGCCCTAAGTGGGCACCATTTAGGACGGAGCGCCAGACATCCAGACACCCTCAGCATTGCCCTAAGTGGGCACCATTGAGGACGGAGCTCCAGACATCCAGACACCCTCAGCATTGCCCTAAGTGGGCACCATTTAGGACGGAGCTCCAGACATCCAGACACCCTCAGCATTGCCCTAAGTGGGCACCATTTAGGACAGAGCTCCAGACATCCAGACACCCTCAGCATTGCCCTAAGTGGCGTTCTCTGCTTGGGGAGACGGTCATGCCCTCTGTCCTTTGTAACCATTGCCTCTGAACAGGAGAGCCATGGTGTTCCCCACGCAGATCTGCAAAAGTCTTTCCCCCACAGATCTTCATTAGCTTCAGCTCTGTCCATGGCTCAGTTCAGTTCAGTCACTCAGTCGTGTCCGACCCTTTGCGACCCCATGAATCACAGCACGCCAGGCCTCCCTGTCCATCACCAACTCCATGGCTTAGAGGATCACAAATTTTAAACATGAGTTAAATGCTGCCAACCTCCAATGAAAGGGTCTCATTTGTCCCATTTATTCATCTTCCTGTCAGATGGTGTTTTCTTTTTGGGAGGATAAGATCTGAACTCGTGATGCAGGTTTCTTTACTTTGGAAGCAAGGTAAAGGACGGCAGCAAATGGGCTCTGGGGATAAAATAAACCAGCAACAAGCCGTGTGGGGTTTGACTCACCTCCCAGGGGCCGTGCAACTAATGCAGCGTTTTGTACATAACAGCTTGTGTCAGGCTTGGGTTTTAAGTTCAAATGCAGCAGCCTAAAACTATGCGTAGGTTTGTCAAATGAATCTTATATCTGGAAATACTCCTCTTTGGTCCCCTGCAAAAATGCTTTTTTTTTTCCTCAAAATGTGGCAATGCCCTCAAATGATATTTGCATATTTCCAACATATGATATAATCTTAATGTCCAAGTAACATAGCTTAAAATGATTAACTGTTTAAGAAGATTCAGTATTTAAATAATTCTTTTAAAATGTACAGTTTCCAAGACTCAAACGGGCTCAATTTTATGTTCACTACACAGTTAAAAAAGGATACATTGCCTCAAATAGTGTGGAATTTACAAAAGATATCATTTGATCTTGCACATATATACACATGGTCTAATAAAATGACCAGAAGGGACTTCACATCTGAATCAAGGAAAGTTTACATAAATAATCACAGTGTGCATTACCGTACACCAAGTGTATAGCAATCATCAAAATCCTCACATTGTATTTCCAGCGCTTTCCAAAGGGGACTTCAGTGATGTCACAGACATACTTCTCACTGCTCATATGCAACTAGTTTCCCTGCTTTGGTAAAACTGACTTAATGATAGCCGTCATGCATTTATCACTGTTAAGTCAGATTATCTGCATGATGGCAATCTTTCCTCTCAGAGAAGCAGGGTTGATATGCGGGCTCTTTTGGCCTGTTTATGTCAATCAGGTGGCACTAGAGGTAAAGAACCCCCTGCCAATGCAGGAGACTGAGACGTGGGTTCCATCCCTGGGTTGGGAAGATCCCCTGGAGGAAGGTATGGCAACCCCCTCCAGTATTCCTGCCTTGAGAATCTCCATGAACAGAGGAGAACTGTACACAGAAGCTCTTAGTGACCCAGATAACCACGATGGTGTGGTCACTCACCTAGAGTCAGACATGCTGGAGTGTGAAGTCAATTGGGCCTTAGGAAGCATTACTATGAGCAAAGTACGTAGAGGTGATAGATTTTCAGCTGAGTGATTTAAAGTCCTAAAAGTGCTGCACTCAGTATGCCAGCAAATTTGGAAAACGCAACAGTGGCCACAGGATTGGAAAAAGTCACTTTTCATTTCAATACCAAAGAAAGGCAATGCCAAAGAATGTTCAAATTACTGTACAACTGCTGTAAATGAGACCCTGACTCATTTCACATGCCAGAAAAATATGCTCAAAATCCTTCAAGCTAGGCTTCAGCAGTACATGAGCTGATAACTTCCAGACATACAAGCTGGATTTAGAAAAAGCAGAGGAAGCAGAGATCAAATTGCCAACATCCGTTGGATCATGGAAAAAGCAAGAGAGTTCCAGGAAAACATCTACTTTTGTTTCATTGACTGCACTAAAGCCTTTGACTGTGCGGATCACAACAAACTGAGGAAAATTTGTAAAGAGATGGGAGTACCAGACCACCTTACTTGCCTCCTGAGAAACCTGTATGCAGGACAAGAAGCAACAGTTAGAACTGGATATGGAACAACAGACTGGTTCCAAATTGGAAAAGGTGTACATCAAGCTGTATACTGTCACCCTGCTTATATAACTTATACGTGGAGTACATCATAGGAAATGCTGGGCTGGATGACTCAAAGCTGGAATCAAGATTGCTGGGAGAAATATCAATAACCTCAGATATGCAGATGACACCACTTTAATGGCAGAAAGTGAAGAGGAACAAAAGAGCCTCTTGATGAAAGTGAAAGAGGAGAGAGAAAAAGCTGGCTTAAAACTCAACATTCAAAAACAAAGATCATGTCATCCAGTCCTATCATTTCATGGCAAATGATAGGGGAAAAGTGAAGAGTGTTCAGATTTCATTTCTTGGGCCCAAGATCAATGTGGATGGTGACTGAAGCCGTGAAATTAAAAGATGCTTGCTTCACCCTCAATGGTGAAAAATTGAAAGCATTTCCCCTGAAATCAGGAACAAGACAAGGGTGCCCACTCTCACCACTACTATTCAACATAGTGTTGGAAGTTCTGGCCACAGCAATCAGAGCAGAAAAAGAAGTAAAAGGAATCCAGATAGGAAAAGAAGAAGTGAAACTCTCACTGTTTGCAGATGACATGATCCTCTACATAGAAAACCCTAAAGACTCTTCCAGAAAATTACTAGAGCTAATCAATGAATATAGTAAAGTTGCAGGATATAAAATTAACACACAGAAATCCCTTGCATTCCTATATACTAACAATGAAAAAACAGAAAGAGAAATTAAAGAAACAATACCATTCACCATTGCAACAAAAAGAATAAAATACTTAGGAGTATATCTACCTAAAGAAACAAAAGACCTATACATAGAAAACTATAAAACACTGATGAAAGAAATCAAAGAGGACACAAACAGATGGAGAAACATACTGTGTTCATGGATTGGAAGAATCAATATTGTCAAAATGGCTATTCTACCCAAAGCAATCTATAGATTCAATGCAATCCCTATCAAGTTACCAACGGTATTTTTCACAGAACTAGACCAAAGAATTTCACAATTTGTATGGAAATACAAAAAACCTCGAATAGCCAAAGTAATCTTGAGAAATAAGAATGGAACTGGAGGAATCAACCTGCCTGACTTCAGACTCTACTACAAAGCCACAGTCATCAAGACAGTATGGTACTGGCACAAAGACAGAAATATAGATCAATGGAACAGAATAGAAAGCCCAGAGATAAATCTACGAGCCTATGGACACCTTATCTTCGACAAAGGAGGCAAGGATATACAATGGAAAAAAGACAACCTCTTTAACAAAGTGGTGCTGGGATAACTGGTCAACCACTTGTAAAAGAATGAAACTAGAACACTTTCTAACACCATACACAAAAATAAACTCAAAATGGATTAAAGATCTAAATGTAAGACCAGAAACTATAAAACTCCTAGAGGAGAACATAGGCAAAACACTCTCCGACATAAATCACAGCAAGATCCTCTATGACCCACCTCCCAGAATATTGGAAATAAAAGCAAAACTAAACAAATGGGACCTAATGAAACTTAAAAGCTTTTGCACTACAAAGGAAACTATAAGTAAGGTGAAAAGACAGCCCTCAGATTGGGAGAAAATAATAGCAAATGAAGAAACAGACAAAGGATTAATCTCAAAAATATACAAGCAACTCCTGAAGCTCAATTCCAGAAAAATAAATGACCCAATCAAAAAATGGGCCAAAGAACTAAACAGACATTTCTCCAAAGAAGACATACAGATGGCTAACAAACACATGAAAAGATGCTCAACATCACTCATTATTAGAGAAATGCAAATCAAAACCACAATGAGGTACCATTACACGCCAGTCAGGATGGCTGCTATCCAAAAGTCTACAAGCAATAAATGCTGGAGAGGGTGTGGAGAAAAGGGAACCCTCTTACACCGTTGGTGGGAATGCAAACTAGTACAGCCGCTATGGAAAACAGTGTGGAGATTTCTTTAAAAAATGGAAATAGAACTGCCATATGACCCAGCAATCCCACTTCTGGGCATACACACTGAGGACACCAGATCTGAAAGAGACACGTGCACCCCAATGTTCATCGCAGCACTGTTTATAATAGCCAGGACATGGAAGCAACCTAGATGCCCATCAGCAGATGAATGGATAAGGAAGCTGTGGTACATATACACCATGGAATATTACTCAGCCGTTAAAAAGAATTCATTTGAACCAGTCCTAATGAGATGGATGAAACTGGAGCCCCTTATACAGAGTGAAGTAAGCCAGAAAGATAAAGAACATTACAGCATACTAACACATATATATGGAATTTAGAAAGATGGTAACGATAACCCTATATGCAAAACAGAAAAAGAGACACAGAAGTACAGAACAGACTTTTGAACTCTGTGGGAGAAGGTGAGGGTGGGATGTTTCGAGAGAACAGCATGTATACTATCTATGGTGAAACAGATCACCAGCCCAGGTGGGATGCATGAGACAAGTGCTCGGACCTGGTGCACTGGGAAGACCCAGAGGAATCGGGTGGAGAGGGAGGTGGGAGGGGGGATCGGGATGGGGAATACGTGTAAATCTATGGCTCATTCATATCAATGTATGACAAAAAAATAATAATAATAATAATTTAAAAAAATATAAAAAAAAAATAAAATAAAAATAAAAGATGCTTGCTCCTTGGAAGAAAAGTTATAAAAAATCTAGTGAGTGTGTTACAAAGCAGAGACATCACTTTGCTGACAAAGATCCTTCTAGTCAAAGCTATAGTTCTTCCAGCAGTCATGAATAGATGTGAGAGTTGGACCATAAAGAAGGCTGAATGCCGAAGAATTAATGCTTTGAACTGTGGTGCTGGAGAAGACTCTTGAGAGTCCCTTGGACTGCAAGGAGATCAAACCAGTCAATCTTAAAAGAAATCAACCCTGAATATTCATTGGAAGGATTGGTGCTAAAATGCCAATACTTTTGCCATATAATTTGAAGAGCCAACTCATTGGGAAAGACCCTGATGCTAGGAAAGATTGAGGGAAAGAGGGGAAGGGGGTGACAGAGGATAGGATGGTTGGATGGCATCACTGACTCAATGGACATGAGTTTGAGCAAACTCACAGAGACCGTGAAGGACAGGGAGGCCTAGCATGCTGCAGTCCATGAAGTCGCAAAGAATTAGACAGGATTTAGTGACTGAAAAACAACAATCTCAGAAGATAATATATTTACAAAGAGGGCAACCAAAGTTGGCTGAGTGTCCTTTTTATTACACAGAACCCCAAATGCTGTAAAAAGAGAGCTTCCAAACTACCTGTCAATGGCTGCAGATTCTTCCCTCTTTTGTTTGTATGATCAATCAGTGTGAGCAGGGATGGTTTTAGAAATGGCTTGTAACAGTCGGTTGTTCTTCTGAAAGACGTTTAAAGGCTGTGCTGTGCTTAGTCGCTCAGCCGTGTCCAGCTCTTTGCGCCCCCGTACACTGCAGCCCCGCCAGGCTCCTCAGTCCGTGGGGATTCTCCAGGCGAGAATACTGGAGTAGGTTGTCATGCCCTCCCCCAGGGATTCCTCCCAACCCTTGAATATCATCCTAGGAGTTTTCCGTTTTGCTTCCTGCATCCATTTGGGGGCCTCCCCAAGTCCTGCCAAATTGTGTACAAGCTGAGAAAGATCTAGCAGTTTAGGGTCACAGGCCCTGAAAATGACTCTTAGCTCTTCAAAAAATTTTGGGGGCTCCTCCTTAAGTTTAAAGAATTCTTTGACTATAGCTCTCAGTTCAGTTTTGACCAAGGAGTAAAGAGCAACTGAGGAGGATCGCCTAAAACCTCAGACAGAGTTATCTTAAATGATAATTGTTAAATATCTCTTTAGATTAGGAGAGTAGTTCAGACAGAATTAGTAAAACATGAAAAAAGACATGGTAGGTGGGTAGCAGGATTTAAGTCTTTAGTTACATCTGTCTATACTCTTTTGTTTTAGGTACATTTTGTCTCTAGTTTTTTATAAACACTTTTATTTGGAGGATAAATGCTTTACAATCTTGTGTTGGTTTCTGCAGTTTAGGAATGTGAATCAGCCATAAGTATATGCATATACCCCCTTCTGAACCTCCCTCCCACCCCAACTCATCCCACTTCTCTAGGCTGTCAGAGAGCATGAGGCTGAACTCCTTATGTTATATAGCAACTTCTCACTAGCTAGCTATTTTACATATGGTAATGCACACATTTCAATGCATTCATTAGCCTCTTGTACTGAGTCCTTAAAAAGAGCAGGCCTTTATTTTGGAATCTTGAAAACTTCTGTAATTTTTTCATATCAATTAAAGTAGGCATCTCATTCTCCTTGTCCAATTTGGGATCTGATGCTCTCTAGGGTTTTCCTTAAATGAACAATCTTGTCTAACTGGAACACTCTGCACGATGACTATTATAATTCTAGATCAATATTAATAAAATTTTGCCACCTTTCTAGATATCTACAGCCTCAAGGTCTAGCGCTCTTACATATAAAACATAAAATAAGCTGGTGTGCCAGGAGGTGGCATGCTCAACAAGGGTGAAGGCTCCCATTTCCTTAGCCAGCCTTTGTCATCCCCAAACAAGACAGACAAACCTGTGCCGTAGTGTATCAGCATTGCCCGAGAGACGCTGCCACCACCTGGCCAGATGAGGCACATCCACCAACTCTCAGAGAGCCTCATACTGAAGAAAAGCACAGGATCCGGAAATCCCAAGAAATGGGGACTACAAACTGATTCCATACAAAATGGAGAACTATAGCTGCTCACCACCAGTTCTGAGAGCTGAATCTAGGGGCTGATACTGATTCCAAACACATACGGAAGTAAAGACTACACTGTAAGCCAATGTGGAATCTAACAAACAAAATTAGGAGCTAGGGTTTACCACTTGAAAATAGATTGGCAACAACCAAGAAATGTTACTATGCACTGGAAATTTGACCTAACAGGCTATGGGTTTGGCCTCAGGCAGAATGGTCTGCCAGCCAACCCAACCTGCCCCGAAAGGAAAGCCAATTAGTTTAGGGGCATAAATGCAAAGAGGATGGAGCTCAAACCAAGAGGAGCTTACTAACAACCTCCACAGATGGCAAGGAAGACAGTGAACTCGGAGGGCGCGTGGGCACCACAGCTGTTTCTCCTTGTCTCCAAATGTCATCAGAGATTCCCCTGAGATCCCATCGCTGCCACCAGTACCTTAAGAAACAAAAATAAAACTGAGTAAATTTGAAGATTTACTTTGAAATTGTAATAAACTGACTCTAGTAAATGATTCTTGAACCAGGCAGTATTTCATTTGGAAGATAGGGAGATACTCCAAGGGGTTAAACATCATTGATGGTTTTTAAGCTAAGTAGAGCAGGACAAGGAAATAAGTCATCAGCAAGAGAACAAGTGTAACTTCAGTGGAGGAAAGTAAACATTCAGGTGAAAACGACTTCTTATTAGCTAAACTGCAGAATTGTCTATTAGCTGGTTTGTTGCTGGCCAAAGGGGAAGTCTTCTCTCCTCCAGCTGGGGTGGTAATGTGGCTGCACTTTTTGTTTGGGAATGCAAGGTGTATTTCATCCTGTTGGGATCTGTAAATGCCTCTTTCTGTTGAGGTAATTGAGGATGAATGACATGGCATAAGAGCTCCCTCTAGAGACCTTCCAGACTCCAACTATAGTTAAGGTTTGCTCTTCTTAATTTTCACAGCATGTTTTGTTAGCAGGAGGATTCACATTGAGGGAGAAAAGGCCAGAAGACTCACTGTTAAGATGGTTCAGAAATTCTTGGGTGAATCCATGGGAGGCAGAGGTAGCTGTGGGGTCAGCTGGTGTCCACACTGTTCACATGGCTCCATCTGATGGCTTTGCAGCTTTCTGTTGAAACAGTTCAGTTCAGTTCAGTTGTTCCATCATGTCCAACTTTTTGTGACCCCATGCCTGCAGCATGCCAGGCCTCCCTGTCCATCACCAGCTCCCGGAGTTTACTCAAACTCATGTCCATTGACTTGGTGATGCCATCCAACCATCTCATCCACTGTCACCCCTTTCTCCTTCTGCTTTGATCTTTCCCAGCATCAGGATCTTTTCAAATGAGTCAGTTCTTCCCATCAAGTGGCCAAAGTATTGGAGTTTCAGCTTCAACATCAGTACTTCCAATGAATATTCAGGACTGATTTCCTTTAGGATGGCCTGGTTGGATTTCCTTGCAATCCAAGGGACTCTCAAAAGTCTTCTCCAACACCACAGCTCAAAAGCATCAATTCTTCAGCACTCAGCTTTCTTTATAGTCCAACTCTCACATCCATACATGACTACTGGAAAAACCATAGACTTGACTAGACAGACCTTTGTTGACAAAGTAATGTCTCTCCTTTTTAATATGCTCTCTAGGTTGGTCATAACTTTCCTTCAAAGGAGTAAGAGTCTTTTAATTTCATGGCTGCAGTCACCATCTGCAGTAATTTGCAAGCCCCAAAAAATAAAGTCAACCAGTGTTTCCACTGTCTCCCCATCTATTTCCCAAGAAGTGATGGGACCAGATGCCATGATCTTAGTTTTCTGAATGTTGTGCTTTAAGTCAACTTGTTCACTCTCCTCTTTCACGTTCATCAAGAGGCTCTTTAGTTCTTCACTTTCTGCCATAAGGGTGGTGTCATCTGCATATCTGAGGTTATTGATATTTCTCCTAGCAATCTTGATTCCAGCTGTGCTTCATCCAGCCCAGCATTTCTCATGATGTACTCTGCATGTAAGTTAAATAAGCAGGGTGACAATATACAGCCTTGACATATTCCTTTCCCAATTTGGAACCAGTCTGTTGTTCCAAGTCCAGTTCTAACTGTTGCTTCCTGACCTGCATACAGATTTCTCAAGAGGCAGGTCAGGTGGCCTGGTATTCCCATCTCTTTCAGGATTTTCCACAGTTTGTGGTGATCCACACAGTCAAAGGCTTTGGCATAGTCAATAAAGCAGAAATAGATGCTTTTCTGGAACTCTCTTGCTTTTTTGATGATCCGGGGATATTGGCAATTTGATTTCTGGTTCCTCTGCGTTTTCTAAAACCAACTTGAACATCTGGAAATTCGTGGTTCACGTATTGTTGATGCCTGGCTTGGAGAATTTTGAGCATTACTTTGCTAGTGTGTGAGATGAGTGCAACTGTCTGGTAGTTTGAGCATTCTTTGGGATTGCCTTTCTTTGGGACTGGAATGAAAACTAACCTTTTCCAGTCCTGTGGCCACTGCTGAGTTTTCCAAATTTGCTGACTTATTGAGTTGCAGCACTTTCACAGAGTCATCTTTTAGAACGTGAAATAGCTGAACTGGAATTCCATCAACTCCACTAGCTTTGTTCGTAGTGATGCTTCCTAACGCCCACTTGTCTTCAAATTCCAGGATGTCTGGCTCTAGGTGAATGATCACACCATCGTGATTATCTGGGTCGTGAAGATCTTTTTTGTACAGTTCTTCTGTGTATTCTTGCCACCTCTTCTTAATATCTTATGCTTCTGTTAGGTCCCTACCATTTCTGTCCTTTATTGAGACCATCTTTGCATGAAATATTCCTTGGTATCTCTAATGTTCTTGAAGAGATCTCTAGTCTTTCCTATTCTATTGTTTTCCTCTATTTCTTTGCATTGATCACTGAGGAAGGCTTTCTTATCTCTGCTAATCTTTGGAACTCTGCATTCAAATGGGTATATCTTTCCTTTTCTCCTTTTCCTTTTGCTTCTCTTCTTTTCACAGCTATTTGTAAGGCCTCCGCAGACAGCCATTTTGCTTTTTTGCATTTCTTTTTCTTGGGGATGGTCTTGATCCCTATCTCCTGTACAATGTCATGAACCTCTGTCCATAGTTCATCAGGCACTCTATCAGATCTTCCCTTGAATCTATGTCTCACTTCCACTGCATAATCATAAGGGATTTGATTTAGGTCATACCTGAATGGTCGAGTAGTTTTCCCTACTTTCTTCAATTTAAGTCTGAATTTAAGATGCTACACATGGACATCAACTGATTATATTCTTTGCAGCCAAAGATGGAGAAGCTCTATACAGTCTCCACTTCACATGTGGAGAAACTAAGCATTGGAGAATGACTTGGAGCGAGGGCAAGGCTACAGGCTGCTGGGCTTTGAACCCTGACTCATCATCTCAGGCCACCGTAGCAAATGCCCTCCCCCAAGTTCACCAACTCTGGAGAGGAGTATTGCGCTGAACTGAATTCAGTTGATAATGTTATCTGAAAATGTGGGCAGGTTGTTTGTTTATGGAATTAAATCAGCCATGCAATCTAGAGACCTAAGAGCAAGCACATGGTGGTTTTCTTCTTCTTCTAAAATCAGTTCTGAGCTTTTCTCTTTTAGGGATTCCTACTGTGTTCACAAATTATTTAGCCTTATGCTTTCCTAGGCCAGCAATAAATGGAACAAGAGGGAACAATAGAGATTAGAAATGTGTTGGGTGGATCAGTTCTGATAAATACATAGCTGTATTTTTAATGAAGATGGCATGACTGGAAATCCCATCTATAGTTATCTAGTTTTCCTATTTTTTACATGGATAAAATAATAATAATATAGGGCTTATTTCCAAAACCACTTAGAGAAATAATATGCAATTTTAAGAAATATTATAGAGTTATTATAAATTGTTTGGTTGCAAAACAAAAATAAAATGTCACCTCAAAATCAAGATTTTTACCCAGTTGGTGCAAAAAAAAAAAAAAATCCTAATACATTTCTCTAATGTTCCTAGTTGAAAACAAAATCACTTTTAAAAGGACTGCCAATTCATTCAGAACTAAAAACTTGATTCATCTTACCACACTATTTGGTTTCTCCCAGTTCACTTTTGAGAAGGATTAGATGACAGGTGTTCAACCAGGACTTTCTGTACTGCTTGTTTGATGATTAATGGGGTCTTGGCACAAGAGTGGAGTTTTTGAAAAGAAATAGGAGATGCTTTGTTGAATAGACATGGAGCTTCATTGTCCCAGAATGTAGGTATCATTTCAGAAAAGAATCTCTCTCTGAGAAAACACATTCATGAAAAGTAAAACCATTCATGGAAACAAAATCTGAAAGCAGTAATAGAAAGGGAAGTTGGGATGCCTACTCCTGAAATCTTAGTTACCACAATGTCAGCTGGCAAGCCAGGGTGAAGTGGGCTGTCTGGAGAAACAAAACAAAACAAAAGCATAAACTGCAAAAGACTAATCATTTTAAGCATCAATTAACCATTTATGGATGCTAAACTTGTGCAAAAAGTCTTTTTTTTTTTAATTGGGGCATAGTTGATTTACAATGTTGTGTTAGTTTCAGGAGTACAGCAAGTGACTCAGTTATACATACACCTGTGTCTATTTTTTTTCAAAACCTTTCCCCATTTAGTTTATTATAAAATACTGAGCAGAATTCCCTGTGCTATACAGTAAGTCCTTATTGATTATCTATTTTAAATATGGCAGTGTGCAGGGGGTCTTTTAAACCTTTAAAAGATAATGTGTTCTGACCCTATAAGAGGTCATGACAGTATTGCCCAGACTAAGGTTGAGTCATTAGGTAGGGAATTCAGAGGAAAGAGAGATTAATATAAGCTTGTGAGATGAGGTGAAGACTGTCAACCCGAATAGAGGTAAATTGAGGCAGGTTCAATTGAGAAGAAACTGAGTTTTTTTCCTGGTTCAGCAGAAGAATTATAACTCAGGAAATGCTTGCGTTAGTGCTACAGGTGAGTCCGCTGAGGGCTTGGGGTCAGCCGTATTGATGGGCCTGAAGTGCAAAGAGGGGCACGTCCATGCACAATCCCAGCAGTAAGCTCCTTGGCCTGAGGATGGGAAGAGATCCTTGGTGAATGTTCACTGATCAAGAGATATCTCTAGGTGTTCTGTAAATCAGGCATTTGCAGGAAATCAGTCTCTCCATTCTTCTGAGGGTACATGCGTGTGATTCTCCATTTCATTTCCTCCAGTTCCATTTACATTAAAATCCTTTCACACATCTAAAGGAGAGGTGTAATGCCCTGGACCCCTGGTTTTCCTACAGCTTTTGTTTGGGGAATCAAGGCCCTCCATCCTCTCTAACTCACTTGGCTCACGTCCCAACAACTGGCCAGACGGCCCAGTCTCCTGTGGCTGTCCGGAGAGCAGACGCCACCGCAGCCGCCACTTCGGGGAACCCTAAACTTAACCACCCACTTCCTAGCAGTCTTTTCGCTGTCTCGAGATCTCATTACTTACAGGATGATCTGGGTCCCATTTGCCACCAGATCACGGAGAAGGGCCTGGGCCAGGAAGTGTCACAAGCAGGCGGGGCAGCAGCCAGGACCTCTGTCAGGGTCAGTCCTGCTGCAGTCCAGCGCCCCGGACACCACGCAGGTGAGTGAGGGGACAGCGCGTCCCCCTGGCTGCTCGGAAGCCCCTGCCCCCGTCGCCAGTCCCGGTCATGAGTCCCCTCAGCTGGGGAGCCACAGCTTCCCACCAGACATGCCCACACCCTCTCGGGGCCCCACGGTCGGATGCAGTTTATGTGGTCAGGGCTATTTGACCACAGTCACGGCTGCTGGTGGCTCAGCTGCCAGCCCCCTTTCTCAGGGTTCAGGGGAGCAAAACTGTAAGGTCAGCCTGGGGCCACATGTGCCCTCAAAGGAGAAGGTTCTGCCAACCCTCCACGCACAAGGCCATCTGGTATTTTGATCACAGGGGTCCTTGAGAAGAAGGTGGTTTCTGTTACAGTTCGGGTTGGCTTTGGAGAATAAAACAAGAACAGAGAGAAGCCCCGTGTTTCCCAGAACTGGGATGCACTGCTTTCTTCTCTTCCTCATCAGTGTCTAGGCCCACTCTTGTAATTCTTGTCTTTTTTGCACCTCTCCACATCCCGCAACCAAAACTCCGTAATCGAAGAAGCAAACCTGCAAAGATGCTGGGAGACAGCAATGCACAAACACACCTTGATGAGTCATCGCGGCTGTGAGCTCCAAATAAACCTGAGCGACTCAGACAAAGGACGCGAACACATAACGTTTGGAAGCCTATGGACTAACTGATAATAGTATTTATATCTATGGGAACATAACAAGATATTTAGTTTTCAGTGCTACTAATTGCTATTTTGAATTTTCAATGTGTATATTTCTTTTACAATTTTTTAAATGGCTTCCCAGGTGGCTCATTGGTAAAGAATCTGCCTGCAAGGCAGGAGACCTGGGTTCGATCCCTGGGTTGGGAAGATTCCCTGGAGAAGGGAATGGCTACCTATTTCAGTACTCTTACTTGGAGAATTCCACAGAGGAGCCTGGCAGGCTACAGTAGGGCTTTCAGCACTACTAGTTGCTATTTTGAATTTCAAGGTGTATATTTCTTTTACAATTTTTTTAAAGCAAGTATTCATAATTTATATTACCCTGATGAACTGAAGCAAGGATCCTTCAGTGGGGAGAAGGTGGGGCCCAGGTGCCCCAGGCCCTGCGTGACTGACTTGCAGGGAGGCACGGAGGGCCCAGCTGAGCACCCAGTACGTGAGCAGCAGGCACCTGTAGCAGCTAGCGACCTCGCTCCATCCCTTTTGCGGCTGCTGCATCTTGTTCCCTAGAACCAGCTCAGGGCTCCTGGCTCATTTCAAAGCCTTTGGCTCCTTCTTCTGGACAATCTTTGCATAGCAACCACTTTCCTCGGTGAAAGCAAGATCCGCATTTCTGTTACACAGAGGCAGAAATCAAACACTGAATAATACATGGAAATTCTGGTTATGGTACCCTTAGAAATGATTGCTTAATTCTCCAAGAGACAAACCCCATGAAATAGGGGTCCGAATGCCTGTTGAACAGTGCAGCGCAGACTGTTTCCTTTGGCTGCATCCTTCTCTCCATGGAAGCTCAGAGAACTTCCCAATGCTACTCCAGCAAGCTTCCCAAGTGGCCCTAGAGGTAAAGAACCTGTCTGCTAGTGCAGGAGACATAAGAGATTCAAGATCCATCCCTGGGTTGGGAAGGTCCCCGGGAGGTGGGCAAGGCAACCCATTCCAGTATTCTTTTCTGGAGAATCCCATGGACAGAGGAGCCTGGGGGGCTACAGTTCATAGGGTTGCAAAGAGTTGAATACGACTGAAGCAACTTGGCATACATGCACTCCAGCAAGAGATTAAAATATTTTTAAACCTGTATTTCTAATTATTATCACACTATTAAGCTTCAGCCCCAAATTTGAAACCTCATAGCCAAGTTTCCTCTTTGCCTACAAGGATGGACAAAAGATACCTGTCCTCACAAGTGTTCACAAAGCCCAAAGTATCCCCTCTGTTGGGGCAGTGACACTGGGGTGATGCCCATATCAGGCCACAGTGGAATCCATCAGAGCGCTAAGCCTGGGGAATGTGGAAGGTTGAGTCATGACCCAAAGGCATCGTGATCCCTGGGACATGTGACTTTGTTATCTCAGGGGGCAGGCCATGATTAAGGTAAGGATCTTGTAGGGTCTTGACTCCGCAGTACCTGGATTAGCCCCATGCAGTCATCAGGGTCCTTATAAGAGGAGACAGAGCAGGAGCTGACCACAGACAGAGGGAGTGACATGACAGAAGGCGAGCAACAGGGAGAAAGAGGTTTGAAGATGCTGTGCTGCTGACCCTGAAGGGGGAGAGGGGGCCATGAACAAAGAATGTGGTGGGCTCTGGCGACTGGAGAGGGCAGGGGACAGGGTGCCCCCTGCAGCCTCCAGAGAGAGCACAGCCCTGCCAGCCCATTTTAGCCTCTGACCTCCACATGATAAGACAATATATTTGTATGGTTTTAAGTCACTGGATTTGTGGTTATTTGTTACAGCAGCAATCAGAAACACACACAGGCAGAAAAGGGTTAAATGATGGACTCTCCGTTCAGTGAGGGGAGAAAGGCAGCTGTCTTCCCTTCTCCCCTCCTCAGGGTATCTCCTTGCAAGCAGGAGCCTCAGTAAGAGACTGATATCTCCATGTTATAGCTCCAAGGTCAAAGGCTTGTGACCCCTGGAACTGTAAACACTTGCACCTCCAAAATTAACTCCTGAGGTGTGCCAGAGACATCCCAAAGGCAGCCACTTGTCTCTCAAGGAGATAAGAAAAGCTCTAATTGTTCTACTTTCCCATACATGTTTGCATGAGAGTCTCATCCGACTTTGCAGTCTATTCATGCTTGCTCGATAATAAACCCTGTGCCTTAATTGATATCTTTCTCCTTCGTGCCCTCGGTTTTCCTGTCTCTCTCCCCCACCCCTATACTGTACAGGGGATGGGTCTTTTGTCATTGTCTTTCCCCAGCAAGGCCTCCAGGGCCATACTGTGCCCATCATTCTGAAGTCACCCAGGCAACATCAGTTTTGGATGCCCAAGTGACAAGACCATGGGAAAGTGGGGGGAGGTGAGTGCCCTGGGCGTTTCTGCTAGAACTCTGACCTGAGGGCCAGGGGAACTTTAGGGCCCTTCCAGGTTCTGCCAGTCAGAGGAGCAGGACCTCAGAAGGAATCTACTCTTTTAGGGATCCCAGGTTCCTAAACTGGGAGAGTTGGTCATTAGCTGGACTCCAGACTCTGCAGCCTTCAGGTCCTAACAGCAGAGGGTCAAGAATGACAGGGCACCTCTCTCTAGATGCTGGGCTGTGACCCTCGTCACACGGCTCCAGTGACCAGACACATCTGTACAAACAGGCCGCAGGCCAAGCCCAGAGCGGGGACTAAAAGTCGAGGGGGCTGGTTATCACAAGTGTGCACTGGTTCCGAAAGCCTGGCCTGAAGTGTGGGGGGAGTGTGGCAGGCCCAGGGACAAGACTAAGAATCCATACGGCTTCAGTCACCCCTGACTTAGACTGATGTGCGGTTGGAGCTGTAGTCCCGCCCACATGGCATCTTCATCTTCACTTGAAGGCTCCCCACAGGAAGTTCACTGTTCTTATCAGTAATTCACTGTCAGGTCAGTGTGGCTAACATCAGAGTGAACTGGAGAAAACACAGTCATTTCAGCCTGTGGTAATTCTGAATGTACAAGAATAAAGTAGAAGAACAGTTTCTACTGTCTGTTGGCCAAGCCTGGGAGGCAGCATCTCAGATAGCTCTGAGAGGCTGCTCCTACGCAGCAGTGGGGGAAAGTCAATATATAAGATTTTGGTGAAGGGGGAGTTCAATGCCATGAAACACTCATTTTTCAAAAGGTTTTTGTTAGTCATGAGGATCTGATGTCACCATTTTAGTGCTTCTCTAGATATGAGGGCTTCCCTTGTGGCTCAGCTAGTAAAGAATCTGCCTGCAATGCGGGAGACCTGGGTTCGACCCCTGGGTTGGGAAGATCCCCTGGAGAAGTGAAAGGCTACCCACTCCCTTATTCTGGCCTGGAGAATCCATGGACTGTACAGTCCAAGGGGTTGCAAAGAGTTGGACACGACTGAGCGACTTTCACTTTCACTTAGATATGAGGAGATGCAAGGATAGCGATCATAAAATCTGTTCCTAAAAGCATCCAACTATCTAAAGACCTGTCCCACCAGATTCCCTGGAGCACAGAGGGCCTCACTCCACCTTGAACTCCCTCAGGGACTGTTGAAGGTCAACAGCTATAGCAGCATGGGGTTTAATCTCCATAGAGGCAGATGGCAAATGCCTTTGTTGTTCAATTGCTGTCAATGCTCTTGGTAAGTGCCAATTGTAGTCGACATGGACCCCGTGTGGTCATAAATCCGACTGTACTTTGGGGAGCATTTCATGACCATTTTGTCCCACGTTCCTGGGAAGGCTTGTTCCCAGTTCTGAAGAAGCTTTCTGTTGATAGGACACTCAGTGTGCTATTACAGGACTAGGTCTTAATAGTCAAAGATCTCTGGACACCTGTATTCTAGTTATGGTCCAGGAGAGTATTCCCTATCATTGCGTCTTTTCATAACTGAAAGTATGGCAAACCATTCAATATCACGGTAATCCAAGTCTATGCCCCAACCAATAATGCTGAAGAAGTTGAAGTTGAATGGTTCTGTGAAGATCTACAAGACCTTTTAGGACTAATACCCAAAAGAGATGTCCTTTTCATTATAGGGGACTGGAATGCAAAAGTAGGAGGTCAAGAAATACCTGGAGTTACAAGCAAATTTGGCCTTGGAGTACAGAATGAAGCAGGGCAAAGGCTAACAGTGTTTTGCCAAGAGAATGCACTGGTCATAGCAAACACCCTCTTCCAACAATACAAGAGAAGACTCTACACATGGACATCACCAGATGGTCAACACCGAAATCAGACTGATTATATTCTTTGCAGCCAAAGATGGAGAAGCTCTATACAGTCAGCAAAAACAAGACTGGGAGCTGACTGTGGCTCAGATCATGAAGTCCTGATTGCCAAATTCAGACTTAAACTGAAGAGAGTAGGGATAACCACTAGACCATTCGGGTATGACCTAAATCAAATCCCTTTTGAATATACAGTGGAAGTGAGAAATAGATTTAAGGGACTAGATCTGATAGAGTGCCTGATGAACTATAAATGGAAGTTCGTGACATTGTATAGGAGACAGGAATCAAGACCATCCCCAAGAAAAAGAAATGCAAAAAACCAAAATGGCTGTCCGAGAAGGTCTTACAAACAGTTGTGAAAAGAAGGGAAGTGAAAAGCAGAGGAGAAAAGGAAAGATGTACCCATTTGAATGCAGAGTTCCAAAGACTAGCAAGGAGAGATAAGAAAGCCTTCCTCAGTGATCAATGCAAAGAAATAGAGGAAAACAATAGAACAGGAAAGACTAGAGATCTCTTCAAGAAAATTAGAGATACCAAGGAATATTTCATGCAAAGATGGTCTCAATAAAGGACAGAAATGGTAGGGACCTAACAGAAGCATAAGATATTAAGAAGAGGTGGCAAGAATACACAGAAGAACTGTACAAAAAAAAGATCTTCATGACCCAGACAATCATGATGGTGTGATCACTCACCTAGAGCCAGACAGCCTGGAATGTGAAGGCAAGTGGGCCTTAGGAAGTATCACTACAACAAAGCTAGTGGAAGTGATGGAATTCCAGTTGAGCTATTTCAAATCCTAAAACATGATGCTGTGAAAGTGCTGCACTCAATATTCCAGCAAATTTGGAAAACTCAGCAGTGGTCACAGGACTAGAAAAGGTCAGTCTTCATTCCAATCCCAAAGAAAAACAATGCCAAAGAAAGCTCAAACTACCACACAGTTGCGCTCATCTCACAGGCTAGTAAAGTAATGCTCAAAATTCTCCAAGCCAGGCTTCAGCAATACATGAACCATGAACTTCCAGATGTTCAAGCTGGATTTAGAAAAGGCAGAGGAACCAGAGATCAAATTGCCAACAACCACGGGATCATCAAAAAAGCAAGAGAGTTTCAGAAAAACATCTATTTCTGCTTTATTGACTATGCCAAAGCCTTTGACTGTGTGGATCACAATAAACTGTGGGAAATTCTGAAAGAGAAGGGAATACCAGACCACCTGACCTGCTTCTTGAGAAACCTGTCTGCAGGTCAGGAAGCAACAGTTAGAACTGGACATGGAACAACAGACTGGTTCCAAATTGGGAAAGGAATATGTCAAGGCTGTATATTGTCACCCTGCTTATTTAACTTACATGCAGAGTACATCATGAGAAACGCTGGGCTGGAAGAAACACAAGCTGGAATCAAGATTGCCGGGTGAAGTATCAATAACTTCAGATATGCAGATGACACCACCCTTATGGCAGAAAGTGAAGAAGAACTAAAGAGCCTCTTGATGATAGTGAAAGACGAGAGTGAAAATGTTGGATATGAATCAATAAAGAAGTGATGCCAGATGCGAGCCTAAAAAAAAAAAAAAAATGTTGGCTTAAAGCTCAACATTCAGAAAACTAAGATCATGGCATCCGGTCCCATCACTTCATGGCAAATAGATGGGGAAACAGTGGAAACAGTGGCAGACTTCTTTTGTGTGTGCTCCCAAATCACTGAAGATGGTGACTGCAGCCATGAAATTAAAAGATGCTTACTCCTTTGAAGGAAAGTTATGACCAACCTAGACAGCACATTAAAAAGCAGAGACATTACTTTGTCAACAAAGGTCAGTCTAGTCAAGTCTATGGTTTTTCCAGTAGTCACATATGGATATGAGTGGGACTATAAAGAAAGCTGATCACAGAAGAATTGATGCTTTTGAACTGTGGTGTTGGAGAAGACTGTTGAGAGTCCCTTGGACTTCAAGGAGATCCAACCAGTCCATCCTAAAGAAATCACTCCTGGGTGTTCATTGAAAGGACTGATGTTGAAGCTGAAACTCCAATACTTTGGCCACCTGATGCAAAAACCTGACTCATTTGAAACGACCCTGATGTTGGGAAAGATGGAAGGCAGAAGGGGACGACAGAGGTTGAGATGGTTAGATGGCATCACCGACTCAATGGACGTGAGTTTGGGTAAACTCCAGGAGTTGGTGATGGACAGGGAGGCCTGGCATGTTGCGGTTCATGGCGTTGCAAAGAGTTGGATACGACTGAGTGACTGAACTGAACTGAACTGATACCTGAAAGTGAAAGTGAAGTTGTTCATTCGTGTCCCATGGGCCATAGCCTACCAGTCTTCTCCATCCACAGGATTTTCCAGGCAACAATACTGGAGTGGGTTGCCAGTCCCTTCTCCAGGGGATCTTGCCAACCCAGGGATTGAACCCAGGTCTCCTGCATTGTAGGCAGACGCTTTACCATCTGAGCCACCAGGGAAATCCAAAAGAAAGTGAACTTCGCTCAGTTGTGTCCGACTCTTTGTTACCCCATGGACTGTATAGTCCGTGGAATTCTTCAGGCCAGAATGCTGGAGTGGGTAGCCTTTCCCTTCTCCAGGGGATCTCCCCAAACCAGGGATCGAACCCAGGTCTCCCACATTGCAGGTCGATTATTTACAAGCTGAGCCACAAGGGAAGCCCAATAGAAGAGCATCCCTGGGTGGGCTAGAGTTACACTATTGCAATCATTAATCATATATCGAGCTATACATTTGATCAACTGCCTCAAGTCTAGTCATCATTTTTTGTTGGAGGCTCAGTCATACACTTGGTAATACAAGAAATAATAATCTTGTGAAACAAGCAAAATACAAATGGTATAGTTACTAACATTAGTGGAATTAAAAGTAAATATTTTAGCCACAAGCTTCCCACACCAAACCAGTTTTTTTAAAAGATCGTCAAGACTAGGAAAGGAGTCACTTAAAGCATAAATATGATTTTTCATGTGGTTCATCAAATATATCGCATTAAAGGATTTATCAGGTATGAAAACACAGCATTCAGTCTGAGCTGTAGCACAGATGCCTCCCTGAGATGCTGTAAGGTGTCAATGGTCTTACAGTTGAGTAGCACTGCCTTTCTCATCATAGAGGCCTCAGAATTCAATAGGCTAATAACCCGATTCCTACCATTTAAAGCTTATGAAAGTTGTTGAGGCTTAGTGAAAGTGACAGTGAAGTCGCTCAGTCGTGTCCGACTCTTTGCGACCCCATGAACTGTAGCCTACCAGGCTCCTCCATCCATGGAATTCTCCAGGCGAGAGGACTGGAGTGGGTTGCCATTACATATGGTCAATTACATCCTCCAACCCCAATGAAGGCACACACACACACATACACACACACAAAAGCTGCTAAATGGTCATACCAGTAGAATACAGATCTTTGACCTACTGTGGTGGTGTAGTCGCTAAGTCATGTCCAACTCTTGCGACCCCATGGACTGTAGCCCTCCAGGCTTCTCTGTCCAAGGGATTCTCCAGGAAAGATTCTCCAGGCAAAATCTGACCCACTGGGATCATACCAGTGGTAGATTGGTTGGGGTTACCACTAATTTGTTAACATGTATGACCTAAAATTCATGGGAATCCCAGGCTACACCTTCATATCCATCCTGTAGATGTGAAGGCCATAAATTAGCACCACAGATTCACTGAGTTCCATACCAATCACTCTCTCTAAGGGCATAGTTCATAAAGCACCCAGCCTTGTCTCATAATTACCAGCTTGATCATTATTAGTATGATTTAACCATTGCCAACATAGAGGAGACTTTAAACTTAAATGACCACAGCCTGGTGTTAACCATATAGATCCACCCAGTAATTGTGGGAGTGTTCCTTTTAATAGATGAGAGGTTAATTTTTTTATTGAGACTTAGCTTATCATTCCAATTGAGTTTAAATGACCCTAAGAGAAAACTTAAATCTATGGCCAGCATCAGGGCAGGTATTATTAATTGGCCAGGTGAGAGGATCCCATCTAGAAATATCATGAAGATAGAACAGAACTGAACACTCGTCTAAAATCAATTTCATAGGGGGTATCCAATCAGAACCCTAGAGAACAGAAATCCACCGAGGTAACCCAAAAGTACCAGACACAGGTAATTGGCCACAACCAAACAATTGGATTGGGTTTTAAACTAGCATAGAATTGTGTCCATGATAGAAAACATTTGATTGATAGGCATAGGTCCGAGGAATCGAGAACATTATAAGTGATCACACGAGTCAGATTAGCATCTTGGGCAAACTTTCTACTGCTGATGTCCTCTTCTTCTCATCCTAGCGTAGTGTAGTTTCCTCTGTTTGAGCATTGTTTTAAGGTGAGTTTGAGGTCAGTAGGCCTCTCTGTAGACCAGTCCAGCTTAGGGACCTTTGGAAGTGAGAGTTAACCCAAGAGTCAATTTCCCTTCAGGTGGTTAACAGTACCTGATAGAAAGGTCAGAGACAGTTCTTTAAATTATGTCTTCTTCCAGTCTTGATTGCAGGCCATACGTGAGGCATCTGATCTTCATCCAAAGATAGATTACTGAGATAAGCTTCAGAAACAACCCTAGAGTGTCCTTTAATAATTCAAGTAAATTTTACATTAATGTACCCTTCCCTGGTGGCTCAGATGGTAAGGGATTTAGTGCTTTTCTAGACATGAGGAGATGCAAGAATTTAGATCATAAAATCTGTTCCTAAAAACATCCAACTATTAAAGACCTGTCCCACCAGACTCCCTGGAGCACAGAGGGCCTCTCTCCACCCTGAACTCCCTCAGGGACTGTTGAAGGTCAACAGCCATAGCAGCATGGGGTTCAATCTCCACAGAGGCAGATGTCAAATGCCTTCGCTGTTCAGCTGTTGGCAATGCTCTTGGTGCCAATTTGTAGTTGACAGCACCGAGTTGAAGGCAATCAGCAATAGAATGAACTGAAGTGTTTCTTGCTGGCACTCATTTTCCTAACATCCCCAAACTGTTACTGAAGAATAGCTCAAACACTTCAGTTCTAAGATATTCTGAATATATGTGTATGCATAACTGAATCACGGCTGTATGCCTGAAACCAATATGGCATCACATTAATAAACTGATTAGTGTTGTTCAGTTGCCCAGTCATGTCCGACTCTGTGACCCCATGGACTGCAGCACGCCAGGCCTCACTGTCCCTCACCATCTCCCAGAGTTTGCCCAAGTTCACGTTCATTGCATCAGTGAAACCATCCAGCCATCTCATCCTCTGATGCCCTCTTCTCCTTCTGCCCTCGATCCTTCCCAGCATCAGGGACTTTTGCAATGAGTTGTCTGTTTGCATCATATGACCAAAATACTGGAGCTTCCACTTCAGCATCAGTCCTTCCAGTGAATGTTCAGGTTTGATCTCCCTTAAGATTGGTTTGATCTCCTTGCTGTCCAAGGAACTTTCAGGAGTCTTCTCCAGCACCACAGTTCGAAGGCATCAATTCTTTGGCATTCTGTCTTCTTTATGGTTCATCTATTCCAACAAAAGTAAACTATTTATATTTTAAAAAAGAGCCCAGGTACAAATTGCCACTTTTCTCTCTCTCTCTCTGCCACCATGACTGTGGAAGCTTCTGCCCAAAGGGACCCTCCACCTCACCCACGTTGGATATACAGTATCAGCAGAAATAAACTTGTATTTTGTTGAGGTTAAAAAAAAAAAACTAATATATTCTGTATTTACCTCATTAAACTTAAGGGAAAGAGCAGACTCAGTGGTGGAAATGTGTCCCAACCTGAGGCATACTTATCTCTTTATTGTGTCTTTTCAATGTACACATCCCTAAATACAAACCTAGGACCTGCACAAAGAAGATGAGAGACTTTTAAAATGGAAAGACAACTGTATGATAAGGAAAATTAAACACAACATCACATGTTTAGTGATATGTCATCCTGCCCAAATCATCAGTTAAATGTAAATATTAATCCAAATTAATTTCTGGATAGCATCTTATCCCATTTTGTAAAAGTTCATCACTTCCTTCCTGTCATCATCTCTGTACACACAAGTCTGTCTTGGATTTTTAATTTTTCAGGATGAGATGTCCACCTTAACAATTCACCAGAGAACAGTATACTGTACCAGTTTAAGGTGGATCCAGCGGATCTTCAACAAAAATGCTTATCTAAGTCTTCATTATAAAGCAACTTAAATAGGAGAGACCACAGTGGCATAATCTCTGAAACATACTTTGAAAACAAGTATATTTTTAATCAAGTCTGATTTTTTTTAACTTGTTCATGACTTTTTTTCATTTTTAAAATTTTTAATTGGAGAATAATCACTTTACAGTATTGTGTTGGTTTCTGCCATACATTAACTTGAAATCATTCAGATTTCAAGCGACTTTTATTTTCTACATCTTGCTGAGTAGAATGATTTTTTTTAAAAAGTTTGTTGCATATGCATGGGTGTGCATATGCACGTGTGTATGAAAATTACAGAGAGAGACACATCACTATGGATTGTTATCTGATTACTGTGTGATTATTATTACTAGTATGGCTATGTGATTACAGCCAATGTTATATACATGACTTTTACACTATAATTAAATGAGCCTGTACACTTCCCTTAGCTGAGGTTCAAGTCTTGAGAACACTGAATCACTTCCCAAGAGATATCCATGCCCATTTCCAAGCCAGTTCTCTGAGGAGTTAGCCGTGCTTCCAAGGAAGAGGGACGGTGGGATGGGCCAACCCCAGACTCTTGGGCCTGACAGCCATGTGCACATTTATCACTGCAGTGCACGCATGCGGTAAATCGATTCAGTCACGTCCAACACTGTGCAACCCCACGGACTGAGGCATGCCCGGCTCCTCTGTCCATGAGATTCTCCAGGCAAGAATACTTGAGTGGGTTACTGTGCCCTCATCCAGATCACCTTCCTGGCCTAGGGATCGAACCCACATCTCCTGTGTCTCCTGCACTGACAGATTCATTACCTCTGTACCATCTGGGAAGCCCGGTTGTCACTGCAGACCTTCATCAAAATCTCATTACCAATAGGTGAATGAACTTAATGAATCAATGAGAGCAGAAGTAAAGTGCTCAAGGTCTCCATGGCCAGATGCGGATCCTTCCACACATTTGGAGGAAACAACCTAAGAGTCCTCTGCTTGTACCTGCCACTGTGACCTGCACCATGTGGGGTGACCCAGATGCGGAAGGAAGCCGTGACACTGTGGTTCCCGTCAGCCTGTGAAGAAATCAAAGGTCACCCCAAGGAAGTGATCACTGATAGAACAGACCAAGATTTAAGAATAATATAGGTAATGAATATTAAATACAGGTCGGATGCCCAAAACTTCAGCATCTCTGCACTGGTGCCAAATTGAATCTTACAGACAAGAGTTTTGGGTGAAATAGCAAAGAAGAGCTTTATTGCTTTGCCAGGCAAAGGAGGACACAGTGGCCTTCTGCCCCTCAAAACTGTGTGGCCCAACCTGGGAGGATTTAATGAGGAGTTTTATAGCAATGGTTCAAGGGCAGGGTTGTGATAGGGATTAGGGTGTGTACAACACCTTCACTCCTTTAATCTGACCTCAGGTGGTTTCCTAAAATTGCTGAGTTTCTCTGGTTTCTTTAATCTGGCCTTAGGCAGTCTTCTCTGGAATGAAGAATGCTAACATCTTCCCTTGGTTAGGTGTTCCAGTTTTGTAGAAGAGCTCAAAGATAACGTTGTGTACCCCTGAGGTGAAACCAGGGCCCTGCTCCAAGGCTGCACTATTGTTTCTTGGCTGCTCCTCCCTTGTCTCTGCATCCCCTCCCTTTCCTGATTAGAAACTGTATGAATCTGCCCTTCAGGACTCAGAGAAGGTCATGAAGGCTGTGGTCCATTTCCTACAAACAAGACATGGGGGACAGAGATGCTTCCATGCCCAGGAGCTCCCCAGTGTCTCACTTGGTTTTAAGATGACTGGGGTGAGATTAAAACATACAATATAAACTTTTAGGCCTATATTAATTTGCTAGAGCTAATATAACAAAATGGCACATTCTGGGTCCTTAAACAATAGACATTCGTTTCCTCAAAGTTCAGAAGACTGGAAGCCCGAGATCAGGGTGTTGCAGGGTTGGTTCTGAGGCCTCCCTCCTTGGGTTATACTGGTCTCTCCTCTGGGTTTGCATCCCTAACATCTCTTCCCCTTGAATACAAATATACCAATGAGGACTCTACTCTCATGACCTCATTTAACCTTAATTACCCCTTTAAAGGCCCTGTCTCCAAATACAGTCATGTTGGGAGCTGGGCTTCAACAGATGGATGGGGGTGGGGTAGGGGGGATGGGCACCAACTGGCTCTTAACAGGGCTACAGAGAATTAAGAAGCAGCCCCGAGATTCACGTGATTCACAAAAAAAACGTTTTCCAACCTACATTTATTTCCTAATTTTTTTTTGTATGGTTTACTGGACTAGATATTTAGAGAAATGATGGAAAAATACATCTTCCTGTCATCAAGGCATTCATTATGTATTTTATAACTGTCTGAAAAGATAAAGGACTGTTGGCTAAGTGCTGGTGGGTGACTGACTTATAATAGCCTAAGCAGGAGTGCTGAACAAGGGACCCTCATCGATTCAGTACACTCACCAAAACCAGAGCTTCCAGCTGGCCCTGGAGTAGATATTTTATCAGGGACTTGAGTGAAGACATAGGATGGTAAATAAAGACGCCTCAAAGCTTTGTGTGTCTCAAGTGCTGAACAGTAAGAGATGGAGGATTGCCCTAATGCTGACTTTGGCTGCCCTGACCAAGGTGTGGGGTACTAGCTAATGAAGCAAGGGTGCCTCTGCACCGTCAGGAAACCAGCTGGAGAACTCTGTCAATCTGGTCAGTGTGCACAGCTAGCCAGCCACACACCAGAGCACTTCGCCTGCAGTGGTGGGATTTGGGCGTTGCACCATGTGAGGAAGTGGAGAAAGCAAGCAACTTCCCCACATTTGAGGGGCTGATCTGGGTGGACTGTGTTTACCTCTCTAGAGAAGATCCGGGAGAAGGAAAAAGAACTACATATTTACAATTCAGAGGCCTGGAACCAAGACAAAGATTCCCCACATTTAATCGGTTGTAAATTGCATTAAACAAATGACACTGCTGATTCCCCATTTTCTCATCAATAAATGGGACAATACAACCAGCAGCACTGTTTTACTATTTTACACATCAAATTGAAAACAGTGATCACCCCCTGGGGAGGGAATTGGGATCAAGGATAGTCTAAGCGGGAGCTTCTGTCTAATATCAACACCTGGCATTTTTACAAAGAAAATACCTTTATATGTTACTTGTATAATTAAACATGTATTTAAAATTCAGGCAGTGAATGAAGAGTGTTTCTGATCAGATGAAACCAAGTAATATCTATGAAATTGCCTTTTATAACTTTAAGGCAGAATGTCGGAGAGTTTATGATGCTAACCTAGCACTGTGATTCCTGGGGACAGCCATGACAAATCGAAATCTGTGATTGCACGTAAATGTGCATATACCTACATTCAGTATGGACTGTGTTCATCTACATAACACACAACAAAGATACTCTATAGAAATACACAGACACAGATATTGAACCCTGTTTCCATAGACAAATGGTGACAATGATTCTTTAATAAAGGTTTGCTGCAGGAATAATTCAACCATATGAGTTTAAAAAATAGTCTATAATATTTCTGTACATAATCTCATTAAAATACAGGATTATGTACTAAATCTCTAGGTGTTAAAGGGTGTTTGTTTTTTATTGAAGTGTAACTGATCTTTAACATAATGTCAATTTCAGATTCAAGACATAGTGATTTGATATTTCTACACATGACAAAATGATCAGCACAATAAGTCTAGTTACCATTTGTCACCACGCAAAGACATTACAATATTATGACCCATACTCCCCATGCTATACATTTCACCCCCAAGACTCTTTTATCTTTTAACTGAAAGTTTGTACCTTTTAATCTCCCTCAATAATTTCACTCTTCCCTTCTACCCTCTGGCAACTACCAGCTTATTCTCTGATCTGTAATTGTGTTTCTTGTTTTGTTATGTATGTTCTTTTGTTTTGTTTTTTAGACTCCAAACATAAGTAAAATCATGGGATGTTTGTGTTTCTCTGTATGACTTATTTCACTGAGCCTAATACCCTCTGGGTCCATCCCTGTTGTTGCAAATGGCATCATTTCAATTTTTTCTTATGATTGAGTAATGTTCCATTTTCTCTATATACTACTCATCCATTCATATATCAATGGACACACAGACTGCTTCCATATCTTGGCTATTGTAAATAACTCTGCAATGAATAAGGGTACATATATCTTTTTGAAAGAGTGTTTTGTTTCCTTTGGAAAAATATAAAGATATGGAATCCCTGGATTATATGTTGTTATTATTGTTTTCAGTCACCAATCCGTCTCCAACTCTTTGCGACACCATGAACTGCAGCATGCCAGGCTTGCCTGTCCTTTACTATCTTCCTGAGTTTGTTCAAACTCATGTCCACTGAGTTAGCAATGCCACCCAAACATCTCATCCTCTGTTGGCCCTTCTCCTCTTGCCCTCGGTGTTTCCCAACATCATGACCACTTCCAACAAGTTGGCTCATCACATTAGGTGGAGCTTCAGCTTCAGCATCAGTCCTTCCAATGAATATTAAAGGTTGATATCCTATGGATTGATTGGAATGATCTCCTTGAGGTCCAAGGGGCTCTCAGGAGTCTTCTCAAGCACGACAGTTTGAAAGCATCAATTTTCAGTGCTCAGCCTTCTTTATGGTCCAACTCTCACATCCATACATGACTACTGGAAAAATCATAGCTTTGACTATATGGACATTTGTTGACAAAGTGATGTCTCTGCATTTACAGTCTAGATTATAAGGTAGTTCTATTCTTAATTTTTTGAGGAATCTCCATGCTGTTTTCCACAGTAGCCCCATGAATTTCCATTCCCACCAACAGTGCACAAGTGTTCCCTCTTCTCCAAATCTTTGCCAACATGCTATATGTTGTCTTTTTGATAAATCCATTTTGACAGGTGTCAGGTGACATCTCTTTGTGACTTTTTAATATAGTGATGTTGAGCATCTTTGCATATGCCTTTTGTCCATCTATATGTCTTCTTTGGGAAAATGTCTATTCAGGTTCTCTGTCCACTTTTTATTTGGGTTGTTTGCTTTCTGATCTTAAGTTGTAGAAGTTTTTCATATACTTTGGATGTTAATCCCCTATCAGATACAGTATGTGGGCATATCTTCCCCCAGTCAATAGTTGGGCTTTTCATTTTGCTCATAATTTTCTTTACTGTGTAAAGGTCACTGTGGTTTCAGGTCTTTTATTAAAGTCTTTAATCCATTTTGAGTTTACTTTTCTACTTATGTGAGAAAGTAGTACAGTTCTTTTCTTATAGATGTTAACTGTCCAATTTTCTCAACATTGTTCATTGAAGTGGGAATCTTTTCCCATTTGTATGTTCTTCCCTCCTTTGTCATAATTAATTGATCATATAAGGGTGGATTCACTTCTGGGCTCTTTATTCTGTTCCACTGATCTACATCTCTGTTTTTGTTCCAGGACCATGCTGTTTTGATTACTGTAGCTTTATAGTATAATTTGAAATCAGTGAATATGATGTCTCCAGCTTTGTTCTTCTTTCTCAAGATTGCTTTGCCTATTTGGAGTCTCTTATTTTGGCTCAACCACAATACAGAAACCTCTGTATAGCCACAAATAAAGCACAGCATAAAAGTTCAAATTCCAGAATTTAAATAATTACCCTGTGCCTTACTGTTTTTGTAAATTGGGCAAGTTACGAACTTTTCATGTCTCAGTTGTCTTATCACCAACTGGGCATATTAATAGCTCCCTCTTTGCTACGAAAAATAAATGGGATTATACAAGATGTATGTAATACACAATGTTCCCGATACACAATAACTATTCAATAAACGCTAGTTGTTTAAAAAAAAAACAACAAGGATATAGGGAGACAGTTCCTAGCAAAAACAGCCTATGTCTAAAAATAATACATAGCTCAAATCAACTGCTTAACATTACATCACAAGGAATTAGAAAAAGAATATTAAATAAAATCCAAGATTAGTAGAAAGAGGGAAATAAAAAAAGGTCAGAACAGAAATAAAATAGAGACTAAGAATACAATAAAAAGATCAGTGGAATTAAGAGCTGGTTTTTTGAAAAGATAAACAAAATTGACAACTCTTTAGTTAGATTCATTTAAAAAGGACTGTTATAGACAAAATCAGGAATTACAAAAGCAATATAATACTTAATGCCACTGAAATACAAAGGATCATGAAACTTTTATGATCAATTAATATGTTTACAAATTTGACAACCTAGAGAAACTGAATAAATTCCTAGAAACATACATTCTACCAATATCAAATCATAAAGAAACAGAAAACCTAAACAGACTCATTAATACTAATGAAACTGAATCAGGAATCTAAAAACAAAAGTTCTGAACTAGGAAACTTTACCTGCTGAACTCCATCAAGTTTTCACAAAAGAATTAATACCAATCCTCCTTCTGTTCAGTTCAGTTCAGTTCAATAGCTCAGTTGTGTCCGACTCTTTGGGACCCCATGAATTGCAGCACGCCAGGCCTCCCTGTCCATCACCAACTCCCAGAGCTTACTCAAACCCATGTCCATCGAGTCGGTGATGCCATCCAGCCATTTCAGCCTCTGTCATCCCCTTTTCCTCTTGCCTCCAATCCCTCCCAGCATCAGGGTCTTTTCCAATGAGTCAGCTCTTCACATCAGGTGGCCAAAGTATTGGAGTTTCAGCCTCAGCATCAGTCCTTCCAATGAACACCCAGGACTGATCTCCTTTAGGATGGACTGGCAGGATCTCCTTGCAGTCCAAGGGACTCTCAAGAGTCTTCTCCAACACCACAGTTCAAAAGCATCAATTCTTCGGTGCTCAGCTTTCTTCACAGTCCAACTCTCACATTCATACATGAACACTGGAAAAACCATAGCCTTGACTAGATGGACCTTTGTTGGCAAAGTAATGTCTCTGCTTTTTAATATGCTGTCTAGGTTGGTCATAACTTTCCTTTGAAGGAGTAAACGTCTTTTAATTTCATGGCTGCAATCACCATCTGCAGTGATTTTGGAGCCGAAAAAAATAAAGTCAGCCACTATTTCCACTGTTTCCCCATCTATTTGCCATGAAGTGATGGGACCAGATGCCATGATCTTAGTTTTCTGAATGTTGAGCTTTAAGCCAACTTTTTCACTCTCCTCTTTCACTTTCATCAAGAGGCTTTTTAGTTCCTCTTCACTTTCTGCCATAAGGGTGGTGTCATCTGCATACCTGAGGTTATTGATATTTCTCCCAGCAATCTTGACTCCACTTATACTTCATCCAGCCCAGTGTTTCTCTTGATGTACTCTGCATATAAGTTAAATAAGCAGAGTGACAATATACAGCCTTGACACACTCCTTTTTCTATTTGGAACCAGCCTGTTGTTCCATGTCCACTTCTAACTGTTGCTTCCTGACCTGCATACAGATTTCTCAAGAGGCAGGTCAGGTGGTCTGGTATTCCCATCTTTTTCAGAAATTTCCACAGTTTATTGTGATCCACACAGTCAAAGGCTTTGGCATAGTCAATAAAGCAGAAATAGATGTTTTTCTGGAACTCTCTTGCTTTTTCGATGATCCAGCGGATGTTGGCAATTTGCTCTCCGGTTCCTCTGTCTTTTCTAAAATCAGCTTGAACATCTGGAAGTTCACGGTTCATGTATTGCTGAAGCCTGGCTTGGAGAATTTTGAGCATTACTCTACTGGCGTGTGAGATGACTGCAATTGTGCGGTAGTTTCAGCATTCTTTGGGATTGCCTTTCTTTGGGACTGGAATGAAAACTGACCTTTTTCAGTCCTGTGGCCACTGCTGAGTTTTCCAAGTTTGTGGGCATATTAAGTGCAGCACTTCAACAGCATCATCTTTCAGGATTTGAAATAGCTCAACTGGAATTCCATCACCTCCAGTAGCTTTGTTCGTAGTGATGCTTCAAAAGGCCCACTTGTCTTTGCATTCCCGGATGTCTGGCTCTAGGTGAGTGATCACACCATCATGATTATCTGGGTCATGAAGATCTTTTTTGTACAGTTCTTCTGTGTATTCTTGCCACCTCTTCTTAATATCTTATGCTTCTGTTAGGTCCATATCATTTCTGACCTTTATCAAACCCATCTTTGCATGAAATGTTCCCTTGGTATCTCTAATTTTCTTGAAGAGATCTCTAGTCTTTCCCATTCTGTTGTTTTCCTCTATTTCTTTGCATTGATCACTGAGGAAGGCTTTCCTATTTCTCCTTGCTATTCTTTGGATCTCTGCATTCAAATGGGAATATCTTTCCCTTTCTCTGCTTTTCGCTTCTCTTCTTTTCACAGCTATTTGTAAGGCCTCCTCAGACAACCATTTTGCCTTTTTGCATTTCTTTTCCAGGGATCGTCTTGATCCCAGTCTCCTGTACAATATCACGAACTTCCGTCCATAATTCATCAGGTAATCTATCAGATCTAGTCCCTTAAATCTATTTCTCACGTCCACTGTATAGTCATAAAGGATTTGATTTAGGTCATACCTGAATGGTCTTGTGGTTTCCCCTACTTTCATCACCATTAGATCAGTCTAATAGGAAATGTTAAAAGGAGTTCTACAAGCTGAAATGAAAAGATGCTAATTAGGAAAAGGAAAATATATCAAAGTATAAAACTCCCTGAGACAGATAAGTACACAGTTAAAGTCAGAAAACTCTAGTGTTGAAACGGTGGTGAATAAAGCATTTATATATCATATATAATTCATATATCACTTATAAATTCAGTATGAAGATAAAAACATTAAAATATCAAAATAATGATAACTGCAAGATGGACTAAAGGAGCCATGATTGAAGAATTAGATGAAAATATGATACTAAGTCAAAAGAGACACTCAGTGAGTACCTAGGAATTATTTTAGAAAAGGAAACCAATGTAAATCCTAGAATTGAAAACTATAATTATTAAAATGAAAATAGACAGGTTCAATAGCACACTTGAGATGGTAGCATAAAGAATCCATAAACTGAAAAGATGAATTCAGGAAATCAATGTAAAAAACAAAGAGAGAAGATGTTGAGGGAAAACGATCTACAGCATCCATTCAGCACACCATCACATATGGAAGGAAAGAGCCTCTAAGAAGGGAGATGAAAGGGGACAGGATAAAAGTACTTGTAGACATAATGGCTGAAAGTTTATAAAATTTTGATGAAAAACACTCTCCAGATTCAGAGTTCACCTCTAGAAAAACGACAGGAAACAGATCGACTCTAAGATAGATCTTGGTCAAACTGTGGAAAAACAAAGGAAAAATCTTGAAAGTAGCCAGAGAAAAACTCTTCTCCATATATGCTGCTGCTGCTGCTGCTAAGTCACTTCAGTCGTGTCTGACTCTGTGTGACCCCATAGACAGCAGCCTGCCAGGCTCCTCTCTCCACGGGATTCTCTGGAGTGGGTTGCCATTTCCGTCTCCTCTCCATATATGAGGAGACCACAATGAGATTAATCACTAACTTCCAGTCAGAAACAGCAGAGGGAAGGCTCTGAGATGCCATATTAAAAGATCTGAAAGAAAAACTTGTCACCCAAGGATTCCGTGTCTGTAATCCTTCAAAAAAGAAGGCAAAATAAAAATATTCCCAGATAAACAGACTGGGAGAATTGACTGCTAGCGGTCCAACTTATAACAAATACTGAAAGATAACATTTGAACTGAAAAAAAAACTTGGTTCTTAGATTTGAAAACACTGGGCTGATTTGTTAAAAGGATGTGTGGGTATCTGTACAGGGTGTTCCAAAACTTTTTGTTCAGTGTATTGAGTTCAGAAAACAAGGATGCTGGAAAATTATGAAAAACTTACTCTGAAGGTTTCTTTCAAGTTGTTTTATATTTCATAGCCTTGTAAATTTCAAATAATTTTTAACTAATTTTTAGTTCCCGGTAGTTGAATACAGTAAAAATAAACTGAATTTTTAAAAAAAAAAATCATAAAAGTAAAAATACCTGGGATTAACAAAAGTTACAGGGAGAACTCCAGGTTTTTAAAGAATTGATGGGACTCAAGCAATGATATCAAAGGAACCAGGAATTCTCTGAGTTCTAGGTGGAAAGAAGCAACGCTTGATTAATGTCTCTACCAGGATGAGAAGGTAGGACGGGAAGGCTCAGAGAAGGGAGATGAATGGAGCTGTGGGGCTGGATCTGTAGGGAGGGGCTATGGTCCAGCCTCCTCCTCTGCTAATCCCTCTCACCCCCAAGGGCCCTTTGTGACCAGACCACATGTCTATGATGCAAGCCTAGCACTTTAGTCCCAAGTGCACACCCTGGCTCAGTTGCCTGAGGGCAGCAGTGTGATTCAGGTGATGGAGAATCTGCCATTTTCTCTGGAAAGCACTTTTGATACTTGGCTGAACTCCAGCTCCCCTTTCTGGGCGATCGATACCATCCTTGCCTTTCTATGTGGACTGAGGCTCTTTCTCCTGATCCTTCCCTACCTGGAGAATAACCCATCCTTTCCTCCCCCTAGGAAACATGGAAACATCAGGAAGGTAAGGAACTTTTGGTCCAGACTGACAAGCATAGAAAATCTTTTTTATTATGATTTCTACTTTTCTGAATCAACCAGAGATTCTTGAGGTGGGAAAGAACAGGACATCTATTTTGAAGGAAGAACAGAACATCATGCCTCTAGGGACAAACCAGGCTGGGCAGGAGAGAGAGTGAAGACTAGGATTTCTACCCGAAGATCTGAGATCAGGTGTCCAGGTGTGGTAGGGGATCTGGGCATGTCCCAAACACAGTGACCAGGGGTTGAGGATTGGATACTGAGTTCAGTCTCAGGCAGAGGACAGGACTCTGAGCCCTAGTTCAGCAGCTGTGAACAGTGTCTCAGGGCTGATGATCTGGCAGCGCTGAAGCCCCAAGAGCCTCAGAGCAGGGGCTAGGGGGCGGGCTGGTATCAGGAAGCAGAGATCAACCTGATGAAGCTCAGGTTCACCCACAGTCTGAGAATGTGTGTGTTTCTTGAGCAGAGCAACAGTGATGAAAGAAGTACAGAGTGCATTTCACAATGAAAATCACCTTTCGTTCTTCAAAGAAGGAAAACAGAAAATATTTTACCCACTTTAAAAATGAGTGAAAGGAAAGAAAAATCACAGAGCTCTGTCAGTGAAAAGTAGAAAGTCATATTATGTATGGACACTAGTGCCTGATGCTTGCCCAGAGAGAGGAGACTGAGAATTGGGTCTTAAGCCTTCATTTTTTCTCTCTCTCTCAGCATCCAATGGAACGAAGGGGAAGAAGCAGGAGCAGCAAGAGAAATGGCGCTTTGAAAGGTGAGTTCTGACATCCAGCCATGAGTGCCCCGAGTGCTAGTCCCCACCGCTCTGGCCATGAGGCGCAGCTCCACGGGCTCTGAGGGGGGCCAGTGGCAGGACTTCTCCCTTGAACAACAGAACCCCCAGGGAGTCTTCTGCGAAAGAGGGCAGAATCCAGATACTTCCCAGATTCCATGTGTAGAATGTGGCTGTGAGGGGCTGGAAAAGACTGTACCAAAAGGGCGTATGGGCTGCATTGGACTAATAGCACCTGGATTGGGAAGTGAGCCCTCCAGGACACATAGGACACATGGCTTAACTGTGCTCAGGTTCAACTGCAAAGCGATGCCTGTCCATGTCGCCTACAGGTAGGTGGTGAGGGCAGTAAGGAGTAAAGGATATGGAAAAACTTAAGTGATAAACCCTTTCATGAGCGTCACCATCACTGTCAGGGATCATGTGTTGTTGGACACTGGAGCTTGGGCTCCAATCTCCCAATGGTGTCCCCTTAAAAGACAGTGCACTCAATTTCTCTAAGACCCCTAGGCTCCTATCTTCACCACCATGACCCAGTCTGCTGATTTCCAGCTTGCAGAGATTGCCTGGAAGCACGGGAAGAGGTCTGGGACCTGACTTCACTTCTGCAAAGGTAGAGAATCTACCCTTTCTTTCTAGGGGGTTCTTCTAGAGCCTATGGTGTGAACCCAGGGATACTGGCAGCCTGGGGCTGAGCTGGGAGGAGTCCTGGGGGCGGGGTATGGCTATCATCCCGTGGTGAGGAACAGCAGGATATTGTGAAGTCAGCTCTGGGGCCATGCAGGGCTGTGGGGTGCGGCTGCCCACCCCTGCCTGGCCTGTCTCGTCCTCCTGGCCTGGCAGCTCCTGGCTGCAGCTTGTTCTTCATGTCTCCTGCAGACACCTGGGGAGGTTCCCTGACAAGGGCAGCTTTCATCAGGTCTCATGTCAAGACTCACCTGGTGAGGTTTGCAAAGCTGTGCCTGCTGGAGCCCACCCACCATGCAAGGAAGAGGCGGCTCCCACCGTTTCCCCAGCTCCTCTGACCAAGCAGCCTCTACCCTGGGCTTCTGCCATTTCTCCAGGTCCAGTCTCCACTTACTCAGACTCATACCTGAGTGCCTCTCCAACACCAGAGCCTTTCTTTCCCCTGGACAGCCTTTCACCCTGGCCACTGGCTCTTTCCCCTTCCCCACCATGCCTGCCTCATGGGAGAGCCTGCCCTCCACCTCCAGCACCCTGCTCTGCCCCAACACCATCAGGCCCCATGCTGACTCTCACTCAGGGTGACTCCACGACACTCGCGCTGGGCACCACCCCACACAGGTCATCTCCGCACGCCCCCTGGAGACCGGCCATCTCAGGGCTTGTCCATTCAAACAGCCCTGGGTCGGCCCTGGCCTGGTGGCAGGAAGCAGCCACAGCCCGGAGCTTCTCCACCTCGACACACTTAGAGTCCCAGAAAGAAACCCTTCCCCTCTACCCACCAGAGGCCTCATTCTGGGGAGATCCCAGAAACAGGCAGGTAGAGGCTGGTAGCCTCGCTTTTATCAACCCTGATGTCCAGGAGCTGCTGGAAATACTCATCACTAAGAGAGTGGAACTGAAGTTTTGGAAGGAGAAAGAAAAGGAGGAGGAGGCAGGCTACAGCCTGAATTCTTTGGGGAAGAGGATAGAGTCACTGGGTCACAAACAGGACACCTTGGGTCACCGACACTTCTAGAACATAAAAGGCAAACTTTATCAGCTGCTTGGTCCCGAGAAGCCCCGATATCCTGACACTTTGGAGGACCGTCTACAGAAGACATGCAGCCAGCTCTTCTGGGGTCTCCCCTTTCTGCACAGTGAGTCTCATAGCTGCTGTCACAGTACCTGGCTCAGCTCTAGAGTTATGCCCTGTCTTATTTAATGAATGCTCTAAAGCCAAACCTTTCCATATTCCAGCTAAAGTAACTTCACAACTGTCATTGGCCAAGCACTTGACCCACCCTGTGGCCCAGGCTCAACCTCAATCCTTGACTCCAACCATGCCCCAGTTGCAGCCACCACCTCTGGGTCACATGGAGACCCAGGCCCAACCCCAACCCTTAACTCCAATCATGCCCCAGTGTCAACCATCATCTGAAGTTTCTGTGGAAACCCAGTCCAGCTCCCAAATCGTGGCTTCAACCATGCCTCACTCTCAACCACCAACTCAGGCGCACATGGAGACCCAGGCCCGACGCCAACTCTTGGTTCCAACCATGCCTCACTTTCAGCCACCACCTCGGACTCACATGGAGACCGAGGCCCGCCCCCCACCATGGACTCCAATTACGTGCCAATTTCAACCACCACCTCGAGCTCACATGGAGACCCCGGTCCGATCCCAACTCTTGGCTCAAACCATACCGTGTTTTCAACTACTGCTTCGGGCTCACATGAAGACCCAGGTTCCACCCCTACTCCAGACTCCATCCATGTCCCAGTGTCAACCACCACAACCTCAAGCTCACATGGAGATTCAGGACCAATCCCTACCTTGGACTCCAAACACGCCCCAGTTTCAGCCACCTGTTCGGGCTCACGTGGAGACCCAGGCCCGATCCCTACCCTGGACTGCAACCATGCCTGAATGTCCACCACCATCTGAGGTTTCCACGAAGATCCAGGACCACCGACAATCCTCAGCTCCAACTATGCCCAAGTTTCAACCACCACCTCAAACTCACATGGAGACCCAGGTCCAATCCCAACTCTTGGCTCAAACCGTGCCTCACATTCAAGCACCACCTCAGGCCCACATGGAGACCCAGGTTCCACCCCTCCTCCGGACTCCATCCATGTTCCAGTATCAACCACCACAACCTCAAGCCCACATGGAGACCCAGGTCCAACACCTACGCTGGACTCCAAACATGCCCCAGTTTCAACCACCTGCTCAGGCTCACATGGAGACCCAGGCCCGACTCCTACCTTGGGGAGGTAGAGGTCAGGCAACCAAGCCTCAATGTCCACCATCATTTGAGATCTCCATGGAGGTCCAGGACCACCAACAATCCTCAACTCCAACCATGCCCCAGTTTCAGCCACCTCCTCGGGCTCACGTGGAGATCCAGGCCCAACCGACACCCTTGACTCTAAACATACCTCACTGTCAGCCATCTTCTCGGGCTCATATGGAGATCCAGGCCCGACCTCAATCCTTGACTCCAACCATACCCCAATATCATCCACAACCTCAGGCTGAGTTAGAAACCATTGTCCATCTCTCACCCTCCCCCCTAGTCCAGTCATCATCTTCTCAACACCAGACTGGGTGGAAGACACCAGCAGCCAGGATGTGTCACCCAGCGTGCACGGAAGGGACCTACAGAAAATGAACACGCCATCTGCTTTACTCCTTGGGCTCATCCACGGGGGAAAGTGGGGAGACAAGGGCATTTCTCCAAAAAGATTCAGGGCTCTATTTCACAGACACTCCCATGGCGCACAGTCCCCCTCCAGAAGGTGGCCTCTGGTCCAGGAGCCGGCAAGAATGGCCCCGCCTCCATGCCTGTCAGGACCCCACATGTGGGACCAGGCCCGGGGCTGTGGGGGCAGGGGGCACGGGCCCGCTTGTGCTGTGGTTCCTCCTGGAGACTAGTCCTGCCTCTGGGCTGCATCCCCCACGGTGGGCACAGCGGTGGGGGCTCAGCCAGTTTGAGGGGAGGGACTGCAACCTCGCTCATGGAGTGACCGCCAGAGCTCAGGAGAGGGGAGCAGAGAGCTTGGATCCTGAGCCTGGCTGCTGCCAGGGCCTCTCAGCGGCACCGAGAGGTGAGCGCTGAGCTGGGGGTGCTGGAACTAAGGTGCCCGTCTGGAGACATGACGCAGACGGGACACTGCCAGAAACCAGACCTGGGGAGTCCCTTCCTTCTCCTGCCGTGAGGGGCAGAGAGGACAGCACTGGAGGGGCCCGTGGAGAGTGGGCCAGACCCACACTCAGCCCAGACGGGGACCCCTGATATACACACACCGATCCAGCACAGGGCCCCCAGTAACCCCACACAGAGACCTAGACAGACCCACACTCACCCCAGACGGGGACCCCCCATATACCCACACTGATCCAGCACAGGGTCCCCAATGAAGAGTGGGTCAGACCCACACTCACCCCAGACGGGGACCCCCCCATATACCCACACTGATCCAGCAGAGGGCCCCCATGAAGAGTGGGTCAGACGCACACTCACCCCAGACAGGGACCCCTGATACACCCAGTGTCCCAGAACAGAAACCTCCCACACACCCACACTGACCTTGCATAGGGCCCCCCCAGAGACCCACACTCTCCCCAGACAGGGACCTCCCACTGACCCACACTAACTCCGCACGGGATCTCCCACAGACAGAGACCTGCCCAGGAACCCTCGGACCTCACACAGAGACCTAGACAGACCCACACTGACCCACACAGAGACTCGACTAACCTCACTCAGGAATCTCCCACAAATCCACCCTGATTCCACACAGGGGTCAAGCACAGATTCACACTGATCCTGCTCAGCGATCTCTCGATCACCCACACTGACCCCACACAGAGACCTCTGATAGATGCACATTTACCCCACACAGGAAACTGCCACAGACCCACACTAAGCAATCTCACACATAGACCTCTCTTTGAGACCCCCACACAGACCTCACAGGCAATCCTTAGAATCCAAGTATACACACTTTGATAGTTCCTTCATCAGTTCAGTCACTCAGGCGTGTCCAACTCTTTGTGACCCCATGAATCGCAGCACTCCAGGCCTCCCTGTCCATCACCAACTCCCGGAGCTTACTCAAACTCATGCCCATCGAATCGAGTCAGTGATGCCATCCAGCCATCTCATCCTCTGTCGTCCCCTTCTCCTCCTGCCCCCAGTCCCTCCCAGCATCAGGGTCTTTTCCAGTGAGTCAACTCTTTGCATGAGGTGGCCAAAGTATTGGAGTTTCAGCTTCAGCAACAGTCCTTCCAATGAACACCCAGGACTGATCTCCTTCAGGATGGACTGCTTGGATCTCCTTGCAGTCCAAGACACTCCAAGGTGTCTCCAACACCACAGCTCAAAAGCATCAATTCTTCGGCACTCAGCTTTCTTCACAGTCCAACTCTCTCATCCATACATGACCACGGGAAAAACCATAGCCTTGACCAGATGCACCTTTGTTGGCAAAGTAATGTCTCTGCTTTTTAATGTGCTGTCTAGGTTGTTCATAACTTTCCTTCCAAGGAGTAAGCATCTTTTAACTTCATGGCTGCAATCACCATCTGCAGTGATTTTGGAACCCCCAAAAATAAAGTCAGCCACTATTTCCACTGTTTCCCCATCTATTTGCCATGAAGTGATGGGACCAGATGCTATGATCTTAGTTTTCTGAATGTTGAGCTTTAAACCAACTTTTTCACTCTCCTCTTTCACTTTCATCAAGAGGCTTTTTAGTTCCTGTTCACTCTCTGCCATAAGGGTGGTGTCATCTGCATATCTGAGGTTATTGATATTTTTCCCGGAAATCTTGATTCCAGCTTGTGCTTCCTCCAGCCCAGCGTTTCTCATGATGTACTCTGCATATAAGTTAAATAAGCAGGGTGACAATATACAGCCTTGACGTACTCCTTTTCTTATTTGGAACCAGTCTGTTGTTCCATGTCCAGTTCTAACTGTTGTTTCCTGACCTGCATAGAGGTTTCTCAAGAGGCAGGTCAGGTGGTCTGGTATTCCCATCTCTTTCAGAATTTCCACAGTTTATTGTGATCCACACAGTCAAATGCTTTGGCATAGTCAATAAAGCAGAAATAGATGTTTTTCTGGAACTCTCTTGCTTTTTCGATGATCCAGCAGATGTTGGCAATGATCTCTGGTTCCTCTGCCTTTTCTAAAACCAGCTTGAACATCTGGAAGTTCATGGTTCACGTACTGTTGAAGCCTGACTTGGAGAATTTTGAGCATTACTTTACTAGCATGTGAGATGAGTGCAATTGTGCAGTAGTTTGAGCATTCTTTGGGATTGGAATGAAAACTGACCTTTTCCAGTCCAGTGGCCACTGCTGAGTTTTCCAAATTTGCTGGCATATTGAGTGCAGCAACTTTCACAGCATCATCTTTCAGGATTTGAAATAGCTCAACTGGAATTCCATCACCTCCACCAGCTTTGTTTGTGAGTCTGACATTACTGAACAAACCATGTGCACTGTCGTTTGCAATGTGAATTTGTACATCCAATATTTACAATAGTACGGAAATTCTTCAAAAAAATAAAATTAGAATACCATGTGATCCAGCAATTCCACTTCCAGTCATAGAGTAAAAGGAATTAAATCTTTTTATTCTAAAGAGATATCAGTACTTCTCTACGTCCTTTGAAACTTCATTCATAGCAATGGCATGGAGAAGAGCCTTCCAGTTTGCTGTGGATGAATGCATAAAGAATACATGATAACATGTGACACCACACACAAAAATATACACACATAACATACACAATGGTATATTATTCCACCTCAAAAAAAGTACATCATGACATTTACAAGAACATGAATGAACCTGGAGATCATTATGCTAAATATTGTAAGCCTGATAGAAAAGAACACTGCATGTTATCACTTATGTGTGGAATCAAAAAAAGTACAGTCATAGAACACAGAGTAGAAATTGTTGAATTGTTTCTGTAGCTGGGCGTGGAGGAGATGCAAACAGGTTGGTAAATGGATACAAATTTTCTGTTATAACATGAGAAATAAATGAAAGAATAACGTCTGAGGACCTAATGTATAACATAGTGATCATAACTGATAATACTCTATTCTGTAATTGAAAATATCTGAGAGTAGAATTTACATGTCCTCATATACAAATGTAAATATGTGAGGAGTAACGGGTATGTTAATTAACTTTATTGTTAGAATTCTTTCACAACATATATGTATGTCAAATAATCATTTTACGTACTTTAGATATACCATGGTTTTGTCAGGTATGCCTCAAGAAAGAGAAAAAAAATCAACAAAATGGACAAAACTACTTAAATTTACCATTACATAAAGAGATAAGAGAAAAATGTGTAAAATCAGAAAGGAAGGGATATTATTACCAGATTTATAGACATAAAAAGAAAATTTGGCAACTTAGATTAAATGAGAAAGTTTCTAGAAACATCCTACAAAGTCTGAATTATGAAGAAATACAAAATCTAAACAGCTCTAGAAGTCAAGATATTGAATAATTATCAAAAAACCTCCAATGACTGAACACCCCGCATCAAGAATCTTCATGGTGAATTCTACCAAGTGGAAAGAAGAACTAACACCAATTCTTCTCAAGTTCTTCCAAACAATTAAATAGAAGAGGCCATTTCCTTACTCTTTCTATGAGGTTACCATTCCACTGATTATAAAGCCAAAGACACGACAAAAGTACACAACAGACCAATATCCCTTATGAATACTGATGCAAAAACTCTTTAAAAAACGAGACAGAACAACACATTAAAAGGATTATACATCATGACCAAGTTGGATTATCTTGCAATGTAAGGTTGGTTCAACAAATGAAAATAAATCAATATGGCATATCACTTAAAAAGATAGAAGGAAATAAACATCATGTGATCATCTTAATTGATGCAGATAAAAAAACATTTCACAAATTCAATGCCTTTTTGTGATTAAAAAAAAAAGTTGATGACTGCAACATAATGAAGGTCACATATGAGAAAAGTCACAGCTATTAAGTGGTAAAATCTTTCCCGTGTAAATCAGGGACAAAGAAAGGATGCCTGTTTCACCACTTCTATTCAGTACACTACTAGAATTCCTAGACGAATAAATAAAACATGATAAAAACTAAAAGATATCTAAATCAGAAAGGAAAAATAAAATTATACTTGTTTTCAGACAACACGATATTATATGAAAACCTTATGATTACACACAAAAAAACACCCTTAGAATTAATAAATGAATTTAGAAAAGTTGCCAGATATAAAATCAACATTTAAAACTCAGTTGTGTCTCTATACGTTAACAAGGGAAAACATAAGAAAGAAATTAAGAAAGCAATACCATTTATAGGATCATGAACTATAGAGTAAAATACTAGAAACAACTTAACAAGGGGAAAAAAGACATGTATATAGAAAACTAGAAAATATTGCTGAAAGAAATTAATAAATATGCCAACAAATGTAAAGGCATCTTGTGTTCACAGGCTAGAAGACGTAATGCTGTCAATACTAAAAGTGATGCACAGATTACAGTCTCTAATTATAATGAGGCCTTCCTTTTTTTAGAAAATAAAAAATTCATCCTGAAATTCACATGGAATTCTAACAGTCTGAATAGGCAAAATAATGTGTAAACAAAATAAAGTTTGAAGTTTCAAATTTCTTGATTTCCAAACTTACTATAGAAGGGGGTGGTTTCCAGATGGTGTTGGAATTGGACTGGGAAACTACCTTCTCCCATGAAAATACATCAAAAGATAACCTGTATGTGGAACAATTCCCACAGGAAATCTTCTGAACCCTGAGAGAGGATTGCAGGAGTCCAGAAAGGCAAGCCAATCTACTTGAAGTGAGGTAGGGCAAAATATAAAGACAAAAAGGGAGACAAAGGATTTTGGGACTCCATCCTGAGGAGGGGGTCCTGAAGGAGGAGAAGTTTCCAGGCAACAGGAAACCCCCTCACAGGTGGGGTTATAGGGGAGCTTAGGAACCTCAGATGGAAGCACAATAATGCAGAATGGAGAAAATTCTGCACAGAGGTTGTGCCAAATGGCAATTTCCAGCCAAAAAGCAGCTCACACACACTCATCTGCCTACAGCAAGTGGGGGCTGGCTGTGGGGCTTGGTCCTCAGGGAAAGGACTGGGGCTGAGTGCTGTGAAGATGCTCCAAGGGTATTCATGTGACACAGCACAGCAGGACAAGGAGAACTCTGGGACCACTAGACACAAAGTTCACTTCTGCGAGAAGGCTCTCAGGCAGCGCTCTGATTCTCCCTGCACGCACAGAACGAAGAACAGCACCCTCGGGAACAGCGAGCAGGGGAGAGCAGGCTGCAGCCTGTAGCCCCAGAGGCAGAAAAGCAGGCCCACACCTGCCAGAGGCAAAATGCAAAGGACACGACAATCTTGGCCCCAGGGGTCACATCCACAGCCAAGCTGTGAGTGGTCCCAGGGGTCACAGCTACAGCCAAGCTGTGAGGGGCCCCAGGGGTCACATCCACAGCCAAGCTGTGAGTGGTCCCAGGGTCACAGCCACAGCCAAGCTGTGAGTGGCCCCAGGGGTCACAGCCACAGCCAAGCTGTGAGTGGTCCCAGGGGTCACATCCACAGCCAAGCTGTGAGTGGTCCCAGGGGTCACACCCACAGCCAAGCTGTGAATGGTCCCAGGGGTCACAGCTACAGCCAAGCTGTGATGGCCGCGGATCTTGGCCCCAGGGGTCACATCTACAGCCAAGCTGTGAGTGGCCGCGGATCACTACCCACATCTTCCTGGAACCCTGAGTGGCTCAGATCAGCCAGCCAGCAGTGTCATAACCCAAGATCAACTCCCCTGGGGAAGCACACCACTCACCTAAGACTAAGGCAACCTCCACAGGACCCAGCTGGGAGCCCAATCGGCTTGGCTCCACCAAGGGTCCCACACACCAGGCCCAACTCCCCTGGGAAGCGCCCCATCCACCTCAGGCTGTGGGGACACCCTCTGTGGCCCAAATACACCGAGCACTCCCCACACACCCTAGCAGCTCTTGCAGTACCCGTCCCTCTCCACAGCAGAACTGAGCTAGCCAGCCCAGAAAAGAGGCCGCTTTCACTCCCCGGTGTCAGGGCAGGGATCAGACACTGGAGAGAGACTTGAAAGCCGCAGTGGGCCAAAATTCAAAGAAGCTTGAGCAAAGCAAAGAAGGGGGAACCTCCTGAGAAGGGGCAGGTGCAGCAGATTAAAATCCCACAATTAACCTGAGACTATGTGCTTTAGGGGATTCTGTAGACTTTGAGAGCAAGTACAAGCTGGGGCGAAGGGAGATCTAAGCCCGAACTGACTCCACACTGTCCACAACAAGTCCAGAGACCTTCCTACGTATATCGGAGGGCCTTCTGAGTAGGCAAATCAACTGGAGCAGGAACAAGGAAGAATCACGCAGACATTCCTCTCACTATCGCCCTATATACACACCCCACTCCCCATTTTTTATTCTTATTTTTTCCTTTCCACCCTCTTTTTTTTCTCATATTGTCCTAAAGTGGTTCTTTATTACTCCTTTCTGTAGCCCACTTTTACCTTTTTTAAAAATAAAATTAAGGAAACACCATATTTTAAAACTAAATTCTGTACTTTTTATTTTTGTGTTTGATATTTTGTTTTCAATAATGTCCTTTGAGAGTCTAACCTTCGTTCTATGTTTTTAACTTTTGCTTTTCAATCTTTTATTATTAATTTTGTTTATTAAGAGTCAGCAAGATCCAGTGCAGGATGCCCCATGCCAAACCTTCAGCAAAATAAGAACACAATCCCGCACATTAGCAGATAGGCTGCCCAAAGTCATACCAAACCCATAGATACCCCAAAATCACTACTGAAAATGGCACTGCCCTTCAGAGAGACACGATCCAGCTCCATCCAACAGAACACAGGCACAAGTCCCCCCAGGCAGGAAACCTTCACACTAGTCCAACCCCACGATGGCGGCCAGATTCCACAATTAAGAAGAACTACAACCCACTCCAGTACCCTTGCCTGGAAAAACCCATGAACGGAGGAGCCTGGCAGGCTACAGTCAACGAGGTCGCGAAGAGTCGGACACGACTGAGCGACTTCACTTCACTTCACAACCCTCCAAGCAAGAGAGTTCCAGAAAAACATCTATTTCTGCTTTATTGACTATTCCAAAGCCTTTGACTGTGTGGATCACAATAAACTGTGGAAAATTCTGAAAGAGATGGGAATTCCAGACCACCTGACCTGCCTCTTGAGAAACCTCTATGCAGGTCAGGAAACAACAGTTAGAACTGGACATGGAACAACAGACTGGTTCCAAATAGGAAAAGGAGTACGTCAAGGCTGTATATTGTCACCCTGCTTATTTAACTTATATGCAGAGGACATTATGAGAAACGCTGGGCTGGAGGAAGCACAAGCTGGAATCAAGATTGCCAGGAGAAATATCAACAACCTTGGATATGCAGATGACACCACCCTTATGGCAGAGAGTGAACAGGAACTAAAAAGCCTCTTGATGAAAGTGAAAGAGGAGAGTGAAAAAGTTGGTTTAAAGCTCAACATTCAGAAAACTAAGATCATGGCAACTGGTCCCATCGCTTCATGGCAAATAGATAGTGAAACTGTGGAAACAGTGTCAGACTTTATTTGGGGGGCTCCAAAATCACTGCAGATGGTGATTGCAGCCATGAAATTAAAAGACGCTTACTCCTTCAAAGGAAAGTTATGACCAACCTAGATAGCATATTAAAAAGCAGAGACATTACATTGCCAACAAAGGTCCGTCTGGTCAAGGCTATGGTTTTTCCCGTGGTCATGTATGGATGAGAGAGTTGGACTGTGAAGAAAGCTGAGTGTCGAAGAATGGGTGCTTTTGAACTGTGGTGTTGGAGAAGACTCTTGAGAGTCCCTTGGACTGCAAGGAGATCCAACCAGTCCATCCTAAAGGAGAGCAGTCCTGGGTGTTCACTGGAAGGACTGTTGCTGAAGCTGAAACTCCAATACTTTGGCCACCTCATGCAAAGAGTTGACTCACTGGAAAAGACCCTGATGCTGGGAGGGACTGGGGGCAGGAGGAGAAGGGGACAACAGAGGATGAGTGGCTGGATGGCATCACCGACTCGATGGACATGAGTTTGAGTAAGATCCGGTAGTTGGTGATGGACAGGGAGGCCTGACGCACTGCACTTCATGGGGTCGCAAAGAGTCGGACACGACTCAACTGAACTGAACTGAACTGAACTGAAGAACCCTCCAGCCTAAAGCAACGAGCCACCAAACAGCAAACTAAATAAAATGAAAAGATGAGAAATATACAAGGTGAAGGAACATTATAAAAACTCACTAGACCAAACAAACAAAGAAGAGTCAGGGAGCCTATCAGAGAATTCAGAACACTGATAGTAAAGATGATACAAAACCTTGAAAACAAAATGCAGTCAGGGGTAAAAGCAAATCACTACTAAAAAGTCATCAAACAACAGTGAAAGAAAGCTAGACAGAAAGAGGACAAAACACCTGCAAAATATACAGAAGACAATTAACTGAACAGTAAGAGTAATCCCTACTGATCGATAAATAATATAAATGGATTAAACAGTGGTTGAATGCTTTAAAAAAGAAAAAAAAAAAAACAGACCCAACTGGAAGTTATACAAGAAACTCATTTTAGATTTAAAGACACATATAGGCTCAAAATGAAGGGATGAAAAAAAATACTCCATGCATGTAAATACTAAGCAAAAGAAACCAGGCGTGGCTACTCATATAAAAGAGAAAATAGATATTAAGTCCAAACTTGTCTCCATAGAAAAAGAAGGTCTCTATATTTTAATAAAAGAGTCACTTCAACAGGAAGATATAAAAATTATATATGCATACAGCATCAGAGCACATAAAGGTATAAGGCAAATACTGGAATTAAAGAAAAAAATTGATTGCATAAACTGCCCGAAAGGAACTTCAATAATCCCCTTATAAAAATGGATAGAAAATCAACAAACAAACAAGCCTTGAAAACACTAGAGATCACATGCTCCTTACAGACATATTTGAACATACCACCAAACAGCAGCACACATACACTCAAACACAGGCGACATTCTCCAGGATACTTAACAGGCCACAGTCAGGTTTTAACAACTTTAAATAGTTTGTTTTTGAAATTATATTGTTTCAAAATAATTATTAATGAATTAATTAATAATTAACAAATTTGAAATAATTTCAGGTATCTTTTCTGACCACAATAGGATGAAATAAATCCCTTAAGAGCAAGAAAACAGGAAAATTGAGAAATATGTGCAAACTAAACCATACATTCTTTTCCCCACTTCTGGTTTTATTGAGACTTAACTGACATTGACCACTGCATAGTTTTAAGACATACAGCATAATGATTTGACTTACATACATCAGGAAATGATTATCACAAGAAGGTTAGTGAACATCATCTCATATGGATCCAAAATAAAAATAAAAGAAAAAAATGTTTCTTTTGTGATGAGAACTCTTAGGATTTACTTTCTTAACCCTCATATATAAAATACACCAATTTTAATTATATTTACATGATGTATAAAACATTTTTTTAAAAAACCATGGGTCAAAGACAAAATCAAAGGGAAAATGAAAAAGTCTATTGAGACAAGCTAAAATGAAACCCAACACACTAAGACTTAGGGGATGAGCCAAAAGCAAAACTACAGGAGATGTTCATAGTGATAAATGCATACAGTAAAAGGTAAGAAAAACTTCAAATAAAAAATTTAATTTTATGCCTCAAGGAACTATAGAAAATGAAAACACTCATCTCACATTTAGCAGAAGGAATTAGACAACAGAAAAATAATAGAAAATATAAACAAAACTAAGTAGTGTTTTTCTGAAAACCCTAATGTGACAGACTGTTAGCTAGATTAAGGAGAAAGAGAGACAAATCAATGAAATCACAAATGAAAAAGGAGGAATACAAATGATGCCTCAGGAATAAAAGAATCATTAGAGTCTATCATAAATAATTATGTCAACAAATTAGATAACCTAGAAGAAACAGATAAATTCTAGAAACATACAACCTATTAAAACTGAATCGAGACAAAATAGAAAGTCTGAACAGACCAGTAACAAATAAGGAGACAGAATCAATAATGTAAAAATAAAGAAAATACAGGACCATGTGGCTTCACTGGTAAATTTTACCAAACATTAAAAGAATTAACACCAATCCTTTTCAAAGTCCTCCAAAAACACCTGGAGACGAGGGAACACTTTTAAATTAAGTTTACAAGGCCAGCATTACCTTGATATCAAAGTCAGACAAAGACATTACAAGAAGATTATAGAACAATATCTGGAATGAGCACAGATTCAAAAATCCTCAAAAAATATTAGCAAAGCTAATTGAATAATTAATTAGAAGGATCCTACTCCATGATAAAGTGCGATTTATTCATGGCATGCAAGGATGGTTCAAAATACACAGATCAATCAACATAATACACTACATTAACAAAATGGGGGAAAACTCATGATCATCTCAATAGACGCAGAAAAGGATTTGACAATGTTCAACATTCTTTCATGACAAAAACTCTCAGCAAATCGGGTACAGAAGGATTGCACCTCACCACAATAATGGCATATATGAAAAGACCACAGCAAACATATTACTCAACAGTGAGAAAAAGAAAGCTTTCGCTCTAATATCAGGAAGAAGAAAAAACGCCCACACCCACCACATTTATTCAACATAGCACTGAAAGTCCGAGCCAGAGGACTTAGGCAAGACGAAGAAATAAAATGCATTAAAATCAGAAAGGAAGAAGTCAAATTGCCTCCATTTGCAGATGACATGATCATATATGTAGAAAATCCTAAAGTCTCAAAAACAACAACAGTGACAATGGCAACAGAAACCATCAGAACTCATAAATGTATTTAGCAAAGTTGCAGGATATAAAATCAACGTATAGAAGTCATTCTATAAAAGCGATGAACTATCCCAAAAACGATATTAAGGAAAAGGCACCATTCTGAATATAAAGAATGAAATGCTGTGCTATGCTGCGCTTAGTCACTGAGTCGTGTCTGACTCTTTGTGACACCATGGACTATAGCCCACCAGGCTCCTCTGTCCATGGGGATTCTCCAGGCAAGAACACTGGAGATCCATTATGCTATCTCTCCAGAATACAACCTCCTCACCTCTCTCCCAACGTATAAAGAGAAGGACACTATATATGTATATCAATCCTCACCCTGAATAAACGAATATATTACCTACTACAACACACATGTATAAACACCCTAACAGTCTGCAAAGAAATACATTTCAATCGTCCTAGCACTCCATACATTATGAACACTTTCATAATTCATGCACCTAATGATGGACACATACAAATCAGTATACACAAGTAAGGCACATAGAAATATCTCCAGGAAACCACTTATGAAAAAACTTCCATACACCAAATGATCCCTAGCTAGTAGAAGCCGGCTCATACATCTGCGTATACTAACAAATAATCACATCACATATTTCTAATATATATAAATGAAATTTACCAACTCCCCTGTATAAACCTGAAACCTCACCTTCTCATCAGATATACACATACTAACTTCTCAAAATATATAAGCCTACTGAAAAACAGAAATACAAAGCACTAGAAAATATTCCTCCAAATGGCCATGCCCCTTGAATATACAGACAAGCTCATTATACACACAACTCTCCATAAGCCCCAAATATAACCACAATTATCCACTACACTACAAATATGCAAAGATATGACTATATACATATACTCTGTTTCAAATACATACCACACTACCTGCATATGCTTATCCCACATTCCCAAATTCTCACACAGAATTAATCCTCCCATCTTGCAGAATACAGAAACACATAAACACGAGTATAAACAACATCCACCAGCCCCAAAAAATAGCCACAGACTTGCCCCTACACAGCAAAATATATATAGATGGCCCCATTGATAGCTCCTGAAAACCCACACACACAGAAACCGCAGAACCGGACAAGACCTGGACACAAATGCTGCCCTCAGTACACAGATTATCACCCGACATTCCTCACGGACACAGAACAGGCTGTACACCCAAACTAGAATACACCACTACTTTTCCTAACATTGCCGTTACGCATATGAAAATCCACCATGCAACACATACAAATCCCCAAATTCATGGGTGAAAATAGCACAGGTAAAAATAGTCCTCAAACATCAAGCGCCTAATCACCAACTACTTGATGCCTGTGTACAACCTCAACACCCTCCAAACACAACACTCACCCTTAGACACTCTCACCAGAATAGAGGCGTGAACTCCCCTTAATCACAAGTATCCACAGACAAAACCCCTGCACGTCGGACAATCTACCAGACCCCCACCAACCAATTAATTAGGTGCAAACCCCATCTGTGCTTGCAAATCAATCATGATTTGACATCAGACTACAAACAGATGTCTGCTACTTCATCATGGACAAGAGGGCCCTTTGAACACGTGTTGACCGATATTTTCACGTTACATAGGAAGACATCAGTGAAACCGTGAGCATGTATGCTAGATCTTCACTCAGTCTCCGCTCATTTTCCAATGACCTGCGCTACTTCTTGCGATGAGCGCTCTCCAGTGGAAGAAGTCCCCTCCGGCGCTCGTTCTCCCCAGAAGGCACCGGCGAGAACGGCGCCTGTTAACTGCTCTCACGGCTGGCCCCCACTGCAGGCCCTGCAGCCGGGGCAGCATTCTGGCAGCCTGCTCCCCGCGGATGCCCGTGAGCCTGGTGCGAGCGCCGCCCGGGAACCGGGCGCCCTGGGGGAGCGCCCCTGCCCTGACCAGGGCACGGGTCTCCCCGGCGTGAAACACCGGCATAGAGCGCCGCAGCTGAGCGCTGAAGGCTCGGCGTCTCCCTTACCTCAGACACCTCCCGGTTCCTGTGATGGCCTCTAGGGGCTGCCAGCAGAGCCCGCCTCGCCCAGGCCAGGCTGGCCGTCGGGGCTCCGCCCTGCGCATCGCAGCGAGCGCTCCCGTCTTCCCGAGGGGACAGCCGTAACCGACGCCGGGAGCAGCAGTTGGACGACGGCCGTCGGCCCGCCCGCGGGGCGTGCGCGTGCGCGTGCGCGTGCGCGTGCGCGTGCGCGCAGACGCGGGCACGCAGCTGTCCCGGGAGGTCGCTGCCGGAGCCGAGCGAGGTGGAGGGTCCGGGCACGCTGGGGAGCGCCTCTGTCCATGCTTCTCACCCGGGCCTTCGCAGCACTCTCTTCTTAAAACCAGCTGTTGTGAGATGCGCACCGGTGATTTTTACATTGCACACGTGAAACGCATGCCCTTAGATACAGGCGTTTTGGAGACCTCCATCCTGAGCACCGCCGCCGCCGCCGCCAAGTCGCGTCAGTCGTGTCGGACCCGGTGCGACCCCACAGACGGCAGCCCACCAGGCTCCTCTGTCCCTGGGATTCTCCAGGCAAGAACACTGGAGTGGGCTGCCATTTCCTTCTCCAATGCACGAAAGTGAAAAGGGAACGTGAAGTCGCTCAGGTCGTGTCCGACTCCTAGCGACCCCAAGGACTGCAGCCCGCCAGGCTCCTCCGTCCATGGGATTCTCCAGGCAAGAACACTGGAGTGGATTGCCATTGCCTTCTCCACACCCTGAGCACAATATCCTTAAATTGGGGGAGTGTTTGCATGCCCTTTCATGCCTTTTCTTGCCCTTGGACTGCAGTTCCGTGATTCTTGTTTATGTCTGTCAAAAACCAGTGGGTCCTTTTCCCTAGTAGGCCAAAAGTTTGCATTAAAGAACAATTCTAGCAAAGAATTTCAGATCTGGGAAATGCTCTGATATACTACTGTCTGCTGACTCCATTCCTACACTTTCCAAATGCATTCACTCTACTGAGTATTTCTTCTTATTTATTTACTACATGGAGGTTCTTCAGTAAATGTTGATACTCACATGTTTCCTTGCAAGGTTTTTGTTATGTCAATAACTTTGATCAAGACTTGAAAATTTGGGTCAGTTTCAGTTGACACAGCAGTAGCATGGGAATAACTATATGCTCCCTTCCATTTATATTTTATATTGGAGAATATAAGCTGCCCAATCTTAAAAGAAAGAAAGAAAGAAATAGTTTCAGAATCAGCTTATTGATTTGGGTTAGTAATACTTTACAAAGAAAACTCTGTCATCAGATTCTCTTAGTGATCAATTCCAAAATTAGTACCATTTCTACTTCACAGGATATCTCTTAAAACCCCTGATAGCTAACAATACTGAGAGCCTCCAAGCACACAGATTGAAAACTCTACAAGACATAAGCATGGGATCCCACTGTACTCCTAATGTTCCATGCTTTAGCAGAATACAATCGATCATCTAAGCTCTGTGATCCATAACCATAGATTTTTTTCTCAGCAAACAATACCTGCCCGCCACCTTTCTGCATGAATAGTCAGAGATCATGGTCCAAAGGACTTTTGCTACTCCCTTCTGTTGCCTGTCTCCCCAAATGACTTCTGGACTAATTTAATAATATCTGCCTCTGTGGTCTGATTTTGATGGAGTACAAAATGATTGTAGACGTGAGATGGTTTAATTTTTTCCACAATTCAATTTTTATGTCGGTGGCCCTGGGAAGGCCCATTCAAACTCTACTCAGAACCATGAATGAGACTCTTTTAACAACTGATTGACAGGACCAGGGGAAGAGTCAACGAGAGAGCCGGCTTTCTGAAGTGCCAGGGTCAATATTTCGCCTCCCCATTCCTCTAGTGTGAAGTTACTGGTTAAAAATGATTTCATCTTTTCCCCTGAGAAAGACTCAAATAGTGAGAAATGTCTCCAAGTTGTTAATTTCTTCACCCCTTAACAGTTTGATTGTTGTTTTGTTTTGTTTTAAATAAAGTTTACTGTGATTTTCCTTAAACTGCTCTCACCTCATCTTCTCAACTGAGGTCAAGGGAGAGTGCTCAGAGTAGGTAACCCAGAGAATAAAAAATAAAAAGTGAGGTGCCTGCAAGAAGACGTTTTTGTGCTGAAGAGCACTAAAGGCCTGGGAAATATGCAGATGGAAAAGACATTCCCTTCAAGTGACTGGTAAAACCTTCTGCAAGTATCGAATGTATGCATCATTGAAATCTTTCAGATTTAGAGCTGGGGAAAAGGTTAGAAATCAGGAGGAATGGGCATAGGTTAAGGACAATTTCCTACACAGTTGTAACAAAGAAGAGGAAAGAAACCTGAGTTCTGAATTCCCAATTCTCTCTCTTTCTTTTTCAATATGGCCACTGTTAAGGTTTCATACAAGTCTGCCCTTTTGAGGCATTTTTTTCCTTTCGTTATTTTTCTTTTTTTCACCAGGAGTAAAAAACTTTTTAAGCAGAAAGAAAAACTTGTGTCCCAAGGGACTCAACTGCACTTTTAAATTTTTACAAACCTTAAAAAGCAATATGAAAGAAAAGGACTAGAGTTTTTAACGAATATTAAAATTAACTCAAAATGGACCATACATTTAAGTGTAAAATCAAATTTTGAAACATTTTTAAGAAAGTAGGAGAAAGTCTTTGGGTCCTAGGGATTGGTGGAGGCTTTTTACACGTTGAGAGCAAAAATATTATTCATAAAAGAAGAGAAAATTGGATTTTACAAAAATTCTATATTTTCCTACAAGAAATACACCTCTGTTAAGGATGAGAAGCAGGTACGGGTTTGGAGAAATTTTTTGCAAGTCACACATCTGACAAAAGTCTTAGAGTGTATAAAAGACTATCAAAACTCAATAAAAATAGGAACAATTCAATTAGAAAATGTGGAAAAGATATGAAGAGACATTTCACCAAAAGAGGACATCTGTTTGACAAGCAATTCATGAAAAGACGTTCAAAACTCCTGGTCTTTAATGAAACTCAAATTAGGAATACAATGAGAATAATCACATGTTGATTTAGAACAGCTAAATTGAAAACTAACTTTACTGTTAGTGAGTATGCCAAGAAATTAGATTTCTGATGGTGCTGCTAAGGGAAGTGTAAAATGATACAGTCACGCTGAGAAGCAGTATGGCTGTCCCTTTAAAACACTAAACATTTCCTTCCCATGTGGTCCAGCAATTGCACCCCTGGCTGTTTACTCCAGGAAATGAACACAGGGTGACAGGCATCTGAGTGCGGTCTGCAGCAGTGTGAAGAACAAAGATATTCAAGTTCTGTAAGAAAGATCAAGATTGGAATTCCTGTTCCCACTCATTCCCACTAATGTCACCTCTGAAAAACTGCTTAATCCTGCTAGGCTTCAGTTTATCTTTAAAAAGCAGCGAAACCAAGATGATAAAGCTGAGCACAGAGTCGGTTTCAGGCAATGGGGAACCGGCTGGGCTGGAGCTGACATTGGGTCCATCTGTTATGCGGATATGGCATGTGTTGGAATCCCCTGGTTAGAGGTCTAAAGAAATAACATGTAGGAAGGCCGGGCTCCAGGGCACAGGCAGCCTGGGGCTGCTGGGGTTGGGAGGAAAGTAAGAACTTAGGACCAGTGGAGCGGCTCCTGGTGCAGCTGAACTGCGTGAGCTCCCCGGACCTTCTGGAGAATGCGTGTGCACCACATGGCGTCTCAGTAGCTCCCTGACTCCAGGGCCCTTGGCAGTCTTGCCTGAGGACCCATCCGTGAGTTCACCACCAAGGGAGGGAATGCTAGTCTTCCCCCTTCCAGAGACTGCTGGGCTCTTAAGGGCTGATGCTGGTGGTGGTACCTCAGTGGTAGAACTCCAGCCAGATGCAGGGACTGTGGGAATGTGTGGACGCTTGTTAGACACTCTGGAGGCCTTCCAAGCTCATCTTGGGGAGGGAGTTCTGCGCAAGATCCTGGCTCCAGACATGGGATCCGTGCAGGAGTGCATGCGAGTCCATTTGTGGTTGTCTGTCAGTGGGAGTCCAGGATATATGGGAATGCCAGGATTGCAAAGAACTTGGCCTGAATCTAGTCCATATCGGATATCTCTGCTAAAGGGGAACTTTACCATTTTATCGTGTGTCCTAAAGGCTGGGGTGGGTGCATTCTGAGGCCTCCTGGGATGCGGCGGGCTACACAAGGACTCTGTGTCGGGTAGACTGGCAGGAAGGATGATGAGAACATGGCTTCAAGGCATATTGCCAGGCCGCTAAGTCCTGAGCCAGCGAAGCAGAGAGAAGACACCAGGCTCCTACTGCTGAAGGTGTATGGACATTTGGGACAGGCTGGCCTGGGGCCCTGGCCAGAAAGGAGCAGTTTCATGTGGGGTTGAGGGCCAGGAAGGTGGGCAGTGAGTTTGGGACTATGGGGGTGAGTGAGGGATGATGGGATCCATGAGGGAACATGGGGTGGGTGAGGGATCAGTGGGGTCCGAGAGGGATCAGTGGGGTCCTTGAGGTATCATAGGATTGGTGAGGGGTCTTGGGGGTGGGTGAGGAACAGCTGGGAGTCAATTCTAGGAGCAGAGGTGTGAGGACTGCCAGGCTGGACCTCAGCTCACAGCCTGGCGGGGTCCCCTCGCTGTATCTTCTAGTCAGTGGGCCAGGCCCCCCACATGCAAGAGCCTTCTGTGCTATAGGCGGGAACCCCCTTCCTCATGGCCTGGGTCATGTCCTCCAGTCCAGCTCAATTGTCCTGATGCGGGGAACATCCCCCTACCTCCACAGGGAGTAGGTCGTCCCTTCTCCAAACCCGGGGAGTGATGCTTCTTTACTTTGAGAAAGATTCTTACTCCCCTGCAGTATAGACACCTGACACTATGTCTTACTTCCTATTACGGGCTGAATTCTGACACCCCCACCCCCAGTTCTGCGGCTGAGGTGGTAAAGAATCTGCCTGCAATGCGGGAGACCCAGGTTTGAACCTAGGGTTGGGAACATCCCCTGGACAAGGGAATGGCAAACTACTCCAGTTATCTTGCCAGGAGAATTCCATGGACAGAGGAGCCTGGCAGGCTGTATACTCCATGAGGTCACAGAGAGTCCGACATGACTGAGCAACTAACACACACAAAATTCTTATGTCGAGTCCTGACCTCCAGCACCTCAGAACGTGACTTTCTGCTGGCAGCACAGTCCAGCAGGTGGGATCTCGGCTCTTCACCCAGGGACCGAACCCATGGCCCCTGCAGTGGAAGCCTGGAGTCTTAACCACTGGACAACCAGAGGTCCCTAGAATGTGACTTTATTTGGAGTAGAGCTTTTAAAGAGATAATCAAGTTAAGATGAGGTCACTAGGTTGGGTCCTAATCCAGTACGAATGGTGCCCTTACAGAAGGGGAAATGTGGACACAAACGCACAGAGGGAAGACGATGTGAGCACACAGGGTGAAGATGGCCATCTATGAGCCAAGGTCAGAGGCCTCAGACTTCTGGGCTCCGGAACCGTGAGATGATCGATTCCTGTTGTCTAAGCCACAGGGCCTCTGGTATTTGTTCCGGCAGCTGGAGCTGACTGATGTTCTTCCTCTGAGGCCTGTGCATCCCCACGGTAGGAGCCTCCCTTCTCTCCCCCCAGCTGGACTCCAGTGTCCCCACCCCGCCCTCCTCCTGCTGTGATGTCCCAGCCACTTGCTGTTCCCTTGTCCGGGGAGTCAGACGGCAGACCTCAAGTGAAGGGGTGCGTGCTGAGGGTCAGGAGGAGCAGTAGGGCCCCAGGACAGGATCAGGATGAGTCTTTCATTTGCTTTTATTTGGTTTTTCAAGCTTGGGTTGTGGGGGTCACAGCTGGTGGACGGGGAAGCCAAGAAGGGACCCTTGAGAGCTGATGGGGCTGAGGGAGGGGAGGGGGGAAGGTTCCAGTGAGCAGGCTGGGTCCTGAGGCACACCGCTGGAGCTGAGGGGCTTGGCCGATCACCACAGGGCTTGCCTCGGGGAGCCAAGCAGGAGCAACGCCAGGGGCCAGGTCTGTGGAGGCACAACGGCTGTGCCCGGCGTGGACGCGCCGGCAGCCCGCAGAGACTGGTGTGGAACCTGGGTCTGTGCAGGAGTGGTCGTTGGCTCAGGGGGTGGTGTAAGGGCAGACGTGGGCTCGGGGGATGTGTAAGGGCAGAATGGGCTCAGGGGGATGTGTAAGGGCAGACGTGGAATCAGGGGAAATGTAAGGGCACACGTGGGCTCAGGGTGGGGTGTAAGAGTGGACTCGGGCTCAGGCTGAGCTGCCTTGTTTTAGGGTAGCCACTTACCCTCTCTGGGACCTGTTTGCTCACCTTTAAAACAGGGGAAAACAGGGAGTATAAAGAAAGCCTCAAAATTCAGATATCCAACATGGGACTTCCTTGGTGACCCAGTGGTTACCAATCTGCCTTCCAATGCAGAGGACACTGGTTTGATCCCTGGTCAGGGAACTGATATCCCACGTGCCACGGACCGACTAAGTCCACGTGCTGCAGCTACTGAGCTCACGTGCTTGGAGCTCACATGCTACAACTAAGAGTGGCCCACACGCTGAAATGAAGAGCCTGAGAGCTGTAACTAGTGCCCACCCAACACAGCCAAAAGAGGAAGACAAACAAACAAATGCAAAGAAATACACACACAAAAAAATATCCTAGAGTAGACTCATATCTGGAATATATAAAATACATAAAGAGCCCCTAAAGGCAGAGACAGAGCCCCCAACAGAAAAATAAGAGGGGAAATCTTGAAAAGAAATGTTACAGAAAAAGATATCCAGTGATAATAAATATGTGAAAGTATATTTAATTGGTCATCAAGAAAATCAAACTACAGTAAGCTATTAAAATGAAAAAAGATGGAAAGTGCTAAGTATTAGTGAGATTATAAACTCTCATCTACTGCTCCAATGAGTGGAAATGGCGAGCCACTTTGGAGATGTTTGGTAATATCTGCCAAAGCTGAATACATGCATACTTTTTACTCCAACAATTCTAAGCAAGGGATTCTGTGAAATAGAATATAAAACATTTGGAAGTGAAATGAAATGAAAAGCTTTGAGCACTAAAATACCCATTAAGAAGGTAACTGATCACAGAATTCAGTGCAGACAGGAGAGTCCTATAGAGCAAGGATCGTGAACACACTGCACCCACAGGCAACACTATGGATGAGTCTCACAAATACAAAGCGAAGGCAAAAAAGACTGACAACAGGAAATAAATCCTACTGATGGAACATTCAGAATCTGATCTAAGGTACTGAAGGTGAAGATGCTGGTTTGTGCTGGGTGTTGGTGACAGGAAGGAGGTGTGAGTGGGCCTCTGGGGTATTGATCACATGTTGCCTCACTATGTGAAAATTTATCCAACTTATGAAAAGAGCATGGGTGTATGTATGTTACACTTCAATAAAAACTTTAAAAATGCCTCAAGAATAGATGTCATAGATGCCCTCATGTGCCAGGGGCTTAGGAAGGGGGTGGCCTGGGGGACGCGGCCAAGGGATGGAGCCCAGGAAGATGCAGAGAGGAGGAGATGGGAAGCCCAGGGGTCCACAAAGAGAGCAGAGGACCACAGCCCCTCCCCAGAGAGACTGAGGCCCTGAGAACAGCAGGGATACAGACAGGGCCTGACTCACGTGGCAGATGGACTTTCCTGCCGAGAAGTCCCCGGCACACAGAGAAGTTTTTGCCTCTCGCATGTCCATATAACATGTTACAGAACTTGTTCTCAATGAAGCTCACCTTACCCTCCTGGAGATGGAAGGGTTCGAGCAGCGGTGCTGCGAGGATAAAGAGGAAGTCAGGGAAGGATGCTGTGGCCTAGCTACAGAGCTCTGCCTTACCAGTCAGCACCAGCCCTCAGCTCGGGGCTTTCTCCGCACAGCTGGGCGTTCACCCTTGTCTCAGTCATCTACCTGTGCCTAGTAAGCCCTCCTGTGTTTCTCAGACTTTTCCAAACTCATCCTATTCCCCCACCTCTTTCATAGCAACAGGCCACACTCCTGTTCCACAAAGGGAGCAGGCAAGTCCCTCCAGCACCTGCCGCTCACTGGTGCTTAGCAGCCACTCACCAACCGATCTACCCTTTCACTAACCTTCCCATCCACTCACCTTTTGTCTGTTAGTAACCTTGCTTTCCATCCACCTGTTCCTCCATCCACCTACCTATCTTTCCTCATGCCATTCGCCCACTCACCCTTTCATCCATTTGCCTATACACTCCTCTTTTCATTCATCTATTTTCCCCTCCATCAACAGACCCACTCACTGCATCTCTCTGCCCACCATCCTTTCTCCCATCTGCCCAAACATCTACACTTCCACCCACTCATCCTCCCACCTTCCCCCATTCATCCTCTGATCCAATCAGTCATTTATTCATCATTCAGTTTACTCATTTATTCCTCTGTTCTCGTGTTAAGTATGTTTTAACTAATGATACAGGGGAACATTTTTAATTGGGGCAGACAGGGTAAACGAAGTAAATAAGTAGCTTTACTTTAGATCTAATAAGTAGTATAGAGGAAATAAAAGAGGGAGATGTGCTATTAGGGGCGGCCTGTTTTAGCTCACATGATCTAGTAAAACTCCGCAGAGGAGCAGCTGAGCTGCTCACTCCTAAAGATACAAGTCATGACAAGATTAGTTGGGAGAGGAAATGAGTCCAGGGACACAGTCAAGGTGGAGACCTGAGGTGGGAATGGCCTTGGCATCATCAAGGCAGGAGGGAGGTCTGCTGGCTGGGGTGGTGTGGGTGAGGGATGGAGCAGGAGATGAGAGAGAGGAATGGGCCTGAGAGCCAAGGCAGGGAGTGTCGACCTTATTTTAAGAAGAAATGAGAAGCACTGGGGGTGATGAGCAGGGGACTGGCATGACGCCTGCTCTGAAGCAAATGCTCAGACAGCTGTGTGGAGAGTGACACAGAGCACGCAGGGTGGGAGCCGGGACCAGTCTGGAGTCCGGGGAGGAGGGGCCTGGGGGCAGCTTGGGATACCTACCAGGAGCCAGGCCCTGCCTGGGGCGTGGACTGGGATGTCAGGGTCCCTGTCCTCAAGGAGGAGCCTCTGTGTGTGTGTGTGCGTGTGTGTAAAGTGTTTATACATGTGGTGTGTGTGTCTCTGTGTGTGTGTGTGTGTGTGTGTGTGTGTGTGTGTGTGTGGTGTGAGAATGCTGCGGATATGGTTGTTTGTCCTGTGATTAGGGTGTGTTAGTGACATACTAATAGGCAAGGACCAGAAATGCTGGAACATCCCACCCAATGAAGACAGCATCTGTATAAAATGCCTGGAGCACCTCTGTAGAGAAACACCGTACCAAATTATGACCCAACTAATAATTACAAATAAATACTCTCTCCCTCCCTAATTTTGTGTCATAAGCATTTCACCAATCATAAACCACCCTTTCTTTAATAGAAACTCTCACTCATAAGCTTGTGCCTCCATCTCTCCATTTTCAAACATTAAAACACAGTTACTTTCCCGTGTCATTCAGTCCAGTTAATCAGCCTACAGAGCAGACGGGTGAACTGGGTTGGGAAAAGAGCAACGCGAGGTTCGGAATTCATCAGGCAGGCTCAGAGATCAGAGGTCATACTTGTATTTTCTTTCCACTTTTCCCAAGCACCTCCTATGCCACTGGGAAATCAGAGAGGTTGTCAATGACCTGGAAGGAGTCAGGCCCCAACCATGACCTTTGAGTTGGATCGAGTCATCTCAGATCTGTGGTTGATTTAAACCTTGGAACCAAGAACCAGAAAGACTTCAAGAACTCAAATTCTTGATTCCAAAGTCAAAGATTTCCAGACTTCAGAGCTTTACACTTAGGGAACACCAAAGCTTTAGAAGCACACACTTTCAGAACCAGAAGTAGAATGGTCCAGTCCTCTGGAAATGAAGCACAGTGGGCCAGGGGGACCTTTGCCTGGAGACCCCTCAGATGGAGCCACACCACACCACACTTACGGAGCATAAAAGGCAAACCAGAACAGCTGCTTGGTCCCAAAAAGACCTGATATCCTGACACTTTGGGGGACCATCTACAGAAGACATGCGGGAAGCTCTTCTGGGTCTCCCCTTTCTGCAGAGTGAGTCTCTGGTGTCTGCTGACACAGTACCTGGGTCCCCTCTAGAGTTACACCCTATCTTATTCAGTGAATGCTCTGCTGCTGCTGCTAAGTCTCTTCAGTCGTGTCCGACTCTGTGCGACCACATAGACGGCAGCCCACCAGGCTCCACCATCCCTCGGATTCTCCAGGCAAGAACACTGGAGTGGGTTGCCATTTCCTTCTCCAATGCATGGAAGTGAAAAGTGAAAGTGAAGTCGCTCAGTCATGTCTGACTCTTAGAGACCCCATGGACTGCAGCCTGCCAGGCTCCTCCATCCATGGGATTTTCGAGGCAAGAGTACTGGAGTGGAGTGCCATTGCCTTCTCCAAATGAATGCTCTAAGGCTGAACAATTCCAAATTCAAGCTAAATTGACATCACAACTGTCATTGGTCCAGCCCTTACCCACGCTGTAGCCCAGCCTCAGCCTCAGTCCTTGACTCCAGCCATGTCCCAGTTGCAACTATCACCTCTGGGTCAAACAGAGGCCCAGGCCAGAACCCTACCCTTAACTCTAACCATGCCCCAGATTCAATCACCACCTTTGGGCTCACATGGAGATTCAGGCTAGACCATAACTCTTGACTCCAACCTTACCCCAGTGTCTGTTAACACCATCTCAAGTTCAAGTGGAGACCCAGGTCCAATCAAAGCACTTGACTCCAACCACGACTCATTTTCAACCACCACCTCCAGCTCATGTGGACACCCATGCTCAACCCTAACCCTTGACTCTGACCACAGCTCACTTTCACCCACAACCATCTCACACTCACATGGAGACCCAGGCCCAACTCCAACCCTTGACTCCAACCATACCTCACTTTCAACCACCACCTCACACTCACATGAGGACCCAGACCTGACCCCAGTCCTTGACTCCAATAAAACCTCAGTCACAACCACAACCTCGGGCTCACAAGGGAACCCAGGTCTGACCCCAAACCTTGACTCGAATCATATCTCACTCACAGCCACAAACTCAGGCTGACATAAAGACTCAGACCCAACTCCAATCCTTGACTCCAACCAAGCCTCACTCTCAACCTCAATTTCAGGCTCATATGACAACCCTGGCCTGACCCCAACAATTGACTCTAACCATGCCCCAAGATCAAGGACCACTTTGGGTTCAGTTAGAGACCGCTGCTCATCTCACCCTGTCTTTCCCAATCCAACCATCTTCCTCTCAACTGCAGACTAGGTACTATGAACTCTTGCCCTATAATCCAAATTAAGCCACCATCTTTGATCCCCAGTGCAATTCAAATCCTGGAATATCATTTTTTTAAAAAGCAACTAGAAAGTGGGAGAACTTTATCCTCTTTGGTTAAAAAAAATCTCAGCATGTCTTTAGCCAGGTCACCCCCAATCTTCCCCAGGGGAACAGGTCTTCTCAGGCCCACACCTCTGTCTCTATCATTCCTAGGGATTTGATCAGCCCTGAGGTTTGGGAGAAACTGGAGTACCATCTTTCCAAAAGATTCATGCAATAAGAGAGGGCCCTGCCCTGCAGAACCCAAGAGCCTCAGAAAGAGATGCAGCCTCAGGGGGATTCCCCAAGGCCTCGTCAAGGCACTGGGCAAGAAGAGGCCCTCAAGTCTGTCTGCAGGTCTAGGCAAAAGCAATCCAGATGCACAGAAGATGAGGTCCTGGTACCCAGCAAGGATCCCACCAGGGAAGCACCTGTGCCAGGAAGTAAAGCAGAGTGTGCGGAGGATCCTAAAAGTTCTCTACATGACCTCAGCCAACCCTTCAGTGAAGGTTCCAAGTGCAAAGCCTGAGTTGCAAAGAGTTGAGCCCAGGCAGGAAGCATCCAGAAGTCCTGGGGGTCCTTATAAGCAGGAAGGGAGAGCAGATGCATGAGTGCCAGATCCCTGTTAATGTCTGTTTTTCAAGGTTTGCTGCCAATCACTTCTTAGACCTTCCTGGAGAGTCAAATGCTCCTACGGGTACAGAAAATGCAGGATCCTCTCAGGATAGGGAAGCCTCCATGAACACCTCCCATGAGGTCTCTTGTCCTCAGTCCTTATATTCTAGGAGCTGGAAGTGCATTTGACAAGATTTTGGGTCAGACAAAGATGGGTCCTACTACCCAAGGTCCTCAAGATCACATTGAGCTTGAAGTTGAAAAGTACTCACTGCATTTGCCTTCCAAGGTTCATCTTGAAGGCCCCTCTGGGGACCACCCACAAGCCCAGTTACCAGAGGGCTTGGGCAAACATTCTTATCCCCATCCAGGAGAGAAAGTGATAGCAATGCAGGCAGCGCCCACCCTGGAGAGGCCCTTCCTGCCCCCTACCATGTGACTGAGGGAACCCAGGGGGCTCTGCGAGGAACCTCAACTGGCAATGCCCAGAAGCCCTCAGAGGCCCCTCTGACTGGACAGGAAGACAAGCCACCTTCTCAGGCCCCCACATACAGCTTTGTGGGCAGAATCTGGCACAGCGAGTCTGTTGTGGAGGCTGAGAAAGGCAGCCTGGAGCCCAGTCCACATCCAGCAATGGCCAGGAATGAGCCGCAGGAGGAATCTGGGGATTGGGCCACCCCAGAAACTTGCTTCAATGAGACAGTCATGGACCTCAGTGACTGTTCCCAATCTTCCAGAGGACAAGAGGTGATGGACAGAGACACTACTTGGAAAGGTACTTTTGAACCTAATCTCTTAATCAAATACCAAATAATTAATATAGATATGAGGAGATCATGGTATCCAAGGTCCCATAAAAATCCCTCCTCGAACACAAAGTCTGTTGCCACAAATCCAGAAGATGTAGACTTTGATGAACAGTCTCATAAGCTTAAGTTCCAACGGTTCATAGACTGGCAGAAACAGGCTAAGTCCAGGCCACTTGCCTGCTCCTTCAAGACTGTGCCACTGAGAGGCTTCTCAAAGACTGTCACTCAGATACATTCATTGCCACAAACGCCTTGGCTTCTCAGGAATCTCTGTGCTGTTCTGAGACCCTGTCCAGTGGAGACAGGTCCAATTCCCGCACATGTGATGTTACGTTGAGTGGAGAGGGCAGCCAGGGACAGCAGGAGGGCCTGAGAAGGCAGCCCCAACATAAGAGCAAGAGCAGGAAGTTCATCTCCACTGATGCGAGAGAGACTAATAGGAGGCCCAAACCAGCACAGCAGAGAAAAGGGCTGGTGGTACCCAGAGCCCTCCAGGCCCGCAGGATGAGCCACCCTGCCCAGAAAAAGGAATCAGCAGAGTCCCTACAAAGCAAGTCTCACCAGTTAATCCTGAAAAAAAGACAGGTTTCTTCAGAAAACCACTTCAGAGAAAGGATTAAGCAGTGGATTTTCCCCCAATAAAGCAAAAGACCAGAACAGCCTCTGCAAAAAGGCAAGCCTGCTGCAGACACTGCCCAGAACCAGGGAACAGTCGAAAGAAGTCTGATTTTCGACCTCAAGACTGTTGAGGCTCAGGCTCTCATGACAACTGTTGGACAGATCTTAGAGAAGATGGAGCTTCACCGTAGACCTCATCTTCAGAGTTTCATTGGTACAAAGCAGAACTCCAGGGCCCCTAGGTTCAGCTTACTGCTACCATAGGTTTCTCTCCAACGAAGAGCAAAGGAGAGCGATGAGACAAACAGCCTGCCATCAGTGAGCCAGCCCCATGGGTCACAGCTGTCCTACAAAGAGTAAGTGGACCAGTCCCAGGGACTGCAGGCGGACCTTCCCACCCAGGGAGTCAGGTCCCCGGCCGGGCAGAGCCTGCCAGCAAGGATCAAGAGTGACAAGTGTCCCAGGCCGTCCCCTCCACTGTCCAAGACACTGTCTTCTTCAGAAATACACCTCTTCTGGTCAATCAGAACATGCTTGTCACAGCTTTCCTGAAAGGAAAACTCTTCTCCAAGAAAAAATTGCATACCGTGCATATAACACCTTATTTCTCTTGTGTTAGCACATCCTCTGTGTGCTAAGCTTCTTCCTACCACAAAATTCGTTTCCTGAAATAAATGGGTTTTTTTCTCCTGAGAAATGGTGCTCTGTCTGTGCCCTGCTCGGGGGAAGGAAACGGGTCAGGGGCCACTCTTCCCAGGCGGGTGCTTTGACTTCCATAAGGGACGGGGTCACGGAAGGAAAGTGAACCCCAGCATGGATACTCACCCACACTCGACTCCCTCCCTGCACCTCAGCGTCCGTCACACCAGCATTACAGAAACAAACCACAGCATGAGGACGTGTCACGGGGAACTAACCCTAAAGACCCCCCTCTTCTCAGGATGCGCCTCTGTCCCCCCACTTCTCTACCTTGCACTTGTGAGCCTGTAGGGGAGGAGTTTGCAGAAGCTGAAACTCCCCCCAGGCTCAGAAGGTGTCAGAGACTACTCACATGTCAGAATAAGGAGGGGAGTTTGGGGCAGTGCTGGCCGAGTCCAGGGTGGGAGATTCTCGCCATGTATGGTGGGATTAGATGGCGCTGTCCTGGAAGCCCCTCCTCTCCCAGATGGAGCTGTAATGAGATGCGCCAGGCCTGTCAACTTTCCTCTCTTTTTCTCCTGCTCTGGGGCAGGGGTGAGAACGGGGACCACACACTCTCAGCTCTGAGGGTTGCGGTGTGGAACATGGAGGCCCCGGAGGGCTGGTCCACCCCTGCCCTGGAGAAGAGGACAGCCCTGCTCATAGTCCCCGCCTCTGCCAGGGAATGGGCAGGGGCATGTCTTTGTGTGAGCAGTCCCCTCACTGTCTGAGGGTGGGACACTGCGCCCCTAGTGTCGGACGCGGGGAAAGGAGGCACGGGGCAGAGGTGCCCATAGATGGTGCAGTGACCCAGGAGCCCCTGGCGTCCCACCGGCACCTACAGGCCCAGAGGAAAGAAGTGAGGGGCCGTTGGCTCCTGGCGGCCCGGCCCCAGAGTCCCCCCTCTACTCCAGCTCCCAGAGCCCAGACAGAGGGAGGCCGCCTGGACCCCCTGACAGAGGGCCAGGCCCTCAGAAGCAGCAGAGCCTCCAAGCAGGCAGTCTCCACCTCTCCAGAGTGTAGTTGATCCGCTTTCACAGGACTGGGAGCTTGGGGCAGACTCGCAGTCTAGGACCTCTACCTGTGCATGCATGTGGCCCGAGGAGGCTCCCAGAGGACAGGTGGGACTCGACAGGCCCAGGGGCTCTGCGACAGTCATAGCAAGTCGCAGCTGTCAGCAGCTTGCTCAGCCCGGAGCCCAGACAGGGAGGAAGCCAGCAGACACGAAGTGTCACCCAGTGAGCGGGAAGTGACCTGTGGAGAAGGGTGCAGTCAGCTTTCTTCCCCAGGACCCATCTACACAGGAAAGTGTCAGTCACTCGGGCATGTCCAACTCTTTGAGACCGCATGGACTGTAGCCTGCAGGCTCCTCTGCCCGTGTAATTTTCCAGACAAGAATATTGCAGTGGGTAGCCATTCCCTTCTCCAAGGGATCTTCCCGACCCAGGTATCGCACCCAGGTCTCCTGAATTGCAGGCAGATTCTTTCCCACCTGAGCCACCAGGGAAGCCCTGGAAAGCAGGGAGACAAGAGCAGTTCTCTAGAGTGATTCGGGGCCGTGTCAGAGTCACTAATGGGGTGGAGGGACCAGCTCCAGGAGGGGCCCTGATCCGCGTGACAGCTGGAATGGGCCTGCCCCACGCCTGCTAGGACCCCCCACACGGGACCAGCTCCAGGCCTGCATGGCGGCGTGCACAGGCCTGCTTGTGCTGAGGTCTGGCCTGGCCAGGTCTTGCCTCTGGGCCGCATCCCTCAGGGTGGGCACCGCAGTGGGGGCTCAGACAGGGTCTCAGGGAGCGGCTGGGACTCAGGGCACAGAGTGGCCTCCAGAGCTCAGGGGAGAGGCAGGCACAGGCAGAGACTCTGAGCCTGGGGCTGCCTGGTCCCCCCAGAGGCATCGAGGGGGCAGTGCTGGGGGTGGGGGCGCTGACCCCGAAGACACCTGTGTGGAGAAGTGACCCAGAGGGACACCAGCAGAACAGGAGGACACCAGAAGGGAAAATCCTGTGTCCTTCTCTTGTAAGGGGCAGGACAGCCACCAACGGAGGTCCCCTCACTAAGAGTCCCCACAGAGACCCACACTGTCCCCACACGGGGACCTCCCACATGCCCACTCTGAGAAATCTCACCCAGAGACCGCTCGGAGCATCCCACAGAGACCTCTCCTGAGACCTCCCCCACACACACCTCCCAGGTGATCTTTAGGATCTGAGTACCAACCCGCTGACCCGTCCTTCATGGGGGTCTGATGTCAGATAACAAACGAGAAGGACCAGGGATGGTGCCCGGCCACAGCCCCACTCCCAGAGCTCCAGACATCCAGACACCCTCAGCATTGCCCCAAATGGGCACCATTTAGGAAGGAGCGCCAGACATCCAGACACCCTCAGCATTGCCCTAAGTGGGCACCATTTAGGAAGGAGCACCAGACATCCAGACACCCTCAACATTGCCCCAAATGGGCACCATTTAGGACAGAGCTCCAGACATCCAGACACCCTCAGCATTGCCCTAAGTGGGCATCATTTAGGACGGAGCGCCAGACATCCAGACACCCTCAGCATTGCCCTAAGTGGGCACCATTTAGGAAGGAGCGCCAGACATCCAGACACCCTCAGCATTGCCCTAAGTGGGCACCATTTAGGAAGGAGCACCAGACATCCAGACACCCTCAACATTGCCCCAAATGGGCACCATTTAGGACAGAGCTCCAGACATCCAGACACCCTCAGCATTGCCCTAAGTGGGCATCATTTAGGACGGAGCGCCAGACATCCAGACACCCTCAGCATTGCCCTAAGTGGGCACCATTTAGGAAGGAGCACCAGACATCCAGACACCCTCAGCATTGCCCCAAATGGGCACCATTTAGGACAGAGCTCCAGACATCCAGACACCCTCAGCATTGCCCTAAGTGGGCACCATTTAGGACGGAGCTCCAGACATCCAGACACCCTCAGCATTGCCCTAAGTGGGCACCATTTAGGACAGAGCTCCAGACATCCAGACACCCTCAGCATTGCCCTAAGTGGCGTTCTCTGCTTGGGGAGACGGTCATGCCCTCTGTCCTTTGTAACCATTGCCTCTGAACAGGAGAGCCATGGTGTTCCCCACGCAGATCTGCAAAAGTCTTTCCCCCACAGATCTTCATTAGCTTCAGCTCTGTCCATGGCTTCAGTTCAGTTCAGTCGCTCAGTCGTGTCCGACTCTTTTCGACCCCATGAATCACAGCACGCCAGGCCTCCCTGTCCATCACCAACTCCTTATCCTATTTGGAACCAGTCTCTTGTTCCATGTCCAGTTCTAACTGTTGCTTCCTGACCTGCATACAGGTTTCTCAAGTGGTCAGGTGGTCTGGTATTCCCTTCTCTTTAAGACTTTTCCACAGTTTGTGGTGATCCACACAGTCAATAAAAAGAAATAGATGTTTTTCTGAAACGCTCTTGCTTTTTTGATAATCCAATTGATGTTTGCAATTTGATCTCTGGTTCCTATGCCTTTTCTAAAACCAGCTTGAACATCTGGAAGTTCACAGTTCACATACTGTTGAAGCCTGGCTTGGAGAATTTTGAGCATTAATTTGCTAGCATGTGAGATGAGTGCAATTGTGCAGTAGTTTGAACATTGTTTGGCATTGCCTTTATAAGGGTTGGAAAGAAAACTGACCTTTTCCAGTTCTGTGGCCACTGCTGAGTTTTCCAAATTTGCTGGCATATTGAGTGCAGCACTTTCACAGCATCATCTTTTAGGACTTGAAATAGCACAACTGGAATTCCATCACCTCCACTAGCTTTGTTCGTAGTGATGCTTTCTAAGGCCCACTTGACTTCACATTTCAGAATGTCTGGCTCTAGATGAGTGATCACACCATCATGATTATCTGGGCCGTGAAGATCTTTTTTGTACAGTTCTTCTGTGTACTCTTGCCACCTCTTCTTAATATCTTCTGCTTCTGTTAGGTCCCTACCATTTTTGTCCTTTATTGAGCCCATCTTTGTATGAAATGTTCCCTTGGTATCTCTAATTTTCTTGAAGAGGTCTCTAGTCTTTCCCATTCTATTGTTTTCCTCTATTTCTTTGCACTGATCACTGAGGAAGGCTTTCTTATCTCTCCTTGCTATTCTTTGGAACTCTGCGTTCAAATGGGTATATCTTTCCTTTTCTTCTTTGCTTTTCACTTCTCTTCTTTTCACAGCTATTTGTAAGGCCTCCTCAGACAGCCATTTTGGTTTTTTGCATTTCCTTTTCTTTGGGGTTTTCTTGATCCCTGTCTCCTGTACAATGTCACAAACCTCCATCCATACTTCATCAGGCTCTCTGTCTATCAGATCTAATCCCTTAAATCTATTTCTCACTTCCACTGTATAATCATAAGAGATTTGATTTAGGTCATACCTGAATGGTCTAGTGGTTTTCCCTGCTTTCTTCAGTTTAGGTCTGAATTTAAGACTCTACACATGGCCATCACCAGATAGTCAATATCGAAATCAGATTGATTATATTCTTTGCAGCCAAAGACAGAGAAGCACTATACAGTCAGCAAAAACAAGACCAGGAGCTGACTGTGGCTCAGATCATGAGCTCCTTGTCGCCAAATTCCTGTTGAAGAGTTTTTTTTAAAAAATGGGTCACTTCATCCTATCAGGGAAACATGAAACTCAGATGAGCTTCCCACTGCTAGAAGAATCCTAAGCCTTCAGAAAAGAATAGAGAACATGTCTAAAGGATTTGAGAACGTCAGAGCTGTATGTCCTCAGAGCAGGACTCCCCAGGCTCTCCAATTCTCAGTCCTTCATGCTCTCTCTCAGGGACAAAACCTCCCCAGTATTAGGTAAATTAAATAAATAGTCTTGATCAGGCGCAGAGACAAAACAGATCAGGCCTCTGACCTTGCTTTTAACTTGCCTGGACACAGCCCTGACTTGAGTGCCCTGATTGCCTACTGTGAGTGCAAGCTTTGCAGAACCATAGGCAAGACAGGAGACAAGTCTTGAAATTGTTGAGCCCCCAGAGGGACACTGGCCAACCAAGCCCCGGGCTTAACAATATTCCAAGTTTTACATGACAAACAAATAGCATTAGCCTGAAACCTAGCTGAAATTGCTCACAGATTGATGATGGTATCAGTTTGCATCCTGGGATTATAAACTGGAATCCCAAACTGCAATATTTGAAATCTCACTCATGAAACAGATGCATTGCTGGGAACTTTTCCCAACTGGGACTCCAGAAATGCTGTGTCAGGGGATTTCCCCGTGCTGTTTAATTCTGGATGTTAGTCAAAACCCAATTCAGTGATGTATCCTCTGCTGTTTCTATTTCTCTTTTCTTTTAACATTAGTATATTGAAAGAAAGCTAGATAATTCTCTAAAAAATTTTGGTATTATTTATTTGTGTATAACAAGTGGCTTATTTTGTTAACAAATTCTTTGAACCTGAGATGAAACTGAAAACTTTCTGCAAAACACCCACCTTCATCCTTGTCAGTTCACTGATCCCCAGAGGTCCTGTGTATCCCTGAGAAGTTAGGTTTCCATGGAGCTAGACTGGTTGAAGGTCTTCCCTGGTGCCTTAAAAGAAAGAATCCACCTGCAGTGCAGATTGATCCCTGGATCCCTGAGTTTGATCTCTGGATCCCTGAGCTCGATCCCTGGGTGAGGAAGATCCCCTGAAGGAGGAAATGGAAACACACTGCAGTATTTTTGCCTGGGAAATCCCGTGGACAGAGGAGCCTGGCAGGATGCAGTCCATGAGGTCGCAAAGAGTCAGACATGACTGAGCATACACACACAGGTTGGTTGAGACCTAGTGATACAGCTGACCAGATTGATACTCAATAGTCCCCATGGCTCCTGGGGCAGTTGGGTTCAGGGACACAAGACTTTGTAGACTTTCACCACCTTGGCCCAATGTGGAGTTGTCCTTGCCCATCAGCTGTGCCACAGAATAGCCAGCAACACCTGGAGCTGTCCAGCCGACTCTCAGGGCCTTTTCCTGAGAGAGCACTTGGTTATCTGGCCTCTTACCCAGGAAGCACCATGACTTTTGACTGCTGCCTGCTACACCAACAACACACCTCTGAAGGTTCTCCTCTGCATGCCATCTGCCCACCAGACCCACCCTTCTAGGGGCTCAAATGCTAGGACCACAGAGATGGTGAAGGAGTGCCCACCAGCGTAAGCCGCAGACACCCCTCTATCCACACGCATGATTTCTGCTGAGGATCCCCGACACTGATGGGAATTCTTTCATCCACCTGCTAGGAACAATGCAATGATTCAGAAAGATGAGGGTCCATTCACACATATTGCTTATTTAGCTTATATGCAAAGTACATCATGTGAAATGCAGGGCTGGATGAAGCATAAGCAGGGATCAAGATTGCCGGGAGAAATATCAATAACCTCATATATGCAGATGACATCACCCTTATGGCAGAAAGCGAAGAACTAAAGAGCTTCTTGATGAAAGTGAAAGAGGAGAGTGAAAGAGCTGGCTAAAACTCAACATTCAGAAAACTAAAATCATGGCATCCAGTCCCATTACTTCATGGCAAATAGATGGGGAAACAATGGAAACAGTGAGAGACTTTATTTACTTGGGGCTCCAAAATCACTGCAGATGGTGGCTGCAGCCATGAAATTAAAAGTCCCTTGCCCCTTGGAAGAAAAGTTATGGCCAACCTAGACAGCACATTAAAAAGCAGAGACATTACTTTGCCAACAAAGGTCCGTCTAGTCAAGGCTGTGGTTTCTCCAGTGGTCGTGTGTGGATGTGAGAGTTGGACCATAAGAAAGCTGAGCACAGAAGCACACCAGCCTTCTCTGTAAATGGGATTCTCAAGGCAAGAACACTGGGCTGGGGCAGCTGGGGGCGAATCGCCACGCCCTCCTCCGGGGAATCATCCCCACCCAGAGTTAGAACTGGCTTGTTTTATGTCTCCTGCATTGGCCGGTGGGTTCTGTACCACTAGCATCACCTGAGAAGCTCAGAAACTATCATGCTAAGTGATATAAGTCAGACAAAGACAAGTACTGTATGATTACACTTCTTTTGGAATCTAAAAGATAAATGAACAAACATAACAAAACAAACAGAGTTATAGACAAAGAGAACAAACAGGTGGTTAGCAGAAGGGAGAGGATTGGGTGGGGGGGGGAAGAAAGCAAAAGCTGAGGGAGATGATTGAGGTACAAGGTTCCCGTGGCAAGAGTTCCGTGGTGGTCCAGTGATCAAGAATTTACCTGCCAACACAGGGGGCATGTGTTCAATTCCTGATCCAGGAAGACAACACGTGCTATGGGGCAACTAAGCCAGTGCACCTCAATTACTGAAGCCTCCATGCCCTGGAAAATGTGCTCCACGAGAGAAGCCACAGCAACGAGAAGCCTGCACACCACGATAAAGAGTACCTACTCCCCGCTCTCCACTAGACAAACCCCTCGTGGAGCAACAAGACCCAAGGGAGCCAAAATAAATAAATAAATATATATATTTTAAGTTCTAATTGCCAAATAAATGAGTGTGAAATGGGTAAGAAATGTACACTGTGGGGAATATAGTGAATAACTGTGTAATGTCTTTGTACAGTGACATATCATAACAATTCCTATTATTTTGAAATGTGCAGAAATATCCAATCACTATGTTGTGTAACAGCAACTAACAGCATTGTAGGTCAATTATACTTCAAAAACAAACAAATGCACAGAAAAAAGAGATCTCAAATTTGTGGCTACAAGAAGCCAGGAATGGGGAGGTAGGAATTAGATAGCTATAGTCAAAGAAACAAACTTCTGGTTATAAGAACTAGGAAGGTAATATACAACATGATAAATATAATTAATACTGCTCTATATGATACAGGAAACTTGTTAGAGTAAATTCTGAGTTCTCATCACAGGGAAACACATTTTTTTTCCTATTTCTTTAATTCTGTACCTATGTGGGTTCACTAAATTTATCGGGGTGACCATTTCATGATGCATATAAGGCAAATCACTACGCCGCTGCTGCTGCTAAGTCGCTTCAGTCTGTCCGACTCTGTGCGACCCCAGAGACGGCAGCCCAGCAGGCTCCTCTGTCCCTGGGATTCTCCAAGCAAGAATACTGGAGTGGGTTGCCATTTCCTTCTCCTAATCACTATGCTATGCACCTTAAACTTAAAAGATTAAAAAAGAAAGAAAGAATGGGCTTAGGTTAATATTAAGGTATCAGTATTGGCTCGCTAGTTGTGGCAAATGTGCCAAGGCCATCCAAAGATCTTATCATTAGGGGAAACAGGGTGAGGAGGAATACTAGAACTCTTCGTATTATCATTGCAGTTTTTCCATACATCTAAAACCATTCTAAACTAAAAGGTTTATTTAAGTATAAATCAATAAATTTTTAAAACATTTACTGAAAATCATTGACGTGTCCTTTGTATAAATGAACTTCACGGTTTAAAAATCGTGTTGAAGTAGAGTTGTTTGGCGTTGGTCTGGGGCGGGGCCAGAGCAGGGTGGGGCCGGGCTGGGGTCAGTAACCCCGGCAATGGGCAGGGCGGCGGGGATCCCCCGCGGCCCGGGCCAGCCTGCGGCTCTTCTCTGGCTGCTGCTGCTGGACGTGGCCACCGTGGAGCTGCGAGGGTCCCCAGCCACGGCCGCCCCCGGCCCGACTGCAGGCGATGCGGGAGCGTTGGGGGGCGGCGCCCCGACTTGGCGAGCACAGCGGTTGGCCCCGGGAGCCACAGGTGCGTTGGGGCCTCCATTCGGGCCACAGGGCCTGAGGGTGACGGCCGTGACCAGGGCCTGGTGAGTCACTCAGTCTCATCGTTTCTCTGCCCTTCCCGCCAGCCAGGCAGCCCAGAGGTCCCCTCCACACAGGTGGGTCAGGCCCTCCTCTGTGAGGCCTTAGGGTCGGAGAAGACCCAGTCCCTTTGTGGGGCGAGGGAGTGGGGACCAGCAGGGTCTGGTCCGGAGGTTGGAGGCTGGGTGGAGGAAAGCGCTAGGTCTACTGCGTGAACGGGCCTGAGTCCAGGGCCCAGGGCTCTCACTTCCCTCACCGCCGCCCTGGGAGCCCAGGCCCTAGACCAGGATGCCCGGTCTCAGGGGGCCTGGGCACACTCCTGCCCTCCCAGGAGTGAGTCCTGGAACCAGGGCTGTCCTCATTAGCCCACTCCTTCTTCTTTTAGAAATGGAGACTCCTGCAGAGTCAGAGAGGGCTGTGACTTGCCCCAGATCACTCAGCACCACAGCTTCTGCCTGCAAATCTCCCTCCCTGAGACATGGGGTCAAGTGGAGGGAGCACAGGCCCTTAGAAGTCATGATCTTGAGAGAGTAATCTTGGCAACTTCTGAGACCTTTAGTACTTTGATCTACAAGACAAGGCATTGAGGAGGCTAGTTGACGGAAATGAGGTCTGTGATGTGTGCAGCCCTTGGCAGCTTTGCTCAAGGATGTTCATCTGTCTGCAGACGCTCCTGTGAGCTGGTCCCTCCTTGCCCCACCCCCCAGGCCCCTGGGTCGTGACCCCACAGGGCTTGATGCGTTGTGCTCTGCCCTCCCGTCCTCAGTGGCGGCCGGTGAAGCAGAGTCCTGGCCTTTTGGCTAGGCTGCTGGACGCCTGGCCTTTCGGCTAGGCCGCTGGACACCTGGCATGGTTCTCCCATCTGTGAAGCGGGGCGGCCTTCCTGGTTGTGACATTTGGGGCACCACCAGTGTCTCTGTTACAGGTGGCAGGGGAGTCTCCACAGTGTGCGGGAAACCCAAGGTGATGGGGAGGATCTACGGCGGCCGGGACGTGGAGGCCGGCCAGTGGCCATGGCAGGCCAGCCTGCAGTCCCAGGGCTCGCACGTGTGTGGAGCCGTCCTCATTAACTCCAGCTGGCTCCTTTCCACCGCCCACTGCTTTCTCAAGTGAGTCTCCTTCCTAGGCTGCCAGCACAGGCTCTGGCAGGGGAGGGGGATGCAGGGGCAGAGGAGAGAAGGGGGATGGACGTCCCACGTTAGCTCCTCTGGGCCCTCCTCTGGGCAGTGTGTGCCTTCAGAGGCGTGTCGTTCCGCCTTTGGCCTGTGTTCCCCGCACCTGGACTGTCCTCCCCGCTCACCTGCCCAGATCGTGGGCATGCTCCACCCTTGGCCCGTGTATCTGTCCCCAGCACAGGGGAGCCTCAGGAGACGGACAGTGTCCATCCTCGCTGCCATGCGGTGTGGACCTGTCTCAGATCACAGCTTCTGCTCAGTGTCGGCTTGTTTCCAGGTGTCAGACTCTCGGCGGGGGGGCCTGGCACCGCATGTGTGGCCAGCAGCTGGGAGATTCTTATTACTCCTGCGAAGCTGTGTGCCCGGGAGGAGTCGCGGTCCCTGGCGTGCATTTGAGGAGCCGTGTTATGAACTAGGCTCATAAGGGGGAGGTGGGCTCGCTGGGAGAGTGACAGGGCTGCTCAGGAGTCTCCTTCACTCAGCCACGCGGGGCTGGCTCGGTGCCAGGCTTCTGAACAGAGGAGGGGGCTCACCAGGGCGTTCAGGCACCGCAGGCCAGGTCTGGGCGCTGGAGCTTTCAGGGCTCAGGGTCTGTCAGCACCCACTCTGAGCCATGCTCCGTGCAAGCCCCTCTGTGGCATCAGGGGTGGCAGATCCCACCTCACCATGTCTCCATCCCGTCAGAAGAGAAAGCCCAGCATGGACAAGGAGGGCAGAGCACATGGGGTGGGGGTCAGGAGAAGGGCTGTGGAGAGGGAGGGCTTGCTGGAGGGGAAGGGTTCATGAGGGGAACACGAGAGAGGGGCTCCAAGTAGATGGGCCATGAAGACAGTGAGGGTGGGGCGAAGATTTGGCAACTGTGTTGGGGGAAAAAGGCAAGGTTCCATTTCCTGCACCCATTTGCTCATTTATTTAACAAATCTTTTGTCCTTGGAACTAAGTGGAGAAGCAGGCCTTGGGCATGGATGTGTTTAAAGGTGGGGGATGGTTAACAAGAGTATGGGGCCCGACGGTGGGTTGTGTGGCGTCTCGGGAAGGGTGAAGTTAGAGCCAGGACTGAGCCAGAATGCCTGCTGCCTACAATCAAAAGGCCTTCATGTGATGACCCCACCGAGGACCTTTCCAGAACAAGGATTCAGTGCTTCTGCAATTCTAGTGTGTGATGGAGACGCCAGCCACATATCTGAAACTGTAAGCAGGGCATCAATCAGCCTCAGGAAAGAAGGGCTCCTGAACACTAAAAATGGGGAGACGAGGAGTGGAGGGGCCCAGAGGGGTGCGGGCAGTTAGACGAGGATGCAGGCAGAGAGCGCGTCCCCGCTTGGAGATGATGGTGACAAGGCGCCTTTCCTTCTCCAGCAAACCCAAAGCCCCGGAGAGCTACCGGGTTCTGTTAGGGAGCACCCAGCTCTACCAGCACGGCCCTCAGACCCGGGAGGTACCCGTGAGCCGGGTTATCACGCACCCAGACTTCGAGAAGCTGCATCCCTTCGGGAGCGACATCGCCATGTTGCAGCTGCTCTCTCCTGTGAACTTCACCTCCTCCATCGTCCCCGCCTGCCTCCCAGTCCCTGGCATGAAGCTCCCCAGGAACTCGTCCTGCTGGATAACCGGCTGGGGGATGCTCAACGAGGAAAGTGAGAGGGTGTGGGGGAGTTGGGGGGGATGAGAGGAGGAGGAGGAAGGGGAGAAGGACAGGAACAAAGAAGGGAGGTGTGCCTCCATCTGAGGGGTCCCCAGACAAAGGTCCCCCTGGCCCACTGTGCTTCATTTCCAGAGGACTGGACCATTCTACTTCTGGTTCTGAAAGTGTGCGATTCTAAAGCTTTGGTGTTCCCTAAGTGTAAAGCTCTGAAGTCTGGGAATCTTTGACTTTGGAATCAAGAATCTGAGTTCTTGAAGTCTTTCTGGTTCTTGATTCCAAGGTTTAAATCAACCATAGATCTGAGATGACTTGATCCAACTGAAAGGTCATGGTTGGGGCCTGACTCCTTCCAGGTCACTGACAACCTCTCTGATTTCCCAGTGGCATAGGAGGTGCTTGGGAAAAGTGGAAAGAAAATACAAGTATGACCTCTGATCTCTGAGCCTGCCTGATCAGTTTAGAATGATTATGACTTAGAGGGTTTTACTCTCCAGACCTCACTTTGGTTTTCTCCCAGCTCAGGTTGTCTATCTAATTTGTAGACTTGTTAGGCAAATTGTATTTTTTAAGATTGAAAGAGGAGAAAAGTAGACCAAAACTTATGAGCAAGAGCCTTCACTGAAGAAAGGAGTGTTTATGACTTGGTAAAATGCTTAGGATGCCAAATTAGGGAAGGAAAGAATATTCATTTGTAATTATTTGTAGGGTGATAATTTGGTATGGTGTTTCTCTACAGAGGTGCTCCAGGCATTTTGAACAGATGCTGCTTCAGTGGGTGGGATGTTCCAGCATCCCTGGTCCTTGCCTATTAGTATGTCAGTTAACAGTCAATAATCATAGGACAAACAACCAGGTCCCCAGAATTCTCACACCACACACATATAACACATGTATGCCACACTTCACACACACACACACACACACACACACACAACACATGCATACCACACTTCACACACACACACACACACACACGCGCGCGCACACACACACACAGACAGGCTCCTCCTTGAGGTCAGGGACCCTGACATCCCAGTCCACGCCCCAGGCAGGGCCTGGCACCTGGTAGGTATCCCACTGCTGCCCCCGGGCCCCTCCTCCCTGGACTCCAGACTGGTCCCGGCTCCCACCCTGCGTGCTCTGTCACTCTCCACAGAGCTGTCTGAGCATTTGCTTCAGAGCAGGCGTCATGCCAGTTCCCTGCTCATTACCCCCAGTGCTTCTCGTTTCTTCTTAAAATAAGGTCAAAACTCCCTGTCTTGGCTCTCAGGCCCATTCCTCTCTCTCATCTCCTGCTCCATCCCTCACCCACACCACCCCAGCCAGCAGATCTCCCTCCTGCCTTGACGATGCAAAGGCCATTCCCACCTCAGGTCTCCACCTTGACTATCCCCCGGACTCATTTACTTTCCCAACTAACCTTGTCATAACTCGTTTTTTTCCATATGGAACTCTGCTGCTCCTCTGTGGAGTTTTACTTGATCATGTGAGCTAAAACAGGCTGCCCCTAATAGCATGTCTCCCTGTTTTATGTCCTCTATACCACTTATTAGATCTAAAGTAATGCTACTTATTTACTTCATTTACCCTGTCTGCCCCAACTAAAACGTTCCCCTGTATCATTAGTTAAAAGATACTTAGCACAAGGACAGAGGAATAAATGAGTAATTGAATGATGAATAAATCCGTGATTGGATGAGAGAATGGATGGGGGAAGGTGGGAGGACGAGTGGGTGGAAGGGAAGATGTTTGGGCAATGGATGAAAGGATGGTGGGCAGAGAGATGGAGTGAGCGGTCTATTGCTGGAGGGGAGAATGAAGAGATGGATGAAAAGATGAGTGTATAGGCAAATTTATGGAAGGATGAGTGGGTGAATGGGACATGAGGAAAGATAGTAGATGGATGGAGAAATAAGTGGATGCAAAGCAAGGTTAATGATAAACAAAAGGTGAGTGGATGGGAAGCTTAGTGAAAGGTTGCTAAGCACCAGTGAGTGGCAGGTGCTGGAGGGACTTGCCTGCTCCCTTTGTGGAACAGGAGTGTGGCCTGTTGCTATGAAAGAGGTGGGGGAATAGGATGAATTTGGAAAAGTCTGAGAAACACAGGAGGGCTTATTAGACATAAGTAGAAGACTGAAACAAGGATGAACGCCCAGCTGTGCGGAGAAAGCCCCGAGCTGAGGGCTGGTGCTGACTGGTAAGGCAGACCTCTGTAGCTAGGGCACAGCATCCTTCCCTCATTTCCTCTTTGTCCTCGCAGCTCCCCTGCTCGAACCCTTCCATCTCCAGGAGGGTAAGGTGAGCTTCATTGAGAACAAGTTCTGTAACATGTTATATGGACATGCGAAAGGCAAAAACTTCTCTGTGCATGAGGACATGCTGTGTGCCGGGGACTTCTCGGCAGGAAAGTCCATCTGCCACGTGAGTCAGGCCCTGTCTGTTTCCCTGCTGTTCTCAGGGCCTCAGTCTCTCTGGGGAGGGGCTGTGGTCTTCTGCTCTCTTTGTGGACCCCTGGGCTTCCCGTTTCCTCCTCTCTGCGTCTTCCTGGGCTCCATCCCTTGGCCACGTCCCCCAGGCCACCCCCTTCCTAAGCCCCTCGCACATGAGGGCATCTACAGCATCTATTCTTGAGGCATATTTTAAAGTTTTTATTGAAGTGTAACATACAGACACCCATGCTCTTTTCATAAGTTGCATGAATTTTCACATAGTGAGGCAACATGTGATCAATATCCCAGAGGCCCCGCTCACACCTCCTTCCTGTCACCAACACCCAGCACAAACCAGCATCTTCACCTTTAATACCTTGGATTAGATTCTGAATATTCTGTAAGTAGAATTTATTTCCAGTTGTCAGTCTTTCTTGTCTTAACGTTGTGTTTGTGAGACTCATCCATACTGTTACCTGTTCAGTCTCCTTACTCTACAGGACTCTCCTGTGTCCATTGAATCCTATGATCAGTTACACTTTAATGCGTATTTTAGTACTTTCCAAATTTTCATTTCATTTCACTTCCAAATGTTTTATCTTCTATTTCACAGAAACCCTTGAGTAGAATTATTCGATTAAAGGTGTGTGTATATTAAACTTTGGCAGATGTTACCAAACTTCTCCAAAGTGGTTCTCCATTTCGATTCATTCGAGCAGTGGATGAGAGTTCATATCCTCACCAGTACTTAGCACTTTCCATCTTTTCTCATTTTAATAACTTACTGTGGTTTTCACTTTTCCAGTGACGAATTGAATGTACTTTCACATATTTTTACCTTTGGACATGTTTTTCTGTAACGTTTCCTTTCAGGATTTTCCCCCCTCTCATTTTTCGGTTGGTTTGTCCGTCTCTTCCTTTAGGGGCTCTTGTGTATTTTACATATTCCGGATATCAATCTACTGCTGGACGTTTGTTTTGTGGGGTTTTTGGCCTCGCTCTGTTTGTTGCGGCCGTGTTGGCTGGGTGTGAGTCGCGACGGGCAGGCTTCCCGCGGCAGCGTGTGGGCTCCGCTTTCCTTGAGGCGTGCGCGCTTCCCGGCGCGCGGGCTCCGCTTTCCTTGAGGCGTGCGCGCTTCCGGGCGCGCGGGCTCCGCTTTCCTTGAGGCGTGCGCGCTTCCGGGCGCGAGGACTCCGCTTTCGTTGAGGCGTGCGCGCTTCCGGGCGCGCGGGCTCCGCTTTCCTTGAGGCGTGCGCGCTTCCGGGCGCGCGGGCTCCGCTTTCCTTGAGGCGTGCGCGCTTCCGGGCGCGCGGGCTCCGCTTTCGTTGAGGCGTGCGCGCTTCCGGGCGCGCGGGCTCCGCTTTCGTTGAGGCGTGCGCGCTTCCGGGCGCGCGGGCTCCGCTTTCGTTGAGGCGTGCGCGCTTCCGGGAGCGCGGGCTCCGCTTTCGTTGAGGCGTGCGCGCTTCCGGGCGCGCGGGCTCCGCTTTCGTTGAGGCGTGCGCGCTTCCGGGAGCGTGGGCTCCGCTTTCGTTGAGGCGTGCGGGCTTCCGGGAGCGCGGGCTCCGCTTTCCTTGAGGCGTGCGCGCTTCCGGGCGCGCGGGCTCCGCTTTCGTTGAGGCGTGCGCGCTTCCGGGCGCGCGGGCTCCGCTTTCGTTGAGGCGTGCGCGCTTCCGGGCGCGCGGGCTCCGCTTTCGTTGAGGCGTGCGCGCTTCCGGGAGCGTGGGCTCCGCTTTCGTTGAGGCGTGCGGGCTTCCGGGAGCGCGGGCTCCGCTTTCCTTGAGGCGTGCGCGCTTCCGGGCGCGCGGGCTCCGCTTTCGTTGAGGCGTGCGCGCTTCCGGGCGCGTGGGCTTGGCAGTTGCCGCACAGACTTAGCTGCCTCGGGGCATGTGGGATCTCAGTCCTCTGACCAGGGATTGGACCTGCATCCTCTGCATTGGAAGGCAGACTCGTAACCACCAGACCACCAAGGAAGCCCCACTGTTGGATACTTGACTGTGAAGCTTCTTTTCCCCTCTCTGTGGTGTCTTTATGGTGAGAAAACAAGCCTGGAGAAGGAAGGTGGCTCCCCTACAATAAGGGCCACAGCTTGGGCCCCTGCGTTCTGACCCCAAGCCCCACCTGACCCCCACGGCATCATCCTCAGGGCCCAGGCTCCCAGGCTGGCATCCCGTGCTGATTCTTCCACGGATGGTGTCGTGGAGCAGGGGGAGTGTCAGGGCTCCGGAGGGAGACACTGCGCTACCACGTGACCTCGGGCGCTCGTTTCCGCTCTGAGCCTGCGTCCTCATCCACAGCGTAGGCTTTGGAGGCCTCCGTCATGGGATTGTTGCAAGGATGGTGTAGTGGGTTGGATGGCGTCTCCTAAATTTGTGTCCCCTAAATCTCAGAATGTGACCTTATTTGGAAATAGGTCTTTGCGGATACGGTTGTTAAGCATCTCAAGATGAGACCTTGCTGAATTTAGAGCGGGCTCTAAATCCAATGATTTGTTTTCTTATAGAAAGAGGGAGAGACACAGATAGTTGGCTTCAGACTTCTGACTTCTAGAACTGTGAGATCAATTTCTGCTCTTTTCAGAGCTAGCCAGTCTGTGGAGATAGGCTTTGGCACGCCAGGAGATGCACACAGGAGGGAGGAGCTGCCCCTGGCCCACAGGATGGCCTCACTGACGGCTGTTCTCACGGCCGCCCACGGGGCTGCTGAGCCAGAAGCGGGAAGCTGGGCCCCTTGCCCTCCTTGCAGGTTCCCAGTCCACAGGCAGTGGTATGAGCGGTCTGGCTGTCCGGCCTGGCCTGGCCTTCTCACAGAGTCAGCCGCTCCCGAAGGTGAAACGAAGGGCTCAGTCCCCCGCGCCCCCATCCGCTGTCACCCCGGACCTCCCTTCCAGCCTGCAGAGGTCCTGCCCACGGAGCCCAGGGCTGGAACCCTCTGTCTGCTTGCCTGCTGGACGTCCATAGTGACCTTGAGCCCACTCCTCTCGTTTCTTCCCGGCTGAGGACGGCGCTGAGATGGACCCCCAAGAGCCAAGCCATTAGATGACCCCTCCTCCCACTCTCACCCTTTCAGTCACCACAGCCTCCCTGAGACACTCTGTCTGGACTCGTCTTCTGCTGCATCGCCTGTTCCAGGCCCCACCGTGAAACCCAGGCCCCTTTTCTCTCCCTGGAAGTACCCCGCCCCCTGCACAGGGCACCCAGAAACAGGTCTGAGGAGAGACCGGCCACAGAAGCATTCGGTGCTCAGACTGTGGGGCAGGAGAGCCCTGGTTTCGGTATTCAATATCATTTACTGGGATTGTGACCTTAGCTGAGTTTCCTCACCCATGAAATGGGGTTGCTAACAGCCTCCTCTTAATAAGGTCCCTGTAGAAAAGTTTAATACTGTTCCTGACATTCAGTAGGTACATAGCAAGTCTTGGCTTTCAGTCTCCTGGCCTGGTCTGTCTCCTTCTACCAGGATTGTACCTGTTCTTCTGGGCCTGTCTTAGACCTGTCCTCTCACCCAAGGTAGAATTCACTGCCCTGGCCCCATCCAACACATATATACTGCCTTGGTTTGCTCTGTCTCTTCAATAGTGCAAACCGCAGCTCACTTTCCACGGGATACACTAGTGTTGGAGCTTCCTCTGCCTTCTGAGAGCTCCCCAGGGAGCAGGAGGCTTTTTGAGCCCTTCCCATCTCCCTCAGACTGGCCCAGATTCCACCATAATATCAGCAACCACGAGGCTTATCTGCACGAATCCTGGAGGCCTGTGGTAGACAGGGACCAGGCCTTCCCCTGGCCTTGAACAGCTCAGGGTGGGTACACTGTGGGGAGGGACAAGGGCACCCCAGGTGGGAACCCCAGAGGGGAAGAGCTGAGGAGATGATGGCACATTCCCAATGTCCAAGCAGCCCCTGGTATGACTTTCTTGGTGCTTTGGTGACATCACCTTAAATTGGTGGCTCAGACAACACATGTATTATCTCACATTTCTGGACCTCAGAGTCTAAAGTCAAGGTGTTGACCTGGCTGCTTCCTTCTGGAGGCTCTGGGAAAAAATGTTTTCTTGCTTTTTCTATCTTTTTAGAGGTCCTCAGCAATCCTTGGCTCATGGCCCCTTCCTACGTCACCAAGTCACATTGCTCCTCCCTCTGCTCCTGTCATCACATCTCCTCTGACTCTGACCTCCTGCCTCCCTCTTTCCTCATGGGTACCTTTGTGTTTATGTTGGGTCCAGCCAGATAATCCAGGATAATCTTCCTATTTCCTGATTCTCAACTCCATCACAGCTGTAGAGTCCCTTTTGCCACATAAGGTAACATAGCCCCAGGTTCTAATGATGAGGACGGCCGTCTTTGAGGGTTACTTTTGGCTAGCCACACCGTATACCCTTCTCTTCCCTTCAAGTCACCGCTTCCGCCACCCCTCCCTCTCAGCTGGAGAGCTGGCTTCCTGTTTCACTGGCCTGGGTGCCGTTCATCTTCCCAGTCCAGCGGCATCTTCCGTCTCTCCTGAGCCTCCTGGCCCGTCGTGCCCAGTCCCTCCTGGAGTTCCGGGTGCACAGAGGCTCCCTTGCTCCATACTTGTCTCCGCTTTCGCAGCTCTCCTATAAACGTGCAGGGGCAATCTCCCTGCTGCCCAGTCTCTGCCTCCTTCCCCCAGGGACCCCTCCTAACAGCCCTGGATCTAACCCGCTCTGCCCAGGAGTATGCCCAGGGCCCCGGAGCCTCGTGGCCAGTGTCCCCAGGAGCCTGTCTTGCCCGAGCCACCCGTGGCTCCAAACCCTCCTCTCACTCGGCACTTGGGCAAGCCTCACTGCCATTTCCTGGGCACCAGGGCCAGCCAGCTACTCCACTCTGCACCTGGGCCCCTCCCCTCCCACCGCTAAACGCTGGAGGCCCCGGGGCTCCACGCCTAGCCTGTTCCTCCCCTCTGCACAGCCTCCTGAGATAGGCTCTGCTGTGACAGTTCCTGTTGCCTCCTTCAACATACTGTCCTAAATCTGACTGTTTCTCACCACCCTGGCCCCTCCCCACCCATAATCTCTTGCCTTCTCTCCTATAGCTGCCTCTAGACAGGTTCCTTCTCTACACAACCCAGATCACAGCACCAGAGCAAGCCAGGTGCTCGACATGAGCTGGACAGTGCTCCACAGGAGGCAACCCCAACCCCACCCTAAGGCCCTGGGAACCCGAGTCCTGTCTCCCCGACCCACTTCCCACATGTCGTTGCTCCTCCTGCCGCCCGCCTGGCCATCCCTCCTCTCCTCGTCTGCGCTCCCCGCTCCCCCTGCGCCAGCACCAGAAAGTTGGGTTGTCCTGTTTGGAATCTCAGCTCGGGAAAGCTCCGTGTCTCCACCCTATGAACTGCCCTTCCCTTCCTGTCCTGTCCCTTCCATGGCTTGCTTCCACATGTCACGTCTGACGATGGCAGGCTGGTTGCCTTCTTTACGATAACTCTGTGAAGGAGGAACCTTGACATTTCACCCCTGTGCCTGAGGGCAGAAGCTGCCCTGGATGCTGGACATGCGTGTTGGACAAGTGTGTGGAAGGCAGGATCCTATCCTGCTCCTCTCACCCTGCCTCCAAGGATGACCCCTTCCCTTTGGGTGATGAAGTGAGAGGATTTCCACCCAGGTGGTCCTGCCCTGACAGCATTTCAGGACTCCAGTAGCTCCTAGCAGCTCTCAGGGGACCCTCAGCTGCTCCCTGACCAATACAGGCTGCCTCCCCCAGGCCTGGGTATGGGCACTCTCTGAAGATGCTCAATCAAGAAGTTGAGAGAAAACTAAAGGACTGACTAAACGAGTGAAAAAGGAGGAGGACCTGGGTGGGGACGTGCTGCTGCAGCTCAGAATTTGCAAGATCCAGGTCTGCAGCAACTTCAGCTGGCTAGGTTCCGCTCTTAGAGCCCTCTTGAGCTCAAATCCTGCAGCTGTCTGTCCCTTCTCGGCCTTGGACAGTGCTTTGACCTGACTACCACACCCTCCCTGGGCATGTGAAAGTGAAAGTGAAGTGGCTCAGTCATGTCCAACTCTTTGCACCCCCATGGACTGTAGCCTCTGTCCATGGGATTTTCAGGGCAAGAGTACTGGAGTGGGTTGCCATTTCCTAGGATCCATATGTTGATGAATATAGATCTGTGATTGTTTTGAGGGTCAATCAGGACTTCCTGAAGCAGGATTCCAGTGCCTACCTGCATGGCTTAATTGGGCTGATCTGCAGTGGGAAGTTGCTGATTGGAAATTCACAGAATGAGGCTGGAGGGCAGAGACTCATAGGCCCCACCCTGCTACCTGGTCTCAGAACTGGCTCAGTCACCCACCTGAACTCCCGTTTCTTTCCTAGGGCGATTCCGGGGGTCCCCTGGTCTGTGACTTCGCCAGTTCCTGGGTTGTGATGGGGCTGGCCAGCTGGGGCTTTGACTGCCGACACCCCATCTACCCCAGCATCTTCACCAACGTCACCTACTTCACCGACTGGATCGATGAGATCCAGAGACTCACACCCCACCCCGAGCCCACGTCTGCCCTTACACCACCCCCTGAGCCAACGACCACTCCTGCACAGACCCAGGTTCCACACCAGTCTCTGCGGGCTGCCGGCGCGTCCACGCCGGGCACAGCCGTTGTGTCTCCACAGACCTGGCCCCTGGCGTTGCTCCTGCTTGGTTCCCCGAGGCAAGCCCTGTGGTGATCGGCCAAGCCCCTCAGCTCCAGCGGTGTGCCTCAGGACCCAGCCTGCTCACTGGAACCTTCCCCCCTCCCCTCCCTCAGCCCCATCAGCTCTCAAGGGTCCCTTCTTGGCTTCCCCGTCCACCAGCTGTGACCCCCACAACCCAAGCTTGAAAAACCAAATAAAAGCAAATGAAAGACTCATCCTGATCCTGTCCTGGGGCCCTACTGCTCCTCCTGACCCTCAGCACGCACCCCTTCACTTGAGGTCTGCCGTCTGACTCCCCGGACAAGGGAACAGCAAGTGGCTGGGACATCACAGCAGGAGGAGGGCGGGGTGGGGACACTGGAGTCCAGCTGGGGGGAGAGAAGGGAGGCTCCTACCGTGGGGATGCACAGGCCTCAGAGGAAGAACATCAGTCAGCTCCAGCTGCCGGAACAAATACCAGAGGCCCTGTGGCTTAGACAACAGGAATCTATCATCTCATGTTCTGGAGCCCAGAAGTCTGAGGCCTCTGACCTTGGCTCATAGATGGCCATCTTCACCCTGTGTGCTCACATCGTCTTCCCTCTGTGCGTTTGTGTCCACATTTCCCCTTCTGTAAGGGCACCATTCGTACTGGATTAGGACCCAACCTAGTGACCTCATCTTAACTTGATTATCTCTTTAAAAGCTCTACTCCAAATAAAGTCACATTCTAGGGACCTCTGGTTGTCCAGTGGTTAAGACTCCAGGCTTCCACTGCAGGGGCCATGGGTTCGGTCCCTGGGTGAAGAGCCGAGATCCCACCTGCTGGACTGTGCTGCCAGCAGAAAGTCACGTTCTGAGGTGCTGGAGGTCAGGACTCGACATAAGAATTTGGGGTACACAATTCAGCCCTTAGCAACAGGAAGTAAGACATTTTGTCAGGTGTCTGTAGTGCAGGGTACGGATCTTTCTCAAAGTAAAGAAGCATCACTCCCCAGGTTTGGAGGAGGGAGGACCTCCTCCCAGTGGAGCTAGAGGGAAGTCCCCAGTGTCCAGGACAATTGAGTTGAACTGGAGTATATGACCCAGGCCATGAAGAAGGGAGTTCCAGCCTGCAGCACAGAAGGCTCTTGAATGTGGGGGACCAAGGAGACTGAGCTGGGGACAGAACGAGGAAGCCCTTGTCAGGCTTCGAGCTGAGGTCCAGTCTGGCAGTCCTCACACCTCTGCTCCTAGTGTAGATGCCCAGCCATTCCTCACCCACCCCCACGTCCCCTCACCCACCCCCAGGGTCCCTCCTCCTCCCCCATGTCCCCTCCCCCACCCCCAGGGTCCTAAACTCACTGTCCCAGCTTCCTGGGTTTGATGCCTAGGCAGGAAACTAGATCCCACATGCCACAACTAAGAGTTACCATGCTGCAATTAAAAATCCTGCATGCTGCAACTAAGATGCAATACAGTCAAATAAATAAATATTTTTTAAAAAGAAATATGCATTCATGTCTACCATCTGCAGGCCCCCAGCACACAAGAGTGCTGCATTCCCTGTTCTCATTTTTAGGTGCAGAAGGGACATAGTGCCCTGAACTGAGTTACAACCAAAGAGTAAAACCTTGGGTTGTGGGGACGTCAGGCTGAGGGTGAGAGACAGAGAAGGGGCATTACAGAATTGTTGAATCAAGGCCCACTGCTTACCACTTACAGAATCAAACTTACAAACAGATAGAAAGGAAAGTTGCCTTTAATCAGAGTGCCAGCACTCTGGGAAGATGGTAAACTCAATGTCCCCCAAAAAAACACTTCTGGAGGTTCTGCTCAATCATGAAAATTTTAAAGGAAAAGTGAAAGTCGCTCAGTTGGGTTCGACTCTTTGCGGCCCCATGGACTATACAGTCCATGGAATTCTTCAGGCCAGAATACTGGAGGGTGTAGCCATTCCCTTCTTCAGCAGATCTTCCCGACCCAGGAATCAAACCAGGGTCTCCTTCACTGCAGACAATTTCTCTACCGGCTGAACTACTAGGAAAAGGAGAGATGTAATCTCAGTTAATCCTTGAGATGGAGTCAGAATCATTGCATGCAGGCTCCAGGACTTCTCGTGATCTTCCTCTAGTCCTTATCTTGTTCACACAGTTTGTTTACAGGATTCCTGAAGGGGAATCTAGGAAAGAAATCTGGTCACCTGCTAATTATTTATTCTTAGATTCTTACTTCTTTGCCATACTGAAAGAACTGACAAGTTAGGCAAGGGATTTTGTGATTAAAAGATCTGAAAGGTGTTCTCAGGCCTGAGTGCCTGGTTAAAGGCTAGGTACCACATAGCCTTGCTAACGTAGCAAGGACAGAGGCTTTCTGCTGAAGGCGGCATCCAGCAAGGAGCTGTTTACACGATGAGATGGTGCAGGTGCTAGTGCACCCAGTCGTGTCTGACTCTGCGACCCCATGGACTGTAACCCACCAGGCTCCTCTGCACATGGGATTTCCCAGGCAAGAATACTGGAGTGGGTTGCCATTTCCTCCTCCAGGGGATCCTTCCAACCCAGGGATTGAACCTGAGTCTCCTGCATTGCAGGTGGACTCTTTACCTGCTGAGCCATCAGGGAAGACTGAGGTGGTATAGATCAGGTCCACATGTTCGGGAAATAACATGTCACTCAGGGCATAAAGCAATGTTTTTAGAGTCCATAAATCTTTCTCTCCCACTTTCTTTTCTAGAGATCTTAATTTTGAATTCCCTTTTTTCTTGTCTTACACTGATTCTTTTTCCCTAAGTTATTTTCTCTTGCATTGATAAATTTCAGTTTTCTACATCCTGACATACATGATTAAAATTTATTTCATTCGCTGATACTTGTGTAGTGACGTTTGTTTTGTTTTACTGCTTCTTATGCATGGCATCTGGTCCCATCACTTCATGGCAAATAGATGGGGAAACTGTGGAAACAGTGGCTGACTTTATTTTTCTGGGCTCCATAATCACTGCAGATGGTGATTGCAGCCATGAAATTAAAAGACGCTTACTCCTTGGAAGGAAAGCTATGACCAACCTAGACAGCATATTAAAAAGCAGAGACATCACTTTGTCAACAAAGGTCTGTCTAGTCAAGGCTATGGTTTTTCCAGTGGTCATGCATGGATGTGAGAATTGGACTACAAAGAAAGCTGAGTACTGAAGAATTGATGCTTTTGAACTGTGGTGTTGGAGAAGACTCTTGAGAGTCCCTTGGACTGCAAGAAGATCCAAGCAGTCCATCCTGAAGGAGATCAGTCTGGGTGTTCATTGGAAGGACTGATGCTGAAGCTGCAACTCCAATACTTTGGCCACCTGATGTGAAGAGCTGACTCATTGGAAAAGACCCTGATGCTGGGAAAGATTGAGGGCAGGAGGAGAAGGGGATGACAGAGGATGAGATGGTTGGATGGCATCACCGACTCAATGGACATGGGTTTGGGTAAACTTCAGGAGTTGGTGATGGACAGGGAGACCTGGCGTGCTGCAGTCCATGGGGTTGCAAAGACTTGGACACAACTGAGCCACTGAACTGAACTGAACTGAATATATTACTGGTTTACTGCAAAAGGATGTAACTTAGAAACAGCTAGGTGGAAGAGGTGATTAGGACACGGGATGAGGAAAGAAGCAGTGTTCCCATGGACTTGGGAAATAGTATGGATAAGTTCATCCAGAGTACCCACAGTCAAAAGGATTGTTTCCAAAATGTGAAAAAGCAGTTGAGAAACATGGAAGACACTTTAAGACCTCTCAAATATATATTTAGTAGTGGGTGAATGATTATGTGTCATGTGAACTATATCTCAGTAAAGGTGCCTAAAAACAAAGATAGATCTAGATCTAGATATATAGGAATTCCAGAAGAAAATAGAAAGGATGCTAGTGAAGTGTTAGTAAAGAGACAGCAACTGATAATTGTCTAGAACTTAAAAAAAAAATCTGAGTTCTCAGAGGGAAAGACTTAGATACAGTCTAGTGACTCTGTAAAAGCATAAGGAATAAGAAAAGCTTTAAAGACTACAATACAGAAGTAAAAAGTGTATGCAGTTGAAGTCCTCCTTCATCTATACCTTCAATATCACTTCCTTCTCCACCTATCAGCCCTATTAACTGCTTAGTGTATGGGTGTACATCTATATCCATAGTGTATCAATATCTATTATACTATTTATCCATATTTATACAAGTATATAGTTCCGTATGTTTGTTTTTAATTAATAAAGAGGATCTTATAATACATTTACTGTACAACTTTCTCTTTTCATGCCACAATAAACCATAGGCATCAGATTCAACTTTTTTATTGTAATGTTTTTCTTTTTTTAATGTTATTTAAAAATAATGTTCCTGGAACATCCCTGGCAGTCTGGGAAAGTCTCCCTGCTTCCACTGCAGGAGGCATAGGTTTGATCCCTGATCAGGGAACTAAGATTTCACATCCTTGCAGTGTGGTCTAAATTTTAAAAATAAATAAAAAAATAATGCTTGCTATTCTTTTCAAATTCAGAAAAAAATACAGAGGAGACCATAATCTCACTCTCCATCTATGGATATTTTTAAATAATAAAAGCAATAATCATTCATGGCTAAAGAATAGAAACAGTTCAGAAAAGAAAAACATGATAGCGTGTGATTCTTCCTAGAAAAAAATTACATTTATTAACATATACTATCCATATAGGTTTTCCTTTTGTTTTAAAAGTTAACACAAAAGAAGTCGTTATAACATTGTTCCACACAATGATTTTTCACTTAATAGTGAAAGAGATCTTGGAGATCTTTACACACTAGTTTTATGTAAAGCCATAGTATTCTTTTCTTTTTAATGGATTCACAATATTCCATAAAACATAACATATTGTACATAAGTACAACCGTTTACTCTAAACGGAACACATTGCATATAACCACAGTCACTTACATCCTCTGATGTTCCTTTAATACTCTCCTCTTTTAATCTTCGTTTTCACTCCTTTGGCTGCGCCGGGTCTTAGCTGCAGCAGCACTTGGGATCTTTGGTCTTCGCTGGGACATACAAGATCTTTAGTGGTGGCAGGCGAGCTCTTTTCTTTTTTAAGTTGGAATGTGATTGCTTTACACCTTGTGTTAGTTCCTGCTACAATGAAGTGGATCTGTTACACGTGTACATCACACCTACGCCCTGTCCCGCCTCCCTGACCTGCTCCCCCGCCCCCATCCCACCCACCCACGTCAGCACAGAGCCCGAGCTGAGCTTTCTGTGCGTGGCAGCAGGCTCCCACTAGCTGTCTCTTCTACACAGAGCAGGTGTACACATCAGTCCTAACGCCCCGTCAGTCCTGCCTTCCCCGTCCCACCTGCAGCCACGTGTCCATTCTTGACACTTGCATCTCTATTCCTGCCCTAAAAATAGGCTCACCTGTATCATTTCTCTAGATTTTACATATAAGGGTTAATATACTGTATTTGTTTTTCTCTTTCTGACTTACTTCAAACTCCATGTCTATCCACATCTCTACAAATGGCCCTGTTTCATTCTTTTTAGTGGCTGAGTAATATTCCATTGTATCTGTATATTCTTTATCCATTCATCTGTTGGGCATTTAGGTTGCTTCCATGTACTAGCTATTGTAAATAGTGCTGCTATGAACACTGGGGTTCATGTGTCCTTTTGAATTATGGTTTCCTCAGGGTATATGCCCAGTAGTGGGATTGCTGGGTCGTATGGTAGTTCTATTTTTAGTTTTTTAAGGCACTTCCATACTGTTCTTTACAGTGACTGTACCAATTTACATTCCCACCAACAAAGCAGCCATATCTCATCGTTTGGTTCTCAGAGGATCTGGACTAACACAGTATAGCTGGGTCTCCTTGTTTCACCAATCTATTTGTCTATTCTAGGTCTGCTATCACAGAAGTTTAATTACCACAGCTTTGTGTATATTTGGAAATTCAGTTGAATACACCCCCTATATTGTCTTCTTTGTCAGAATCTGCCTATTCTTATGCATATGCTTCCAACTGAACTTGTTTGATAAATGTTTTTTTTCTTTTTAATTAATGCATGTACATGATGACAAAAGGCTATGTGAAAAGTAAGTTTCCCCTCCCATCTGTAACCCTCACTTCCAGAAATTCCCTTCTCTGAGGAAACCATCTTTATTAGATTTTTCTGTATTGTTCCAGAAGTATTCCAGATATACACAAGCATGTGTGCATACGTATACATACATACGTTCCTTCCTTCTTGGCCCTGATTGTAGTGTGGTATGCACTCTGTTCTGTACTTTGCTTTTTCATTAACAATAGATCTTGGAAAGCTTTCAATGTCAATATTTATAGCTCAGCTTCATTCTTTTTAATAACTATTTAGCACCCTATTGTTCCCTCCCAATGCACATTAAGTAGTTCCCAGTCCCTTGCTATAACAAAGAATGCTACCGTGAATCAAAGGAACTTTAGAATCATCTTGTCAATTTTTTTTTTTAATCCAACTGGGATTTTAAGTGAACTTGCCTTGAAATTTATAGATTTAATTTGGGCAAAAGAAACACCACTATATGTGGGTCTTCCAAACCAGCCCATGTACAATGACTTTCCATTTAGTTAGAAGGAAAAAAATTTATGTCCATTGGTCAGCTTTTACAGCTTTTATAAATATAGGTCTTGCACTTTTGCTTAGATTTTTTCCCTGAGTTTTTGTTTTCTTTGCTTCTTGTTCTTTTTTAATGATTACCACAATAATTTTAGCAAACATCCAGTATCTCATACAGACACAAAATAAAAAGGAAAAAATATTTTCCCCTGTGATTTAGGATTTACTTTTTTTAAAAAGGGCTTCCCTGATGACTCAGCAAGTGAAGAGCCTGCCTGCAGTGCAGGAGACCAGGGTTCATTCCCTGGGTCAGGGAGGTCCCCTGGAGAAGGGAATGGCCACCCACTCCAGTGTTCTTGAGACATTTCATTGTGGTTTTGATTTGCATTTCCCTGATGATTAGTAGTGTTGAGCATCTTGTCATGTGCCCGTTGGCCATTTGTATGCCTTTGGAAACATGTCTATTCAGTTTCTTCACCCATTTTTGATTGGATTGTTTTTTATTTTTTTGATGTTGAGTTGCATGAGTTCTTTATATATTTTGGATTTTAACCCCTTACCACATATATCATTTACAAATATCCTCTCCCTTTCAGTAGCAGCTTTTTCATTTTGTTGATTGTTTTCTTTGCTGTGCAAAATCTTTTTAGTTTGATGTAGTTTCATTTGCTTGTTGTGCTTTTTTTCCCCTTCCCTGGGGAGCTAGATCTAAAATAATGTTGCTAAGACATGTCAAAGAGTGTACTGCCTATGTTTTCTTCTAGGAGTTTTATGATGTCAGTTATTAACATTTAGGTCTTCAATCCATTTGGAGTTTGTTTTTGTCTACGGTGTGAGAGTGGAGTGGGTTGCCATTGCCTCCTCCGCGCTGCAGCTTGAGATGGGTGCAAACCAAACTCAAGTAGGGAGACCTCTGGTGGTGACTGCGAAAAGTACAGTCTCAAAGACCAGGCTGCGGCTGGAGGCTTACGGAGGGATTCCGAGTCCCAGAACCCACTCCAGTGCCCTTGCCTGGAAAATCCCATAGACGGAGGAGCCTGGTAGGCTGCAGTCCATGGGGTCGAATAGAGTCGGGCACGACTGAGCGACTTCACTTTCACTTTTCGCTTTCATGCATTGGAGGAGGAAATGGCAACCCACTCCAGTGTTCTTGCCTGGAGAACCCCAGGGACGGGGGAGCCTGGTGGGCTGCCGTCTATGGGGTCGCACAGAGTCGGACATGACTGAAGCGACTTAGCAGCAGCAGCATGGTGTGAGAAAGTAGTCCAGTTTGTTTCTTTTCCATGTATTTGTCCAGTTTTCCCAAGACCGTTTATTTTTATTTTTTGAAATGTTTATTTGGCTGCACAGGTCTTAGCTGCAGCACATGGGATCTTCAGTGTTCATTGCATCACGTGGAATCTTTAGTTGCAGCATGTGAATTCTTTATTGTGGTGTGCATGTAGGATCTAGTTCCCTGAGCAGGGATCAAACCCAGGCCCCCTGCATTGGTAGCAAGGAGTCTTAGCCACCGGACCACAAGGGAAGTCCCCCCAATACCATTTATTGAAAGGCTATCTTTTTCCCATTGTATATAGTCTTGCCTCCTTTGTCATAGATTAATTGCCCATGTATGTGTGGGTTCACTTTGGGGCTCTCTATTCTGCTCCACTGACCTATGTGCCAGTATCAACCCCCCCCCCCCCCCCCCCCCCCCCCCCCCCCCCCCCCCCGCCCAGCACTATGCTTTGCACCTGAGACTAATACAATATTAGCCTGTGGTTGGGGTGGTTGGGTCACAAAGCAGCCGACTGCAGAGCCCTCCCTCGGGTGGGTCTCTGGGCTATTGCTGGTCCACTGGTGGGTGACGCCAGATGGCTGGCTGCAAGGTGGGGTGTCTCAGAGCCAGTGTCAGCCTGCTGGTGGGCAAGGCCTGGGCTGTGGGGTCCCTGGGGCTGGTGGCAGCCTGCCGGTAGGTGAGGTTGGTTCCTGACACAGCTGGCTGTGGACTCCGAGGTGTCCCAGGTGTGTGTGTGTTAATCACTCAGTCGTGTAGGACTCTTTGCAATCCGGTGGTTGTAGCCCACCAGGCTCCTCTGTGCCTAGAATTCCCCAGGCAAGAATACTGGAGAGGGTAGCTATTCCCTTCTCCAGGGATCCTCCCAACCCAGGGATGGAACCAGGGTCTCCTGCACTGCAGGGGGATTCTTTACCATCTGAGCCACCAGGGAAAAGCTGGTCTCAGCCCACTGGTAGGAGAGACTAGACCCTGAGGCATTTAGGTGAGCGGCTGAAGGTGTCTTGAGGCTGGTGTTGACTTGCTAGCGGGTGGGGCCTGGTCTTGTCTGGCTAAAGGGGTTGGGATAGCCCTTGGGCTGGCGTTTCCCCAGGGGTGGGTGGAGCTGGGTACTGAGGTCTCTGGCTGCAGAGTTCTAGGGTTCCTGGAGTGGGCTTTGGCCCACTGATGGGTGGGTTTTGTCCCCAGCTGTTTGGGGACTCTGGGGTTCCTATGGCAACTGGTCTGCTGATAGGTGATGTTACAGCCCTGCCTGGCTAGCTGCTTGGTCTAGGGTACCCCAGCACTGGTGCTAACTGCCTGACGGGCAGGGCCACGTCAGTACTAATAAACTAGAGTGAGGATTCCAAAGTGGCTTTTGACAGCATCGGCATCCTCATGGTGAAACAAGCCCAGCAGAATGGCTGCTTCCAGAGTCTATGTCCCCAGTGGAGTCCCAGTTGCCTCCCTCATCTATGGGAGGCTCTCCAAGACCAGCAGATGGCCCTTTTCAGATGACTACTCCCATCCTAGATATCCGAGTGTGTGAAAAATTTTGTCCGCTTGCATATTAACCTATTTGAACCAGGATATGTTCTATATGTTAGCAATGAACAACTGGAAAAGCCATATAAATGTGGCATCTGGTTTCTCTATCTCAAAATATGAGATGGAGAAAGCATATAGAGAATCACTCGTGGAACATTTTTATGGGCCAGGCCTGAAGGAGGCGTACATTACTTCTGCTTACCTAAGGGTAAATAAAAATCCAACACGTACACTGGTTTCTCTGTCGCTAAGAGGAGACAAGATCTTCAACAGGAGCTATGCACTAAGTCACTCTCCTGAATGCATTGACAGGATGGAACATTAGGATTTCTTCATTGGGTAAGTGTTGAATGTGTTCTGTGTTGGGGAAGACATGTGAATCTGATCTGCAGAAGCAAAAGCTAGCTAGTTGTTATCAAACTGAAAGCATTAACAGCTCACCAAAGTGGTATGAAAGTGGTCTGGAAATTATTTTAAACTGGAAACATCTCAGCAATCAGCAGCAACAGAAAAAAATTGTTATCTGAACTTAAGCAGAACCTCTAGAAAATAGAGCTGCCATTTACCCTCCTCCAAGAAAGTTTCCTTCTTGGAAGAAGACTAACCCTCAGCACAAGAAAGTATAAACTCGGCTGCGTTTATATGTGTTAGCCGCTCAGTCATGTCCAGTTCTTTGCAACCCCATGGACCATAGCCCACCAGGCTCCTCTGTCCGTGGGATTCTCCAGGCAAGAATACTGGGGTGGGTTGCCATTTCCATCTCCAGCAGATATTACCGACCCAGAGATCAAACCCAGGTCTCCTGCATTGCAGGCAGATTCTTTACCGTCTGAGCTACCAGGGAAGCCCAAACTCAGCTGACATTAGTATAAAAAAACTCAAAAGAACCTTCCTTTCAGTGGGAAACATACTTTCCCTTTGAAGCCCTAAATCATCCCCCTTTTTTTAAGCTGGTATATAAACATTTATCTCTGACTAGTCAGGGAATTACTCACTACTGAGTACTCTTTTGAGCATAATAAATTATTCTTTGTTAATCTGTCTATTGTTAGTTAATTTGCAGCTTCCCCCCCACCCCCGCCCTGCCCACCCACCCATCCCACAGACAATGATCAGTTTGACCTCAGTTGTTGAAGTTTTCCTTCCCTTATTTACATGGACACACAGTTTAGCTATATTCTCTGTATTCCCTCTGTAGCTGTGGCCCTGTAACTGAACATTAGTCAATGGAACATGAGTGTTGAGGAAATAATTTTAAATAAATTTACTGACAACCCAGGAAACATTTCCACAAAGGTACTCAAGAAAGAAAAAAGTTTTATCATTGAGTAAGCATTACACCATACCTATCACAGTTAATGACTAAAAAGATGTAAAATCAAAAAGAAATCTCACCCTTTTATATACACACGTTAACTATCTTTACTAAAGTGGAAAAATATCTTTTCTTTTCTCATATCTTTTCAACAAGCGAGAGGTCCCATCTTGTAGCCAAGCATCCCCGGTCAGACCAGGTAGCTAGGAAACCATGCTTCTGGAGGTTCAGTTTCAAAAAGGTGGCTCCAGAAAAGAGATTCCTGAGATGCTGAACTGGCAAGAAGCTCACTTAGTTCTGAAAAAGATTTACATACATCTCCAGGAGACAGAGAAAGCAATTACAACTTCAAGTTTTCTAAAACAAAATGCTAAAATGAAGGAAGACGGGAGAATTTTTTTTTTTTTCCGCTTTGGGCACAAGGGGAATTTTAATTAGATAAATTTTTAAATATTTTAGATTTGTATTTACTCCTAGGTATTCAGAATTAATGTACACCTCATGCAAGCCTGGTCTGTAAATATGTCCCATGAGTGATTCTCTACAATATCTAGTAATCAAAAAATACTTTTTAAGGACTTCCCTGGTGGTCCAGTGGCTAAGACTCCATCCTCCCAGTGCAGGGGGCCTGGGTTTGATCCTGGGATGGGGAAACTAGATGCCACGTGCCGCAACTAAAAGCCCACATTTCACAACCAAAAGATCCCACATGCTCCAACTAAAGACTCTGTATACTGCAACTAAGACCTGGTGCAGCCAAATAAATAAATATTTCAAAAAAATCTTTTAAATGCCTTATCAGGTATTAGTAAATATACCACATATGATTGCTTTGTGAAGATCAAATGCATAAGATTTAAGATAGATATACTCTGTTCATTTTGTGAGTGTTTATACAATGTGCAAGGGACTTGAAATGGGACAATGTAAAAATCCTTTAGTATAGTTGGGTTAATGGGATTTCCAAGTGAAAAATGCAGCTGCGTGATTCCCAAAAGGCACCAGAAAGAACTTGAGATGCTGCTGTTCTCCATGTGTGCTAATGTGGCTATTATTAGTCTGAGGAGGGAAGTTCTAGAAAATTGTTGCACAAATAGCTTCCATTTGGGAGTTTTGTTTTGTTTTTTTCCAAGTTACATTTTAAATTTCCATTATGGTGAATATTTAATTGTAACAAAAAATAAGTTGCATTTGCATTAGCATACCCCATAACACCTAATTGGCACATAAATTTCACTGAAAGGCAATATTCCTACTTCATTAAAATACTTGCTACAAGAATTCTGTGATGAAATAATTAAACAAATCTCAAATAAGGGTTAACATATAAGTTTGTTGCATTAGGGAGCGTTGGGGTTCAGGAAACAGTCACAGAAGTCTAGTTCTAAAATGTGTTTTAAAAATATGTCTCTTATAATCATAATTTATTTTTATGTGAACCATAATTGATTCTAAAAGAAATGTAAGCACCTTTTTCCTCAATGGGAGATAGTCTAAATAGTCTTCTATTGATTATGTTAATTATAACCAGGATCTGTGAAATCATAGTAGCTAGTTAAATAATACAAATTTTATGAACAAATTTAATTTCCCTTCATACGTATAGAATGAGCAGATAAAATTTCCTACATCAAACAAAAAAAACGGGCATCCTAATCTTAAGGTTAAAAGTTATAGGACAATAATTTGATGTTGAAGTGGACTCTTACCTGACATTTGGCATGAAGTGCACATTCAGCAACCATCAGTTTCCCTCCTCCCTTCTTTTCTATATTGTGTTGAATTGTTCTTATTAAATATGGTATTTTTTGTTTATTTAAGGAAGTAAAAGTTCAGCCAGCATTGAGCATCCATATGATTATTGCCCAGTCTTTGAACACTCCTTGATGACCCAAGTTGAAGGGAACACAATTTGATGTCTGAGAAAGGAGGGGACGTGAACTGTAGAGGGGCAGGCGCTTGTTTCAACCAAGCCTCAGGCAAGCTGCAACAGCCAAGGAATTTAAGCCCCTTCTCCAGGGACCTTCCTGGCAGTCCAGGGGTTAAGACTCTGCACTTTCAATGCCGGGGGTGCAGGTTTGACCCCTGGTCAGAGAACTAAGAGCCCGTATGCTGTGTGCTGCAGCCAGAGAAAATAACCCTGTTCTCCAGGACCGTCTTAAAGTGATTTTATTCATCACACTAGTTGACTGTGTGAGGGAGAGCTAAGATTTTCGTGTGTGTGAATTATATCTTTTGTTCTGTTTATCGTGATCGTGAGTAACAGCTGAGAAGACCTTGGAAGGACGCCTCGGACTAGAGGTTGTGAAATAGAGAATGTGCAGGCAGTGCGTCCGCTGGTTTTGTTTTTGTTTAATCATTCTTACTAGTAATTCACAATGGAAACTTTGAATTTCCTAAATCTGTGTAGTTCTAAAGTAAAGTTAAACATTTACTAGTTACAGAGAAGTAGAAAAGAATGTCTATTCTGAAAGGGCTTATAATCTACTAATAAATGGGCTTTCCAGGTGGCGCTAGTGGTGAAACATGTGCTAAAGCACGAAATGCAGGAGACGAGCTCAGTCGCTGGGTGGGGAGGATCCCCCGCAGGAGGGGATGGCGCTCCACGCCCGTGTCCGGCCTGGGAAATCCCGTGGGCAGAGCAGCCTGGCAGGCTCCATGCCACAGGGCCACAGAGAGCTGGACAGGGCTGAGCGACTGAACACATGAATCTAAACTCATGCAAAAGCATGACAAAAATCAGTTATCTATCCAAAAGATCAAAGTGATTAAATACAAAATAAGTACCTAAGGTAGAGAAAAGAGCAATCACAGCTGAACTGGCTTGGTCAGGAAATCTCCTGAAATGTTAGCTGTGAGTCATCTTCTCCTATACTCACTCTCCTTTGAAGAACTCCTGCATCTGTGTTTATTTTCAATTAATTTTTTAATTTGGTAAAATATAAAAAGCATATATAAAGCATATAAAAAGCAAATATAAAATGATTAATCATTTTAAAGTGTACAGTTCACTAGTGCCAAATACATTTACACTGTTGTGCAATCCATCTCCAGAACGATTTTCGTCTTGCAAAACTGAAACTCTATACCCATTAAATAACTCCTCATTCTCTTCTCTCCACACAACCCCCCACCCCAGAAACCACCATTCTACTTTCTGTCTCTATGGATTTGACTGCTCTAGGTACCTCATGTAAGTGGAATCATATGATAGAGTAGAACATCCTCAAATGACCATACCAAACCCAGCACAGGCTGGGCAATGTAGTCTGGCTGTAGGCTGAGGAAGGAAAGGAGACTGGACTTTGGCAGTCCTCCTGCAGTTTGCAGAGGAACTAAAATCCTGAGAATCACGCAGTTCTTCCTTCTCCATCCCTCTATGCCCAATCCATCATGGAGACCCATGAATTCCACTACTCATGAGCTCTCTGCACCTAGCTCCTCTGTCCCCCACCATTGCCGCTGCTGTACATACTTGTTCAAATCCTAAGTTACAGAGCTCCTCTATTGTCAGGTACATAGAGGGCTTTAGGCCTCCCAGGTGGCACTAGTGGTAAAGAACTCACCAGCCAATGCAGGAGATATAAGGCACGTGGGTTCGATCCCTGGGCCAGGAAGACCCCCGGAGGAGGGTCTAGTAACCCACTCTAGTATTCTTGCCAGGACAGAGGAACCTGGCGGGCTACACTACTGAAACACCTCAGCACAGCACACAGCGCGTCTTTATCAAATGAACCGTCAGTGTGCAGAGAGTGCATGGAAATGAAGCATTTAATTTTGACTAATTTATTGACAATGATCTACTTTTGTGTTTATTCTGACTGTGACCTGGCTTGAAGATGTGACGGAAACCTTCCCCAGGAGTCCTTACAGGATTCCTTTTCTTTTGTGGAATGACTAGGTTCATTAGCTGCTCGTGGCACAGGAAATTTCCTCTCATATTGTTACAACAAACGCCCTTTCATTTGAGTAGCTTGACTAGCTTCCTGCTCCTAGTCATCAAAAGATCTGTCAGTAAATTGTTTTTTTTTTTTTTTTTTGAAAGTATACTTAGCATCTAATGTGGGTATCACATGGTACTAAATGTTTGAGTGTTATCATATCATCTTGCTTGGAAAAGTTCTTTGGTGGTGGCTGGTGCCCAGTCTAAAGAAAAGCAAGACCTCTGTATTATTTTTCTCTTGCTGTTGTAACAAATTACCACAAATATATAGGGGCTTATGGCTTCCCAGGTAGCTCAGTGGTAAAGAATCTGCCTGCCAATGCAGGAGACGTAGGTTCGATCCCTGAGTTGGGAAGATCCCCTGGAGGAGGAAATGGCAACCACTCCAGTACTCTTGCCTGGAAAATCCCATGGACGGAGGAGCCTGGCGGGCTACAGTCCGTAGGGTCGCAAAGAGTCTGACACAACTTAGCAACAGAGAACAGCATAGTGGCTTTAGTGGCTTATAAAAATATCCATCTGTAATTTCGGTTCTATAAGTCAGAAGTCTGCAGTTAGTGTCGAATTTTTTTTAATTTCCTGTTTTATTGAAAAATAATGAACATACATCACTGTATATGTTTAAGGCATACAGAATGATGGTTTGATCTACATATGTTGTGAAATGATTACCACGATTGGTTCAACTGACTTCCGTTCTCACATACAATAAAAAGAAAAGCATTGAGAAAAGAGCTTCTCCTTGTGATGAGAATTCTTAGGATCTGCTGCCTTCAGCAGTTTCTTATGTGTCATATAGCAGTGTGAACTATAGTCACCATGTTGTACGCTACATCTCTAGTTCCTGTTTATCTTATAACTGAAAGCTTGTACCTTTTCACTACCATTCTACAGCCCCTTCCCCCTCAAAACTCCGCCTCTGCTAACCGCAAGTCAGATCTCTTTTTCTATGAGTTTGGGTGTTTTTGTTCATATTTCTTTTAGATCTCACAAAAGGTGAGCTTGTATAGGACTTGCCTTCTCTGTCTGATTTATCTCACTAGCATATTGTCTTCAAGTTCTATCCGTGCTGTCACAAATGGTAGGCTTTCCTCATTTTTTATGGCTGAATAATATTTTGTTTAATATATATGCCATAACTTCTTTATCCATTCATCCATCACTGGACACTTAGGTTTTTTCCATGTCTCACCTATTGTTAAAACAATAATTTTATCTGTAAATTAATTTATTTTAATTGGAAGCTAATTACTTTACAACATTGTAGTGGTTTTTGCCATACATTGACATGAAGCAGCCATGGGTGTACAAGTGTCCCCCATCCTGAATGCCCCTCCCACCTCCCTCCCATCCCATCCCTCAGGGTCATCCCAGTGCACCAGCCCCGAGCACCCGTCTCTTGCATCGAGCCTGGACTGGTGATCTGTTTCACATATGGTAATAACATGTTTCAATGCCGTTCTCTTAAATCATCCCACCCTCACCTTCTCCCACAGAGTCCAAAAATCTCTTCTTTATATCTGTGTCTCTTTTTCTGTCTCACATAGAGGGTCATCACTAGCATCTTTCTAAATTCCATATATATGTGTTAATATACTGTATTGGTGTTTTTCTTTCTGATTTACTTCACTCTGTATAATAGGCTCCATTTTCATCCACCCCATTAGGACTGATTCAAATGCATTCTTTTTAATGGCTGAGTAATATTCCATGGTGTATATGAACCACAGCTTTCTTAGCCATTCGTCTGCTGATGGGCATCTACGCTGCTTCCATGCCCTAGCTATTGTAAACAGTGCTGTGATGAACATTGGAGCACATGTGTCTCTAACGTTTAAAAATACATGTAACTGAACTACAGTTAACGTGGTTTGGTCTAGTTATAAGATTACATCAGAAACTCAGTTTGAAGTAAGGAAGACAGGATAGCATTGCAAGCAGTAAGACTTCTAACCCCAGCAATATCTCTCACTAGTAGTGTGGACTTGGTTAAGTTATTTAACTTGTTATAAACCAATATATTATTATAATAATTCATTTTTATTAATTTATATTATTACACTAATTGCTACATAATAATGATAATAAGAACACCTAAACCATTGACTAATTATAAATTATATGGGAGTGCTTATAACAAAATGTATCAGTTCAGTTCAGTTCAGTCGCTCAGTTGTATCTGAGTCTCTGCAATCTCATGGACTGCAGCACGCCAGGCCCCCCTATCCATCACCAACTCCTGGAGTTTACTCAAACTCATGTCCATTGAGTCGGTGATGCCATCCAACCATCTCATCCTCTGTCGTCCCCTTCTCCTCCAGCCTTCAATCTTTCCCAGCATCAGGGTCTTTTCAAATGAGTCAGTTCTTCACATCAGATGGCCAAAGTATTGGAGTTTCAGCTTCAACATCAGTCCTTCCAATGAACACCCAGGACTGATCTCCTTTAGGATGGACTGGTTGGATCTCCTTGCAGTCCAAGGGACTCTCAAGAGTCTTCTCCAACACCACAGTTCAAAACTATCAGTTCTTCTGCACTGAGCTTTCTTTATAGTCAAACTCTCACATCCATACATGACTACTGGAAAAACCATAGCTTTGACTAAATGGACCTTTGTTGGCAAAGTAATGTCTCTGCTTTTTAATATGCTGTCTGGGTTGGTCATAACTTTTCTTCCAGAGAGCAAGCGTCTTTTAATTTCATGGCTGCAATCACCATCTGCTGTGATTTTGGAGCCCAGAAAAATAAACTCAGCCACTGTTTCCATTGTTTCCCCATCTATTTGCCATGAAGTGATGGGACCAAATGCCATGATCTTAGTTTTCTGAATGTTGGGTTTTAAGCCAACTTTTTCACTCTCCTCTTTCACTTACGTTCAAGAGGCTCTTTAGTTCTTCTTCACTTTCTGCCATAAGGGTGGTGTCATCTGCATATCTGAGATGTATAAACAAAGTGTATATATATGTATATGTATATATATATATGGGCTTCCCTGGTGGCTCAGTCGGTAAAGAATCCGCATGCAATGCAGGAGACCTGGGTTCAATCCCTGGGTTGGGAAGATCCCCTGGAGGAGGACATGGCAACCCACTCCAGTATTCTTGCCTGGAGGATCCCCATGGACAGAGGAGCTTGGCGGGCTACAGTCGATGGGATCGCAAAGAGTCGGACACAACTGAGCGACTAAGTAGAGCTCAGGTGAACTGAGGCAGAACTAAAGAAAAGCTGTTGTGTTAGGGTGAAGTGACAACGCTCTCAGAGCTTTTCTAACTCCAAACGTCTGATTTACTGCTTTATGAAGAAACTGACCGCTCTACAAATAGGAGATCTCTGTGAACCGTTTGCTAATGTGGGAGGAAAATGTAAATGGAGTTGGTATCACTAAGAGAGCTTGCTAAAATGGAATCAGGACGCCATTGAGATAGTGTAACGTATGCAAGTCTCAGCCTGGGTGGAATCTGATCTTCTGACTACTTACTGTCCTAACGAAGGCATCCAGAACATCTGTCAGAATTCCAGCACACTTCTGGTGCCTTCACCCTAGAATGACTTGTGACAGCCTGTCTACGTACTGGACCTTTACCCTAAAATGACTGGTGGGAAGACTGGTGACTGGTGACAGCCACCCCCCAAGGACAAATGTTTCCTTTCTTGTGTCCGGGTCCAGCCTCATGCCTTTTGCTTACATAAGCCCCTGACTCTTTCTCTGCCCAAAACACTCTTGATTTTACCTGAATCTTTGTCTCCCAAACTGCATTTCTTAAAACCCCAAATAAACGCTCTCCTTTTTTTTTAATTGGAGGATAATTTCTTTACAATGTTGTGTTGGTTTCTGCTTTACAACAACTGGAATCAGTCATAACTATGTATTTATATCCCTTCCCTACTGAGCCCTAAACTCTTATTTGTAGGCTTCTGCATTTTGTTTTGTTTTGGTTGATATTAAAGACAAGCTAGCTTTCTTATTTTGTGATTATTAGTCCCTATAACCATATTTCATAAAAAAAGAATAAGTGGTACAGAAAAGGAAAAATTTTAATTTGAAATATTTTTCTGATTTTAAATTGAAATATGCATAATTTGTGAGCATATGAATATATTTATCTATTTTTAACCTAAAAATTTATATTTTGTTTGAAGATTTTCTTTTTCCTTTCCTGTACTCCGTAAAGACAAGTAACAGCCTTTGGGTTTTCTATTTTCTGAGTTCCACACTGAAAACAGGATCAAAATTAGAGTTTAGATTTAATGATAGTAAAATTAAAAGATGATAGTTTTACAAGGTCTCGACATTTGTAAGCATATCGTGCGTCTCACAATAAAATTGATTTCTTTTTCTTGAGTATTCAAAAGGAGACTTTTTAATTCCTAATTCTGGTTTTGTACAATTGTATAATTAATGATGATGATCATATTAGAAGGGGAGATTTATATGTGTTGGGGAGGTGGTGGTGATGGGGAGGCCCAAATAGAAATTATAAATAAAAGAAATAAAATTTCATTTTTTAGAATTAAAGTACAATCACAATATCTATGAGTTTTGAGTTAGGGATGTGTCACTTAAAAAGAAAGACAGGCTTCTGGATTGCAAGACTGAAGCTAAATTGAATTTATTTTATAGCTAAAGAATGTGTCAGTCAGAAGAGGAAATGATGGGCCTTTTAAACAAAAGAAAAGGAAACTTCCTAAGGAAAAATTTGGTCTGCTCATTTAACACTGCTCAGGGGAAGAAACTTACTTGGAAAATTTTAGAAATCACTTTCCTAGAGACAAATCTGACCCAATTTTGAAAGTGCCTTAGCAATAAGAGCTCAAGTTAACTTATTCCTTTTATTTCATTTCCATGTCCACTCTTCAGCCTTGTGGTCATAGTTTTCCTTGCTTCCCATGGAATCGTGCCTTTTGGGTAAGACTGTGCTAGGTTTATTGCCTTGAGTGTTCTGGGCTCTGCAGCAGGTCTTTTTTTTTTTTTTTTTTTAGAAATCCAAACATTGACACTCAGTCTTTGGGCACTAGCTCCTTTGAGAGTGGTTAGTGTAAGCTTAATCTAAGCCTGCCTAAGCTAACCTTTAAGCATTCAGGGGGGATGAATCATACCCTGCAGGCACCTTAGTAAAGTTATCAAGGTAATGGCACAAATTACCTGCATTTTTCCCTCCAAAGAGCTCTGCATCATAGTTTCCCTTCGAAACACCAATGCAGTTGCTGCTCATCTCATGAATCCACTGAAATACAGTACAATGATATTTATGGAAAGCTTTTTCTCTTAAGGTTTCCATTTATTACTTAACAGAATCAAAATAATAGGAACTCAAATAATTTCCTTCTGCTCTTTCAAATATCTTTCTGTCCTGCAGATGAAGTGACCTCTAAGATGGAAAGAGAAACCGTATCCCTAAAATGGTATTTAAAATTAGATGAAGATAAAATTGATGAAATATTCAAACTTGTGAGAACTATGGAAACCCCACAGAGAAATCAATTATTTGGGAGGCAAGGTTTTGAAAAGCATTTAAGTGTTTTGAAACAAACAGATGAGCAATAACAAAATCAATTATTTTGCAATTGTTATATAGAAAATTTAAGATTATTTTAAATATATTCTATATATATCCCAATAGCTAATATTAAAATCTGAATCTTTTATAATGCATTGTACTGTGTGTGAGAATAATAGGTCTGTTCATTGGATAAAAAGTAAATTTGTCAGAAGTTATGTGGAAATGCAAGGGTAATTTTACTATTTTACCATAATGGTAAAATGAAAGAAGTAGTAATAATGTGGATTAACATCTAAAATTAATGCGCCTTTCAGTGGACATGCACACCTGGATAGCCAGTAAGAACCTACTGTATAGCACAAGGAACTGCGCAATGTTACGTGGCGGCCTGGGTGGGAGGGGGGCTCGGGAGAACGGACACGTGTGGCTGAGCACCTTCACTGCTCACCTGGAATTGTCGCAGCATTGCTTTGTCATTGGCTTTATCTCAATACAAAATAAAAAGTTTAAAGTATAAAAAAAAATTATGCTCCCTTTCTTTATTTGCCTCAGAGATTTGGTCTTTCCAACAGTCCTTACTGACATGTGAGACCCCAAGGACCTGGAAAGGTTAAGCTGCCCATGATGCTAAGAAGCGGCGGAGCAGGATTCTCACCTACAGAGCTCAACTCCGGAGCTTCACCTCACCATCAGTACAGTAGGTCCCGGAGAACTGGTGCTTACTTGAAAATGCAGGCTTCTGGATGTAGGTTTTGTCTGTGCTACGTAAGGGAAGTCTAGGTAAAGAATTGTTCACTGAGCTGTCAAATGCAGATACAATTTCAAGAAGGAAACTGAATACCTCCTGACTATCCTTTTATAAAAATTTTTGGCTGCACCAGACCACTGGGAAAGTTACCTTCTGACTATCCTTGATGACTGTTGGTAAATCCATTCAAATTCTTTACATTTAATAGTACAAACAAATGTGGTTAAAGCAAGTTTGAAGTCAGGAATGCCAAATTAATTTGCCTCTCTATCCCTATGTTCCCCTTCACAGCTAAGATTTTCACCGGAGCACTGGAGAATTCTTTGCTAAATATGTATTCCACAAAATGTTATTCTCATGAAATTTTAAAATCTTTAATCAGTAACTTTGGTAAATGGTGGACTAAATGAAAAAATAAAATATTGAACTATGCAGCATTCCCTATGTTTATTTAATCATGCAAGTCTTCTTTCTTTTTTTTTCTTTTTTTTGCAAGTCTTCTTTCTTCAAATGAGCATCTTGGGGTTTAGTGTTCCCCCAAACACCCTATAAAGAGCTACCCTAAGCCAATTTTTCAAGCACAGTTATAAGGTTCTTTTTGGTAGATTCATGTAGCATTTATTAGTTAGAGTGGATGAAGACTAACGATGCCTCCTTAACCTTGCCACCGGGTTATAAGGAAGGCAAGTCTGGCACATAACTATGAAACATTTACTAAACAGAAATTCATTATTAATAAAACATGCATGCATGCTAAGTTGCTTCAGTTGTGTCCGACTCATTGCGATTCTATGGACTGTAGCCCACCAGGTTCATCTGTTTATAGGATTCTCCAGGCTAGAATACTGGAGTGGGTTGCCACGCCCTCCTCAATCTTCCTGACCCAGGAATCCAGTCAGCACCTCTTACGTCTCCTGCATTGGCAGGTGGGTTCTTTACCACTAGTGCCACCTGGCAAGCCCACAATAATAAAGCATAAGGTAAATCTCAATAAAATTCAGATTTCTGCTCTGTTAAATGCACTGATCACAGCCTGCATGAAAGATTCACTCGAGGCAGAACAATACAGGCAGAGTTAAGTTCAACTTTTGGACTCAAGATCTTTTAGAGATCAAGCCTCAGGTACCATCCCTAGGGTTACTGGTTACACAGTTTGCTAGATTTTATTTCCTGCTCAAAGAATAGAAGGGATTGTCTTAAAATATTTCTGCCGCATGAAAAGGCTTGAATAACACTTGTTTCACCAATGACAGTAAAATCAATTGGCACAATTTTATGTCACCTTGTCTATACTGAATTTTCTTAAAATCATTTCAGACATTGTTACACACACATTGGGACATGTTTTATAACATCAGTTACCCTAATTTGCATTTTAGAGCAATGTGGTTGTGGTGTGAAATTATGAAAGGGGAGAAGGGAAATAGCTACCTCCTCGAACCATGTTGCCAAATGTGTTCTGTGAACCAACTGCATTAGAATCACCTGTAGTTCTCTTTCAAAATGAAGATTACTCCAAGTAATTACATGCACACCCTATCTGAGAGTCACTGGCACCGAGAATCAGCCTAAATCTTCTGGAAATGGCTTCAAAAGTTTGTATCTCCTGTACTTTTGCAGCCATTTTGTGCCAAAACAAAGGGAATATGATGACAGTAAAGACTGATAAAAATTTTAAAGGGTTACCTACTGGTAGCTAAACTTACACGATTCAAGAATGTCCCACAGTTTTCCTTTTCTGGATGTCGCCACCAGGAATAATAGCCACAAGATTTAGTAACTGATGTGGCAATGGGTACCAGCCAGCCAGAATTGGTGCCTTCCAGCCTGCAGGATCAGTGAGCTGGCACTTTCTTGTTTCTGTATGTTATCAGCCCACAAATAACCATCGACCTCCCTGGCTGGCATACAGACAACTGCCTATAAGTAGTGGTGGGGTGATTTTTTTTCCCCTTTTTCTTTATAACTTTTACGTTGTGTTTTCTTTACCGGATTTGCTGTGTACTAACAATCGGTTGGTTGGATAGAGACAGTAGTGTCTTTGAGCCAGCTCCTACTGACTTTGTAAAGTCAGTTGTTCGCATCTTTTCCAAGCTCTACATTCAGTGATATCACGCTGTTGCTTGAACTGGATCACTGTGGGAGTGTTTCTATCAAAGTGAGTGCTACCAATATGCCTCCCTCTCATAGCTGGCTGTTATACATTTTGCAGCACACCGCTGGAGAGAGAGATTATTTTTTTCACACCACTACTGTAATACATATAAATATACTAGATATAACATTTATCATTTTAAACATTTTGAGTGTCCACTTAAGTGGCATTAAGTGTGTTCACACTGTTGTACAACACCATCACCTCCATCTCCAGAATTATTTCATCCTTCCAAACTGAAACCTTGTACCCACTAGACCACAACTCCCCAGCCCTGGATAACCACTGCTCTACTTTCCATCTCTGTGAATTTGTCTATTCCAGGCAGCTCAGAGAAGTGGAATCACACAGTAACTGTCTTCTCATGTCTGACTTCTCTCACGTAGTATAATGATTTCAAGGATCACCCATGTTGTAGCATGTTTCAGAATTTCGCTCCTTTTCAATGCTGAGTAATATTCCATTTTATGTATATACCATATTTTGCATACCTGTTCACAAGTTGATAGATATTTAGACTGTTTCTATCTATGCAACTTTACTGAGGCATAATTCACATGTAACAAAATTATACATTTTAGGGCACACTGTTTGATGCACTTTGAAAGATGTATATATCCATGCAAACACAACAAAGATACAGAATATTTCCACCACTCCCACCATGCTAGAAAGCTTCCCCCTCACCTCCTTTTAAAGACTTGGTTATTTGCCTGCACCGGGCCTTAGGGGCATCGCGGGGCTCCTCCTCACCTAGTATCCGCAGCGCGTGGCCTTAGCTGCGCCTCAGTACGCAGAACCTTGGTTCCCGGAACCCGTGTCCCATGCGCTGCAAGGAGAATTCTTAACCACTGGACTCGGGAAAATCCTTCATCCTTTACCTCTGTAGTCAACATGCCCCAAACCCCCTGTCTCAGGCAACTGCCATTGTGATTTCTATTAATACAGATTTATTCTGCTCGATGGAGAATTTTCAGTAAATAAAGTCAGACAGCATCATACTTGATTCGGGCTCGGCTTTTTCACGCAGCATAATGTTTGCAAGACTCATCTGTACTGCTGTGTGTCTCAGTGATTCTTTCCTTTCTGTTGCTGGGCAGCATTCCACTGTCAGGGACTGTGAAGAATCTGAGATTTTATCCTGTTTGCAAGCTAACAAGTTAGGCTGCCTCGGATTCATGCTTGTACCAGATCAAATATGATTTTTTTGCATGTAAGTTATGCCTCAATAAACTTATACAGGTAAAAACAACCTAAATGTCCACACAGAGTAAATCTTGAGTCATAGCTGAGGAACTCTAAGCTTAGAAAACCTCAGTCTTTAATAAGAGGCTGCAAGAAAATCTGCCCAACCTTTGTTCCCGGAAGGAGACATTATCTTCATCATACTGGACTCCAAAAAATTTGCTCTCTGCTCCAGATGGAGAAACTATGTTTTCCAAGGGTATCTACTGTGCAAGTGTTTTTTTAAGAAGATTGTCTGGAGCAAAACCATCAGTGCCTCTCTTTATAAGACATGTGGAAACACAAGGGACCCATGGGAATCATGTCCCAGCATCTGGTGTGTGAATGAAGTGAAGTGAAACTTACTCAGTCATGTCTGACCCTTTGTCAGCTCATGGTGTATACAGCCCATGGAATTCTTCAGGCCAGAATGCTGGAGTGGGTAGCCTTCCCCTTCTCCAGGGGATCTTCCCAACCCAGGGATCAGATGGAACCCAAGTCTCCCACTTTGCGGGTGGATACATTTGTTTGTGAAAGTAATATTTCTCAAACATTTGTATGGGAATACATTTGTTTATTCACTCTCCTGTTGATAAACATTTGTTTATTCATCTCCTATTGATGAATGTGATTCACTCTCCTATTGACGAACATGGAGATTGTTTGCACTTTGGGCTATTATGAATAAAGTTGATATGAACATTCTTATACACATGTTTTGGATCTCTATGTTTTAATTTCTCTAGGGTAAATACCTAGGAGTGTAATCGCTAGGTCATATGATAAGTCTATATTTAACATTATTAAAGCATTGCCTGGTTTCAAAAATGGTCATAATTCTTTTTACTTCTACCATTAGTGTATGAGAGTTCCAGGCGCCCCGCCCCACCTCTTTGCCAGTAAATATTAACATTTTATCGAGTCTACTTTATTATTATTATTTTCTCTGTCTTTCTCTATATATCTCATCCCCACTCTTTCAGAGAAAGTTGCAGATATGACACCTCTTTACCCCGAATGTTTTGATGTGTGTTTCTTAAAAAAGACTTTTATATAACCACAGTACTATTATTAAAGTCAGGAAGTTAATATTGATACAATACTGTTATCTAACTTAGAGATTTTATTCAGAATTCACCAACTTTGCCCCTAAGGGCCTATTTTGCAAAAGAAAATCTGATATTATGCGTCATTTAATTATAATAGCCTTTTGATTCTTAATAGAGTGATTTGTATTAGTTTTTACATTAGGAGCAAATGGCCCTGTGATGTTAATCTCTTTTTAGGCATTATGATCTCCATTTTTATCTTTATTTTTATTTATTTATTTAATCTTTATTTTTAATAAGTTAACTAATTAATTACATAAAGCAATACATTCACATGGCTCACAATTTTAAAAGCATAAAGTATTCAAAGGGAAAAATCTTTTTTCTACCCTACTCCCAGGTTCCCAATTTGGAGACTCCCCAAATAGGAATTTGTAATCGACCCCTAATTGACTATGTATACTTTCTTTTTTTTTTACACAAATCTGCTGACTATTGTTTGCCAAACACTTGAGGAGGAGGAACTCATTTTCTTTTAAAGCAATGAGGTAACCTGGCGATGCTGAGAAGAGGATTGCTGTGCGCCTGCTTCCTCTGTCAGATTAACTTGGTCTCAGATTAGGAAGCTACTTCCTACTGCCTGTCTCCTTACTCCTCTCTCCCCCCGCACACAGTCCCTGAGCAGGGACTGTGTCACCAGGACCCAACGCTGAAGCTTGTCACAGGTGAGGGACTTTGTGCAGAGGAAAGAAATAAACAACTTGGTCCACCCAGATGACTCAAGAAATCCAGACCACCTCTGCCTTTCTCCTCTTGTTCTTACGTTACTTGGGAGAAAGATTCTAGAGGACCGAACTACACAGGGACCGTGTCTAATTTCTGGAGGAAGACCTTCTTTAAGGCTCTGGACTAGGACCCTCTGGGGTCAGTGACAGTGATTTAGGCAAGATTTGCCTTATATTCTGAGAATGGTAACGGGGAAATGGTAAAATAGTCAAGTGTCACAGGCACTGGCAGTGAAGACCCAGGGGCGCAGATGAGTCTTGTCACCTGCCCCTGGGTGTGGCTGTTATATTTTCCAAATACAACATATAACCTGAAAGAAACTTTCCCAAATAAGTGAATTTATTTATATTAAAATTTCCAGTAGGATAACCATTATATGTAGCTATTTGTAGGTTGTTTATTCATGATTGGAAATCTTCTTACTCTCTTATGACCTACTTGCGTTTTTAAAAAAAACAATGGCTCTACTAGTTTTTTTCTTTTTTTTTAAAGGTTATAGTGTAGAAAATTTCACACACAAAAAATAAAACACAAATCTCCATATTCTCTTATCCTCCAGCTTCAAGTTTTCAGCTCAAGGACAAGCTTTTTCTATTTCTGCTCGACCCACCTCATCCCCCAACCCTTCATACAGATGGTTGAAGCAAATCCTAAACCAAAGCAAAGCAAATCATCTTATACCATCATTTCATCCATAAATGTTTCAGCAGGTTTTCTTAAAAGGCAGTAAGTCTTTTAAAAAATAATAAAAATTCCTTTATCATTATTCACGATTCCTTAATATTATCAAAGATCTAGTGTTCATATTTCCTTGATTGCCATAATATATAATTTAGTTTCTTTGTTTAAATCAGGGTTCTTGGCTGATGTATCACTTAAGATTCTCTGAGCTTTAGCTTCCTACTCAGTCTCTCTTTTGAGGAGGGTATTTATATTGAAGTATAGTTGATTTACTTCCCTGGTGGTTCAGCAGTAAAGAATCCGCCTGCAATGCAGGAGACACGGGAAACTTGGGTTCCATCCCTGGGTCAGGAAGATCCCCTGGAGGCGGGCAGGGCAACCTGCTCCAGTATTCTTGCCTGGAGAGTCCCGTGGACAGATGAGCCTGGTGCCACCATAGGGTGGCAAAGAGTCAGACGCGACGGAAGCAACTGAGCATGCATGAGCACATAGCTGATTTACAATATTACATTTGTTTCAGTTATACAATACAGTGAATCAGTATTTTTACAGATTATACTCCATTTAAAGTTATTATGAAATAATGACTATTTTCTCTGTGCTGTACAATATATCCTTGGGGTTTGTTTACTTTATACATAGTAGTTTTTTAATTTCAATTTTTTTAATTCTGAAAGTATGATAACACATTTACAGGAGACTTGGAAAATACACTGTATATTACAATTATTTTTTAAGAAGATAAATTAAGATTTTTAGTTGGAGTTTTAGTATCAAACTCTCAAAAATTAATAGAATGAATATATAGAGAAATAGAATGATATACTAGACCTGAAAAACACTATGAACCAATTCAATATAATTAAGATTTATACAATTTTTACACAACAGTAGGACACAAATTCTATTCAAGTTCCCATAGACTGTAAACTGGGAGACTCTGGAACTTATCCAGGGACATAAAACAAAGTGCAAAAATTTCATGGTCTTAAAGGTATTGAAATCACACAGGGTCTGTTCTCTTATCATGGTGGAATTATGTTAGAAACCAACATAAAAAGATATTTGAAAATAACCCACATCTTTTCAAGTGCAGTGTGACATTTACTAAGAGAGTTACTCAGTCTCTCTTTGTTCCTTCAAATCAGCTTTCCCCAGAAGAAACCAGGTGGTTTGTCTTGTTTCCTATATCCAGGAGGTGCTGATTACATGACCGTGGTGTAGTTTCTGCCCTTAATTTACGTAAATTCCATAGATCTAGGCTTGATCAGATTCAACTTTGAATTTTTTGGTAAGTCTTTTTAAATGATAATATTGCGTTCTTTAATAAGGTATGTAATGTCTGTTTCACCCTCCATGATTTAAGCAGCTGTTTATGATCATTGCCATTTGTTTACTAAGGGCTTTTGAAAATGGTGATGTTTTCATCCTTTCATTCCTTCTTCATTTATTAGCTGGAATATTTCTACCAAAAAAAGTTCTCTGATCAACTTCTTGATCCGATCCTTCCACTAAAGATTTCCCCACATCCCTAAATATTCATAAAAGTATTTTTTAAATTTTTATTTACTTATTTATTTGACTGTGCCAGATCTTAATTGCAGCACATGGGGTGGAACGTGCTCTCCTGCATTGGGAGAGTGGGGTTTTAGCCACTGGAACACCTGGGATGTCCCAAAAATACTTCAAAAAAAGGCTTCAGTGTATTCCTTCCTAAGGATCTACCATACTTTGTATGACCATTCCCTAACTGCTGCACATTGAGACTGTCTCTGATTTCCCACTCTGCAAACATTGGTGGGACCAACATTCTTGTTCATATCTTATACATAAACCTTTATGTATGTATCTGGTTTTTCTTTTAGAATGGAGTCTTAGCTGCGGAAGTTTTAGAGCTAAAAGTTTTGTAGTTTCTTACTGCATAGTGAAAAGCACCAGCTTATTGTCTCCACAAATGAGAGGTCTGGTTTTCCTCTATATCCTAACCATTCTCACACATATTTACTATAAGCACAGTAGGAACAATCAAGGCTTCTTACTTTATTTTATAGAATGCACATGAGTAGAAAAAATAATTGCTCACATTAGAAAAAATAAAAAAATTAACCTGTACAGTTTCAAAAGCATGGAGAACTGTTGAAACATTGCTGGTGACACTCATGCTTACTCACCAACTGTTTTCAGAAACTAATAGCAAATATAGAATAGCTGTGTGTGTGTGTGATCATTCTGAAGTTATGGAAATAAAGTTTTAAAAGAGTAAACTTCTGACTGTAGTATGTTAATTGCAAAATGCTATTTTAAGGGATAATATTTTGGAAATAATGCCCCAGGCTCTGTAACAGCCATTTGTTAATTGTAACATTTTCTTTAGTTGAATATAATAAGGAAGACTGTCTGTGAATTTAGGGGTTTTGCCTGCCGGATTCAGAGTTTACAGTTACTTACAGTTCCCTGCACACCCTCGTATGTTAATTTCGGCGGGGCTGGCGGTCACTGGGGAGGCCCTGGGCTGGCTGCCCTGGTGGTCTGAAGCTTGGGAGCCCTGGGCTGGCTGCCCTGGTGGTCTGAAGCTTGGGAGCCCTGGGCTGGCTGCCGTGGTGGTCTGTAGCTGGGCCTGTGTGGATGTTCGGTGCTGAGGTGTAGGACACCTGCAGAGCCCCCCTCCATTTACTCTCCAGCTGTGTGTGTGTGTTAGGTGCAAGCTCGCGGACTGTAGCCGGCCACGTTCCTCAGTCCGTGGGATTTTCCCGGTAAACACCCCACAGAGCCCTTTATTCACTCTCTCGCTGTGGAAACTGCACACTCTTCCTGTTTAGCAGAAGTAGTGAGAGGGTCAAAAGTGACATCCAGATGTGGCAAAATATTTACAGAGACTATGAAGATGTGTAGGATCTGCAAGGTAACACTTTAGCCTCTGATGATTCCATGACTTTTTCGAACAGTTTTGTTAAAAAATGTACTTTCTTACGTAAGTGGTTGGTTTGCTTTCTAGCTTTATTATTATTATTATTAATTTACTTATTTGGCTGCATCAGGTCTTAGCTGCGGTGATTTAGTCACTAAGTCGTGTCTAACTCTTCGTAACCCCGTGGACTGCAGCCCACCAGCTTCCTCTCTGTCCATGGGATTTTCCAGGCAAGAGTACTGGAGTGGGCTGACATTTCCTTCTTCGGGCTTCTTAAGAGACAAAATTTTGATTAAGGTGAATCTTTTTCAGGACTTTGTAATGGGACTTACAGATGTGTTATTACAGGGCATGCTAAGGTCTCAAGTTTAGGGGTATGGTTAAGTAAGCATTTAAAAATCAGTGCTTGGACAAATAATGCATGATTCCACAAACATGAGGTCTCTAAAACAGGCAAACTTAGAAAAGCAGAAAACTGAATGGTGGTTGTCAGGGGATGGGGAGAGTAGGAAATGGGCAGTGATGTCAGTGAGTATAAAGTTACAGTTACGCAAGACGAGTCCTACAGATCTGCTGCACAACGTAATGCCTGTAGTTAGCATTTGCTGTTGTGATTTTAAAAAGCTGCTGAGAGGGCAGATCTCATGTTCAATGTCCTCATCATAATATTTTCTTAACTTGAAAAAAAAGTAAAGGGAAACAAGGAAACTTTTGAAAGTGATGAATATGTTTATAACCTTGATCGTTATGATTGTACCCTGGGTACATGCATATATCCAAACACACTATATTGCATATGTTAAATATCTGTAGTTTTTTGTATGTCAGTTATACCTTAAGAGAAAGTGAAAGTAAAAGTCATTCAGTCCTGTCCGACTCTTTGCAACCCCATGGACTATACAGTCCATGAAATTCTCCAGGCCAGAATACTGGAGTGGGTAGCCTGTCCCTTCTCCTGTGGATCTTCCCGACTCAGGAATTGAACCAGGGTCTCCAGCATTGCAGGCGGATTCTTTAACAGCTGAGCTATCAGGGAAGCCCAATGCCTTAATAGAACCAAAAAAAAAAAAAAAAAATTATCAATACTTGTAGTAAAAACTGCTGAGGTTCAAACAAAAGCTGTACCTGAGTTGATAGTATTATATGTTTCCTGGTTTCAACAATGCACTATGTTAAGATAAAAAACAGAACAGTGCTTGACATTATGGTGAAAAATATTACTTTACTTAACTTTTTGATAGTCATCCTTTCAATCATCACTTTATGCTATTTCCATATCACTCTTTCCCTCTGGTTCTCCCAGGTAATTAATAACATTCTGACTTTTTTTTTCATATTTTTCTCCATGTTTATGTGGTCATACACAAATATAAACATATGTTGATGTTTATTTTGTGGTTTATTTCACAACAATGTGATTAGATTATATACATTTCTTCCTTGAAAATACATCATGAAAAAAGAAAACTCTTCAAATTAACTGGTATAGATGGAACTGAATCTTTTAAAAAATATTTATTTACTTATTTGCCTGTGCTGGTCTTAGTTGCCATACAAAGGATCTTGAGTTGAGGCATGTGGGATCTAGTTCCTGACCAGGCGTGGAACCCAGGACCCTGCATTGGGAGTTCAGAATTTTAGCCACTGGGCTCCCAGAGACGTCCCTCGATGGAACTGAACCTTTTCAAAGGTGCCAAAAAGATCAGTTATCACAGCTGATTCGATTATTCCCCTTTTGACTGCATGTTCATTTTCCCTAGTGCTTTGTTACTCAAATCTTGTTGTAATAAATATCTCCTAAGTGTATACTTCAGACTGGTGCTTTTGTGTCTATGGGATAAAGTTTCAGGGGATAGAAGTACTAGGTTGAAAGAGTATGAATTTAAAACCTTTGAAAAAGATATTTCCAGACTCCTTCCCAAAATGGCTGTGGTATGATACATTTCCAACAAAGTATGAACAGCAAAGAAGGGCATGAGACTACACTTCTCCCTTCATTTCTACCAGCAGTTGGCATTATTTTATCTTATAATTTTGCAAATTTGATAAATGAGATATTATATTCCACTGTTATATTAATTTTACCTTTCCCTGACAATAAGATTGAGCAGGCTTGCAAAGTTTATTGATCATTTGGTTATTTGGTGAGTGAATTGTTAATAGTTTCACCTTACTTTCAATTGAATTCTTTTTGTCACTTTCTTGATAATTTGTCAGAACTCCTTCTATATTGCAGATATTAATAATTTACCTTTCATGTATATATAGAAAATCTTTCTCCTAAGCTAATTTTTACCTTTGGTTTGTATTTATGGCATCATTTGCCATACTACATTTAATTTTTTCTAACGTTGTGAAATAGATCTATATTTTTCTTCAGTGACTTCTGTTTCCTGTCTTGTTAATGAAAACATCCCCAATCCCTAAATTATATTTGTATTGTATAAAATTTTTTCTTATACTTTTGTTATTTTCTTTAATGATTTACAGTTTTCATGGGGTTGAAGTGCTTGATTACTAAGCCACCTTCCCTTGGCTTCAAACCCGTCCCTCTCTACTCTGCTTTGTACCTCCAGATAGATACTCAGTTCAGTTCAGTCCAGTCGCTCAGTCGTGTCCGACTCCTTGCGACCTCATGGACTGCAGCACACCAGGCCTCCCTGTCCATCACCAACTCCCAGAGTTTACTTAAACTCATGTCCATTGAGTCGGTGATGCCATCCAACCATCTCATCCTCTGTCGTCCCCTTCTCCTCCTGCCTTTAATCTTTCCTAGCATCAGGGTCTTTTCAAATGAGTCAGTTCCTTGCATTAGGTGGCTAAAATGTTGAAGTTTCAGCTTCAACATCAGTCCTTCCAATGAATATTCAGGACTGATTTCCTTTAGGATGGATTGATTGGATCTCCCTGCTTTCCAAGGGACTCTCAAGAGTCTTCTCCAACACCACAGTTCAAAAGTGAAAATTCTTCAGCACTCAACTTTCTTTATAGTCCAACTCTCATATCCATACATGACCACTGGAAAAACCATAGCCTTTCCTAGACAGACCTTTGATGACAAAGTAATGTCTCTGCTTTTTAATATGCTATCTAGGTTGGTCATAACTTTTCTTCCAAGGAGTAAGCGTCTTTTAATTTCATGACTGCATTCACCATCTACAGTGATTTTGAAGCCCCCCAAAATAAAGTCAGCCACTGTTTCCACTGTTTCCCACCTATATTTCCCATGAAGTGATGGGACCGGATGCCATGATCTTAGTTTTCTGAATGTTGAGCTTTAAGCCAGCTTTTTCACTCTCCTCTTTCATCAAGAGGCTTTTTAGTTCCTCTTCACTCTCTGCCATAAGGGTGGTGTCATCTGCATATCTGAGGTTATTGATATTTCTCCTGGCAATCTTGATTCCAGCTTGTGCTTTCTCCAGTCCAGCATTTCTCATGATGTACTCTTCATATAAGTTAAATAAGCAGGGTGACAATATACAACCTTGACGTACTCCTTTTCTTATTTGGAACCAGTCTGTTGTTCCATGTCCAGTTCTAACTGTTGCTCCCTGACTTGCATATAGGTTTCTCAAGAGGCAGGTCAGGTGGTCTGGTATTCCCACCTCTTTCAGAATTTTCCAGTTTATAGTGATCACACAGTCAAAGGCTTTGGCACAGTCAGTAAAGCAGAAATAGAAGTTTTTCTGGACTCTCTTGCCCTTTCGATGACCTCTAGATACAGGACTCTGCAAGCCCCATTTCTGTTTTGTCAGGTAGCTCCCTGCTGGGCGCTCAGTGACAAGCACAAGAGTGAAACCAGAAAGATCCAGAAGGAAGAGACTTGCTTACTCGCATTTGTCCTGCATTCCTGTCAACATCACTGCAGTGTTTGGTCTTCACCCAGTGGTAACTAGCTTCAGAATAGCATCCCAATTTTCAGTTTTCCCCATACTTGAAAAGCAGCCCCATCACACCACCTCAGAGATACCAGTGCTAACTGGTACCGGCTATGGCACCATGCCCCCATCTGTGGGTCTGACCTCCAGCTCACCGGGCTCCATGTCCATCCTTGTAAACTTTAATAATCCCCTCTCTGCCACTCTTCCCCCATCTCTTGGCGTGGTAACTGTTTCCTGCGGTTATTCTCCTAGTATATCTCAGATTCTCTTTCTGCCTTTTAATTTCTTTAGTACTTGGTTAACAGTTCTTTATATTAAATTCTCTCTCTTAAAATAACTAACATGATTTTTGTTCCCTGATTGGACCCTGAATGATGCTGTTGAATTTTTAAATCTTTTCTTTTGGATTTTTTGCATGTCATGGCATGCTTTTGTTGTTAGGAATTTCCAGAGGCCAATCCCACTTCCCTCCACCCCTTAAAAAGCTCATCAGTTGTCCTAACAGCAATCATTATCTAACCCCTCCTTTTCTACTGATTTTGTTTAAAGTATTTTTGATATATAGACCTTAAAAATGTTTACGTCAAACTTATCAATGGTTTTTTTTTTTTTTTTTTGGTCACATTTTTCCTTTGCTTTTATGCTTTGAGAAGTCCTTTCCACCTAGAGATCAGAAAAAATATCATGTATTTTTTCTTTCTGCGCTATTGTTGCCTCCGTTTTTGAGCTTTTAAAAAGTTGAGAACCACTATAGGAATGTATTTTACTCTGTCAATGAATATACATATACAGGTTTATATAAAACTGAAACAAAAATTATATCACAAAACCATGTGTGAGGTGGAGGATTTTCCTACTCACAGAATATCCTTCACATTTCTCAGCTCCTATACAGTTAATGGCAATCTGAATTCTGGCCAAAGGGATGTCATCAGAAATACTATGTGCAACCTCCAAGAAGTATCCTTAAATGGAGGGACCATGTCCTTCTTGTTCCTTTACCTCAACTTGCTGACTGAAATGTGAGTGTGATGGCTGGAGCTAAAACAGCCATCCTGAACCATGAGGTGACCTTGAGTCTGATGAAACAAGAAAAGTGGCCTGAGTGTTTGAGGGATTGCTGGTAAAGAGCCACCTGAAGACTGGACTGCCTACATCTTGACTTTAATGCCAGGAATTAGCAACTATGCTTTAATGTGAAAAAGCAGATTGTCATCTTATGTTTTACTCTTACTTCTATGAAGCTTAATTCTCACAAATACGTCTTCTGTAGAGTTTATGCCAATTTATGTTTCCACCAACAACGTATGAGAGTGCTGCTTCTCTACAGGGTCAACAACAGATGTGGTGTCAAAATTTGGATTTGGGGACTTCCATGGTGGCTCATTGGTAAAGAATCCAGCTGCCAGTACAGGAGACACGTGTTCAATCCCAGATCTGGGAAGATCCCACATGCCACAAAGCAATTCAGTCTGTGCACCACAACTATCGAGCCTGTGCTCAGAGCTGGGGAGCCGCAACTACTGAGCCCATGTGCTATAGCTACTGAAGCCCACCTGACCTAGAAGCTGTGTTCTGCAACAAGAGACTAAGTTCTAAGTAAGTTCAGTTGCTTAGTCACGTGCCGACTCCGTGACCCCATGGACTGCAGCACGCCAGACTTCCCTCTCCATCACCAACTCCTGGAGTTTGCCCAAACTCATGTCCATTGAGTCGGTGATGCCATCCAACTATCTCATCCTCTGTCGTCCCCTTCTCCTCCTGCCTTCAATCTTTTCCAGCATCAGGGTCTTTTCAAATGAATCATTTCTTTGAATTAGGTGGAGCTTCAGCTTTAGCATCAGTCCTTCCAATGAATATTCAGGACTGATTTCCTTTAGGATTGACTGGTTTGATCTCCTTGCAGTCCGAGGGACTTCAAGAGTCTTCTCCAATACCACAGTTCAAAAATGTCAATTCTTCAATGCTCAGCTTTCTTTATGGTCCAACTCACACATCCATACATGACCACTGGAAAAACCATAGCTTTGACTAGACAGACCTTTGTTGACAAAGTAATGTCTCTGCTTTTTAATATGCTGTCTAGGTTGGTCATAGCTTTTCTTCCATGGAGTAAGAATCTTTTAATTTCATGGAGGCAGTCACCATCTGCAGTGATTTTGGAGCTGAAGAAAAGAAAGTCTGTCACTGTTTCCATTGTTTTCCCATCTATTTGTCAGGAAGTGATGGGACCGGATACCATGATCTTAGTTTTTTGAATGTTGAGTTTTAAGCCAGCAAGAGAAGCCACGGCAATGAGAAGCCCACATACTGCAACTAGAGAGTAACCTCTGCTTACCACAACTAAAGAAAAGCCCACCCAGCAACGAAGACCCAGGGCAGACAAAAATTTTTTTTAATTAATTTTAAAAGAAGTTTGGATTTTGATAAGTTTAAAAGTGAGGGGAAAAAAATCTTACTTTTAACTTATATTTCTCTTTTTGTGAATTAGGCTGAATATCTTTTATGTAAGGATGATATTTACTTCTTTTTCTGTACACTGGCTGAAAAATAAATATTTTTATATTGAGTACTTGATTTTTCCCCCCTTTCCAGGAATTCTTTGTATATTAGGAAAATTAATCATTTACCTGTGATATGAGTTGCAATTTTTTTTTCAGAATTTGTCTTCTGATTTCTTTCTCTCTCTTTTTCTTTCTTTTTTTTTTTTTTTTTTGGTCATAAAGAGGATTTCTAAAGGTTTTGGGGAAAGCCTGTAATCAAATTTTAAAAGCTTTCCCCTGGTATTTAAGTTTTAAGTTCTAGAAGAAATCCAAAGTTGTAAAATGATACACTCGTTTGTTTGCTGGGACTTTCATGGATTTGTTTTTTAAATTTACATCTTTGAATGTAATACATGAAATATGAGCCCAACTTTATGTTTTATTAAGTGGCTGGCTCCCTATTGTGCAAACTGATTATCTTTATACCATTGATATGAGGTGTTATCTTTATAATGTACATATAAATTTTTTTAGTTTATAAATTCTCATGTTTATTTGGTTCTATTTCTAGATTTTGTATTTTGCCCCACTGGTTTGTCTATTCATATGCAAAAACTATGTTTGATTCACTGAGGTTTTATATTTCCATATCCAATAAAGTTGGTCCTCCTCATTGCTTTCCTTTTAAAAAAATTTGTTGGCTATCCTTACTTGTTTAATTTTTTGTATACAAATTTTAATCAGTTTGTGTAGGTCTAGAAAAAAACCCTGGTGACATATTTATTGAGATCTCATTCAACTTACCAATTAATTTAAGGACAACTGGTATATTTATGAAGTTAAATATTCTAAGCAAATTTTTTATTCAGTTCTAGGTGTTTTATAGGTTTTGATTGCTATTGCAAAAGGTGCCTCCTTTTCTATCCTGTTATCTAATTGGTTATTATTAGTGTATGTGAAGTCTATTGATTTCTGAGTGTTAATTTTATACTGCCTCACCTTTTTTAATTCTCTTACTGTTTTTAGCAGCCTTTCAGTTGGTATTTTTTAGGCATACAATTATATTTAGAAATGTAGACAATTTTACTTCTTCATTTTCAATTCTTGTGTCTCAGACAGATTTTGCAGTGTCAGTGGTTGTATTCCTGGCTCCTGAGTGTTTTCCCTCCTTCCTTTTATCCAAGCCTGGACTGGCAACCTTTCTCGTTTTTCTGTGCTAGTCAATATTCTGTGAATAAATTCCTTTTAATCTAAAGTCAGAACTGGTTCCTTTATCTAAGAAACTTGACTAAAAGTTTTCATTTTGCACAAACACTGTCCAATGACACATCATCAACAGGAATATCTGTTGCCAGGTATTGAAGGCTTGCTGTATGCCAGGCAGTGTACTGTCATTTGCATATGATGTATTGATTAATTCCTAGAGAATGCACTTTTCTAGTCCTTGGTCATTGTAGCAAATTTGAACTCGTCCTTTTCACATTTCTTCAGAGCATCTCTGGTAGACCTGAAATGTAAGAGCCAGGTTAATATGTTTACGCTTTTATTATTTGTCTTGACATTATAAAAGCTTCCCTGGTGGCTCAGGTCATAAAGAATCTGCCTGCAATGCAAGAGACCGGGTGCAATCCCTGGGTTGGGAAGATCCCCTGGAGAAGGGAATCGCTTACCCAGTCCAGTATTTGTGCCTGGAGAATTCTGTGGACAGAGTAGCCTGGCAGGCTACAGTCCATGGGGTCACAATTAGCTGGACACAACTGAGCAATTAACATGACATTATAAAATCAAGTTTATTAGATTAATAGAGCTTCCTTTTTTTTTTTTTTTTTTAAGCAGTGGTACACTATTTCCAAAGCAAATATTAACTGGAAGCCCAGTATACAGAACAGAGAAGATGCAAAGTTTAGGTAGATGTTGTGGTAATAGGTTAGAATTTTGTGATGCTTCTGAGCATAGACAAAGCAAAGATGTTCAGAAATATAAGCCATTTCTGGAAACAGATTTTGCTGACTGTTAAAGGTTGAATCGTATCCCTCTGAAAAGACACGTAAAAGTCCTAACCTCCACTACCTCAGGTGACTTCGTTTGGAAATAAGAGTCTTCACAGAGGTAATCAAGTTAAAATGAGGTCATTAGGGTACGCCGTAAATGACGTGTGTCCTTATAAACAGGGTATTTGGACACAGACACACAGGAAAGGAAGACAATGTGAAGACAGAGATAATGCCATCTACAAGCGAAGAAACACGGAAAGCTTAAGCTTGGAGACAGGCATGGACCAGATTCTTCCACTGAGCTCCCAGACATCACGGCTCTTAGTCCCCATCCCGCAAACTGAGGCTCACTCCTCACCCGCTTTACCAAGTCTTATAACCTGGTAAAATGTAGAAACAAATGTAAACCAAGTCCTAAAGTCCGTATCTGGGGCTCCATGCCTCCTGCAAATCTTTGGCAAGCCTATCTTTCAAAGACGCCTTGTCTTTGCTTTCCCACTTCCTTTCTAGGCATTCAAATTTCTCTCTTAAATTCTCTGGGCCCACTTGATTTCAGTCGCAGGAACCCTATCTTGTGCTGAGAAACTAAATATTAGAGAAATTCCTCAACTAAGACTTTCGGACTCCAGTTGCTAGGTGTGTTTTGCCCTGTTGCCACCTAATTCTTAATTGCTCCATCCAGATTAAAGTTCCCAGGAATTCTAGGGTTCTTGCAGTCCCAAACTTTTCCCCTGTCTCAATTCAGTTCAATTTATACTCTTATGTGAATGTGGCTCCAGGTCTGAAGAACAGTGCTCTACCAGGGAGGGAAGACGCCAGCCCTCAACTAGCTGTGACCAGGGCGACACCCCCTAAATGGGACGCACGCAGGGCCAAGCTTCGCCCTTGGAGCCTGCGCTCTAGGATCTCGGATGCCCGGAGCGCGGGAAGCTTCCGGCGCGCGCCCCCGCCTCCTAGGGGCGGGGCCTGCCGCTCCCGCTCCTGCGCCCGCCTCCCCGGCTGCGCGCGGCTGCGGGCCGCGGTCACGTGAGCGCGGCGCGGCGGAGGAGGGGCCCTGATTTCCGGGCGGCGGAAGGAGACACGGCCGCGTGAGGACGAGGCGATTTGAAAACACACTCCGGGAGCGGGAGGCTGAGTCCGGTGGCGCCCGCCGTTGCCCACTGGGCTCCTCCGCGCACGTTCTTCCCCTCTGCCTCCGCGCCCGGGTCCCAGCCGGGCCCGCAGGTGAGCGGCCGCCGCCGGCCGGCCGGGCCCTCCCGGGGCGCGGGACGGCGCGCGGGGCCGTTGCCCCTCGGTCCGCGGCCAGTCTGCGTCCCCCGGGGCCCGGGTCGTGGCGCTCTGGCGGAGCGGGGCCTGCGTGCGGAGAGGGGCCGCGCGGGGGCGGGGCGCCCGCGGGCATTTGAAGCGTTTCAAGTGACTGGGCGGGTTCGCGCCGTTTCGCCTCTAGGAGACTTTTAGGCCGGTGTGCGTTAATTGGGCCCGGCTTCCTGGACTGTGGTCCGGACCGCCGTCCCCGGTGGGGAAGGAAGGATAGTTTCTTGAAAACCACGGGGTCTTCACTTCTGGGGTGCGAGACCGAAGTCTGGGGGTGAGGATGCGCAGTCGTCTCGTACTCTCCCCTCGCAGTCCAGGTGTGGAGTGACCAGCCGAGCAGGTTCGGACCGTCGGCCGTCTCGAGTGGTCCTGGGCTGGGGTGTCTGTTCTTTGGAGTGTCAGGTGTCTCCGATTGGCCCCTAGGTAGAGTTTGGAGGAACTCGTGAGCGTCAAAGGGTTGGAGAGGATATTACCAAAGGCCGCGTACAATGTGACTTCTTGACTTTTTTTTTTTTTTCCCCCTTGGCGGGTGGAAAGAAGTTGGAAATTAGGGGAGGGTAATGAGGTGGCAGACAAACTAGCTGAAATTCTGTTCGGTCGACATCCTGATAGACTAGACTGTCCCATTTGTTGAAATTAGAAAGCCCGTAGTTGGGAGCCCATGAAATTCAACTTGAAAACTTTTGAGGCTCACCTGTTTGAAGTGATGTGAGAGCTCTGTCCCTGAGGCTGGTGTTCCTACCATCCATTCGATATCAGCTACTGTAAAAGTGACTTGTGTTAGTTTCTGAGTCCTATCCGACTCTGTGACCCCATGGACTCTAGCGTACGCTGTCCAAGGGATTTTCCAGACAAGAATACTGGAGTGGGTGGCCATTTCCTTCTCCAGGGATCTTCCTGACCCAGGGGTCGAACCGGGTCTCCTGCTTTGCAGGCAGATTTACTCTCTGAGCTACCAGAGAAGCCGTTTGGTTTGCTGTATTATGAAAATCTTGATTTTAAGCGAAAATAACAGTTGCTGTGGAACTTTGAGTTCCTAGTATAAAAATGTTCCCTGTGTACCGTAATAATAATCTTAATAGCTTGAAAAGTCAAGGAGGGGCGGTCAGGCCTGTTAGCTTTCCTAACTGAGGGAGAACAGTGATTAATACTAAGTGGTGGGTAATGCTTGTACAAGCTTGACTGTGTGTTGGACCCTGATCAGCTAGTTATTGGCTAAAGATAGCACAGAGAATTAGGGGGTGGAAGGTTAATTGATTCGATTTTTCTGAATACCTTGTTCTGCTTGTTTTCATCTCTGGTACTAGATAGTAACTGTAGCAAAGCCTTCAAACTGTGCTTGCTTAATTCAGAGAGGCCAGTTGATTATTAAGGCCTTTTCTGTAGTTTTTACTTCCTCATATTTTAGACCAGAATAGCTAGAGGTGTGGGTGGGCTGAAAATTTGGTATTGAGATAAATGGAATAAGGCAAGCAGTTTTGCCACTTTTCCCCAATTCTCACCAGGATTGCAGTATATATAACATAAAGCTGGTTTTGAGGAGTTCAGTCTTATTTAAGACTCCCTCTCCATGTCCTTAGTAAAGGACTGACACATCTTTAAAATGGTTTTAGCATCACCTTCCTTGCATGGTCTTGTGAGAACTGAATGCTTTTGTACATCTACTATTATGTTTGGTATGTACTGGTCATGAGACTAAGAAAATATACATGTTTGTGCTTATAGCATACCTGTTTACCGTGCCAGGCACAGTTCTGAGTATTTTACACATGAGCTCATTTGCTCCTCATTCATCTTACCTAGTAACAACTGTATGAGGTGAGCATTATTATTAGCCCAGTTTTGTAGATAAAAACTGAGACACGGTGATTTAACTTCAGCTATGAAGTGCAGGAGTCTGGATGAGAACTAGTTGCTCTCTTGTATCTGCTGTTAACCTGTGTAGCCAAACCCTAGGTGATAGGACTCTAATGTGTTAAAACCTTGTAACCATGTGAATTTGAATGCAATGTCATAGGTGATTGACTTCTGGATTCCTGAAACTTCAAGTTTCTGGTCTTGCACCAGTCATTTTATTAATCTTAAAATAATGCAAACCTTCATTTTGCTCAAATTTCTTGAACTCCCGCATGTAGCATTGTGACTTAAAAAAAGTAGCTAGGCATAGGATAATTATGATAGATCAGGGGAAGTTTTATATATTCTAGAGACACCTACTCCGATGGGTATACAGTGCAAGGTAGGGTTCATTGTTTCTGTGTGGAAAAGGCTTCATGAAGGGCTGAGCTAGTTCCAGGTATAGAAGGCTATTTTTTTAGATAGAGGTTAGTTGATGGGAAGATAAAGCTGTTGAGGAAGGTAGGAAGGATCGCTGATCTTCAGACCCAGGTGTTTTTACTGTAAGCAAGTAAGAGGAGCAGCTGAAAGCTTGTGAGCCTTGATCAGATCTGTGTTTAGAAAGAGCCCTCTGGTGATCACCAAATGGACCATAAGGTGGACACTGGTCACAAGGCAGGGATACTGGTGGGGAAAGTTGAACAGTCTTGGGTTGAACTCAAGAATTTAAGCAGGGGCCTGGGAGTGGGTAGAAGGCACAGATCAGAGGTTTTGTGTTTAAGGGGGATAATCTGTGTGTGAATTGAAAGAATGTGATGTAGAAAGAGAAGTGCAGGACCACGGGGTTCCACCTGAGTGATTTACTATCATGGCGGCCTAGCCAGTCTTTGTTCCTTAGCCCTCTGTTACGCTGTATTTCCTGTTCTCTTGCTTTTTTCCCTCCTTTTTTTGTTTCCGGTTTATATGTAGTCTGAACTTTTCCTGGTGTTCAGAATGCTAGTACTTTCATTTTTGCCTATACCAAGCTTATCCCCATTCTTCATCTTTACTGTTTTCCTTGCTTAGGAAATGCCCAGTGACTGTCCTTGCATATCTGAATCGTCCCCATTTTCAAGGCACCCAGTTTAGGTTCATGAAATTTTTCCTAGCTATTACAGGCTGCATTCAATAATAACATTGGTTTAGTCTTTGTTTTCCTAGAGTTTCTTGGGGGTTTCTGGGGGCCAGGAGCTTCCCAGTAGGTGAAAGGTATACCTGTAGCAACTCTGCTACCTCCCTCTTGTCCTATGAAGACAAGAAAATTTCGTAAGTTTTTTTTCCTTTTTAATTGAAGTATAAATACATTAATTGAAGTATACACAAGTTTTCTACTTAGCACATTGCTCTACCCAAGATTCCTATTTAGAACATTGCTTGACAGAAGATTCCATAGCCAACAATATCTTGAGTAAACTGAGTTTTTTGTTTTTTACTTCATAAAGGTATTTTCCATTTAATATCTTGATGCATTGGCATGGTTATTGTTGATCTTGACATGTTAGAGTAAAGGTTAGAAAATACCTTCTTTATTCTTTTATAATTTATCTTTGGTCTGTATTCATTGTTTTTAAATTAATTCTTTCATCATAGTACTCAAGAATGACCAAAAAAAGAAAACGCCAAGATGATTTTCAGAAAGTAAAACTAAAAGTTGGTAAGAAGAAGCCCAGGTCAGAAAATGCTACCCTTACAAACTTTAAAACGAAGACTATACATCTTCCTGAACAGCTCAAAGAGGATGTAACACTTCCAACAAACAATAGAAAACTTAACATAAAGGTAAATCATGAACTTTTTTTTGATAAGATAGGATTTTCCTTGAAGTCATCTAGAATGGTGCACTTTTATGGAAAGTTGTTTTAACTCTTGGGTTTATTAATGGCTGAAGATTGGAGTTTATCTGTTTTTCAGAGGTGATGCTGCTGCTACAGCTGTCCCACTTCCTCCAGAAAGACTTGCTCAGCTAAAGTCAAAGTGATTTCTCCCTTGTATATTCATGTGATAATTTAATATGTCATCTGGAAGTAACTTTGATATCTTTTTGATGTGTCAAGTTTTTGATGTGACAGATCTTCAGCTGTTTTTGTAGCTCATTAAGATAGGACCCTGTCTTACCCATTTTTGAACCTTTACAATGCATAGCTATTCCAGATTCATAGTAAATGTGTGAAATTAATTGAAATTTGAGCAGTAGTTTTGCTTAAAAATGTAACAGCTTTATTGAAATGTAATTTGCACATAATAAAATTTATTATTTAAAGTGGACAATTCAGTGGTGTTTAATATATTTACATTGTTAGGCTGCTATCACAGTAATCTAGTTTTAAAACATTTTTGTCACTTTAGAAAGAAACCTTATACCTATTAGAAGTTGCTCACCGTTTCTTCCCCCCACTAGACAGCCACTAAGCTATCAGTAAAGATTTGCTTGTTCTAGACTCTTCATATAAATGGAGTCATATGAAATGTGGTCTGTTGTTACTGGTCTTTCACTTAGCATGTTTTTGAGGTTCATCCATGTTACAGCACATATCAGAACAATACTTCATACCTCTGTATTGTCAGATTGTATTCCAGTGCAGAGCTACGTCGTAGTTTTTACTCAACAGTTCATGGGCATTTGCTTACTCCCACTTTGTGACTCTTATGAATAATGCTGTTAGAAACATTTGTGAACAAATCTTTGTGAAGATACACGTTTTCTAGTTTTGGTTTCTAGTCTCTGCAGGTTAAATAATATCAAAAAGATATTTGAAGTTGTGGTTTCTTTACAGATTATATAAATTATTCTACAAATAAAATTGCCATATGTTACACTCTGAATAAAATACACAGACACCATGAAAGACCACTTAAAATAGGCAGAAAATGGTGTAAATATGTATATGGTACATAGTAGGTCTTTAAGTGGTGATGATGATTGCTGTCAGTTTAAACGATAGTGTGCCTAATCCTGTGTAATTTCAAAACGAGAAAATACTGACCGAAAGTTATATAGAAGCCAAAGCTATGTTAAAGCTAAAACTGTTTCTGATCTTAACAAAAGCTACATTTTTCTCAAAGGGACACTTGAAAAATACCTTCTGAAGCAGCCCTGGACACCCACTGAAGTGTCAGTTTATTAGCATAGTTTCAGTTAGCACTGTTTATTTGAAAATGATGTGATGTGTGTGTATATGTGTATACCTAAAACCTGTATTTTTAATTTATAGGATTTGCTGTCACAGATGCATCACTACAATGCTGGGGTTAAACAAAGTGCTCTTCTTGGACTTAAAGACCTTTTGTCTCAGTACCCATATATAATTGACGCACACCTTTCACACATACTAAGTGAAGTGACTGCTGTGTTTACAGATAAAGACGCTATTGTACGGTCAGCAGCAGTCCAACTTCTTCACTCCCTGGCCCCCAAAATACGAGCTGAACAAATTTCTCCATTTTTTCCCTTGGTAAGTGCCCATCTCTCTAGTGCCATGACTCACATTACTGAAGGAATTCAGGAGGACTCTTTAAAAGTTTTGGACATTCTGCTGGAACAGTACCCAGCTCTGATTACTGACCGTAGCAGTATATTGCTTAAGAATTTTGTAGAACTTATTTCTCATCAGCAGCCGTCCAAAGGACTGGTAAATAGAGACAGATCCCAGTCCTGGATACTTTCTGTAAATCCTAATCGGAGACTCACTTCTCAGCAGTGGAGGCTGAAAGTCTTAGTGAGACTCAGTAAATTCCTTCAGGCCCTGACAGATGGATCCAGTAGGTTGAGAGAAAGTGAAGGACTTCAGGAACAAAAAGAAAATCCCCATGCCACTAGCAACTCCATTTTTATCAACTGGAAGGAACATGCCAACGACCAGCAGCACATCCAGGTTTATGAAAATGGGGGTTCACAGCCAAATGTCAGTTCACAGTTCAGGCTACGGTAAGAAGGATTTCAGTTATGTCCACACTCAGTTTTCCGATATTGAATTATAACTGCTGACCATTGATGGCTATATGGTGGGAGACATGCAGTTGTCTTCCATAGTTTCATATAGTTACTCATAATTTGATTTTATTTACTGATGGGAGGAGTCATTTCAAAGTATATTAATTTACTCATTTCTAGCAAAGCCTAATGGAAACTAAAAATTGATAGTCTTTTGGCTTTGTCATCTTAGAATTCTGTTTTTCTTGCTAGTGTTGATCAATGTAATTATCAATTCATGGTGCTTCATTTTGCTGGTACTTGGTATATTTAAGATTTAAATTAAGCAAGGAGTAATATTTTTTAATTAAAAATTTTTCATTCTTACCTTTCCTTACTAGGTATCTGGTTGGAGGACTAGGCACTGTGGATGAAGGCCTGTCGTCTACTGAAAACTTGAAAGGATTTATTGAGATAATAATTCCATTGCTAATTGAGTGCTGGATTGAAGCTGTGCCTCCACATCTAGTGGCTTCTGTTGGAAATGGTATAGAACGAGAACCTCTGCAGGTTATGCAGCAAGTTCTTAATATTATTTCCCTTTTGTGGAAACTCTCTAAACAGCATGATGAAACTCATAAATTGGTGAGAACTACTGGGTTATTTTCTGAGTAATGCCTTTTGTTGTAACTGGACAGGTTAGAAATCAGTGTATTACTACTAACTGGTTATGCATTTTCTGAAAAATTCCCAAGATTTAACTATAAACTTCTAACATTTGCTCAAAACTGCAAATTGAAATAATTATATGAGTTTATTATTTGTGTGTTTTAGTTTTTAAGTGAAATGTATAACAAGGTGCTTGATTTCTTTTTTTATTAGCTATATGATAATGTTACGTTGTATTATTTATGGCAGATTATGTGGGAACATTCTAGTGTCTGGAGACCTCTTGCATGATTTAAAAAGTTGGTTATTAAGTAGTCTCTTCCAGTTTGGGCCACGTTACAGAGTTTATGCCAAGAAATGGACGAAACTGAAGGTCTCATATCTAACCCTGAGTTGTTTTTAAACTACTGTGTTTCAGGGAAGAAACTGTATGTAAATTTGCTTGGTGTATGCTTTTTTGTTTTTTTCTTGATAAAGGATATAAATTGGAAAACATTTCTTAAAGTTAACCTTTACTGTAGGCAAGCTGCAGTTGCAGGTATGGTGCAAATTCAAATAGAAATAGTATTTAAAAGCATCCATTGGCAGAGTTCTCTAATTTACCATGGCAGATTTGAACTATAATAACTGAATAAGGTAAATCTGTTACTTTGCAGACAAGGTATAGATATGTGTGTAACACCAGATGACATTAAAATGCCTGTTAGTTTATTTTTCATTACCATTTCTGCTGTTAGCTCCTCTTTCTCATTCACCTTAGTTATAGCTTAGTACTTAAGGTATTGAGTGGTCAAAGTTCAAACTTTAGGAGGAATGAAATGGCATTCCTTGGTCTTAAATTCTAATTATGCACCACAGGCTGAATTGTAGCTCTTTTCTCTCAGAAAATGTGTAGGTTTTCTGTTGATAAATTGGCATCTGTATTAGGGTGCAACCTTAGGGTAACTGACTGCTTACTTTTTAAGTTTTGCTAAATGCACATAGTGTGTTTGTATTTTGCTGCATAATTGAGAAGTTTCATTTTTGTCCAAGTATTTTTTTTAAAAAGCTTTTTAGGAATTTGAAATCTTTCATCTGTGGAAAGAAATCTCAAGTTAACATTAAATCTTATTTGCAGTGGTTGAGTACTCAGATCCTGACTGAGATGGTTTATTTGTAATACACTCTTTGTATCCTTAGGATCCTTAATTTAAAATATACTGTATTTAATATTTTTAAAACACACAGTGTTTTAAAATACAATGTAACATTAACTTTTTAATTAACTTCAGTTTTTGGAGTCCTGTATTATTAACTTTAGGTCAGTAGTGTAATTTTATACACTATAGAGATTTTGTTGTGTCCTAGCTTTGTATTTTAATGCTTGCTACTTTCAGTCTAAATGTTTCCTTATTGTTTCATTTTTACCATGAAGATCAGAATTTGTGAGAAAGAGTTAGATGCAAAGGTTAATTGAGCATCTATAAATTTGGCTGTTGAATTAAAATTCAGTTCCTCTGTAAACAGTGGTCACGTTTCAGATGCTCAGTAGCTTCAGGCGGCTGTGGCTACTGTATTGGACAGCACAGATACAGAAACAAAGTGGCTCTGTCACTGCAGAAGGGTCTTCTGAATAGCGCTGCTTTGCAGTGAGTTAGGTTCTGTCTAGACTCTGGGAATACAGAGATAAACATGACTGACAAGGCAAACACTTAGCTCCTGGTGGGGTTGAGAGATGGCAAACAAATAGCTGATGTCCATCATGTCATCATTAGGAAGAAAGATGAAAGTGGGTAAGAGAGAAGATGTAATGAAACAGTGTGCGGGGAGGGACCTGTTAACTAGGTGGTCAGGAAATGCCTTCTTAGCATTTGCATGTCAGTGAATGAAGAGAAGGAGCAAGTCTTGTGAAGACCTGTAGGAAGACCCTTCTAGGCACAGGGAACAGCAAGTGCAAAACCCTGAAGTGAGAACAGATTGGACATACTTGAGGAATGGCAGCAAGGCATGTGCAAGTGAGGTCCTGGGAGAATGGTGGGTGATGAGGGGGGACGTGACGGACAGTAGCCACATCATGTGGTACCTCGTGGTCTGTGGTAAAGACTTAGAATTTTAACCTGAGTGTGGTGAAAAGACATTGGAGGGTTTTGAGCAGAGGAGTGGCATGATCTAAATTATGTTTATTTAACTTTAATATGTCAGATTTACAAATAAACCAGTCAAAAACCCCCATGTCCTCATTCTCCAACTCTAGCAAAACTGGGGCCCAACTGAGATCATTGATCCCATGGATGACCTGTCCTTCCTTTATATACATTATCTCCTTTATCCTTCCCTGTAATATTGTGAAGTAGGATTTGTGTTTTAAAAGATCACCCTGGCTGCCGTGTGGAGAGTTAAGTGTAGGGGGGCAAGAGGAAAAGCATGAGGACCTTTGGGAGCCTGAGACAGCAGTCTTAAGTGAGAGGTGATGGTGGCTTGGAGTCGAACGGCAGCTGGTGGTTGAAGTGATGAGAAGCAGCTGGATTCTGGTGAAACCAGCAGGGATGCTGGTGTATGTAGTTAAGAAAAGAGGAGCAGGGGTGATGCCTGTACTGTGGTCCAGATGATGGTGTGACTGCCCATAGGAGAGCTCAGTTTATTCATGTTAAGTTTAAGATGCCTGGTAGAAGTCCAGGAGGAGTTGTCAAGTACACATTTTTAGGTCAAGAAAAAGAGGAGAACCCAGTGAAGGTAACTAAGGAGATGTGCTGCAATAGCTAGCTATTGATTTATGGTCTGAGTTTGGCCTCCAGTTTTGTTAGAGCTTGAGCTAGCTATTGTAGCGTCTCATGTCCCATATCCCAAGCAACCCCTCAGCCATTGGCAGACTGGAATGATTGGTCCTCAGGATAGTAGGGAATCAGTGTTTCAGGTAGGAGAACATGATACTTTGAAGAATACTGCTGAAGAATTTAGACAAATACATTGATTTGTGAAGGTGTTAAATGCCTTTAACGAGCAATAGAATTTCTAGAGAATATAGTTACTCTTAAATGGAACACTAGGTAGAAGATTTTCTTGTATATTTTATAAATATTGTATTAGTAGTTTGAATTCAGAATTTTATTAAATCTTCCTTTCTCCCTTTTTTCTCCTTTTAAGTAGATGAAATGCATGTAAAAATGAAAGCACCAAAAAGAACTGTGGGTGAAAATTGGATGGCCTGACAGTTTATTCAGATTTTAAGATTTATTTACATATTATATCATTAGCAAAAGGTGTGTTATAAGGGTAAATTTGTAAGTGGATATTGACAAGTTGTTAAGTTTCTGCTGAAAGTCTTATTTGCTATTTTAAGTTATTGTTTCTTATAGATTTTCTAATCTGTGCTTATTTTACTAGGAGTCATGGCTTCGAAAGAATTACCTTATTGATTTCAAACACCATTTTATGAGTAATTTTCCATATGCCTTAAAAGAAATAACCAAGCAAAAAAGGAAAGAGACAAATAAAAGGTATTGCCACTCTCTCCCACTGTTTAACCTGACATTTTCAGAAAACAGCCTTACCCTGAACTTTGCACACTGCGGGTTGTTGTCATCTAGACTGTGGAGTAAAGATGAGCTGTACTATCTGATCTTAATCAAGTCGCTTTAAGCCCCAATTTTACTTCCAATTTTACTTAGCTTTTATTTTTATTTTCAATCTGTGAAGTGAATGTTTTGTGCTAAATGAGTGTCAGCTATCAAATTGTATAGATAAGAATTTAATAGAAATTTGCTGAGAGTGGATAGTTTGTTTGTGAGAGGCACTGTGTAATTACCGAATCTTTGAGAGCGTGGCATCACTAGTTTCTGCTCTCGTTTATATACACAAGGGAGCGTAATGTGACTGTTACCAGTATCCTGATGGAAGAGGGATAATTGGAGAAAAGCAGTTCTCTTTTTTAAAGTAAGTGGAAAGAACAAATTATGGATGAAGTTTCACTGGAAAAGTGTAAGCCTGGAAGTTATTTGAAATGTTTACCTGAAGTAAGAGCAGATAAACGTAAAAACAATTTACCCAATAAAATTTGACAAGCAGATACAGATACTCAAGGTGCATTTCCCCACATGAGCAAACGCTTGAACAGATTTTAAAGTCTGTCAGAAGGTTCTTAAATTTATCAAAAGGAAGAAACTACTTGGAGAATCAGTGAGGCTCTTTGGGCAGAGTTCCGAGGATATGCTCAGAAGTGATAGGTATGTTGTAGGCAGATAATTCATTCACTGAAGGTTTTCGGTCTCTCACTGTAAGTAAAGTATTATGAAAGATAATTAGATGTCCTAAGGTATATTCTTTGATCTCTTAAGTGATTCATAAATTGCAAAAATCAATACAAAATCTTAAAATTGATAAAAATGTGTGTCAGACTCTAGTCATGAGATGGAAATCATACCAGTGATTTTCACAGAGAATTTAATACAACCAGTTGCTAACTAGGTATTAAACTAGATATTTCCTAGCTTAATGGAAAATGGAAACTAGGCATTTCCACTTAATAGTGGAAAGACGAAAGGGAACAGCAAGGTCTTGTCGCTTGGTAGACTGGCCAGAAGCGACCACTGCCTCCTGACTGGAGAGCAGAGAGAAGAGGGCAAGTGGCTGGAAGGAGAGGCTGCAGCCCACACTCAGGACTCGAGGGCGGGGTTTGCCCTCAGCCGGGACTGATGTCTTTGGGACCAGGAGAGGGCCCAGTGGGGTAGGGGTGCAGGGCTCAGCGAAGGGGGTTCTGCTGGCTGGCGCTGGTGTTCTAGGGGCACGGGGATACTGGTTCTGTGTCAGGAAGGTACAGGCTGGAACCAGCTCTGGCTGCTAGAATGAGCTGCTGCTGACCTGAAGAGTGGTTGGGTCGCACTGGTGGCGAAAGGAAGCAAAAAGTAGGACTAGGAAGCAAGCAGAAAGTGCCGCATTTTCCTCCTCCAGCTTTCTGGTCTCAGGTACCCCTTTGCTTCCAGGTGGCTCAGTGGTGGAGAACCCTCCTGTCAGTGCAGGGACAGATTTCGATCCCTGGGTTGGTAAGATCTGCTGGAGAAGGAAATGGCTACCCATTCCAGTATTCTCGCCTAGGATATCCCATGGACAGAGGAGCCTGGCGGGCTGTAGTCCGCTGGGTTGCAGAAGAGTCTGACACAGCTTAGTGACTAAACAATGACAAGCACTTTATTGGCAGAGCCTAACAAGAAGCAAACTGAAAAGGAGAAAATGTGGCTCACCCCCAGGATCACAAAGGAAGAGCGTGGAAGGGTGGTTTTAAGGCTGAGAAACAAAAGCGCAATAACTTGCAGGAAGAAAAGTGAATCTACGTCTTTCACACAAGGCATATTTAAGTGTCATTAGAACTTTATAATCAAGAAATGCTATGGGAATTCATAGGAGAAGACAGATCCTGTTAGGATAAACAGACAAGGCAGTGTTGGAGAGTAGTGTTTTAACGTGAATGTGATTTTAGCAGGCAGAAGTGAAGTGGGGGATGATTGCAGTAATGGAAGGAGATATTATAGGGTATGAGAAAGCTATAAAGTTGCATAATGGAGAACATGGGACAGACCTGGATCAAATTGGTTTCTACTGATGACTGACTTTAATGCTGAAAGTCATTTTTTGTCTCTGACCCTCATTTCTCTTTCATCCTTGATCCTTTTGGCATTGAAGACTATTATTGGTTGGATCAAAACCATGTTTTAGGACCATTAATTTAGAGTTTCTGGAGTTGGAGGTGACAGAGAATCAAATAGGGAGATACTTTCTTGAGCAAGTAAGTTGTTAGGGTTTGTTTCCTCCAGATACAGTTTTCTTATTAACACAGAAGTTTTTAATCATGTGCGTGGATAAGGTTCAGAATATCCTTCAGTGCATGAATATAATTATATGTGTGTTTTATGTTGTCAAGTAAGAGGTTTCAGATGTAATTTTCATCAAAATGAGATTAAATAAAAGGATGCTTGGAATTTGGTAGACCATTAAATGTAAGGAAACTACTCAAGAGCATATGGGTGCACTGTCATTATTCACTTTATTGGACACTTAATATGTTGAAGGCACTTAGGAAAAAGAGTGTAGGTAATAAGAGTGTATCAGTGTAGTAAGGAGCTGGTCCTGCTCTTTCATGGGGGGCATAGGTCCTAGGGAGTGATTTGTGCCAAGATATAGAAGGTGGAAAAGGAATTAACGATGAAGAGCCTGAGGTGGTGAAATTGTGGAATTTTTAACAAAAGTAGATTGACAGTATTATCATAAATTTCCCCAGTGATTTGTTTTGAGGGTTCGCAGGCTGCTCTTGAACTTCCATAATAAGGAAGCGCGTTGAATATTTCGCAGATAGCCTTTGAAGGCCATCTACTAAATTCACAAAGTAAAGTTAGAGGACCCAATGTGGCCTAGGCCAGTGGTCTTCAATTTTGACCTGATGTCTAGATTTTTTAAATCTTGGGTTGAACTGTGGAGTTACAAAAGATATTATTTTCATTGTGGTAAGATGTCCATAGCATAAAATTTAGCATTTTAACCATTTTTAAAGTGTACTGATCGGTGGCATTAAGTAATTCACATTTTTCATGTTACCAGTCTGAAACTCAGTACACATTAAATAACAGCTTCCTATGCTCTTCTCCCTCCAGGTACTGGGAACTGCTATTGCACTTTTCCCCTTTGTTAATTTGACTGTTCTGGTACCACATATCAGTAGAAACTTAAAATATTGTTTTGTGTCTGGCTTAACTTCACTTAGCATGATATCTTTAAGGTTTATTCATGTTGTGGCACTACTAGCATTTCATTCCTTTTTTTTTTAATGGAGTTTATTTTTTAGAGCAATTTTAGATTCGTATTAAAATTGAACAGAAAGTATGGAGTCCTCATACACTACTCCTGCCCCCATGGATGCACAGCCTCCCTCACGTCAGCGTCCCACACCAGAGTTGTGTATCTGTTGTAAAATGCAGACCTCAGTGATACATCATTTACACTGGAGTCCTTGGTTTATGTGAGGGGTCACTCTTCTTGTTGTACAGTCTGAGTTTTGTGTAAAGTCGTAGTGTCATACGTGGCATTTCACTGTCCCAGAAGCACGTTGCCCTCCAAATACGCATTCTGCATCTGTGGATTCAGAAAGCCACAATCCATACACATGATGCACCATCTGCAGTCGGTTGGATATGTGGATGCAGAACGGTATGGAGGGCTAACAGTATTCTTCACCACCATGTATTCACAGTTTAAAAGAACATGCCAGTTTCACTTAAAATTGTTCTTAATTAAGTAAAAATTACTAATCTTATTAAGTCACAATCCTTGAAAACACGTATTTTTAATATTCTGTGTGGTGAAATGGGAAGTGTGCCTGAAGTATTTTGGCTGCATACCAAAGAATGATGGTTGTCTCGAGGAAATGCACTTGTCATTCTGTTTGTATTTTCTGCAGTGGACATGATTTTAATTTGAATGACTGACTATTCAGACTTGGGTATTTGTAGACATTTTCTCAGAAATGAAAAAAATAAGCCTATCAGTTTCAGGAAAATAGTGCCTGTGCTAGAGATAAAATTTGAACTTTCAAGCAAAAATTAATATTTTTGGAGAACTTGTATCCACCATCTGAGTTTTATCTGTATATTCTATTTTTTTGCTCTTCGTTTTTTTCACCTCTCTTCATTAGGCTTATTTAGAAGCTGCTAGAGGGTCTACACACACACACACACACACACACAAATACATATATATATACACATATATATATATAACAAAGGAGAATATATGTATTCTCCTTTATTTCCAAGGACTGTTTTAACAGAGCACAGTGCTTGGGCTTGGCAGTTTTCTTGTTTGAGCATACTGACCACAATGCTTCACCCTGTTGGTTCCCACTGCTGTTAGGAAGTCAGCTATGAGTCTGAACTGTTGCTACTTTATAAAAGTTACTTCCCTACCCACCCCCCCATCTCCCCCATAAGACTTTGCTCCTTGTCTTTTATTTTCTGCAGTTTGACAATGATGTATCCAGGTGTGGTTTTCTTTTTTATTGATTTTCCTTGGAATTCAGTGAGCTTCTTAAATCTGAGATCTTGAGTGAAGTGTCTAAACACATCTGAAAAATTCTCATCTTTAAAAAAAAAATTAATGCCATTTTTCTCCTTTCCTTTAAAGACTAATTGATTGTATTTAAGACCCACTTACTGAATTTTTTGTTTCTCTTTGTCTCATTCAAACATACATTTGTTGAATTTGTTTTGTTTTTATTTTTCAGTTCTAGAGTTTCTGTCCAGTTATTCCAGCACTGTTTGCGGAAAAGACTCTTGTTTCTCTTTTGGATTGCTTCTGCTCCTTTGTCTGAACTCATCGGTTGACTGTGCTTGTAGGCCTGTCTTGGGGCCTTTCCGTTGACCTATGTTTGTCTGTTCGTTCACCAGTACCGAGCTGTCTTGATTACTGTAGTACAGTAAGCCTTGAAATCGAGTGGTGTGAGTCCTCCAACATTGTTCCGCTTCGGTCTTGTGTTGGGTAGTCTAGTGTTTGCCTTTGTGTGTAAACTTCAGAAATCATTTTGTTGATAACTATAAAGTAACTGGCTGGGGTTTTGATTTGAATTGTGTTGAATCTATAGATCTAGTTGGGAAAAATTGTTGCGTTAACTACTGAGATGATGCATAACTGGGATTGTTTTATGTAAGAGCTCTTTTTACTTCCAGTTCACCCTTACTCTGGCAGGGAGCCCTTACGGGTTCAGCTTGAAGTAGGGATAATATACCAGAGTCCCTGTGTTTGTCTGGCTCTGGAGTTTGACTTTTCCCTGTGAGGCCTCTGAAAGGTTAGTTCCATTTTCCAGCCTTTTCGTTGGAATTGGCAGCAGCTCTTGGAACCTGAGTGCTGTGATCTTGCTTTATTTTGGGGACCCAGCAATTGTTCATCATCTTGTTACCTCTTGAATGCTTTTGAGTTGTTAAAAACTATTTCATCCAGCTTTTAAAGTTATTTTCAGGAACGGAATCAGTTCTAATTTCCTCCTCTATCATTGCTGAAAATGAGTTTCCCCAGTTTCCTGTCTCCCTCATAGAATTGGTGGTCAGTGTATTTAGACTTTAAAATTTTGTGTAAATTCTTGGAGGAGCAGGATGAATTCTCCCAACTTTTGAATGTCTGTTGCTACCTTCCAGACAGTAATAGGTAAGTAGATCTTCAAAAGCTCTCCCTGTGGTGAAGAAATTGTGCAGTTGAGTTTTTGTGTGGTCCGGTTAGTATAAAATGTGCCTTGGTTTTGGGCACTGAACAGTTGGGCAAGGAACCTACCAGTAGTTTTGGGTTTGTAGTATAGATCGCTACTCATCTGTCCCAGTTTTCATTCATTCTCTCTCCGTGATAGAATTCCCAGTTTTCTGCTGGGCTGTGCTGTGCCTACTCACTCACTCAGGTCCCGACTCTCTGCGACCCCATCACTGTAGCGCACCAGGCTCCTCTGTCCATGGGGATTCTCCAGGCAAGAATACTGGAGTGAGTTGCCATGCCCTTCTCCAGGGGATCTTCCCAACCCAGGGATGGAACCCAGGGCTCCCACATTGCGGCCATATTCTTTACCAACTGAGGCACCAGGGAAACCCAAGAATACTGAAGTGGGTGGCCTATCCCTTCTCCAGGGGATCTTCCCAACCCAGGAATCGAACTGGGGTCTCCAGCATTGCAGGCGGATTCTTCACCAGCTCAGCTAAAAGCTCACATACATGTATGCATTTAAGCAGACTTCAAATCCAGCTAATTTTTATTCTTGCTATACATCCCCTCTCTCCTAGTCTGTACCAGCATTGTTTCTTGCGCTTGTCACGTCTTGCCTGTATTGCTCAAGTAGACGTACAACTACTTCTTTGTTCAGAGTCTTATAACTGATTTTTTCTTTTTCATCAGCAGAAATGAAAGAACTTTTCAACTATGTTACTCCTGTGCTTGCGGAATTGATTTTAGTGTCCTTAGTTTTCAACTCTTTGTGATCTGGTCCCATTTGTCATTCCTAACCCTACATTTGATACCCTAATAACACCAAATATTAAAAATTTCCCTCCCCTTGTATTTGTGGTTCCTTACGACTGTGTCCTTTCTCATGCCTAATCCAGGGTTAACTTTCTTTTAAAATAAGTTAGTTTCAGGTATTTTTTTAGTTTAATCAACTTTACATGTTTGTGAACATGAAAATAAGTAGGCTCTGCTGTTGAATGCAGTGTAGCCTGAAATCTGCACTGTGTTTATATAGTGTTTATATATCTAGTGGTTTATATCCTAAGTTGCAAATTTTGTTTTTGTAAAGATAATCTGTTAGAAAAAGTGATTTTAATTTGTGAGTCATAAAATTAAATTGTTTCAGAATCGGGCTTATTTAGACCAGTCTCCTGTTTCACACATAAGGAAATTGTGGTCAGGAGGAATTAGTGATTCTGTTAAGTCAAAATTAGTTAGAAGCAGAATCAAGGTCTGTCGTGAGTTTCATCCTAATATAAATATCTGCTTAACGAAAATCTTCAAGTGTGTTGAAGTTTTCAAGTGTTCTTATCCCCGCAGTACATCTAGGATTACCACGCCATGTTTCAAGGGCCTGTAGTTCTTGTGTGAATAGCAACTTGGGTAATGAACTGAGCAGTATGCATTCTTAATTTATGCCTTAACAACTCTGATTCTGTAATGAATGGTTTGCTTACAGTTGCTTTAATATACCTACCTTCTTGGCAGTTCATTCTGGGAGGAATAGTTAAGTGTTTAAGTGAAGCAGGCATGGTAGATACAACACTTAACAGTTATGTGTGTCTTTGTTTTTAGCATCAAGCATTGCACGATTCTCTCGAATAATGTAGATCACCTTTTACTGAATTTAACACTGTCTGATATCATGGTCTCCCTGGCAAATGCCTCAACTTTGCAGAAGGATTCCAGTTGGATAGAAAGGATAAGGAAATTTGTAACAGAAGCCCTTGAAGATGGTTCTAGGCTAAACAGTAAGCAGCTGAACAGATTGCTTGGCGTCTCCTGGAGGTTAATGCAGATACAGTCAAACAGAGGTGGGTGTCAATGCTCTGTCCTTACTTAAGAGAGGGGCTCTTATGCATACTATTAATATTGAGAGTCTAACTTTGAGTTCATAACTGTCAAACATTTCACATAGTCATTTACGTTCAAGCCATAAAAGGTAGCCAGCATAATCATGAAGGAATGTCTACTTGAACCCTGATGGCTGAGAACACCCTCTTTTCAATGGGTAGATCCACTTTGAAGCTGATAGGTTTTCTACTAGATTACATAGTTGGAGTGAAAAGAGGTAAGTTTTATTAAGAGGAAATGACACTGAGCCTAAAGATGAAGAAATACTCTTTTTCTGATCTAATTTGACTAGAAATTGGTGGATCCTTATCTCTTTACCTTTCTTGTAACTTGAAGTTATGTTGCATTAAGTCAGTTTTTAGTGTGACTTACTAATTCTTTTCATTCAAGCAGAACTTTGCTGTTTGGTTCCTGGCTTATCCACTTTTCTAGTATTGTGGTATTTGTTGTCCTTTCCTAGGTTTGTTGTCTCTTAGGAAAATTTGTACTGTAATCTCTGATTGGTTTGACTTTTTTATTAGGCCATTGATGTAGGATTTTGATGGTAGTCAGTTTGTGGCTAAAATCTGCTTCCTCATAGGAACAAGGTGCTTCTGTGCTTTTTAGAAGAATTATCGTGCTGGTGAAGAAACATTTTGACTCACATGCAGTTGTTTTCTCTTGTTTCTTAGAGGCTACAGAGTCTCTCATAAAGGCAGTTTATACATTGTATCAGCAGAGAGGCCTTCCCCTTCCAGTTCGGACTTTGTTACTGAAGTTTTTCAGTAAAATCTATCAAAAAGAAGAACTGAGATCTTACAGAATCCGGTACAGTTCCTTTGTTATTTTGCTTTTCTTTTTCTTACCAGGTTACTTTGTAATCTGTACAAATAAGATGATAGGGTGATTAAATCTTTGGAGAAATTCTTCTTTTTATACTTTTTGGTTTCATTAAAAAAACATTTTTTTTAATAAAAAGGCATACATAATAGTTCCAGTAACCTTTATACACATAACTGAGAAGGTAAAAGTCTCTTTGAGCATATATTTCCACTTGTCTGCTTAACAGCTAAAGGACAATTATTGGAACCACCTGTAGCAGCCTCAGATTTTTGTTTTGCTTCCCATAAAAATTGTGGAGGTTTAACCTCCGGCCCTTAGTGACATATTGGGACATATGGTATAAGAATGAGGGCAGTAGAAGAGGAGAGGTGTACAATAGGTGAAGGAGATTAAAAGGTGCAAACTTAGTTATAACGTAAATAAGCCATGGGGATATAATACACAGCATAGAGAATATGACCAGTAACTTTTATTAGGACAGGTGGTTACTAGGCTTGTGGTGACCATTTGCAACGTGTACAGATGTCATATTATTATGTGATACATACCTGAAACTAACATAATATTAGGTGTCAAAAACGTTTCAATAAATTTTTAAATGGCGGTATCTTAAAGAGCAAAAGTGTCCGGCTTGGTTTGGTGCTGTCTCGTGACGCAGACAACACGAAGAGTAGAACTCAGGAATCAGTCTTAGATGTGGTGAGTTTGATTTTACTTGGGATAGTCTGGAAGAGATGTTTGGGTGAAAGATAACGAGATTTGGGGTACCTCAGCATACATAGGTAGTTGTTAGAACATATTCGAGTCTTTACTCTGAGTCAGGTGCTTTTCTTAATTTTTCAGTAATTCTCATACTTTGATGTAGGTACTGTTGGTTTCTGCCTTATAGAAGGAAGCTTAGGTTAAGTAAGTTGGTGAGTGTCATGCTGTTAAAGGGCAGCCAGACTGAGACTTAAGTTCAAGTCTGTTAGACTCCAAAGGTCGTGTGAAATCACTGAACTCTTGGGGGACAGCAAAAGTGATCGCCGTGTCCAAGATGAGACATTCGAGAGTGAGCAAGTATGTGCAAGAACGGAAATAACCCAAGTTTGAAGCCACTTAATGTGGGGATACCCTATACTGAGTGCATCAATGACTTAATATAGTGAAATAGTCATTACGAATTAGTGTAAATAGTTCACAAGCTAAGTAGAGCCTGTGTCCTTTAAGATAAAATTACAATGTACATAGTGCCCCAAATTACATAAACTTTTAAAATACAGTGGGTAAAACCTTAGAGAATACTATAGCTGAATAAATGATGCCAGCCATCTTATAGGCTCTCAAATGTTTAAATAAATGTGGTGTATTTCCCTTTTCTTTGATGGCCTTAGATACCGTAGTAAAGTGTTATCACGTTGGTTGGCTGGTTTACCACTGCAGCTTGCTCATCTCGGCTCCCGAAATCCTGAGCTTTCAACACAGCTTATTGACATCATCCATACTGCTGCAGCCCGAGCAAATAAGGAGCTACTCAAGAGTTTACAAGTGACTGCTCTCCGAATCTATGGTAAGAGTTCTGTTTACCTGTGTAAGTAATAATCGGCCTGCCCCGACTTAAGAACAATGTTTCAAAGGGGAGATCTTTAGGTTTTACTTTTCCTTCAAATTATACATTAATTGTACCATGGTAAAATGAACAAAATATCAAACAGTAAATTCATTTTCAATAGTATTACTTAATACAATAGTTTTAGAAGATTAAAGGTTGTAGATGTTTCTTCAGATCTTAAATTGTCTTTTAAGCCACGAAATTCACAAATTCAAAACTGATCAGGTATTTTTACAGAATTCTTTTGAAACTTGGATGGCATATTTTACTTATTTAATCATTATTGAGATCTTGTATGGCTTTCATATATTAATGTTTTACCCACCCATAAAACCTTTTCATTCTTTAAGCAAAAATATCAATAAAAATATACTGACATATATACATATGTATAATTAGTATTGATTATTAGGACACAATTCATATACCATAAAATTGGCCATTTTACACTGTGCAATTCATTAATTTTTATCATATTCCCAAGATTGTGCAATAGTCGGTATTATCTTATTCCAGAATTTTTTTTTTTTTTTCCCAGAATATTTTTATATCACCTCAAAAAGGAACTCTACCATTAGTAGTCCGTCCCTATTTCCTCATTTCTTCCTTCTTCAGCTCCTGGCAACCACTGCTCACCATTTCTGTCTCTCTGCATTTGCCTGTTTGGGTCATTTCTCACAGATGACATTGTGTGATGTGGATCTTCTCAGTCTGGCTTCTGTCCCTTAGCATGTTGTTCTTAGGATTCATTCATGTTGTAGCATATACGAGTACTGTATTTCTTTTTAATGCTGAGTTAACATTCCACAGTTGAATATACACCACTTTATATTTACCCATTTATTAAGTGACAAACGTTGGTTTGTGGTACTTTAAAATCTGTATTTTTCAGTATTGCTTATATGTAGGAGCGTGTGTGTATACTCAAATAAGTCTTTGGTTTTAAATTCAGTTCATGTAAATGTGTGACAAAACCCACTACAATATTGTAAAGTAATTAGCCTCCAACTAATAAAAATAAATGAAAAATAAATAAATTCAGTTCAGTTTAGTTGCTCAGTCGTGTCCGACTCTTTGTGACTCCATGAACCGCAGCACGCCAGGCCTCCCTGTCCATCACCAGCTCCCGGAGCTTACTCAAACTCATGTCCATGGAGTCGGTGATGCCATCCAAGCATCTCATCCTCTGTTGTCCCCTTCTGCTCCTGCCCTCAATCCTTCCCAGCATCAGGGTCTTTTCCAGTGAGTCAACTCTTCGCACGAGGTGGCCAAAGTATTGGAGTTTCAGCTTCAGCATCAGTCCGTCCAGTGAATACCCAGGACTGATCTCCTTTAGAATGGACTGGTTGGATCTCTTTGCAGTCCAAGGGGCTCTCAAGAGTCTTCTCCAACACCACAGTTCAAAAGCATCAAACTGTTCAGCTTTCTTCACAGTCCAACTCTCACGTTCATACATGACCACTGGAAAAACCATAGCCTTGACTAGACGGACCTTTGTTGGCAAAGTAATGTCTCTGCTTTTTAATATGCTGTCTAGGTTGGTCATAACTTCCCTTTCAAGGAGTAAGCATCTTTTAATTTCATGGCTGCAGTCACCATCTGCAGTGATTTTGGAGCCCAGAAAAATAAAGTCAGCCACTGTTTCCAGTGTTTCCCCATCTATTTGCCATGAGGTGATGGGGCCGGATTAGCTTGATATTATAATTGTCCCTGTTTAGCAAAAGTGCTTGTTTTTTTTACTGTTTTGCTTTGTTTCTAATACCTTTAACTCCATCAATTTTTATTTCAAATAACACATTTGAATGTTATGAAATCGAGTGTTAAATATTATCTTTAAATAATGATTGTATTTAGTCTTACTCTAGGCAGTACCTTAAGCCATACATACATGCTTTGTGATAAAATTTTTTTCCATGTAGTTGATATGTTAGAATTCAACGTAGCACAGTGAAAATGATCAGTCTGCTTTATTGATTCTTGTTGGTATATCTTTTAAAATTTAACCTGTCTTCCTGCCTCGCTAGATCCACAAGAAGGCACGGTGGTCGTTCTGCCAGCAGAGTCTCAGCAGCTCTTGGTTCAGCTTGTGTATTTCCTGCCCAGTCTGCCTGCCGACTTGCTTTCTCGGCTAAGCCGCTGCTGTATTATGGGAAGACTCAGTGCAAACTTGGCTGCCATGCTTATCGGGATACTGCACATGAGGTAGCATGCTGAAGTGAGCTGTATTTCAAGTGTATAATCTTCTCCCTCAGCCTTACCCCGTCACTGGCAGTTTATGAACTGACTTTTTAAATGCCGCCCCTCCCTTCATTCACTCTTCAAACAGCAGTTAAAACTGTTGATGTTACTGGGTAAGAGGGAGGCCGCTGGGGCAAGACTGTTCCAGGTGGTTTGCTTAGCGGTTTGCATTGTCATGGCTGCAGTCACTAAGTCCATGGGCTGTAGTCCACCAGGCGCCTCTGTCCATGGGATTCTCCAAGCAAGGATACTCGAGTGGGTTGCTGTTTCTTTTTCCAGGGGATGTTCCTGACCCAGGGATTGAACCCTTGTTCTGCTACACCACAGGTGGATTCTTTACCGCTGAGCCATCAGGTAGAAACATAGAGTGATTTGTGCAGGTGGATTGAAACAAGGGTTAAGATTATCAGAAGTGTGCAGCCATAGTAAGGATTCAGTGGCGGATGAGAGTGCTGTGTTTTGAAACCTCTGGTGTTATGAAATTGTAATATAGGTCTTTCTTTTTGGAAGGGAGCTCAGTTCAATGTAGGTGGTGAAATAAAAGCTTGCGGACTCAGACTCAGACAGGGAATCATTAAAATATCTTTGGGTGGGTGTGTGTGTGGCAAAATATACATAACCTAAAACTTCCCATTTTAACCATTTAGGTATACAGTGAGAACTGTTTTGGGGCATTAAGTGCATTCACACTGTTGTGTGACTGCTACCACTGTTTGCCTCCAGCACTGTCGTCGCCGCAGATGAAACTCTGTCCTGATTATCTCCCCTTCTCCCAGCCCTTGTTTACCACTATTTTCTCCTGGCTGCAGACTGAAACTCTGTCCTGATTATCTCCCCTTCTTCCAGCCCTTGTTTACCACCATTTTCTCGTCGCTGCAGGCTGAAACTCTGTCCTTGTTTACCACTATTTTCTCTTCATGATTTTGATACATTCATCTGTTAATGGATACTTGGTTGTTCTGCCTTTTGGCTGTTACAAATAATGCAGCTATAAACATTGGTGTGCAGATACCTGTTTGAATCCTTTTAATTCTTTTGGCTGTATACCCAGAAGTAGAATTGCTGGATCAAATGTTAATTTTCTGTTTGATTTTTCAAGGAACTACTTTCCAGAGTGTGACTGAACTGTTTTACTCTCAAAGGTCTTAAAACTAATAGTGTTTCATGTTGCTAGTGTTCAAAGTATCCTTTAAAATTTAATGTTTGTATCAGGCATAGTACTTTCACATTCAGCCATTTGTTACTGATTGTGGCTCAAGGCCAGGGTCTGATACGGTTTTAGGCAGGAGTTGAATCTAGGCTGTAGCTGAAAAATTTAAAAACTAGCTTCTTTGTGGCTTCTTGTGCAGATCCTCTGTCCCAATTAAACAGGAATAGCTCACTTTATTAGTAGATTTTCTTTAGCTTTCTTTGCCAGTCTCTTCATACCAGGATAGGACGTATGTTTGAATGTTGTCACCCAAAGTGTGCTTCGTAACTGATAATTACTTGTTCGTTTTAGCAAAAGAGAGCTGTTTGCAATATGTTGTCTATATGTGAAACCCCTCTTTGTCTAGTTCAGTACTAAATACCAGGTCTTTAAGAAATACAGTTTAACTTAAGTGGTTTCATGTCTGTTAACTTCCAGTAGAGGGCACTCTTTTCCCATGATAGAACTAGTGGAGGATCTGTTTTAACATTCATTTAAAAGTGACTTTTGAACACCTCTTAAAATTAATTCTCTTTAGAACTTGTATGTAGTATCTTTATTGGCATCAGTTATGATTGACTTACGCTCAATAACTTTGGTCAAGGGTTTTTTCACAAGTCTTTTTTCACCTTTTTTTTGTGGGTTTGTGGCGAGTACTGAGAAAACATTAATTTACAAGTAATGGTAATAGAAGTTTATAATCATCAAAAGCAAATTGTCATGTAGTTAAAAATGTACTAAGTTAAACTTTGCCTTTTAGTATTTGCACAGTCTTAGTAGACTTCTCTTTCTGTAGATGTATTGTCCCTATTCAAACTAATCTCTTTAAAAATTAAAACAAAATGGGGCCTTTTCAACGTTCCCAGGCCAGTGGTATTACTATTGCATCACTTTTCCTAGTTTGAGAATTGAAGAATAATGTTTGGTTATTCTTAAGGAATGATGTTCTTCTAAGGAATACCGTTCCTTAGATGTCACCTGGGTTATTTCACATCTTTGGTTTTCCCCTCCGTCCTTGATGCTGACGGTAAACCAGCCAGCTTTCTCACTGTCCCCCACCTGCACCATTCGCCTGAGGCGTTCCGCTCCTCAGCTCCGTCTGTGCCAAGCACTGTCGGCAGGTTCCTTTCCTGAAATATTCCTTTAATAATTTCTGATTTCCATCTGCTATATTAATTGGGCTCTGCAGTCTAGTTCACTCTGGGTATTAGCGTTCTGACACTGTTGTCTCCAGCAGGGGAAGTTCATCGGAGAGCAGGTCACCACCAGACCATCTCCGTTTGTTCAGTGTGTGAAAAACCCGTCAACTTAGAGCTGTTGGTGTTTAGTTTGTCTTAAAAACTGTACTTAGAATCGCTGTTCCTGCCTTTTTCACCATTCGCTTAGAGCTTTTTTGAGTTTTTTCTCTCCATCTACCTGTGTTGTTCTGCTGACCATTACTCTTCTTACCTTCTCTGCCCCTAGTTCATTTACAACTGGTTTGGGGAACATAAGACGTGGATGTGGAAACGTAGTCTACGCTGTTAGATAAAAATACCAGAGAAGGGAGAAGTTACTGAGAAATTCAGCCTGGTTTTGAAGCAGGGTGAATATGTGAGCTGGCCTGCCAGGAGCAGGTCTGGTTTGCTTCTGTTGTCCAAGCATAATTGATAATAGCATCCCTTCTAGTCTCAGAAGTGTTCTGGTGTGGCCAGTATATATGGTCATTGTAGTTTTAAGGACAGTGTGATACATTGCTTGTCTTTTGTCCAAACTAGATTTTTAAATGGATTTGCTACTCCTTTTAGCCACTGGACAGCACAGTTTTCGCTGGGTTCAAGAGGATATTGGTTTCTTTTCTAATCACCATTTTGTACTCATTTCCATTGAGCATCTCTGACTTTTTATAACCTCTTAGCTTGTGATATTCCCTCCATAGCCCTTTAAGCAAAGAGAAGTCCTTTAAGTGGGAGTGATTCAGTGAATTCAGAAGTGATTCAGAAGAATGTTTCCATTATTTTTAACTCCCCAACTTTTAAGAATGTTAATAAATACAGTTATTTCAGTGGTTAAAAAAAAACTTAAGTGCTTCTCGTTGAATTAGAAACTCCTAATTTTGTCTTGACATTTATTCAGATTTCTGTGATAAAAAATTGTCACAAAAAGCTATCCAAAAAGATAGCTTTTTGGATCTGATTATTCTCAGCTTTTTCTTTTTTTGCTGTATTCATGGTTGACATTTGCTGTGTTCCTTTTAGTCTTACCTTGAGGAGAGTTTTTAAAGGTATCACTGAAAACTGATCTCATAGCAGGAACCAGATAATCTTCATTTAATGAGAAGCTGCTTTATGTTTAGCTATTCCCTTAAGTCCACTACCAATACTTTAGCTGCAGTATTGTGAAGTAGACTAGTTATAAAGCCTCTCCAAGTATAGGCGTGCATAGTTATTGCAGAGTGGCTTTAAACTGAAGTATTCTTTACCTAGTTAAGATGCTTTTGTTTAGGTAGGAAGCAGGAGCTTGTTTAAACTTAGCTCATTTATATAAGCAAGGTAAAACTTTTTTTTTAAAATAAAGATGAGGTAGTAAATACATAGCAGCTGAACCTACTACTGAAAAGCAGAACTTCGTCTTGGCTCCTTGAATCTGAGTTTTGAGTGGTGTGGAAAAATCTTCCAGTTGTACCATATAAGTGGGCTGGTTATGCTTTTCCAGGAAACTTTACATCAATATATGTTAAAAGTTATGTTTTCTATATTATGATACTTGAACCCCCTTACATGTAAAGATGATACATGCTACGGATTTTTGTCTGAGCTCTTAAATTATACTTGTTTTCAATAAAGAATAGTCATATATTCTGTGCTTTATTCCTGAGTCTTCAAGTTGGTCACTTCTAGTACTAGGTCTCCATTGTTTATTATAGATCATCATTTTCTGGATGGAAGTCTTCAGTGAAAGAATGGAATGGAAGTGTTCAGTTAAACATCAGTAATGAGGACTATTTCAGCTTCTTATTTTCAACACTCACAGGTAACTGCACTGAACCGCCAAGTTAAGGAAAGGAATAGAACCTAGTATGAAAATTCTCCTGAGATTTACTGTCTTACCTGTTTGGGTCTAAGTTTTGAACCTCACTGCATAGTTTAATAAGATGGTGAACAGAATATCCATTTTAAACATGTTTAAAATGTTCAGTGTGTTAGGAAAAACATCACGTTTTAGTTAGCCATATTTTGCTTTCCATTGATGTCAAAGAAAAATTAGTAAAATGAGTCTTGATGTGTTAGATTAGTAAGTATTATTACTGTTGTTTTAAATGATTATACTGTTTTCGGTAGTTTTGTTTTGTAACTGGATGATAAAGAGGACAGTGTTTGAAATTTTCTGAAGACTTAAAATTAAGAGACTTACTGAAATATGTTAAGTCAGAATCCAAAAATAGCTTGAAAAGTTCTGATAAGGAGCTGAATGTAGCAAGATAAATGTTATATAAAAGAAACAAGTAGACTTGTATGTGTTTGTTTGATAGTTTTGGATGTATGCCTGTGAGATGGATGTGAGGCCTTTATGTTTCAATTAGTAGTACCTGTCAAAGGGTCTGGTGGTTTTAGGAAACTCATTAGGAATCAATCAGGAGTGTGATATGGCTTCCAAACTAGATGATGGCTCTTTAGGGCATGTTCATGGGAGTACAGTGATCTGAAAACATCAAGGCAGGTAGCTAGGGTCAGGCCACGTTGTGCTGGTATTCTGATCATTCTAAGAGCTGTCTTTCAGGAGGGACTTGGGCGAGTTGTTTGTATAGGTCAGACTAGGTATAATAGAGGTGGTAAGAGAATCAGAAATCTTAAATAGAATAGGTAGAAGGAAGTACACAGTAATTGTTGAAGAAATAGACTTAGGAGGGATGGAATAGTTTTAAAACATTTGAAAGGCTATTATGTAAGAATACAGAGTTTGGTATATGTATGAAAGAGCATATTGTTTTTCTTGTTCATTTGCTTTTTTAAACCTGACATTAATTAGAATGATTACGTCTTTCACATTTATTTAAGTATAAAGGTGGTAAAGCCCTCAGTTTAAGGGATATAATACTGTTTCTTGATGTATTACACATTTGATTCAGGTCACATCTTTGTGTACATAATTATATGAATTTTACTACATTGCTGGCATTTCATTTTTTAAAATAATACATAAAGTACAGAAATTCAGAGAAAGCAGTTAGCTTGAAGAATTTAACTTGAAGATACATGTCGTCTATTTTTTAAAAATTACTTAAGAATGTTACTTGCTTTGTGATTTAAATTGGATTTCTTTATACTCAAATTAGGGTTTTCAAAAGAGGAGCTGACTTGGCTTCAGAGCCTTCGAGGAGTGCCCCATGTCATCCAGACGCAGCTTTCCCCCGTGCTGCTTTACCTCACTGACCTGGATCAGTTTTCACACCATTGGGACGTAACAGAGGTAATGGTCCGTTTGGAAAGGCATGCAAGATTGTTAGAATTCAGTCCATCAGCCACCAATAGTTACTGTGTGTTAGCGTTCCCTTGTGTAAGATGTTTTTAGAGGTTTAGAGCAGTATAAAGCACAGTCCCTATTCTGAAAGTGCATGTGATCCTTGGATAGGAGATGTGGATTCCTGAAAGAAGAGTGTTCATAAAAGTTATGCCACTAGAATAGAATACATTAGCAGTTTGAATGATAGAGACATTTATTTTCTTTTTGCTAGTATAGGGTAAAAGGATAAATCCATTTATAGAAGAGAGGAAAGGCTTCATGGAAAAGGAAGAATTTTACGTAGATATTGAAGGATGGATAAGAGTTAAGTAGGATTTTGTATCCTTGAAGATGGGTTTTTCTAAACAGAAAAAATTAATTGGAAGTTCCTTTGGTTTTAAAGAATTAGTATGTAGTTTATCAAAGTTACATTTTAAACCCCAAATTTCCCTTAAATTTTAAAGATCAACTTAACATCTTTTTAGATAAAATATAGTAAGTTTAGGGAATCATTTTAAAAGGAGACTTTAATTATATTTTATCCCTTTTACAAACATATTTAAAACTTTAAAAAGCAGTTTAAATAACTTAATATATTCACTATTTGGTAAGTAGTTCAGTTTTCAGACAAACCTTTACAAATGTTATGGTAAATCTTAAAACATTTAATAAACTTACAAGCATGGTACATCTTAATATCTTAAGTTTCAGTACTGTTTATAGTGAAATTCAAATTAAAACTACAAATCTAGGTTAGCTGTTAATTGTGTTTTAAATTGAAATTATAGGGCTGATCTTTTACACTAATAGTCAGAATTGTTTTATGTTACAAATATATAAATATGTAAAGCATCATAAATACTGGTACTAAGGATTTGAGTCTGTAAGATATTTATATATTAGTTAATTTCTTTTATTTATTTCTTCAGTTTCTTTCCTTGCATTGAAAGGTACTTGCCCAGTAGAATTGTAGTTGTGTCATTCCAAATAATGTTGGTTGGAACCTTTCTTGCACATTCGGAGGTTGTGTTCTGTGCTAGCGTTTTTTTTTTTTGTTTTTTTTTTTAAAGATTCATAAGGTTTTTGGTTAGGGCACTGACTATATATTCTTTCCTTGTAACTCGTAATTGCTAGGCCATAGCCTTTTCAAACAAAAAATAACCTTTGTCAGTGTTCCCAACAGGGTAGTCTCTAGAACCTAAATCTGTTTTATTGCTGTACCAATTGATTTTATTCAGCTGATCTATTGACTACTTCTTTCATTCTTTTCCAGAATACTCTTTACGTTCTTCCTGTATCTTAGGGCTACACCTTTTGTAGACGTTTAACACATTTCTCTCATGGTTTTGTTTGACTCTGATCACAATACTTAGGTCATGGCAGGGACACTTTCTTCTCTTTATTACCTAATGCCTAACTATGTTCATATATCGGCTTTCAAAAAATAGTGGATTTTAAACAGTGAAAACTAAGGAGTTGGGTAACCAACCTGCATATTTAATATCTGGCATTTTATCTTAATCCGTAGTACATGAGGAGAGTGAGGCCGTGCACACTCCTGGATTGGAAGGGTTGGGTTTAGTGTTAGTAGTTGTTCTGTAAGATTGTCTCTGATGTTTTTAAACTACCTCATGTATGGATTGGGGAAAGCGTGGTATGGGGATTGATCAGTGGGCCCCAGATTCCAGACAGAGACTTGTTAAGTGTCTAGTTTGATAACTTGGACAACTCCAATGATCTTTCTCTGACAATTTTAATTTTTCAGAATCACGTCATCTGTGTAAAGACACAGATGTCATGAAAATGTGATCGGTTATATTTCTGAGTGTACATTGGCAAGGACATGTATTAAACTTCAAGGATGCTGTCTTTGAAATGTTAAGACATAAATTAGGAAAAATCTGAAAGTTTCTTTGTTAGTTTTTGAAGTTAAATGAAGATTCCAGTTCTATTTTGGATAAAATTTGCCTTTAAGTTGGCCTTTTCATATGAAATTATTTGAAATATATGTAGTTTTTGACAGCCTTAGTGTAAAAATTGATTTTTTTATTATTATTTCATTTGAAAAAGTTACTAGTCAGTGGCGTGGGTTTGCTTAGTTGTTCTATCTGCTTAGTCTGAAGTTTTTTTTTTTAAATCGGACCCTTTTTTTTCTGAGTAGATTTTCTTCACAAAGTATAATTTATTTACTTACCTCCTTAACACATTTAAGAGTTTATTTATGTGCATATGGCAGTATGAGGTCTTCGCCATGTATAGGCTTTCTCCAGTTGCAGCGAGTGGGGATTGCTCTCTGGGGCTGCTCTTCAGCTGTGGGACGCGGGCCCCTCTCTGCGGCGGCCCCTCCTGTTGCAGAGCATGGGCTCGAGGGCTTCGTTAGTTCTGGCACACAGGCTTAGCTGCCCTGTGGGACCTCCCCAGACCAGGAACTGAACCTGTGTCCCTGTGTCAGTGGCAGATTCTGAACCACTGGACCACCAGGAGAGTCCCACAGGACAGTGTAGAAGAACAGAAGGATAGCAGTAAAAGTGTCCGTCCAGTCCCTGTCTGCCAGCCGTCCATGTCCCTTCCTTAGTTTCTAAATGTATTCTTTTGGATAACTTCTCTGTCTTCACAAATGATTATATATATTCTTTTGGCTTCTCCTTTTATAGACATGACATACTCTGATTTGGACCTTGCAGTTTTCACTTAGTATCTTCATGATCATTTCTTCTGAAACTGAACACTTCTTCTGAAACTGAATCACTTCTTCTGAAACTAAACACTGAAGGAAGAATTGTATGATCTTACCATTAATGATGGAAATAGTAGTTAAAAGAGAAAAGGAATCTTTGGACAGAGATATAATTCCCAAATGGAAGTGTCTTTTCCAGAGCCAGTGCAAGGTTTTAAGGTTAATTTTAATTGCCATTTATAAAATTTTGAATGGTTTGAAAAGACTACTTTTTAACTAAATTCTGAAGAATAATAGTAAAACATTACTCTAGTTTAAGAAATAGAACATTTTTCTTTGTTTTTGAAACCTCTGATTTTATTAACACTTTTATGTGTGTGACATTTCTGTATAAAATTTGGTAGAAAATACTTCATTGTAGAAATTAAGTGTACAAAATCTTTTTTAAAAGTTTTATATTTTTAAAAAACTTAATTTCCACACTGTAGCAAATTGCCATGCCTGTTCTGCGATTGTGCACTGTGAAGTCAGGATTCTGATGTATGCAAATTTCGGTTAACACTAGTTGCAAAAGTGAAGACTGCCTGTATATATGTATGTTTGTGTGTCTCTGTTTGTATTTTTGTTTACTTTTATTTTGAAACAATCTCAGAGAAAAATTACAATTGCAGTACAGAGAACTTCTCTTTTCTTAAACTGTTTGAAAAAATGCCCATAGTCCATACTTTAGCATACAAGTAGACCGTGTTTTATTGTACTTGCAAATTCAGTTTTTAGAAACGGAAGTTCTGCGGCAGCCCTGCACTGAGGGTGTCCGTCATCTTTCCAGTAGCATTTGCACACTCTGGGTCTCTCTGTCAGTTTGGTGATTCTCGCAGTATTTCATACTTTTTCATTGTTATTTCTTAGAGTGAGCTGTGATCGGTGACCTTTGATAATGCTGTTATCATTGTTTCGGGGTTTGTAATTAGTTGTAATCATGAACCATGCCCACAGGAGATAGTCCAGTGATCTTAGTAAAATATGTGTGTTCTGACTGCCCCACCAGCCAGCCATTCCCTATCTCTCTCCTTCTCCTCAGGTCTCCCTATTACCTGAGACTCAGCAGTATTGAAATTAGGGCAGTTAATAACCTTGCAGTGGCCTCTGAGTGTATGTGTGTTAGTCACTCAGTTGTATCCAACTCTTTGTGACCCCTGGACTGTAGCTTGCCAGGCTCCTCTGTCCATGGAATTCTCCAGGTAAGAAGTGGGTTGCCATTTCCCTCTCTGGGGGATCCTCCTGACCCAGGGATCAAACCCCAGCCTACTTCATTGCAGGCAGATTCTTTACCGTCTGAGCCACCAGGTGTTCAAGTGAAAGGAAGAGATGCGTATCTCTTACTTGAAACCAAAAGCTAGAAATGATTATGAGCTTAGTTGAGGAAAGTGTGTTGACAGCCAAGATAGGCTGACAACTAGACCTCTATGCTGGTTAGCCAAGTTGTGAGTGCAAAAGAAAAGTTCTTGAAAGTAAAAGTGCTATTTCATGAACACAGGAATAATAAGAAAGTGAAACAACCTTATTGATGGCGTCGAAAAAGTTTGAATGATCTGGATAGAAGATCAAACCGCCACAACATTCCCTTAAGCCAAAGCCAAATCTCGAGCAAAACCCTGATGATGATTTAGTCGTTAAGTCACGTCCGACTCTCTGCAACCCCATGGACTGTGGCCTGCCAGGCTTCTCTGTCTATGGGATTCTCCGGGCAAGAGTACTGGGAGTGGTTGGCATTTCCTTCTCCAGGGGATCTTCCTGACCCAGGGATCGAACCCGGGTCTCCCGCATTGCGGGCAGATTTACCGACTGAGCTACAAGGGAAGCCCTAAAAGTCTCTTCAATTCTCTGAAGGCTGGGAGAGGTGAGGAAGCTGCAGAAGAGTTTGAAGGTAGCAGAGACTGTTTCATGAGGCTTGAGGGAAGAAGCCATCTCCGTGACATGAACCTGTAAGGTGAAATAGCTGATGGGGAAGTCTCAGCAAATTATCCCGAAGATCCAGCTAAGACAACTACTGAAATAGTGGCTACACTAAATAACAGACTTTCAGTATAGACAAAACAGGTTTATACTGGAAGATAATGCCATCTAGGGGACTTGTCTTAGCTAGAGAGAAGTGAAGTGCCTGGTTCCAAAGCTTCAGAGGACAGGTTGACTCTTGTTAGGGGCTGATGCAGTTGGTGACTTTAAGTTGAAGCCAGTGCTCATTTACCATTCTGAAAATTCTAGGACCCCTAAGAATCATGCTGAGTCTGCTCTGCCTGTGCCTATAAAGGAAACAGCCTGGTGACAGTACACTGTGGTTTACTGATGATTTTAAGCCCACTGTCAGTTTTTTTCGTGCTTGCTAGCACAGCATCCATTCTGCAGTCCATGGATCAAGGAGTCATTTAGATCTTTAAGTTTTATTATTTAACAAATACATTTTCTAAAGCTATAGCTGCCATAATTAGAGATTCTTATGATGGATGTGAGCAAAATAAATTGGAAACTTTCTGGAAAAGAGTTCACCTTGTAGATACCGTTAAGATCATTTGTGATTCATGGTGAGAGGTCAAAATATCGATATTAACATGAATTTGGAAGAAGTTGATTACAGCCTTCATGAGGAGTTCAAGACTTCAGTGGAGGAAGTAACTGCAAATGTGGAAATAGCAAGAGAACTAGAATTAGAAATGGAGCTTGAAGACGTGACTGAATTGCAGATATCTCATGATAAAACTTTGAATGGATGAAGAGTTGCTTCTAATGAATGAGCAAAGAATGAGCAAATGAATTTACTCCTGGTAAAGATGTGAAGATTGTTGAAATGACAACAAAGGATTTAGAATAGTACATAAACTTGGATGATAAAGCAGTGTCACTCATTGACCCTGCCATTTTTGAAGAATCAGTTCAGTTTAGTCACTCAGTTGTATCCAACTCTTTGTGACCCCATGAATTGCAGCACACCAGGCCTCCCTGTCCATCACCAACTCCCGGAGTTGACTCAAACTCATGTCCATTGATTCAGTGATGCCATCCAACCATCTCATCCTCTGCTGTTCCCTTCTCCTCCTGCCCTCAAATCTTTCCCAGCATCAGGGTCTTTTCAAATGAGTCAGCTCTTCACATCAGGTGGCCAAAGTATTGAGGTTTCAGCTTCAACATCAGTCCTTCCAGTCAACATTCAGGACTGATTTCCTTCAGGATGGACTGGTTGGATCTCCTTGCAGTCCAAGGGACTCTCAAGAGTCTTCTCCAATACTGCAGTTCAAAAGCATCAGTTCTTCGGCGCTCAGCTTTTTTTATAGTCCAGCTGTCACATACATACATGACTACTGGAAAAACCATAGCCTTGACTAGATGGACCTTTGTTGGCAAAGTAATGTCTCTCCTTTTTAATATGCTGTCTAGGTTGGTTATCACTTTTCTTCCAAGGAGTAAGCATCTTTTTTGCAGGACAGTTACTTTGTAAAATTTCTCAGTTCAGGTTTATTTCTGCATGGTTAAATCAGGTTATACAGATGTGGCAGGAATATGACACAAGTGATGCTGTGGGTTTCTGATTGCACCTTGTCAGATGGTGCAGGGTTTGGATTTGTCCCATTAAATGTTCACTTTGCCCACTTGACTAAGTGGTATCTGGTCATTTTCTCCACTCTGTTTTTTCCCCTTTAGTAATATTTGGAGTTTTGAAACAGTGTAAATGTCATTTCTTTTTGGTCTTCTCTTTTATTCATTTATTTTTATTAGTATTGTTTCTTATATTTTCCAGTGGGATAAAATTCCTTACCATCTTTATTGATTTTGATATTCATGTTTGCCATGGTCACCTCCTGGAAGCAAACGTCTTTGTTCTTTTGACATGTCCTCATATTTCTCCGAGTACTGTTGACCTGGAGCAGCACAGGTTTGAACTCTGCAGGCCCACTTACATGCAGTTTTGTCTCAGCACTACGTTACCACATGGACCCATGGCTGAATCTGCAGATAGAACAGCCTTAGAGGTGGAGGGCCCACTGTGAAGTTACGTGCAGATTTTCAACTGCACGGAGGGTCTGTGCCTCCAATCCCCTCCCCATGTTGTTCAAGGGTTAGCTGTACTACCTTTATTATATCACACATTGTTTCAGATTCATGTTGTATTTTCCCTGTCCCAGCCCAGCAATCAGGTATTTCTTTAAGAAGCCCAGTTTTCCTTTAGGTGGAGACCAGATTTTAGGAAACACTTCTGGACTCTTATAAGTGTGTTCATTGCTATTTGATGTTGCTGTTCGCAGATCTTATCAGTGAACAGAAATCAGGAATTCAACACCATGGGGTTCATTCTGGCTTTCTCCTTTCCCTCCTGCTTTTTCTGATGGTGAGAAACCCGACTTCCATTTACTTAATATATTTACCTACTTGGTCACTTCCTCTGTCTGTGGTCGTCTCCTTTTGGTGCCACCCCTTTCCCTGTGGGCATCTTTCTTACCCATTTGAACTCCAATTCCTGGGGACAGAGCACCTGTATTTGTTAACAGATAACTGATCCTGGGCCACTGAAGCTCTTGCATCGACTCTAGTGCTGATGTCTAGCTTGGCCTTACGCAGTAGCTTTAGAACTGACTCGTTCAGGAGAGGAGGGGAGGCAGAAGGGAAAAGGAGGGGATTGAGTGATCATTTATCATTGAATGGGCCTTTCAAATATATTTACCTTTTTTGAATGATAATAGTCACTGTGCTCATTTTGAAGTAGGAAGATGGCATTGAAAATATCCTGTTTACCTTGTTACCTACAGGTTTAAAAGAGAAGACAATTGCCCTGTGAAAACTCTGGGTGGGATCACTCCGCAAGAGGTTTTATAGAGACATAATGCAGATATTGCTGATTTTTGAGGATTGACAGTACTCTTAAATTTATCTTGACTATTCTTTCTCTTCCTAGAGTCATATTCTTCTTTCCACTAGCCTTATCTTTGTCTCCCCATGGGATTTTTCACCATACTTCATTTTTGGTACTGCACTCCCAGCAGCTTCTGGAGTCGTGTTGGGATTCTCTGAAGGACTTGATGCTGTCATTCTGCTGCTTGTTTTCTTGAGATCTTAGGAAATTAAAAATACTAGAGATTTTGATTCCCATCTCATTCATATTTTTCTTCCTTACAGACTGTTCTTTTACCTTTAGGGAATAAGAGGCAGCATAATTTGCACATGGCATTTCTGTTTTCTGGATCATGTTTTTTTCAGTGATGTATTTTTCCACCAAATGGGAGAAGGCTTGTGTCAGCTCTTTGTTTGCCTCACTGACCTATTGGGACGTAGGCTCCACCTGGGTAGATGGTCAGCTACCCGAGGGCTGAGACAGAAGTTCCCCATTCTTTCACTCCTATGCGTAGCGCCTGGTAAGACTAGCTCAGTGTGTGTGGCAGTCACTCAGCCGTGTCCGACTCTCTGTGACCCCATATTCTGTAGCTTGTCAGACTCTTCTGTCCATGGAATTCTCCAGGCAACAATACCAAAGTGAGTTGCCATTTCCTTCTCCACAGTGCTCAGTAAGTATTTAATAAATGAATTATGTAGAAAGTCAGCCCATATATATATGAGGATTGACTGTTTGATGTTTCCATCTTTAGAGTCACTTTTTGTTGAGTTTCTTTCTAATATGTAGAGCAGGTAGGTTTAAAACAAAACGACTGGACCTGTTTCTGACCTACGGTGTTCTGACGTGGTGCTGGTTCTCCCTTCCGACAGACGGTCTGTCACAGTTTCCTGGTCGTCCCCGTCCGAAGCCAGAGCTTTGACGTCCTGCAGACTGCCATCAGTAAGCATTTGGTAAGTATACCTAACATTTTTTTGTTACACAAAAAGCATAGAGATTCACTGGTTAAGATTTGGTTTGCCATAATCAGGGAGAGAGAGTGTCCAGGAATCTAAGCTTAATAATTTCATGGCCTCTCATCGGTGGTGAGAACTGAGAAATCTGGGTTAGTTTGCTGGCTGTTGCTGATCAATCCTGTGACCTTAGGGGATTACCCCACTTTTCCAGAACCTTACTCTCGACATATGAGCAATGAAAGACCTTAAAATGATACCTTGGGTCTTTCTGACTTGAAATGCTTTGATGAACATGTGTCTCGTGTCATACCTAGAAGGGGTGAAGTGTGGAGTAGGGCTTAAGGCCTGGTCTCTGGAAACTGGGAGCTTAGCTCTGAAACTGACTTGTCTTTTGGCCTCTGGGTGTCTCTTGTTCCCATTGGTATTGAATTCTCATTAGGTACTCCTGGGTTTTGCTTTTCACTTCCTCCAGCCTTTGGTCTTTGACTTTTAGTATAACGATATATTCCAGTGCGAGGGAGCGCCCCCAAGGCTTTCCTCAAGGGACTGCCACTCGTCTGGATGATTTTTTAGGCACATGCATACGTATCCCCTGTTCTTTACTTCCCTCGAGCTGGAAGACTACCACTTTGAATTCTCAGTACGCTTTTCTTTCTGCTATCAGACTTCCAATCCATATACATTGTATCTCTAAAGATCCCCATCTTTCTTTTTTTTAACTTCCACTCTAGAAATGTATGCCGTCCTTTGATTACATTCACTATTCCAAGATCAGCGTTCCAGTCAGTCTTGGTCACTTTCTTCAGACAGCCTGGTAGAAAGGTTAAGACCTCAAGAGCCTGCAGACTATGATTACTCAACAGTTGCTTGCGGGAGATTTTAACTCTGTATACTATTACAGTTACAAGTTAGAGTCCACCTTAATGACTATTTATACAGTAGAGTCTGGTGAGCTAGTGCACCATGATGTACCCTATCCGGGTCTGGGGCAGTGAGGCAGTCAAGAGTAGGTACAGTGTTACATTACTCCAGTGCAGATGCTTTTCTTTGGTTATGTCTGAATGACCGGTCAAATCAAAGGGCAGGGGAAGGATAATTGTAAAATGAACTCTGGTTTGTGCATTTAATTTCCTGGGAATGGGGGTGGTGCCAGATTAGCATTTTCCGGTTTGAATACTCAGGATCATGTAAATGTGGTTGTTGGTATCAAGATTTTCTTTGGATGCATGAAATAATCCTTTTAAATAATATTTCTGGCCAACAGTAGAAATTGTAACATCTAGAAAATTTAAGAGACTGTCTTGAAGGGGATTGCGGGGGATTGGATTGATAGTATTTCTTGAGTTTAAATATTTTCAAAGTCATTTCACATAGCAGTTAAGTTTTCAGAGGAAAACGGGACCCTAAGAGGTGGTGGGTGGCACAGCATGTATTGAGGTTATACTAATTCCCACCAGGAGGAGGAGGAGTGTAGTGGTTCAGTCACTCCGACTGTGTGACCCTGTGGACTGTAGCCTGCCAGGCTCCTGTGTCCATGGGATTCTCCGGCAAGGATGTTGGAGTCTGTTGCCACTCCCTTCTCCAGGGGATCTTCCCAAACCAAGGATTAAACCTGGTCTTCCACATTGCAGGCAGATTCTTTACCATCTGAGCCAGCAGTACTGATGGGACATTAACTGTCCAGGTGATGGTGCTTGTTTTTGTGCTGGGAGAAGGGCTGTTGTGAAGAGGTCGCTAACCTCAGTTTTCTCTGCCCAGGTCGGGCTGACTGTGATCCCCGACAGCACAGCCGGCTGTGTCTTGGGCGTCGTCTGTAAGCTCCTGGATCACACCTGTGTACTGAGTGAGGCCCTGCTGCCCTTCCTGGCTTCTTGCTGCTACAGTCTGCTTTATTTTCTGCTTACTTTAGAGAAAGGAGAAGCAGAACATCTAAGAAAAAGGTAACAGTTTTGTACTCTTACACTTTTAATTTTTTTCCTACTTGTTCAACTCCCTTCAGTCAGTCAATCCATAAAAGATATTTCCAAAATCTAATTCTTTTTTAGAGTTTGTATATCCCTAGCTACCTGCTGCTTTGTTCTTCTGAGAGTCCCGTTTGTGATGTGGTATAGCAGTCTTAGTTTTTGTTTTTTCTTGTAAGCTACAAATTTGAGAAGTTAAATGGTATTATAGAGTTTCCTTAACTTTGCTATAGATCTGGCAAGAAGAAAATTCTACATTTTACAAGGATGGACTTACTAATACAAGCCTCTGTATTTTGTTTGGACTTGATTAGAGCTAGCCAGAGTCAAATTTTAAATTCATGGGTGTAAGGAAATTGTTCTAAGATGTTGGTGTTTTTAATTATTACTTTTGCTCCTATATAATTTTTAAACTAAAGCTTCTAGGACAGTATGGAAGGTTTCACTTTCATTTTCAAAAAGTGTTGTCATGCTTCTGTTCTTGTCGGTATGCTGTTAACAGTTCATTGCAGGAAAGTTTTTAAACAGTCTTAAGAGATGAGCACGTATAAGAAAATAAAAGTCATTCTGTCACATTTTGACATTTGCCTTTCAAGTCTTTTTTGAACTTAAGTGTCATAGAAATATGTCATACATATGATTGTATAAAACATTTAAATAGCTTAAAGAGTATAAACTGAACATCCATTTAGCCAAATTCCTAATTTGGTTTAGGAATAGAACATCGTCAGCATGCACTCTATCCATGCCCTTTCCATAGTTACATTTCTCTTCTACACCTCCAGAGATCACTTCTGTGTTAGTCACTTTGCTGCCTTTTTATTTAAAAATTTTATGTGCATTTATAAATAATTCATTTTTGTTTTGCATGTTTTGAGTTTGATATAAAAGGAATCATAGTGTATTTTTTGTGGCTTGATTTTCATCATCATTGTGAGAGTTCATCGTGTTGATTTAAGGATGTAATTCATTTTATTTCTCTATACCAGGAGTCAGCAAACTTCTTTCTATGTAAAGAGTCAGATGGTGAATATTTTAGGTTTTTCAAACCATAAAATCTTGTCAGAACTACTCAACACCCCCTGATCCTGTGAAAGCAGCATCAGACGATACATAAATGAATAGGTGTGGCTGTGTTCCAATAAAATTTTATTTACAAATACAGGCTGCAAGCAGGATTGGCTGTGGTCTGGTACCCTTGCTTTGTAGTATTCAGTTTTATGAATGTACTATACTTACTTACTAATTGGGATTTTTCCCACAAAGTGTTATGTGTATTTAAAACTTGGTAGATTTCACTGTTAGTATCCTGTAGAATTTACATATAAATAAATAGATCCGGTGGTACTTTTGTTACGCATTATCAAACTTTAGGTCTCATAGGTCAGGAAAAGCCTTTGTAAATAGCAAGGAACTTCTCAGGGTTATAAAGATTTTATAATGAGCATCCCCATTTATGAAATAGGTATTTTGCTATTTGTCATTTCCTGTCACTTGAAATACAGGCCCCTTGTGATACACTTATGTTTCAGAAGTGATCTTAGTTTCTTAGAACATCCTGCTTTGATTGGGTGTGGTTGGACTGAACAGAATTCAGTGTATTTAATACATTTTGCCTGTTTAAAAATTCTGTTTTAAAAGTGTTTTGTGTTGGGTATTGGAGAGTCTTGATACTACCTGGACCACATGCCTCTCTGGATGATGTAACTTAGGCACAAGAAGGGGTTGGCAGGCAGAGCCTTAGGCACTTCAGTTTCCCTTTGGGGCTCCTGCCCTCCTACACACGGTAATTGTGAGATTACAGATAGTGAGTGCCAAACTACTGGGAACTTTTGATTTCACAGTTCAGTTCAGTTGCTCAGTCATGTCCGACTCCTTGCGACCCCATGAATAGCAGCATGCCAGGCCTCCCTGTCCATCACCAACTCCCGGAGTTGACTCAGACTCATGTCCATCGAGTCGGTGATGCCCTCCAGCCATGTTATCCTCTGTCGTCCTCTTCTCCTCCTGCCCCCAATCCCTCCCAGCAATCAGGGTCTTTTCCAGTGAGTCAGCTCTTTGCCAAAGTACTGGAGTTTCAGCTTCAGCATCAGTCCTTGCAATGAACACCCAGGACTGATCTCCTTTAGGATGGACTGGTTGGATCTCCTTGCAGTCCAAGGGACTCAAGAGTCTTCTCCAACACCACAGTTCAAAAGCATCAATTTTTTGGCACTTAACTTTCTTCATAGTCCAACTCTCACATCCATACATGACCACTGGAAAAACCATAGCCTTGACCAGATGGACCTTTGTTGGCAAAGTAATGTCTCTGCTTTTTAATATGCTGTCTAGGTTGGTTATAACTTTCCTTCCAAGGAGTAAGTGTCTTTTAATTTCATGGCTGCAATCACCATCTGCAGTGATTTTGGAGCCCCCAAAAATAAAGTCTGACACTGTTTCCACTGTTTCCCCATCTATTTTCCATGAAGCGATGGGACCAGATGCCACAAGTGCTAACCAAAAAATTGGGCTGGACCAATTGAGGTATTCTACACTGTGGCCACGGTACTCTGAAGAAACTGTGTTGCTTCCTGGACTCTGTGAATAAATGAAAGACCTGTTGTTCAGCTGAGCCCTCTGGCCTTGTAGATAGTAGTCTGTTCTTTTCTCTGGTTTTTGACTCTCTTCTCTTTGTTGTCTTGAAAGTCAGGTTATATCCTAGTGCAGCTTTGTTATTATTTACCCTGCTTGAGACTTATTCACTCCTTTAATCTGAAGACTGGGGTTTTTTTTTCAGGTATGGGAAGTACTGTTTTTATTTCTATTATCTCACCCACTGTTTCTGTTCTCTCCTAAAAACTCCTTTTAAACATAAGGAGCATCTGATTCTATCGTCTCTTAACATCTTCCATTTTGCTAATTCTTTAACCCTTCTGTTGAGTTTTTGTCAGCTGTTGTTTTCTCTTTGATCCGTTTTGAGTTTTTACTTGGCTCTTTGTCATTCTTGCTTATTCTTCATTCAGTGGTGTTAAATTTCTTATCAGTTTGTTTTGTTCGTTGTTTCCCTGGTGTGGGAATTCTCCCTTGTTTTGGGGAGCAGGTCAGGCTCTAGAAATTGTCTCTCGTGGGGATGAAGGAACCACCTCACATTTGCGTTGTATGACTTTCTCTGAATTCATCTGCTGTGAGAGTCTGTGGAGACCTCCCTATGGGGCAGTTTCCCGTTTGCCTTTCCCTGGCTTCCAGCTCTCTGCAGGGAGCCCGGTTCTAGCTCCCGACCTTCTATACCTGGGGCTGAAGCCTTGTCTTCCAGTGCTGTTGGCTGTTGAAAACGAGTCCTAAAACCCCACATCCAGTTCCACGCCCCTGTGTATCTGTCGGAGTTCTGTCAGTTTCTGGCACCTAGAGAGTTCACCATTCTAGCTTTTGAGCTTGGCTGTATTTTTTTTTTTAAAGTATATTATCCATATTTCTCCGTGTTTAGGCGGTGGAGGATTGGTTGGTATTAACTGACAAAAATATATCCGAAGTTTGCAGTTAGTGGAATTCCTGAAAATTATATATGAAATATTGGACTTTCATCAGTTCCTTTAGAGTGGTTTAGAACCCCTGTTCTCTGTTGAGCTAAAATCTCAACTTCATTGGTCCTGGTTCTGTCCTTGAAATACTTTATAGTACAGTTATTTTTGTACATGACAACTCTTAGAAAAACCTAAGAATGACTCTTCAAATGGTATTGCTTCCATCGTTTGTGGTTCCCCAGGTTGTCATCTTTTTGACCTGACAGTTTTCTTTAATTGTGGTGTGTGAAGGTGAAATTCTAAACTACTCATCCCTTCAGTATACTTAATTTGTTATGATGTAGAATCCATGAGTCCTTTTAGAAGTTTTGACCCACAGTTATTTGAAATCCACTCAAGTTCAAGTAGAAAATGAATATATTGGATCATTACAGTAGTGATTTGTTTTTAAAAAAAAAAAAAAAATCCCTACAAAACCCCAAAGGGTAAGAATTGTGCAGGTACGAATTTGAAACCCAGCAAGAACCAAAGCTGGGTTTGGTCTCTAGTCTTTTCTCCTCTAGATTGTGTAGTTGCCATCTCTGTGCCTTCGCCTCATCATCAACTGTGTCTTCCAGCCTGACTCTCTCTCGCACACGGCTGTCCTGGCCTGGCTGTGCTGAGTCCACAGGCAGAATAAAGTGTCCAGTGAGAGGGTCTGGTTGCCTTAGGGTGGACCCAGTACCCACCTGTGATGTGTTTGCTGTGTGTGGACTTGGGAGGGAGGTCAGATGGTAAAAGGTTTGCTGCTTCTGTGTCTAGAGGTTTTCTTAGAATGTTTTGGGACTAGGATGGGTATGCACTCTTGAAACCGTAACAGACTAAGATCAGAGCCTCTAGCAGCCAGTGGGCTTTGCCTCCATTTAATTGCACTTTCCTAGACTGTGGTTAGACCATTTACCTCTCTCATAAAAACATTTTTGTTCCTGTTCTATAAAGTTACCAAAAGAATGATGCTTACTGAAATTTGGATTTACTATCTCTGGCCCATGATAGTTCCTTGACTGGCTATTTTCTCAGATCCCTTTTGGTTCCTTGTGAGTACATATTTCTCTGCAAATTTGCCCTGTTCTAGCACCTTGAAGCAGCTCAGAATCCAGATCAGAGGCTTAAGAGTTTCATGAGGTTCTTTTCTCTTAGCAGTGGGAAATTCTTTCCACTTTGACCTTTGGTATTGTACAATGGTTGAGAATTATTCACTGGTAGAGAATAATATTTATGTACAGGTCTTTCTGTTCTCTGGTGAATTCTGTGTTAAATATGATCACTAGGGCTTCAAGAATGTCTTGCCCAGGAAAATGCTGCTTGCTAGGCTCTCTGAAACCACTAAAATAGGGGAAGGCAGCTAATTCTTCACTGCATTTGCTTACTTAGCTCTCATGAAACTCAGTTCTTAACTAGTTTTGGTTTGTGGGGTTTTATCAGAAAACACTTTCTCATTACAAGGACACTGCTCAGTCTCGGGAAGTGTGGAAACGGCCGCTCTCCCGCCTGTGTCCGCTCGCTGACGTGTTTCTTGCTCTGCAGGGACAGGCTCTGGGGGGTCTGTGTCTCCGTCCTGGCCCTCCTGCCCCGCGTCCTCAGGCTGATGCTGCAGAGCCTGCGGGTGAGCAGGGCTGGGCCTGAGGAGCTGCCGGTTGTGGGCCAGCTGCTCCGCCTGCTGCTGCAGCACGCGCCCCTCCGGACGCACATGCTAACCAACGCCATCCTGGTGCAGCAGATCATCAAGAACATCACGGTGAGGAGCCGGGCAGGCCGTCTGCCGCGCGCACCGGGGGCACGGGGGCGGGGGCGGCTGTGGGGGCCCGGGCTCCTGCGCCTCGACAGACCCCGGGGGGAAGTCTAGTGTGGTGGTTTCTCAGGACTTCCCCTGGCGTCTGGTAACTGTCACTGATTCCAGAATCAGTGCTAAAAGCCTTAAAATACTCGAACTGAATTAAGGTGGCAGGCAGCTTAGTTGGAAGAGGTACAGGCATCAGAGTCAGTCCTACCTGGATTGTGATACAGATTCTGTTGATTGTGGTGAGTTGGCAACTTTTCTTTTTTTAAAACCTATCTGAGCTTGTTTTCCTAGCTGTAGAAATGGAAATAGTAGCAACTTTGTTGGGTTCTGTTGACCATGAAATGAAATCGTCCAAGTAAAGTGTATACTGTAGCTGACGTTTATTAAGTACCCAACCAATATTAGCTGTCATTAAGGAACTTTAGCAGGTCTAAACTGCAGACCTGTTTCCGGTCACTGAGATCACTGGAGAGGGGACGAAGCTGCGAGCTGTAGGCTTCAGCTTTGTGATGGGCGGCTCTGTGTTCACCTGGAGCAGGCAGCTGTTTCTTAAGGTTCATTCGGGTGTTGTGGTTTGGAGAGTTGAAGTGAGGTTTTTTGATTGGAGGAAGTTATTAATTGGTATATGTAATAATACTTCAGAGTCATAGACCTTATACATGCATAAACATAGGATGTATTCTGAATCTCATCAGTAATGGAAGACTAAGCAGAATTCAGAAATAGAAGGAAGTCAAGAATTTGGAGAATCAGCCCATCTGTATAAGAATGACAAATTCAGTCCTATAGAATTATTATTCTCAGTTGATGTTAATGCAGAGATCATGAGATTCTAGAATGCAAAAGGGCAGAGATACAGAGTGAGGGGTGGTTAATGGTGCAATTCCATTAGTGCCTAGCAGAGGTGGGAGGGAAGAGACCCAATAAGAAACTGGGAGCACGTGTGCTGAGGATGAAGCTAGGAGTTTTAACTCCCTGTGGTAATTCCCCAGTAACAGGTCCCCTTTTCAGTGAGGTCTCCTGTGGTGGTGTGTAGAGGACGACACTCCTGCGGGGACTCCTGAGATCTTGGTGGGCTGTGATAAAACCATCAGGAAGCAGTCTGGGCGCCCCGCTCACATCACTCTCGTTCCCCCCGCAGACGCTGAAGAGCGGCGGCGTGCAGGAGCAGTGGCTCGCAGACTTGCATTACTGCTTCAACGCGTACATCACGGGGCACCCCCAGGGCCCCAGTGCGCTGAGCGCAGTGTACTGAGGGGCCCTGCAGCGCCTCTGCTGGAAACTGTTCATTCACATCTAATTTGGAAGAGAGACTGATGTAATAAATGTTTGTCATTAAAGCTGAACTTTTAAAGAAGCTGTTTATGAACCTTCCTTTGTACTGAAACAGGAAAATAATGCTTGGGAGTTGCCATGGATGCATAGGCTGGCTTCTTGGACTAGCGTGTGATATGAGGTTAAGTATATATATCCTCATAGCTAAGTATATATAAAATACAGAATAATAATGTGGTACCTCCTGTTATATTCTAAGAAACCAGCTGAATCTTTTTGGCCCCATCGTGGCAAACCTCATTCTGTGTCCTCAGTCCCAGTTCATTCAGACAGCAGCAGACTCGTGTTTGGTTTGGTTTGGGAGTGCTTGCTTCTCACTATGGAGTTGTGTTGTTTACAGAGGATTTCTAGCAGGATTTCAAGACAGTACTCCCATTGTTGTGAATTTTCCTATACCTAAGTGGTGTTTGGTCTGAGCTGCAAAACTCTTAAAAAATTATTTTTCTACTAGTGATTATAATTTTTGTTAGAACCATTTTCACAATAATGATGTAATTAGCCAACTGTAAAAAAAAAAAAAAAAAACAATGTTTAACACTTTATTGTTTCCAGTCTCTCACTGTCAGAACAGGGGTGGCGGTAATCTTAAAACGGAAGCAGTCCTAGAAACACTTGTGAGCCTAATATGTCATTGTTCCTGCCTGTCTACATTCATAGTAGCTTTGCCCTTAAAAGATGAAGAAGCCCATAATCACTGATTTTATTTAAACCAGATGTTCTTTAAGAGCTGGAATGCATAGTTCGCACAGTGCCAGAGGAATGGCAGTTTGACAAGACGGCTCACCTCCGCAGGTCAGGCAGAAAACAGGAGGAGGGGTTAAGGCCCGAACTGGCAGCCTGTGCCTGCGCGATCCGGTCTGTAGCCTGCCGACCCGAGGCCGCGGTGCGGAGGTGCAGCCGCCGGCGCTCAGCAGGAGGAACGCCGTTCACAGAGGACATGGCAGCAGCCTGTGGCCTTCAGAGGCTGACACGGAAACTGTAAAATGTAAGCCATCAACAGTGTACCTAGTACAGTCTTAGAATTTCTAAAAGCGAACACTGGGCCATGACTCTGGTCTAAAAATTATAACAGGATGTGGTGTCTGTAATGAAGTCCATTGCATTTGATTCCAGAAAAGTAGTGAGCTGAAGGCAGTTGCTGTGGGCCAGGCTCCTCCCCATCTCATTTAGGCTCTTCAGCCTGGAGTCAACAAATGCCAGGTTTGCACCAGCCGGCAGGCAGACGCCCCGACCCAGCAGGGTCCTCAGTGCTCACTTCTCTCAGTTCTGCGGAGACTCCCTGTTACACAGTCTTCTTTTCCAGCCCCGCGACGTGGAGGCGGGAGGGCAGCTCTGCACCGGTATGGGCCACCCTGGTCCTTTCAGAGCAGGTGAGGGACTTACAAAACAGTGCTGTGTGGAGCAGGAGGAAAACACATTTCTTTTCCCTTGTTAGCACATTTTCAGGCTAATAAGGCTTTGGGATATTAAAGCTGCCTAAAGTGTGAAAGCTAATCCGAGAACTTGAAGTCTGCGCTGGCCATTCGAGCCCCGCGGGCGCAGTCTCCCTCCTTAGGCAGTCGAAGCTTTAGTCTGTTTCTTGATGGGTTAGCTGGTTGCAGGTTGTAAGAAAAATTCTGTGACCTTCCACTGTTCTCAAGGAGGTGAAGACACTGCAGGTTGCTCACTGTTAAATGACAGACAGATACTCAGATTATTAATGCTGAAGGGCAGGGTGGGGAGGAAAAGGGGCTTAGGTTTGGACTATCCGTGGGACCCAATAAGGTGATGACTGGTTTATGGTAGAGACAGGATGACATCAGCCCCTCCTTTTCCACCCTCTAAAGATACTTGGCATCTTTTTAAGGAAGAACCTTGACTGTGAGGGGGCAGGTGCCTGAGGAGCTAGGACTGGAAGGTAGGTCTTCAAGTTTGCTTGAAATAACCACTGTGATGCTGCGTTCTCTGCATCTCTTAACATGACAGTTAAGGTAGGATGCTGCAGTTGCAACACCCGTCGCGCGCTCAACCCTCCACTTAGCCAAGGAGGACGCCCTGCGGAGGCTGTGCTGCTGCCTGTTGCTCCTAACTTGCTGTGAAGCAAAGAAGCAAGCATGAAAGGCGAGTAGTTTTTTTACAAAGTTACAAAGATAATCGTTCTCTTCTGTTTTAATTTGTTACTCAGTGAAGCTGAAGTGAACTGTTGGGGAACTCTAATGCTTTCTGCCTGCTTTGCTCTGTATCAAGTCGTCTTGTTACCTGCAGACCCCTCTGTAGCTGGGCTGGGATATTCTGCATTCATAGGGGGGACTGTTTTTACTAGTCCATGGTTATTCCATTCATTGGAATGGGATTTTTTTAGAGGAAGTTTTTATTTTAATGAGATGGGCCCCCAAATTTGGGACATTTCTCTCTCTCTGTCTCTCTGTCTATATATATATATACGTTCTCTGGCCCATTACTATGCTGCTGTTCTCTGTGGGTGTGGGTGGTTTGCAGGTGGGTGGGAAGACTGGGGAGAATGCAATTGTTTGTTTCCTGGACGCATGTAAAGAAACTCCAAGGAGTTTGTTTCTTTGGTTTATCTAGCTAACTTTCTATTCCTTTTAAGAGATAAAAGCACTACTAACACCTCTCCCTGAGTTGAAGGTTAGGAGCCACAATCTTAACTCAGATCTGAGCCCCCACAATATGCCCAAAAATGCACTAAAGCTAAGTAAACAGTGAACAAGTCAGACATCCTTAACTCGATGGGATTCTCAAAAAAATTTAAACTTTTTAAAAACTTTCTGGCTGTGCCTCAAGGAATGTGGGATCTTAGATCCCTGACCTGGAATGGAACCCACGCCTGCTGCAATGGAAGTGCAGACTGCCAGGGAGGTCCCTCAAAGCAAACATTTCTACTTAAGGTAAAGACTAAAACAAGGCTTGTCTTCCTTGGTTCAGTTGGCCGTCTGTGATGCCGTGTTGCAGAAACAAATATGTCTGTCCAAGTCATGCCCGTTTCATGGAAATTTATAGACATGTATTCTGAATAAAACATGGGCTGCTGCTAACTAGCTTGCTGCTCTGCCCATCAGCCTTATTCACAGGTCAATGATCAATGTGGGTAGGTAGGTGGGCCTCATAAAACCTTTGTCCCCCAAGCTTGGGTTTGGGAAAAGGTTCTGTTCTGTCCTCATCCATTTTCAAGCCAGTGTAGAATAGACAAGCTGATAATTCATAGAAAGTTCTAAGAAACTACTGACAATTTATTTTGTTTATTCTGTCTTTAACTCTGAGTCCTTTAACTTAAAACCTCTTATGCTGTTAAACATCTTCATTTTTAAAGATTTGATAGTCCTGAACTTTCTCGAGACAGAGCAAAATACCAAAATACCAAAAATGGTACGTCTTAAAGTAATTTTATCTAACAGTTGTTTTTGAAACTATTCCTCAGTTCACTCAAGATAACTAGACGTGTGTGTGTGTGTGTTTTTTCTTTCTTTCTTTTAAACCTAGAACTATGGCCTGATTCCTTTGAGTTTCTAATTGCCCTGATCAGCCTGCCTATATTACATAAATTCCCCAACTCTTATTAAAGCTTTGGTAGTAATTACTGTCCCCCCATCTCCAGATTCTCCCCCATCAAAAACTAAATGAATGTTAAAGTTCATGCTGACAGTCATTGCTCACCTCCCCAGCTGCACCCTGTTCCTGCCGGATGACTGGATCAGGGACTGGGGGGAGCGTGTTGCCATAGCCACCTACGAGCAACACTAGACCTGGCATTAGCTGCTGACAGCGCTGAACTTATCACCCACGTTGAGTGCTGGCGTGAGTGGAGGGGCCCTGAGCAAGGCATCTTGTGGCTAAAAAGAGAGTTCCCTGAACTGCTCCTGTGTGAGTGAAGGTCTGGACAGCTGGACCTGAGCTGGACCTGCTATTAAATACTAAATGTCCTCCTGAGGTGGCCCTAAAAGGCAAAACCAGAATTTGTAGTAAAGGGACTTCTTCCCATCTTTGAGGAGGAGATGGTGGATCTTAATGGGAAACCAAAACAGAACAAGAACTCCCAGGATGTTACTTTGGAGAATAACAGTACTTGTGCTTACCCCTCTTGTACGTGAACAAGTGTGGTAAAGTGATCAGTAATAGGTGCCATTTATTGTTTCTGCTGGAGGTAATGTTAAGTTTGGGGTTATAAAAATAACTTGTCTCAAAAAAAAGAAAAAAATAACTTGTCTCTTCTGAACAAGAGATGTTTATTGTGGTGATAATTCCATGAAAGGGGGACCAAAAACATGCAGTCCTGAAATAACTGGCCATTGGAACCCCCTGGCAGTCTGCTCCAGTGTCTCCACCTTCGGGGATGAAACAGAAAAGGGACGCGTTTCTCGCATGGTCTCCGTCCACTTTGCCATGCAGGGGCGGCCTTACCTGAGCTGAGGCCCAGCACAGAGGGGGCTTTTGAAGACCTTGTGGGCTGACGCACTTTCCCTTCTTGAGAACCTGAAATCAATCAACAGTTACCTATTTTTGACCAATGACAGCGGTAGCCTGACCAAGCACTGAATTGCTTACTGAGGAGAAGCCTGAGCTGCAGGTGCCCACCAAGACAAATCAGTTAGGAAGTGGAGAGCCACAGAGGTCCAGGCTTAAGTCCGGAGATTCTGCTGCCACGGCCACAGATGGGTGTGTGAAGGTGCCTTAACTTTTGCTCCCTCCAGCGAGGAGCGAGTCAGGCACTCGCAGAGCTGAAAGGGTCCCCGTGTGCAGCAGTTTATTCGCCAGACAAGCGTGTACTGTAGTGCCTGGATCTGGGGTGTTCCCGTAGACAGGGAGCTCTGCTATCTAAGCGCAGGGAAGGACAGCACAAGGCCGGCAGGTCAACCTGGGGCTGGGATCCTCTAGCTGGAGAATTTAAGGGGAAAACCAGCAGTAGTCTAGAGAGCGTCCTATGGTGAGGCTTCCGTCAGGAAGCCCAGCAGACGATCTCTTGGCAGTAAGGCACTCTTGGTTGAGATCAGAATGCTTCATGAAACCAATTCTAACCCAGAGTTGCTGCAAGGGAGGCATAAATATGATGAGAATTCTCTTGGTGCCTGGCTGTTTAATAAAGTTCCTACTAAATGGAGGTTTGCCCAATGTAATTAAATCCTGTTTCAAAATCTGAGGTGACACATTTCAGGGTGCTGCCGTAAAGCAGGCAGGACAGTTACCGTAGATGTGCTTGAGCGCCGAGTGCCTGCTGGGCTTGCCGCCAGAGCTGCCCTTGGGTGGGCTCTTGGTCTTGCTTACTGCCATGGTCTTTGGGGGTTTCAGTTCCAGTTCCTTCCTCCAAACCTGGAGGATCAAAGCCAGGCACTCTCGATTCCATCTGTCCATATCTCTGGCTCCAAGCCGCTTCAAGTGCAGGAGGTGTGACAGGTGCTTCCGGAGCTGGTAGCTGGGAAGTCAGGAGGGCAGAGAATTTAAGGTCATAGTACTGAGAAAACCAATGTCCCCGGAAGTTCCTAGAAGCTAGGAAGCTAGGAATAGTAGTTGCTGAACTCTGAGATTCATTCAAACTCCCATTCCTAATTTCAATGGCAGTATGTTGTATATTGAGTTCTGCCCCTGTCCATCAGTATTTCCTGAACTAGGAATCACTTAGGTGGGTCCTTGCCAAAGTGGGACAGGCCAATGTGTAAACGAACAAATGAAGTATGAGAAGTACTATGTGAGAGCTAGGAGCTAGATGGCTGGTGTTTATGCTGGGTTTTAAGGGATGAGTGAAAGCTGGCTAGGCAGGGAAGGGCACTGTGGGTAGCAGAACTGGCATGATTAGAGATGTGAGCATTTGTGCATGAATCTTTACTAGTGGAGTGAGATGTGTGCAAAGGATTATGTATTTGGCAAGGCAAGGAGGATTGGAGACCGGGCCCCGCTGTGGAAGGAACCAGCATTTGGTCAGGGCCTCCTGGATACCAAGCACCTCCCCTGTGGTTAAGTCTGAAAGTAAACCTGTGAGGCAGACATTATAAAGCTGACGAAGGCGGAGTCGAGGGGAACATCACCAAGATGGTGACATAAATCCATTTTGACTGCTCCCCATCATAAGAACAGCAGCTAATAGTTATTCCTGGCTAAGAAAGACAGCAGTGAGAAAATCCTGGAACATGGGGATGCGGCTAAAGCACCCCCTGCTCTAGATACCGAGACATTTAGAAGGGTAACCGTGTGAGCAGCTCCATGCTGATAGCTCCCCCCCGCGCCCCCACCTCAGGCTGGCTCAGCATCACACGGAGGGCTCTACCCTGAGCCCACGATTCTCCCAGTGGGAAAGGAGCCCAGGGTGGACCTCCAGCTCCCCCAGCATCATGGGCTGCTTCTTGGGAGCAACTCCAATCTTACTCCATGGGGACTGCAGGGGACTCTGGGGCTTACCCACTGGGAATCCAGTGATGGCAGAGCAGGAATGAGGGACTTGAAACAACCAGCATAAGGATCTTGGCAGAGCCTACCTGCAGAGTCCAAGTGGTAGCTCAGACCAGTAGCTCTGTTTGGACTCTTCAGAAACAACAGCAGCACAGTCTGACCAGGGAGCCCACTGGTGTTTAAGTTTCCCGGATCCAGTTTCTTACACAAAGAACCCTGCTGGCCTTGGAGCCTGGTCTGACCCTGCCCAGGCAGGAGAGCTGGGTCATAGCCCAGCCCATGGCTGAGTGTAGTTTCTCGTTGCTTCCAGACCAGAAAGGCTGGCCAGACCACCCGGAAGCTGTGGAGCCCAGCAATGGTCAGGAAGAGTGCAAAGCGGGCAAAGCCGGTCATCCGCAAAGCCAAAGCATTGTCCAGCCAGGGACCCTGGGGAGCAGGGCAGCTTGAGTCAAGATCACAAAGAAGCCACCTTTAGAACCAGTTCCACCAGTCTGCCTGGGTAGGGAAAGTAATCCCAAGCTCCACCATGGCTGAATACAGCCTTCAGCCCGTCTAACCAGGGGACCTCACCAGAGTACACTCCAGCCTCGAAACCCATCCCACAGTCCTTAGAGTAGCACTTGAAGAGAGGACTGCCCACGGCTTCCCCCTCTACGGAATAAAACCAGTGGCTGTGTCTGGCCAGGGAATTCAGTGCCGGTGCTGGGGCGTCCTGTCCAACCAGAGCAGGAAGGTAAATCCTAGCTCTGCCTACTGCCAGTCTTGACTAAGTAAGCCTGGCCGGAGAAGCTGGGCAACTTGCAGAGCCCAACCCACAGCCTCACGAGCAGGGAACCAGAGCAGCAGTCCTGTCCAGCTGGTCTCGGCTGGCAGTGGCAGCACCCGCCCCCCGCCCCCCGTTCTCAGAGCCTAGGCAGTGGCCTTGCCCAAAAAGAGAGAGCAAGTCCCACCTGCCCAAGTACATCATCCGCAGACACGTCCAGAAACCCAAACTGAGCTCAGTGCTCAAGAACCGTCTCTGCCAAAGCAAACTTGGGAGAGGAGGCTGCTTATTCAGATGCATAGATACCAACATAAGGAACCAAGGATATAACCGCCCCCCCCCCCCCAAAAAAAAAGAAAAACCACAGGTAAGTATGATACCAAAGGAAATAATGATATTTTAAGATACTCTATATAAGCTTCATGGTAATCACAGGGGTAAAACCTGTACTAATTATACCAAGGAACATGATAAAGAAGTCCATGCAGATTGATACCAGAAGGAATCAAAACACAAAAGATGGAACAATGGATCAACAAAACCAGACCACAAAATGGCAATAGCACGTCCTCACCTACTAATAACTGGGCCGAGGTGGCCCTGGTGTTAAAGAGCCCGCCTGCCAGTGCAGGAGACGTCAGAGTCTCGGGGAAGAGCCCCTGGTGGCGGGCATGGCGACCCACTCCAGGATTTTTGCCTGCGGTATCCCACGGACCGAGGAGCCTGGAGGGCTGCAGCCCACGGGGTCACACAGACTCGGACATGACTGAAGCGACTTAGCACACACGTACCAATAATTACTTCAAATGTAGAAAATTTAAAACCTGCCGTGGGATCCAGCATCCCCACTTCTGCGTGAGTAACTGAAGGGGATGAAAGCAGCACATTGACGAGACCCTGTGTCCACAGCAGCGTTTCACAGCCGCGAGGACGCGCCCGCTGATGGGTGAATGAAGAGGCGGCTTTACATATGTATACACACGATAGAATGCTGTGTGTTATATATGTATCAGTTCAGCCACTCAGTCGTGTCCGACTCTGCGACCCCATGGACTGCAGCACGCCACACTTCCCTCCCTGTCCATCAGCAACTCCTCGACTCTACTCAAACTCGCGTCCATCGCATCAGTGATGCCATCCAACCATCTCATCCTCTGCATCCCCTTCTCCTCCCACCTTCAATCCCAGCATCAGGGTCTTTTCCAGTGAGTCAGCTCTCTGCATCAGGTGGCCAAAGTATTGGAGTTTCAGCTGCAACATCAGTCCTTTCTGTGAATACTCAGGACTGATCTCCTTTAGGATGGACTGGTTGGATCTCCGTGCAGTCCAAGGGACTCTCAAGAGTCTTCTCCAACACCACAGTTCAAAAACATCAGTTCTTCAGTGCTTGGCTTTCTTTACAGTCCAATTCTCACATCCATACATGACCACTGGAAAAACCATAGCTTTGACTAAACGGACCTTTGTTGGTAATGTCTCTGTTTTTTAATATGCTGCCTAGGTTGGTCACAGTGTTTCTTCCAATATATGTATTATATATATATATATATACACAACAGAATATTATTCAGTCATAAAAGAAATGCTGCCATTTGCAGCAACATAGACAAACCCTGAAGACCTTATTTCAGATAAAGATAAATACTGTATTATTTCACTTACATGTGCCATCCTCACAAATAGAAAACAAATTCATAGAGAAATCAGATTTGTGGTCATCAGAGATTGGGGGAGGTGAACTGGATGAACATGATCAAAAGGTACAAACTTCCAGTTATAAGACAAATAAGTACTGGGGATACAGTGTACAATGTGATGACTATAGTTAACACTTCTTTATGACATACGTGAAAGTTTTTAAAGAGTAAATCCTAAGAGTTCTCATCACAAGGGAAAAAACCTTTTACCTATGTGAGATGATGGTGTTCACTAAACTTACGTGGTAATGGTTTTATAACATATGTAAACCAGGTCATCATGCTGTACACGTTAAACTTACGCAGTGCCACATATCGATTATATCACAATAAAAATTGGAGGGAAAAGGCTAACAGAGCCAGGAGAAGCCAACATTCAAATCAGTGCTTGTCTAGTCCAGCAGCCAAACACTGCTAATGACTTGGTCTCTACTCTGTAGTTGGTGGGGATGCTGAGATTTCTAAGAACAATGGCAAAGGTCAAAAGCTGAGTTTTAGTAAGTAAGTCTTAGTAAGACCGTTCTGCTGGAGGGTGGAGCCGGGGGTGGGAGAGAGGGGAGGGGCCCCAGGGTGATGGCCACATTTACCTCTGGGGTTTTTCTTCCAGTGTTTATCCCATGTGCACGCCCCCAGCTCTTGCTGAGCTTGGCTGTCCTGCAGCCTTGCAGGGAAGCTGCAGCAGGGTTCATTGACCGCAGCTGATTAACGCCTCCCGGTGCGCCCACAGGGAGCTGCGCGTCCGGGCTTCAGACACACCAGATGGGACAGGACCTTCCTCCCGAGTGCGCGAAGCTTCCCTCCCGTCCTGAAGGCTGGTCTCAGTAGGACCACATGGTTCTTCCTTTCTTCCCCAGAGCATGACAAACCATGGCACCCCTTTACTAGAAGGCCCCATGTTTCCCAAAAGCCAATTACAGACAGAAGTAAGCGTTATGGGACAACACGGCTCCCCACTTCAATTCCTTCATACCCCCTGCTCTGCGAGCCGAGGCTCGGGGCCAAGGGGCTGGCTGAAGCTGTCACAGACCGCCACCTCACAGACTCTGGTGTGGAGACCGAGTCTGTCTGATGGTCTCCTGTTCTCAAGGAGAACGTGCACTCCTGGTTTGCTGAGACCCCAAACACACCCAGTGGTCGCTTTCAGCCTGGGTGCAGGGCTGGTTACGGTCCAGCCGCTCCTCGCTTATTTACTCCAGAACCTGCTGGGGAGGAGCTGATGGAAGTGCCTCAAGCAGAAGCTCCTCCTCACCACAGCAACTTTCCAGCCCAGCCCAGCTTGCCCAGTATCCAGTTTCAACCTTTAAAACAGTCAAGTCTTCACTGGTAATAAAACTCAAATTCTAAGATGAAGTTTGATCTTCTCTGGGCCCCAGGTTCAATCTGCTCACCCCGTCCGGTGTGTTTCCAGCCGGCCTGCCTGCTTCCCTGGGCATACGTCCTAGGATGGTGACCTGGGTTGATGGGAGCTCCCCAGCCCTGCCCTCGGGGCCCCTGATGACACCCCGGACACCCCACGTCGTCCTGGGTGGCACCGGGGCTCCTGGGCTTCAAACAGAAGACAGGCGTGGCTATAGCAGAGTCAATAAAGGGGTTTTAACCGTCGCTTGTCCCGGGGCTTGCCACAGCATGCAGCTTCGCAGAAGCCGTTTGGGAGCTGATGTCCCAGGACTCAGAAATGCACAGGGAGCAGCCAGAGGGGCCAGGCAACTGCCTCCCCAGGTGGGCGCGCAGACGGAGCCCGCTGTTCTGAGGAGAATGAGGCTCATCTGCTGCTGCGGACACGGGCTGACAGCGTCTGTCAGCGGCAGCCTCTTCAAAGGAGCCAGAGGCCAGTCTGACGGGGAGGCCCTGCAGCTGGGGAGCCTCACGGGCTTGTCTGGATCGCAGGTTTCAGCTGAGATACCTAACAGGAGCTGCCTCTGGGATGGTGGCCAGTGCCCGTCCTGGCGGAGCACCCAGGATGGGGGCGCAAGGACCCTTCCCACCTGCGGCTGCAGAGGTCACCGGGCCGAGTGGGAGGCTGGTGAGCCGTGTCCCCGGAGTCCCCCACAGGGATTACACGCGTGTATACATGTGCGACCACTTACAGCAGTGTCTGGCGGGAGTGCCGGATGAATGCAACTACTGGCATTAGTAACAGTGATAACAACAAACCCCATGACATTATAAAAACATGTTGGTGCGGTGAGACCATCCAGGCAGCCTGCTCTCCTCCAGCCGGTTCTGAACCGAGGTCGGCCTGTGCCTCCATTATTCTGACCACGGCACACACCACCTTCAGAGAACCTAAGAGAAAGGGGCCTGGACTTGAGTCAGACCGAACTTCGAGAGCTGGACCTGACCATCAGGACCAGCCTTGTTCCTGAGAACATCAGCGTGTCTGCAAAGCATGGACACGAAGCCTGTCGTGTCAGCTCGTGGCGTGGCTGGGAGAGCCGAGGAGGTCGGGCACGAGGTGACTAAACTGCCCAGCCTAAGCAGACGCGCGGGCGCCCTACAGTGATGGCCGGCAGGCCTGGGGCAGGTCGCTGGGCTCCGGGCTAGGAGACCCGCACGAAGATCCCTGAGGCCTCTCCCTGGACCGCCCAGGACACTCAGCTCTGCCTCTGCAGCGTCAGAGTCCCTGGCGCTTTTATCTCCCGACAGGGGCACTGACACGCGGCCCGGCGGTGCCCGCAGTGACCTGCTTGCTTTGCTACCCCGTTACGCTTCCCCTCTCCCGGGACGGGGCCGCATGGCTCCCGCCGGCCCAGGACGGTCCGGCCGTCCCCCACCTGTGGTCCGCACCGGACGGCCTAACCTGGACTGGGGCCCTGGGAGGGCCTGCGGTGAGAGATGAGCGGACCGGAGGCGCAGGGCCCCCGCCTTCTTCCCCGACGCACGCGCTGCTGTGCGCTTCCCGGACCCCAGGAAGCCCCGCCGCGCTCCGAGCACCGCTCCGCGCTCCGAGCACACGTGGGTTTCTACGATAACGCCGTCACTCAGGGCACTGTGTCTGATTCCTGAGGAGTAAAGAGGGAAAACCATCTTCCATGTGCAGTGCTTTAGAGCTTACAAAGCTCACGGTATCTCATTCCAGCAGCCCGTCACACAAGCAGGACAGGTGGCAGCGACTGCTAAACACCGGGGCACAGAGGAGGAAACCCAGGGGCAGGGAGGCCGCTGCCCAAGGTCAGGTAACGCTAGAGCTTCACCTGAAACTCAGGCTTCCCGGGTGTTCACTTACAGCCCACCATCTTGGGTGCTCTCCTATCTTTCTGGGTAAAAACACCTTCCAAATAGCTTATTATAGATTCTTAAGATCTAAACATGTGTGAATCTCATAGGTAGGAAAACTGGCCTTGTCAGGCCAGCACATGCAGTTCATTAGAGTATCACAGAGGGCTTTCCTGGTGGCTCGGTGGGAAAAACCCACCTGGAATGCAGGACACAGGTCCAGCCCCTGGTCTGGGAAGATCTCCCACACGCCTCAGAGCAGCTGGGCCTGTGCGCCGCCCCGGAGGCTGTGCTCCACCCCGGAGGCCGTGCTCCACCCCCCCACCCCCCACCCCCAGGCTGTGCTCCACCCCGGGGGCCCGTGCGCCTCCCCGGGAGGTCGTGCTCCACACCCCCCTCTCCCCACCAGGCTGTGCTCCACCCCTGGGGCCATGCGCCTCCCCGGAGGCCGTGCTCCACCCCCCCCCCACCCCCCGAGGCTGTGCTCCACCCCCCGGGGGCGTGCGCCTCCCTGGAGGCTGTGCTCTGGGGCACACATTCCGCAGCGAGACGCCACCGCAGCGCGAGGCCTGCCCACTACACTAAGAGCAGCCTCCGCTCACCTCAGCCAGAAGAAAGCCCGTGCAGCTATGAAGACACAGAGAAGCCATAGATAAACAAAACTGCATAGATGGAGAGAGCGTCCCAGGGCAGAGCGAGTGTCGGGCCGGCGGAGGGCAGAAGGGCCAGCGCTCTGGTGCCCTGCCTTCCTACCTCCTCCAGGCCCGCTGGACGACCGCCGCGGCCCTGTTCTTCCTGCGGAACAGCTCCTTCCTGCTTCTTTCTCTCTGGATGATCTGCAGCCGCAGCTCTACGGGGAGAAGGGCGATGTTCACAGCCTGCGCAGGGAGGGCGCCGGGAGCCGGATCGGTCTCCGTGGGCAGCCGAGTGTCCTCAGAGCGGGCCGATGCCCCCAGCTTCCTGACTCCTGATCGCAACACCTCTGTGCTCGGAGGCAGATCTGAGGAGGTCCCTCCTGCGAGCTTGTCCTGGGTCACCGTGGTCCTTGGCGTCCGGTGGTGGATAGGGCTCTGCCCGGCGTGGACCGCCTCCCCCTTGGCACTGCCGGGCCTGCTGGACCCGGCCGGGGAGCGCCGCCCTCCTCTGAGCTCCTGGCCGCGCCTCTTCGGGGGCGCGCGCGCGGCCTTGGGGGCTGCGTCGGGCCGCCGGCTGCGCTCCTCGCCTTCCGCGGCGGGCCCAGCCGCCCGCACGCGGGACGGCTGCTTGCAGGAGCCTCTCCCCTCGTCGCCGTGGTGCTCAGCAGCCGTCTCACCTTTAGGCTTCCCGGCAGCGGAGGGCCCCGGACACCTGTCCCCAGCACCGCCTTCGCTGGGGCTGAAGTGGACACAGGCAGGTCGGCCTCTAGAGTGTTCTCTGACTGTTTCTTGGGGAGACAAGGAGAAGGGGAGGAAGCATTATTGTCCAGAACTTGCCGGGTAGGGCAGTTCTGTGCACTTGTTCACCAAACAAAATTGATTAGGAAAAATTGTTTAACTTCTTTTTCTAGTAATGGTAGGTTAGACAACCTGAAAGCCTTCCCCTATAGAAACTTAGAAATTCGGACTAAAATATAATAAGCATTATTTTTAAAGCACCATAGTGCCTTCAAGAAAAATAAAAGAAATCCCTGGGGGCCAAAAACAAAGAAAACCGAGAACTCTAGTAACAAGCTTGTAAGCTGATCCAGCAACTGTCAGGCAGTGAAGTGGTGAAGTGGGCAATGGCTGGTCTTATTAAATAATGGATTGTTTTAACCTCCAGATAAGAACAGAAGACAAGCCTTGCAGGCAGAAAGTTAACTGGAAATGGGACATTGCATGAAGTCAGGACTCTTGAGGCAGTAAACTCTTGGGAAATGATAATCCAGATAAAAATATCTTCCCAGCACTAGAAGATGATAAAGAAATTTGTCTCAGCCTAGGTTCCAGATAGGGTAAAGGGTCACCCATGAAAGTTTGAAACCAAAGTGCTGTGCCTCACATAGGTTTGGTATTCATTTATTCTCAACCCAGAGGAAAAATTAATATGAAAATTAGTCTCAGCTAATTCATGTCAATGTATGACAAAAACCACTACAATATTGTAAAGTAATTAGCCTCCAACTAATAAAAATAAATGAAAAAAAAAAAGAAAATTAGTCTCAGGATGGTGGTATTGTAGGGGGCCTCATAGAAGCAAATAGTACTGCTTCAGGCCGCACAGAGGGGACCTCCTAAAAATAACTTTGCAATCCAAAATTACAAAATACACAAGCAAACAGCCTACTATGAGGGATAGTTAACAGAGAAAAATAACAAGATTAGACCAACAAAAATGTCAAGTAATAGAACAATGTGAATGTGCACATACATGTGCACAAAACATGCTCATTAAACACAAAAGAAGTACAAAATTAGAGACAAAAAGTTTAAATAACTAAATGTAATTATCTAAAATGAAGCTGTTAGTCTTGAGTTAATAAACGGTGAAGGAACTTCTGCTTCTATAATGGCAGAATTGATGCATACTCACCAATAAGGACAATCAAAAAGTTAAAATATTACAACCACCTGTTTGCCAGGTGGCGCTAGCGGTAAAGAACCTGCCTGCCAGTGCAAGAGACATAAGAGACGTCGGTTCGATCCCTGGGTTGGGAAGATCTCCTGGAAAAGGAAATGGCACCCCACTCTAGTATTCTTGCCTGGAGCATCCCATGGACAGCTGGGAGCCTGCTGGGCTACAGTCCATGCGGTTGCAAATAGTCAGACACGACTGAAGTGACTCAGCATGCATGCACCTGTCTGAGGCTCTGAGGAGCTAACAAGGCAGAAAATAAAAACAAAACAAGGCCAAGATCCAAGAAAACCAGGTGACCAGGAGATGAACAAGGCATCTGGGGCTACATATCCCTATGGAAATAGGCTCCTTGAGGTTTGGAGGGCAAAACCTGGAGTCCAGATTCTCCCAAGGAGCGTTGTTCCAGGGAGAAAAGGTGAACTGGCAGTGGACTGGCCGTCGCCGGCACTGAGAGCCCAACGCCGCGTCATCTCAGTTCTGGGACTGCATTAAGGTGGCCTTGGACCGCTCTTTCCCCTGAAGGCCTGACAGAAGTCAATGTAAATCCGCCCTGGGGGAGTTATTAATCACACCATGCTCGGCTGTAAGTTATTTCTCTAATTTTTTATACTCAATGGCCCAGTACTTAGTGAAAAATATACAGGGAGATGATACAAGACAAAACTGAGAGGAGAGAGGGAGAGAGAACAGGCAATGAAACAGACACGCAGGTTATCCGACGACGTGTTTTCAGAAACAGACTTTAACTATTCTTACGTGTGGAAGAATATGTACATTCTTCATGTATGAAGGAAGGGTGTATAAGAAAATAGACTTGCACCTGCTCATTTGTACAAAACAAATACAGAAGGATAATCTGGAAACTGAAGACTAGATCCCTGCAAGGCTGGAGTGGGGAAGGGACAGAGAGATGAGGGGGATGGAGGCCGAACAGGGTGAGGAGGGAGAAATGCTCTCCTGAGTAAGACTTTCCATATACCGCTCTCTTAGAATCATGATAATGTTCCACATGTACCAAAACAAACAAAAAAAAGAATGAATTAAAATAACAATGAGATAACACTACACATGGTAAAAATAAAAAATACCGACATCGAATGCTGACAAGAGTGAGAAGCCGCAGGAATGCTCCCTCATTGCTGGTGGGATGCAAAACGGTGCAGCCACTTTGGAAGATGTCTGGCAGTTTCTTACGAAGCAGAACATATTCTTATCAAACAATCCAGCAGTCCTGCTCTTTGGTATCTTCCCAGATGAATTAAAACCTTATGTCTACCCAACGTCCTGCACATGGCTGTTTATAGTAGCTTCATTCATAATCGCCCAAACTTGAAACAGCCAAGATGTCCTTCAGTAGGTGAACATATAAATAAATTGTGCTATATCCAGACAATGGAATATTATTCAGCAATAAAAGGAGTGAACTAAAAGGAAATGAGTTTTAAAAAAATGAACGTGTACCAAAAAGAAATGAGCTACCCAGCCACACAGAATATTATGAAGTGAAATATTACTATCCTTGCATGAATAGTACTCATACATATTAATAAGTGAAGGAGGTCACTATGAAAAGGCCATATACTGTATGATTCCAACTATATGACATTCTGGAAAAAGGGAAAATTATGGAGACCCTAAATGGCTCAGTGGTTCCGAGGGGCTCATGAGACAGTGATGCACAGTGGACTTCTAGGGCAGTATGACGGTTAATTAATGTCAACTTGACTGGCATAAGAGATGCCCAGAGAGTTGGTGAAACACTATTTCTGGGTGTGTCTGTGAGGGTGTCTCTGGAAGAGATCAGCATTTGAACCGGTAACCTGAGTAAAGACCACCCTCACCAAGGCAGGTCAGCACAGTCCCATCTATTTAGGGCCTAAACGGAAAACAATGGTGGAGGAAGCGTGATTTTCCTTTTTCGCTGGAGCTGGGACGTCCATTCTCTCCTGCCCTTGGACACAGGTGTTCCTCTTTCTCAGGACTTCTGGACTTGGACCAGGACTGTACCACGCTTCCTGGGTGGCTCAGTGGTGAAGAATCCACTTACCGATGCAGGAGATACACAGGTTCGATCCCTGGGTCAGGAAGGTCCTCTAGAGTAGGAAATGGCAACCCACTCCAGTATTCTAGCCTGGAAAACTCCATGGACAGAGGAGCCAGCGGGTGACAGTCCATGGGGTCACCAAGAGTCAGACACACTTAGCACAACTTAAACCATCAGCCCCCAGATTTCTAAAACTCTGGACTCAGATTCAGAGCATCTGTTCCCTTGTTTTTAAGCTTTCAGACTCACCGAGTCACATTACCAGCTTTCCTGGGGCTCCAGCTTCCAGATGCGGGACTCTGGGTCTTCTCAGCCTCCATAATCAAACACGCAACCTATACCTAATCTCCTTTAACGTCTGCCTGCTTGCCTGCCTATCTATCTGTCTGTCTATCTATCTGTCTCTCTTATTGGTTCTGTTTCTCTGGAGACCCCTGATAAAAGCTGTAAAACTATTCTGTATGATACAATACAGGATACAACTTATTACACATTTGTGAAAACCCACAGACTGTGTAACACCAGGCATGAATGCTGTTGTAAACGGGACTTGCCTGATAACGACGTGTCAGTGTCAGCTCAGTTCAGTTCAGTTGCTCAGTCGTGTCCTACTCTTTGCAACCCCATGGACTGCAGCCCTCCAGGCTTCCCTGTCCTTCACCAACTCCTAGAGCTTGCTCAAACTCATGTCCATCAAGTTGGTGATGACATCCAGCCATCTCATCCTCTGTCATCCCCTTCTCCTTCTGCCCTCAATCTTTCCCAGCATCAGGGTCTTTTCCAATGAGTCAGGTCTTCACATCAGGTGGCCAAAGCATTGGAGCTTCAGCTTCAGCATCAGTCCTTCCAATGAACACTCAGGACTGATCTCCTTTAGGATGGACTGGTTGGATCTCCTTGCAGTCCAAGTGACTCTCAAGAGTCTTCTCCAACACCACAGTTCAAAAGCATCAGTTCTCTAGTGCCAAACTTTCTTTATGGTCCAACTCTCTCATCCATAGATGACCACTGGAAAAACCATTGCTTTGACTAGATGGACCTTTGTCAGCAAAGTGACGTCTCTGCTATTAATATGCTGTCTAGGTTTTTCAGAGCTTTTCTTCCAAAGAGCAAGCGTCTTTTAATTTCATGGCTGCAGTCACCATGTGCAGTGATTTTGGAGCCCAAGAAAATAGTCTGTCACTGTTCCCATTGTTTCTCCATCTATTTGCCATGAAGTGATGGGGCCAGATGCCATGATCTTAGTTTTCTGAATGTTGTTGAGTTTTAAGCCAGCTTTTTCACTCTCCTTTTTCACTTTCATCAGGAGGCTCTTTAGTTCCTCTTCACTTTCTGCCATAAGGGTGGTGTCATCTGCATATCTGAGCTTATTGATATTTCTCCCAGCAATCTTGATTCCAGCTTGTGCTTCCTCCAGCCCAGCGCTTCTCATGATGTACTCTGCATAGAAGTTAAATAAGCAGGGTGACAATATACAGCCTTGATGTACTCATTTCCCTATTTGGAACCAGTCTGTTGTTCCATGTCTGGTTCTGGCTGTTGCTTCCTGACCTGCATACAGGTTTCTCAGGAGGCAGGTAAGGTGATCTGGTATTCCCATCTCTTTAAGAACGTTCCACAGATTGTTGTGGTCCACACAGTCAAAGGCTTTAGCGTAGTCAACGAAGCAGAAGCAGATGTGTCAGTGTAGGCTCATCAGTTGTTGACAACGTGCCATTCTGGTGCCGGGTGCCGATGATGGAGGAGTCCACACATCTGTGAGCAGGAGTGTGTGGGAGCTCTCTGTCCTTCCTTCTCTGTTTTGCTGTGAACTTAAAACTGCTCTAAAACGCAAACTCTAGGGCTTCCCTGGTGGCTCAGAGACAAAGAACTTGCCTGCCAATACAAGAGACACAGAATTCAGTCCCTGATCCAGGAAGTCCCACATGCTGCGGGGCATGCAGCCCTTGTGCTACAGGTACAGAGCCAGGGCTCTAAGCCTGGAAGCCACACGTGCTGAGCTCGAGGCCGCAGCTACTGAAGCCTGCGCGCCCGAGCTCTGCTCCACAACCAGAGCAGCCCCCGCGACGGCCCACCGCAGCGCGCCTCTCACGGCAACGAGAAGGCCACACACACAACTCGAGTCTCCCCGCTCACCACAACTAGAGAAAAGCAGTGGAGGCCCAGCACGGCCAAAACCAGGAAAGTACAATTTTTAAATCTTTTTAAAAAAGCAAATTCTATCATAAAGAGACAAATAATGAAGAGACTATTACTAACAGGTATTATTACACACTAATAACTAATAGCAATAAAAGTAATGTGATTTGGTTTTAGTAGAGGCAGAACAGTGAGAAAGAACAGAAAGCTAAAAATGTTCCCATTTACGAAAGTAAAGATGGCATTCTGAATGAGAGAGGCGCTCACAGACCCTGGCCGTGACCCCGGGGAGCGACGCGGTGCTCTCCAGAGGCCTTCTCCGCAAGCCCACTGCCAGCACAGCAGCTCCAGATGGCTCAACGTTTATGGCTAGCATGACCACTTATTCTCTAAAAAGAAACCATTCAATTACAAACTCACTATACAACAAATTAAATATGAGATATTAAAAATTAGAAAATATATGTATTTATTTTAAAGTGAGAAAAAATGTTTTCTTGGCATAAAACCACAAAGAGAAAATCTCAGAAGAAAAAATGAAACAGAATTATAGGGTATGCAAAAAAGTTTATTATATATGAGAGAGATAGGTTACTATCCTTATTACATAAAAAGATTTTAGAACTATTAAGAAAATGAAAAACCAATATAAAAATTGACAAGAGGATTTTAGTGAATAATCCAGAAAATAAATACACAAAGCCAATAAAAATATGACAAAATTTCATCTTACTAACTAGGATTTAGTAAAACCATTATTTGCCTAAGTGTTTGAAGAGAGTTTTTTGTTTTTGCTTTTGAAAGGGTGGAACAAACTTCTTCAACCTTCTTGGTAAGAAGTTTAGCAGCAAGTTTAAAGAGCTATAAACATTAGAGATAAACACAAAACTTTGTATGAACAGCTGTTTGGTTTACATATTCTGCAACACAGGCATGACTAAACAAAGCATGTTGTATTCATAATCTGACATAATAATAAGCAGCTATTAATTGCCAACATCCACTGGATCATTGAAAAAGCAAGAGAGTTCCAGAAAAACATCTACTTCTGCTTTATTGACTATGCCAAAGCCTTTGACTGTGTGGATCACCACAAACTATGGAAAATTCTGAAGGAGATGGGAATACCAGACCACCTGACCTGCCTCTTGAGAAACCTGTATGCAGGTCAGGAAGCAACAGTTTGAACTGGACGTGGAACAACAGACTAGTTCCAAATAGGAAAAGGACTACGTCAAGGCTGTATATTGTCACCCTGCTTATTTAACTTATATGCAGAGTATATCATGAGAAATGCTGGGCTGGAAGAAGCAGAAGCTGGAATCAAGATTGCTGGGAGAAATATCAATGACCTCAGATATGCAGATGACACCTCCCTTATGGCAGAAAGTGAAGAGGAACTAAAAAGCCTCTTGATGAAAGTTGAAAGAAGAGAGTGAAAAAGTTGGCTTAAAGCTCAACATTCAGAAAACTAAGATCATGGCATCTGGCCCCATCACTTCATGGGAAATAGATGGGGAAACAGTGGAAACAGTGGCTGACTTTATTTTTGGGGGCTCCAAAATCACTGCAGATGGTGATTGCAGCCATGAAATTAAAAGACGCTTCCTCCTTGGAAGGAAAGTTATGACCAACCTAGATAGCATATTAAAGAGCAGAGACGTTACTTTGCCAACAAAGGTCCGTCTAGTCAAGGCTGTGGTTTTTCCAGTAGTCATGTATGGATGTGAGAGTTGGACCATAAAGAAAGCTGAGCACTGAAGAACTGATGCTTTTGAACTGTGGTGTTGGAGAAGACTCTTGAGAGTCCCTTGGACTGCAAGGAGATCCAACCAGTCCATCCTAAAGGAGATCAGTCCTTAGTGTTCATTGGAAGGACTGATGCTGAAGCTGAAACTCCAATACTTTGGCCACCTAATGCGAACAGTTGACTCATTGGAAAAGACTCTGATGCTGGGAGGAATTGGGGGCAGGAGGAGAAGGGGATGACAGAGGATGAGATGGCTGGATGTCATCACCGACTCGATGGACATGAGTTTGAGTAAACTCTGGGAGCTCGTGATGGACAGGGAGGCCTAGCGTGCTGCAGTTCATGGGGTCGCAAAGAGTTGGACATGACTGAGCGACTGAACTGAACTGAACTGATTAACACTTTTGGTGAAACCAAAGAAATGATGTTAAGAATACCTCAAAACAGATGTCCACAATTTTCTGATTTAAAAAAAATTAGAAGCATTTGTATAGTTGTTTACTTTTAAGATTTTTTAAAAAGATTTTTGTTTATTTTTAGGATTTTTATTTGTTCTTCTTTGTTCTTTTCTCTGATTTAAATTTTTTGGTAACATACATTAAGTAGTTTTACAATTATGAGAAAATGTCATTTTCTATTTAAATAAAAAGTACCCCACTACCAAAAAAAAACAACCAAAAACCCAGCAATTGGAATCAGCTAGGATGTGGGAAAGAACCCAAGATGGAATAAAAATAATAACAAATAAACCTAACATGATTACAAATAGACGAGGTAACCACACTAAAACGTGGAGTAACTTTGTAAAATCATGTTTGGCCTGTAAGACCAAGGAGTTCTGTAAGACCAAGGAGTATATGGAATACTGAGCTCTGTTTAGTAAATTTCTTTCTCAAAGGCGTATGGGATGGCAATTCTAAAACTACTTTATGTGTATAATGGGATTGAACAAATAAGCATATATATCACAGATAACTGAAGCCAGATCTGTCAGCTGGAGAAAAAAATTTCAAATAAAAAAGAGAAAAGCTAGTATAAAATCTGTGGTGTCACATGCAATGGGAGGTATTGGTATGAAAACAGTGTGTGTGTGACACACACATAGATACACAGATATACACACACAAACAGATGCCAAATAGATGTAAATAGTCCTCAGTTCTCTCTGTTGAAAGGGCTCAGGAGCAATGGCCATCCAGGAGTGGTATACACACCTACCATTCGGATCTTGGTTTCTATCACCATCTCCAACAAAAGGAACCAGGTGGAGAAGGGTTGATTACAAGGCTTTGGATAGGGAAGCAATTTGATGAGATTTCACCTTTTAAGGCACTGATATGCTCACACATTGAGAAGAAAATGGATTAGAGGAATCAGAGTAGATAAGTAAGGCCAGCTGGGCAGTTACTGCAATAGTCCAGGACAGAGATGAAGGTAAACAAACGTTAGGTCGACTGTGGGTGGTAGCAGGTGAGATGGAGAACGGATCTGGAAGATATTTCGGAAGTAAAGGTGACCAGACCTGGTGACAGACTGGATTTTGAGTGGTAAACGAAAAGAAGATAATGATCAGATTTTCCTCCTGGGATGGACATACAGATGGATGACTATGTCATTGACCAATATCAGGAACAGGTTTACATGAAATCATGATCAATCCTATCTTGCACAGGTTGAGTTTGAGATACCTTGGGGATATCTAAATGATGACATAGTAAATAACTGCATACACATAACTGGGGTAAGGAAAGAGGTAAGCAAACAGCTTGCTGCCTTAGCCACTGTGCCTGTTCCAAATGTAAGGGCCACTGATACTCCCACCAGTCACACCCCCTGCATCTCAAGCACTTAGCCAGTACCATACAGATAAATATTCAACAAATGCTTATTATATCTCTTATGTGCCCAACACCCTGCTGGGGTCCAGAAGTGAGAGACATAGTGGTCCTTCTGATAGACTGTTTAATGGCCAAGAATTCTTCCCATCCAAGGATCCACTCAACTTTCAAATGTGATTTTGTAATATGTCTATGTCTCCACTCTCTTGAACTGGGCTGGCCTTGTGAATTGCTCTAATCCACAGAATGTGGTAGAAGGGATGTGATAGTTCTAGAGCCCGGGCCTCAAAAAGGCTTGTAGCTTCTGCTTTCCTTTTTCAGGACACTGCCCTGAGAATAGTATGCAAGTAAGATGCTCTAACTTACTGGAGGATGAAAGGGCTTGTAGAAGAGAACTGAGATGCCAATCGCGAACAGCCAGCACCAACTGTCAGAAACGCGAAGGAAGACATCGGGACTTTCCAGCCTGACCACCCTTCTAGCAGCTACAAAAGCAAGCCCAGCTGATCCAGTAGAGGGGCTGCCTAACCAACCCACAGAACTGTGAGAAATAATACAACACTGTTTTCAGCCACCGAGTTTGGAGGGTGGGCTGTTATGCCACTAGAGATAATCCACACAGAAACTGATACCTAAGGAGGAGGCTTGCTGGCCCTAGCAAAAACCCAAAGCACTGACTTTTGGACTGGCTGGTGAGCAGAGGTTAGAAAGACAATGAAGAAACTATTAGTGAAGACTAGAGAAGTGCTATAGGAAGTTGCTCTAGGAGTTGCTACAGGAGTCTGGAAAAAAGTGACCCATGCAGTTCAGTGGTATGATAATTGGCAAAACTGTCACCTGCAGTAACTTGGAAGACAGAAGTAGAGAAAGGCCTATTTGAAAAATAATCATTGATGTGGTTTTGGAACATGAAGTGAACTCAATCGGATTCATAGGAGACCCATGAATTTTTTGAAATAATTGTATCACTGAGAGTACCACCAGCTTGACCTATGGAGGCGATTTCAAACACAAAGGAGCCTCTGGGGCCACAATTTCTCTTACGCTGGAAACAGGCTAAGAAAGCTACTCAGCCGCAAACATGGGCCATGTCTCATTGAAAAGGAAGACTTCTCAGCAGGGCCAAGAACCCAGGCGGCGCAGCCCAGAGCCGAGATGGACATGACATAGAAAACACACAGAGGGGTAAAACCAGGCCTTAATCAAGGCGTATTTCATACCTCGGAGTAGGGGCCCTGCTAATGTGTGACCCGCTGGCTTTCAGAATTGCTATGGACCAGTCTCTCCTCTTCTGGAGCAGGAGCATCTATTGTGGCTTGTGTGCATCCACAGATGCTCAGTCGTGTCCGACTCTGTGACCCCGTGGACTGTAGCCCACCAGGCTCCTCAGTCCATGAAATTCTCCAGGCCAGAATACTGGAGTGGGTTGCCATTTCCTTCTCCAGGGGATCTTCCCGACCCTGGGGTCAAGTCCAAATCTCCTGCACTAGTACGTGGATTCTTTACCACTGAGCCACCTGGGATTCCGTTCCGATCTCACCGTTGCTTGTTGGATGCATGTGTGGGCCAGTGTGTGTCCTTGATGACTGCTCCTCTGAATCAGAAAGACTCACGCATGGGGAATCTCACACAGGTCTCAAGATCCCAGACTTCAAACTTGATGTGTTAACTGGGATGAGATTTTTGGGTCCTCAGATAAGGGGTGAAACATTTTACATGTGGGAGAAATGTAAATAATCTGTGACCAAAAAGGAACTGTGATAGGTTGTTTAATAGCCAAAAGGTACTCCCATCTTAGTATGCAAAGATGGATTCTATTTCTTTATATTATTTAGTCTGGGAAGGTCAAATAACTTGCCTTGATCAATAAAATGTGGTGTGCACATTCTTGAGCCTACTCCTCAAGAAGTCTTATAGCTTTTTCCTGTGCTTTGTTAGAATGATGTCCAAGACCACTGTGTAAGGAAGCCAGTCTAGCGGATGGGAGGATGAAAGGCCATGTAAGAGAGTCAAGGAATCCCAGCTGACAGCCACCATCAACTGCCAGATATTCAAGTCAGTCCATCTTAGACCAACCAGTTCAACTGACCTTGACCTGAATGCAGCCACATGAGTGAGTGTAGATGATGCCTGAAGAGAACTGCGAGACCACCCACAGAATCATGGGAAATAGTAAACTGTTCTTGTAAATCACTGAGTTTAGGGTAGTCTGTTACAAAGCATTAGATAACTGAAGTGATCCTGATTTTCCAGGTTGTACAGTCTAGTGGGAAAAACAGACAAGTAAGCCAGTAACCCACTAACAGTGCAAGGTGATGGTCTTTACAATAGGGATGCACAGGAAAGCTGCGGGAGCGTACAGAAGGAAAAAAAGCTTCATCTGGTGGGACGGCGTGAGTGTCAGAGGAAGCAGCACTCACTCTGAGAGCCAAACAATAAGAGGCACTTTTAATTACCATGGGTAAAGTGACTGCTATATACCGATCCCAAGCTAAGAAAGAATTTGAGGAAATACAACAGGGAGGGAAGAAAAGAGAAACAAGAAATAAACAGAAAATAAATGATACAGTGGCAGACTTAAGTGCTGACATAATTACCTTAAATGTAAATGGTCTAAATAATATGAAACTAAAGAGCCCACAGCCCATGGGTTAGCACTGAATCGCAAGGCAATACTCTTACCATTTGGTTTTCTGGGTTCTGTTCTCTGCAAGTCTGGGCAGAGCTGCGGCTCCTTCCGGGGGGCTCTGCTTGGAGACCCTCTACCTGGAGACCGTCTGCAGGCTCTCCGCTCAGGGCCTTGGGCCTCGTCGCTGCAGGGGGGCTGTTTGCTGGGGGCCCGGTTCTGTCCGTGGGGCTCAGCTTGGGTGCTGGGCAGACGGAGAGCAGCGTGGGGTCTGCAGGGATCTGGGCTCAGCCTTCCTTTCTGCTGTTCCGCCTCTCTTCGCTTGTGTTCTTCTTCTCGTTTCCTGGGAACAAAACCAAGGGCAAAGAGGAAAAGATTCAGAGCGTTACCTATTTGAGTATTCCTGAGTGAGATTTGATTTTTAAAAGGAGCTACCACAACACAGGGGGGATTTGGTAGCGCACAATTTCACAGATTCCTGACTTTTGTATCTGAAAGGGTGATGGAGCTGGAAAGAACCTTACAGGTCAACCTGTGCCCGGCTGGGACACACACGACATGAGAAACTGTTTGGTGAGACACAACAGGATCCCACGGTGTGTGTCCCCAAGCTTGTGACCCCGGAGCTGTGACTGCAGTCTCTGCTCCTGTTCCAGAAAGTACATCAGAATGCAGCTGAGGGTGATAAGCACAACAGCCTTTAATCTTCTCTCTTCATTAAAAAGACCACTGGCAACCGTAACGATGACACGAAAAAATCACGCAAAAAGGCCTTGAATGAGTCACTTTCCTGTCAAAGACTCAGTTTCTTCAGGTCTAAGGCTTGTGTGATAGCTCTGTGTGCGTGTGCATGCGTGCGTGTGTGCGCGCGCGCGTCTGTGTGTGTGCGGTGTGTGCGCATGTGTGTGTGTGCGGTGTGTGCGCATGTGTGTGTGTGCGTGCACGTGTGTGTGCGTGTGTGGTGTGTGCGTGTGTGTGTGCACGCGTGCGCACAGTTGTGTCTGACTCTTTTGCAACCCTGTGGACGGTAGCCCGTCAGACTCCTCTGTCATGGAATTTTCCAGGCAAGAACACTGGAGTGGGTTGTCATTTCCTGCCCCGGGGGATCTTCCCAAGCCAGGGATGGAGCCTAAGTCTCTTGCATCTCCTGCATTGGCGGGTGGATTCTTTACCATTGCTGCCACCTAGAAGCGCTTCTGTGATAGCTGATAACCCTGAACTGATTTAAGAGTCTGTCTGGATGTCTTGTGAAAGGCCCAGTGGCTCAAATGGTAAAGAATCTGCCTGCAAAGCAGGAGACCAAGGTTTGAGCCCTGGGTCGAAAAGATCCCTTGGAGAAGGAAATGGGTGCCCACTCCAGTATTCTTCCCTGGAGAATGCCATGGACAGAGCCTGGCAGGTTGCAGTCCATGGGGTCACAAAGAGCCAGACACGACTGAGTGACCACCAGTTTTTTACTTTTCGCTTTCGGAATGTCTTGATAAAATCAGGGCTATGTTTTATAATGAGATGGAGAAATTTCTTTTATCAGAGTATCTGGTATCAGGGTCCCTCTCAGTTGGGGGTCTTGTTTAGACAGAGACTTTAATAAGCTTGAGGACAGGATTGAGGGCTGGTAGAAGGTGAGACCCTCAGGGCCTAGGTGATGACTGACGGCGAGGCTCCAGAGAAGAGGCCTGCTCTGTCAGGAAACAAAGAATGTAGTTGTAGCTCCTGACAGGGAGGGAAGAGATGAAAGAACAAGAGAGAGAACGGAGGGGGAAGAAAGAGGAGGTGAAAGACTGGGTACCGCGTGGAGCAAGGGTGGGACAGAGAATCCGCCCAGGGTGAGGACTTTAGATCCGGGATTCACACACTTTAAGGAATGGAATCTCCTGGGATCTTGGTAAAACCTAGATGCTGACTTGCCAGGCTGGGGTCAGGGCTCAGGATATTGTATTTCTATCAAGCACCCAGGTCATACAGGTACTGTCGGGCCTCTGACCACACCCTGAGAAGCTAAGCTTAAGAGAACAGGCAAGTCTCACGTGGACTGTTCATTATACCATTATGGGACATGAAATGGGAGTCTTGATGACACCAGTTTTCTGGGAGGCCTCCCACGCTCATACATGCCTTTCCATAAGCACTCTGAAAGTTGCAGGCTAAGGCCCCAGACACAGAAGCAAGAGCTGAGACAGAGACCCCAGGGCCCCAGGAAGTCAGAGAATTCAGATTTCCAGACTGTGCAATTTGAAGCAAAGCTTATTTATATCTCAAGGGACAGGGAAGACCCGATGACAGATATCTGAGTCACATTTAAACATAAAGCCTGGTCAACTCAACTCCCCTTCTGAGGGTCTCTCGGCCTGAGCTGTGAAGGCCTCCTGAGCGGTGCCCGCTGGGTGCCAGCCCAGAGAAAGTGTCCGGCGGGCCGTGCCGAGCGCAGCGCCGCTCGGACGTGCTCATTCAGCCGTGGTTGCTGCAGGCCGACCGACACCGGCATACGCTGCGCTGCAGTCGGCGGGCGGGCCGGACAGCCTGTCGTCCTCGCTGCTTGGGGTTCACAAGGACGCTAGCAGGGGCCTGAATCAGTGTGATTCCTCTGGGAGAAGCCTGCTTGCAGAAGGAGGTGGAAGTATCTGGGTGGCAGAGGCACTGCTAATTGATCTAACAGCCTTGCTCCTGGCAGGGAGGTGGGGAGCTGCTCTCTTTACGAGGCTGGATGAATAGAACTGCTTTAAGAGAATGTTGGTCCTGCAGACAGACAGGCGTGTGGGGTTGCCCAGCTTGGCACCTGCATGGATATATCACTGCCATCAAGGGGGCCTTTGAGGTGATAACCTAGACTTTGTTATTTGAGCAGTCATTTATTTCTCTTTGTTTTAGGAGATCAAACAGCTCTCCTTTTCAATTCCAAGAAGCCGCTATACAATTAGCCCCGGGGGGGCAAACTTTGTCACTGCAGACCTTTCTGGGCCTCCCACGAGGACAGAGATGGGACAAACAGGGGACCAGCCTTTCAGAGTGATCAGGCTGGCCAGCAAGTGGGGAGCTCTGCCTTTTTAAGACTCCTCTGGAGGGGGAGGTTTGCAAGGGGGTTGGTTTTTCATTGTGGTAGAACTCAGTAAGCCGGGAGAAAGAATGTAAGCAGGAGAATATATAATTACACCCTTAGCTGATGAACAGAATTAATGTTTTTCAAAAACTGATGCATTTTGCACTTAAATCTTTTAATGCACACATTCCACAAATGTGCATTTCATGAGAGCTGTGGTTCTTGATGTAATAGTTGTGATCACTGAGGAGGAGTGGGGATTAGAGCTGGGAATGATGCCTGACCTGCATCCTATTTTATCTACACTGCCGCCTTGAAACAAAAAGCAGCCACCAGCACAGAGACACACACACAGGAAACAGCTCCTGAGGACAGAACATGGTCCCGTGTGTGTGTGTGTATTAGTTTCCCCGGAAGAAAGGTCCAGAACCACTGCTCGGAGTCTAAGCTGCTGAGAGAATCCCAGTTTACTGAGGCCAGGCTCTTACTTGGCAGATAAGGAAACAGGCAGAGAGCTTAGTGACCTGCCCAGTGTTACGTGATAAACTATACACAGAGCTGAGCTGGACTTGGCAGCTTTACTTCATCCTGAAAAATTCACCTCACAAAATCATTTTTAAAAATTTCAATCTTCTTCTATCATGTAAAAAATGAATTGGGTCATAAGAAGAAAGTGGCAACATCACATCAAAGTAACCATTAACAGCATTCAAGCTAGCTTCTAGCTTAGCTTTCAGTCCAAAACTCTTAGACTCAATAATAATCCTAAAATTTTAGCGTGTTTTCTCTGACTAATTTATTGCAGAATGTCAAAGATCTTTAATCTTCAGAGTGGGCCATGCTATACACTTGACCTATTTTTGTCAAGTTCAGGAAACAAATACAAGAGGACAAACTAAAGTTACTCTACTTTACATGAAAATTTAAGAGAAAAAAAAATCTTGGCCATGACACAGCAAGCAACGTCTCGGCGGGAAATTTATCAGGATGGTTAAGATGGCAGAATCCTAACCAGCCCCACATTTCCTCCCCTTTTCCTCGAAGGGAAATCAGCCAGACAGCAGCTTCTGATGGGCCACCAGCGAGTCTGCTTGTGCGGCCTTTCCAGAGCAATCTGAAGCGCCGCCTAGGCTCACGTCTAAGAACGTGAGGAAGCCGAGCGGGGATCGGACCTGACGCCTCCCTCCGTCCCCGTCCGCCGCAGGGTGGAGAGCGAGGTCTCCGAAGACGGGCTGGAGGAACGCGGGTGTCTCACCCACGGGAGAAAAGACCAGGGCGCACCCGGCGGGTGCGAACCTCTGAAGGGCTGTGGCGGGGCGGAGACTCAGCCCGGAGCTCTCCCAGGACGGACCTAGGACCCAAGGGGAGGACTTGAGAAGTCAGGAGCCCAGATGACAACAGCAAAAAAAAAAAAAAAAACGGCCAAAAAGAAACCACGTGAGCTCTGCACCGCGGCCGTCACCGTCACAGCCAGTGAGGGCTGTCCGAGCTGTGGTTACTGCTAATTGAGACCTTTTCCAAGGAACGAACGTGGTCAGTTGTAGTGAGTGGACGGACCGAGGGCCTGTTATACAGAGTGACGTCAGGAAGAGAAGAACTAATTCTGTGGATGAAAGCATATACATGAAATCTAGAAGGACAGTACTGATGAACCTATTTATAAGGAAGAAATGGACAGGCAGATACAGAGAACAGACTGTGGATACAGTGGGGAAAAGAGAGGGTAGGGCAGAGTGGAGAAAGTATCAGTGACATATACAGGCTATCAGGTGTAAAGCGGAGTTACCGCAGAGCCGCCACGAAACACAAGGAGCACAGCCCGGCTCTCCGAGACGACCTAGAAGGGTGGGATGGGAGAGGAGAAATGTGTAGTTGTGACTAATTCCCCTTATTGTGTAGCGGAGGCCAACACAACCTTGTAAAGCAATTGTCCTCAATAAGAAAAAGGAAAAAGGAAAAAGGAAACCAAATGATCAAAAGACTGCTTGCCGCGCAGAGAACTAGGTCAAAGGCAGTAACTTCACCGACTTGAACGCTCCGCAGCTTCAGCGTCCCCGCACCGGATGCATCTGTTTGCACAACGTGACACATTCTTGCCTCTGGGCCTGGAAAGTTTAAGTCCTTCAAGTTGATGGAGTTTTTTTTCTCCCTACCCCACTGTGTGTCTTCCACAGAGAGTTGTATTAATGGTTGTCCAGTTTTATCAAAAAGAAAGTAATTCTGCCAGACACCACAGAAATAAAGCAGACTCATTCTCATTCATGAGTACTCAAGTTGCCAGTGCCATGAACACGGGACTAAGAGAGGTCTGAGAGTGTGATTTAAAGGGCTTCCACAGAAAAGGAAGGTTACATTAGTGTGTCCTGCTATTGCACTGGTTGCACCTGCATTTGCCCTGGTGACTTTCTTGGCCATAGTCCTGGTGGAGGCCCGGGGCCAACTAATTTTCTTCCCTTTCTCAAGGATTTAGGAGGACACTGGTATGCTCTGCTAGGCTAGCTCTGAGTCATAAGAAGCTTTTTACTGAACTGTGCTGCAGAACTGACTGTGGTGGCTTGGTAGCACTCTCTTACCAGCCACTGGAAACAACACGGCCCAGAGAGTAAGCGCTGGGTCAAGACGAAAGCTGACCTGGGGGCCTGCTGACCTTTGGCACCAACAGTTGCATACTACATACAAGTCAGAGAAAAGAAGCTGGGCCCTTCCATGCCGTCCTATCAGATATTGCGAGGATCTGGACAGCCTACTGCATCAGCATGGCTGGAGGTGTTCCCCGGAACCAAGCCATGGTCGGAACCCTGGCCTCAGGAAGACAGATCCATGTGCCAGCCTCCTCCCTGACTAGCTGAGCGATTTCAGGCAAGCTAATCGGTGTTATCATCCCCTGCATGAAATGAGTTTAAGCACAGTTGCCTAGTTTACTTTACTGAGTTATGGCAAGGGTTTAATGTACAAGAATTTTGTAAGCCGTAAAGCACTATATCAGTACAAGTATCATTGTTATTTTATTGACAGGTAAGGCTGTTACGCTGTCACTGGTTCTGGCTGGAAGTGAAGAAATGTGGGTGTGGCATCTAGGAGTTACAGGGCTGGGCCTGATGATACTTTCAGGAAGTTCTCATTGTTGAAACCACACAACCCCTTTTCCTGTAGAAGCCGTATTAATCACATCTCTCAAGCCTCTCTTGCGTGCGTGCTAAGTCACTTCAGTCATGTCCAACTCTTTATGATCCCATGGACTGTAGCCGCCAGGCTCCACTGTCCGTGTGATTCTCCAGACAAGAATACTGGAGTGGGTTTCCATCTCCTCCTCCAGGGGATCTTCCCAACCCAGGGATCGAACCTGGGTCTCCTGCTTTGCAGGCAGATTCTTTATTATTACATGCTTGCTATTAAAAAGCAGAGACATCACTTCACTGACAAAGGTCCATATAGTGAAAGCTATGGTTTTTCCATAGTCACAGGGATATTGGATAAGGAAATGAACATTCACTCTAGTATTCTTGCCTGGAAAAATCCCATGGACAGAGGAGCCTGGTGGGCTACAAGTCTAAGGGGTCACAAAGAGTCAGACATCACTGACCAAATAACAACATAGTGATATGAGAGTTCGACCATAAAGAAGGCCGAGCACCAAAGAATTGATGCCTTCAAACTGTGGTGCTAGAGAAGCCTCTTGAGGATCCACTGGACAACAAAGAGATCAAACCAGTCAGTCCTAAAGGAAATCAACCCTGAATATTCACTGGAAGGACTAAGGCCGAAGCTCCAATACTTTGGTCACCTGATGCGAAGAGCCAACTCATTGGAAAAGACTCTGATGCTAGGAAAGACTGAGGGCAAAAGAAGATGGTGACAGAGGATGAGATGGTTGGATGTTATCACCGATTCAATGGACATGAATTTGAGCAAACTCTGAGAGATGGTGGAGGACAGAGGAGCCTGGCGTGCTGCAGTCCATGGGGTCGCAGAGAGTCAGACAGGACTTAGCGACTGAAGAACAAGAAACTTATCAAGGTCTGTAAGTCACTAGAAGTATGGAGGGACCTAACACGATCTTGCTCTCCAGGAACTGACAATCTAGTTGGGAAATCAGACCCACACCTCCTGCAGATGCTGAATTCTAGCTATGATGCATGCTAAAACAGAAGTATTAACTGAGAGCTGGGGGTTGGGGATGTGGGGGACTGATTAAACTGGAAGAGAAAAAAAGGTTACATAGAAATCACGTCAAAGTGAGGAAGGAGGGCAGTGAGAGAAGGTGATTTCAGGCAGACAGAGGGCACAGCTCTCACAGAGCCTTTGACTCAGAAGAGATCTGAGAGCCCGGCTCTTTTACATAGTTTTAAAAATTCTTTATATATTTATCCTGGAGAGATGATAATTCAATTTCTCCTGGAACATTTCCAGTGAGAGGAAACTGATTACCTCAGAAGACAGGAAAGGTTTGGCTCTAACCTTTTCCGCTGGCCCTGCATTGGATGTGTGTGTTGCGGGGGTGGGGAACGGGTCTGTCAGATTCTATCTCTTCATTGTTGCTGAAGCACAGGCTCAGTAATATTTGGTCTTTGACTTCCTCTCAAGGGAATAAGAAAACGTCATGCGTTTTAGGACCTTTGACTTATAGAATGTTATAGCTGGAAGGAACCTTAGATATCATTTAGTCCAATTTACAAAAAAAATCTTTCTGTGACTCATGAACCATCTTAGAGAATGTGACAAAAATCTACAGATCCTCTCCTCCCACCAAATGTACATGAGCTCATAACATACAAAATACTGCCTACAGTTTCAGGGCATTCATGGGGCCCCAAAACCTGTCCCGAACTAAAAAATTTTCTTTTCATTTTACTGATGAGAAACTGAGGCTCAGAGAAGTGGAATAATGAAAGTGTTCTCACGCATCAGACCACAGGTGAGCAGAAGATTCAGACCTAAGGGTCCGCCCTGAAGAAAGGCACTGACAAACGGAAGGTGTCTGGGGAACAGGCTGCGAGGGGATCTCTTACAGAGTGAGGAGGAGAGCTGCGGTTGGGGTGCAAGTATCAGGAGCACCTTCTCTAACTACCTGGAAGTGGGTTTATGGAAGAGGATTTGGACTTTTCTGTTCTGCTTCAAGGGGCAGCTCAAGATCAAAAGGGAGAAAAGAACTTCTGCCAACATCATGAGTGTTAGTCACTCAGTCGTGTCCAACTCTTTGTGACCCCACGGACTGTAGCCCCCCAGGCGCCTCTGTCCACGGGACTCCCCAGGCAAGAGTACTGGCAACAGAACTGTCCACTAATGAAGTGCGCTGCCTTAGAGGCACAGAACTCCTTGTTACCTGACTTTTTTTTTTTTTTTGTCACCTGACTTTTTGAGGACACAGAACAACCTCCTATTGAAGGAGCTTGAGCATCACGAGAGCTTGAACTGGGTGACCCAAACTGGATTTGATTACATAACTCTAAGAGACACAGTCTCATACACTAGTCAGAAAGGAGCTCGGGTCTCCCAAGAGCATGGGGTGTAAGGAAAGCTGTAAGTGAGGAAGTGAAGAAAGTTCAAGACGGTTGAGATGTCAGGTGGGTGGGTGGAATTAGTGGAGAGAAAGGTGAGACTTGGAGATATAAGCGGAAGTAAAACGTTACAGGGTCTGACGTAGCATCACGAATGCTACTCCAGAATGATGCTTGTATAGAGTGGTCAGACAGAACTACAAAAGGACATTTCAGAAAGGGGAATGATCACAGCTGGTGGTGGCGGCAGCAGCAGGGAGATCAGGAGGTGGAGAGAGGCAGCTGTAGGTTCACACAGCGAGCCTGAGGCGGCGGTAACAGGGCCTGCAAATAGAAACGCCCGGTGATCCGACATGTCGGCCAGGGACAGAAGGACGGCACAGCGGGAATGCCTCCAGAGAGCTGATGACCTAGGGTTAGAGTTCCATGAGAGTAAGACGTCAGACAGACGAAGGGGTTACCTACAAAGGTAGAGTAATGTAGGCTTTAAGAGTAGATATATTTTCAATGAAAAAAGTATGGCAAGGAAAGAAGACTAAGGGGTTAGCCTGTAGCACTGACTTCAGTGTGGAGATGGTATAGTTGAAAAGATGTACAAAGGAAGAGTTCAGAAAGTTAGAGGGGATCTGAGCTCAGAGAGTGAATAAAAACCCAGCAAAAAGGAAGCTTCAGGGGAAGAGAGCGATCAACATAAATACAGTCTTATTTTCATGTGCATTCAGCTCTGTGCCTTGGCAGGTAGATTACAGTAGTGTTCATCTGGCAATACACTGGAGGTGTGGCATGAGTTATAAAGTGCTTTTAAACGGATTATAGGTATTTCCTTAAAAAAAAAAAAAAGCCTTAGAAAATATGACTAAAACTTCTCTCTCTTTCAATTTCTCTACCAGCAAAACAGAAATCACTTTAAGTTTAATCAGCTTCTTTGACACCCTCACTTTAAGGAAGGTGATCTCTGCCATCCTCACACGAGACACTGCGGAGGGTGTGCTGAGGCGACGTGACGTGCCTGAGCCTCAGACTAAACTTAGCATTCTGACTTCTGCTCCTTAAAACCGAATTCAAAACCAAAATGCAACACTGACTCACATTTTCAGGAATAACTTTTGAGAAATAAAATGAACACAAATTAAATCAGTAATTCTTGATTCAAACATTTCTCTTGGAGACCTATGCTACAATGACTATTAGGAGGCGATGGTTAAGAAGTGTAAGAAACTCATTTACTCCCAATAATGAGGACCCATAAAGGGCAGACGGTGACTGAGAAAAAGGAAAGGAAGCTAAAAATTGTCAGTTTTTGTAATTTCAATGATTATCACAGTAAGCACAGCTCCCATTTACAATTTTTTAACAATCAATTTCAGAAACTAAGAATTAAGGACAGGGCTTCCCTGGGGGCTCAGTGGTAAAGAATCTGCCTGCCAACGGGTTTGATCCTTGATCAGGGAAGGTCCCACGTGCTGGGCAGTTGTTACTGCTGAGCTTGAGCTCTAGACCCAGAAGCCACAACTACCGAAGCCCATGTATCCTTAAGCCCCTGCTCTGCAACAAGAGAGGCCGTCTCAGTAAGAAGTCGGCACCACAAAAAGAGCAGCCCCCCTCCCTGCAACTAGAGAAAAAGCCGCATAGCACGGAAGACCCAGCACAACCACACACACACACACAGAGTCTTCCTGTGGTCTTTAGCATCAGATGTTCTGGTTTTATACCTGCTAATGCAATACTCTCTTGCTATTTAAAATACCCAACACATGTATAACAGAAAAGCCAAACCAAAACATAATCTAAAATCAATCACTCACAGTAAAAACAATCACAATGTATAATAAACTTCCTGGGCGGCTCAGATGGTAATATCTGCCTATAATGCAGGAGACCCAGGTTTGGTCCCTGAGTCAAGTAAGATCCCCTGGAGGAGGAAATGGCAACCCACTCCACTATCCTTGCTGGGAAAATCCCATGGACAGAGAATTCTGGTGAGCTACAGTCCACAGGGTCTCAAACAGTCAGACACAGCTGAGCAACTTACAGTTTCAGATTTATAACAGGCACAAATGACTATTTCACACACTATATCATTACGCAAACAAGTGTGAGGTCCTTGAAGCAAGTACTATTTTCTCCTTAGGCTCAAGTCAAGAGCGTTGTATGTGCAGTAAGAATTCATTCAGTATTTCTTGAATAAATTGCATTAGTTAGTGGGGATTTGTTAAGCAATAGGTAGGGGAGAGCAAGTTATTTATACAAGTTGGTTGCTTTAATCAAATCAAAACTAGACCTATATTTGTCGAGTAGAAGCAGGCTGGATATTGGCATGAGTTTCTTTGGAAAAGGCAGGAAGGTGAGGACCAGATACTCCTTTGTGGCTGCCTGCAGGCAGCGCCCTCACCGTCAGCTCCTCGCCACGGCTGGTACGCAGTGATGTCTCCCAGAGCTAGAACCCCGAGGACTAACCTAGAGGAACAGCCACCAAGCGGAGAGAAGGCCGCGGTCCTCTGAGGGACTGGGGAGCAGCAGCGGGGAGGGGACGCGGATGCAGGGATCACAGGGACTTCAGATTCCTCCTGCGCCTCTCACCCGGCCACGCCCACCGCCACGCCCCCTTCCACGCTGACTCCTGAGTTGTGAGCTCACACTTACTTGGCCGCAGCATCCTTTCTCAACTGTTCGTGCTTCATGAGCAGATTTTTCCGGTCTCGGAAAGCCTTCCTGACCTTGTACCCTTTGTAGACGGCCTGGATCTTGAAGGCGGCGATGTCCTGTATGGCCGCGATGGACAGGGCGCCCTGCTCCAACATGAACTGGATCACTTCGTGCCGCTCCCCAAGCAGGGCATAATCCAGGGGGGTGTACCTGAAGGGGGGAGAGTTTTAAGTGTTGTAAGGTAATGCCGAGCACAGTTAAACTGGTGACACTGTGCAGGAGGAGGAAGCCTCATTCTAAGACGTGGAACACCCCTCGGGCATAGCTGTCCCTTTTTGCTCCGAGGAGCGCAGAACAAGGGTGGGGCCGGTATCTGGTGTTTTGCACTGCTGACCATGTCTATTCCTCAGTTTTGCTCACTTGCTCACAAATTAGGGGCTTTGAGAATACATGATCACTTTTCTTCCTCCCCATGTTCTAAGTAATTCCTTAATCCTGTCTAAAAAAAACACTGCAAATAATATTCTGTGGGGTTCCTACATCTCAGCCCATGATTACTGAGAGTTAACATTTATGAAATGAAAAATATATCTCCAAATAGAGTTAGTCTGTGAGAAGAATGGCCCTTTAAACCCCTGCAGAAGTGATGGATTAATAAACATAGTTGGGACAACTGTATGGTCATCTGGGGGAAAAAAAAAAGATTCTTACATCACTTTCACTCCAAAATGAATGCAGGATGAAGTAATGATCTAATTTTCTGTTTTTTTTTTTTTTTCTCAAGGGAATTCCCTGGTGGTCCAGTGGTTAGGACTCTGTGTTCTCACTGCTGAGGGCCAATGTTCAATCCCTACTTGGGGAATTAAGATCCCATAAGCTGCATGGTATGGCCAAAAAAAAAAAAAAACCATGAAAGTAGAAGAAAAAATCACGGTAGATTTTTTAAAATATTGGAGTGGGAAGTTTTTTCCAAAGAAAGATACAGAATGCAGAAACCTTAAGATTGATAAATCCAAGTACATAACAATAACAAATATTTATAGGGCAAAAACACCAATAACAAAGATAAAAGATAGTTCTTCAAATAGGAAATAATAGGGGCTACTAGCATATAAAAATATGTTCAATGTCACTCATTTAAGAGAAATACAATTTAAGACTAATATGAGTGAGCACTTTAACCTACAGATTAATTCAGCAAAGACCAGAAAGTTTAGTAACACACTGTGCTGGTGAGGATGGAGGGAGGCAGGCTCTCTACATCCAAGGGAGGCAATCTGGCAAAATATTTCACAATTATTCATGTATCTGCCCTCTGCCATAGCCTTCTCACTCACAGGCATTCATCCAACAGATCTGCTCTCCTGTGAAGTGCCTTATGTATAAGGATCTTCACAGAAGCACAGCTTGAAATAGTAAAACAATGGAAACAACCTCAATTCCATCAACAGTGAAGTAAAGTCCCTCAGTTGTGTCTGACCCTTTGCGACCCCATGGACTGTACGGTCCATGGAATTCTCCAGGCCGGAATACTGGAGTGGGTGGCCGCCGTTCCCTTCTCCAGGGAGATCTTCCCAACCCAGGGATTGAACCCAGGTCTCCCACATGGCAGGCAGCAGACTCTTTATCAGTTGAGCCCCAGAGGAGCCCAGGAAAGCTGGCATGGGTAGCCTATCCCTTCTCCAGCAGGGAGATTTGATTCCGACCCAGGAATCAAACTGGGGTGTCCTGCACTCAGGCGAATTCTTTACCAGCTGAGCTACCAGGGAAGGCCTCCATCAACAAACATAGGACTGGTTAAATAAAGTAGAGGCCATCCCATCACAAAGTCATCTGCATAAAGCAGCCATTATTGTGTACATGAATAAATACGGGACAATCACCAGGATGACTTGTTCAGTGAAGGTAAAAAGAAAAAGTAGGAGACCAGAACAGTATTATGATGTGCTTCACTGACATAAAAAGAATATATCCCTATGTGCTCACCTATATGAAACATTGATATAACTCTCTAGAAGTTTCCCAAGAAAATGTGACAGTGATGCCTCTGGGGAGGAAGCTAGCTGTCTCAGAGACAGGGATAGGAGGGATATTTAGTTTTACTAAATGCCCTTTTATGCTTTTTAAATTTTTTACAGTGTACATACCTTTTTGATAAGTATATTATTTAAAAAGATGGGTATTATTATCATAGAGTTATATATTAGAATTTCAACTGACTACTTTCTAGATCTGTGATTTTAGGCAGATTCTTTTGAAAAAATATATCTTCTCTATTTTTGGAATATAAAACAAACCAGATTAATATACAGAAGAAAATAATAGTCATCTACACTCTCACTCTCAGAGTTAACCATTGTCAATACTAATGGGAAGTATGTTTCCTTTTTTAAAGAAAAATAATTACTTTGTAAAAATGACACACAGTTTAAGAATTCAAATGATGCAAAAAGTACTAAAATTTGAAGTAAAGAAAATACCCCCAGTTCTACCATCCAACCGTGGTAATAACGATGGTTGTCACTTCCCGACCAACTTATGGCCCACCTCTCCTCACAGATTTGGGATGATGACAGAATAAAATAATCAGTGTGAAGAAGACAGCAGCGTGCCTGGCATGAGGGAAGCAGCTCATAAAAGTCAGTGTGATCAGCGCTATCACAGGATGCACCGCAGCGCTTGTATGTTGGTGATGGCACCTATCACGGATATTATTTGCACAGACCCAAGCTAGCATTTATGAGCAACCGCCAGATCAGCCTCCTCTGGATGACTGTCAGTGGGCCAGTGCGGTCACAGGTGCTGGAAGGAAATAATCAGCTGATCGATGAGCTGGAAAAATGATGACCATGTGGGTGCATGAACAGACTCAGAGAATCAGCCAATGATTATAGAAAAGAAACTCTTCAAGACTCACCTAACAGTCACAGTAAGATACAAAAGGAAGAGGTTTTCAGTCAATGTAAATGGTAGTTTGGTCACTTTAGTAAGGAGACTCTAAATTCAGAAGGAAGTTCTTGAATGCTAAAACGGATGAACCCCTGTTTTAGGACAGCGTGATCTGCCCATCTGTTCAGAAACCAGAAGGCCATAAAGTAGAGGTGCCTGAATAAACTTTAAAACATTATTTACATGTAAATAGCATTTTGTAAATTCAGAAGAACTTTTACAAAATCCACTGTATATTCCAAAATGCCTTTAATGACTGTATTTTCCCCAATAGAAAAAATCATCAGAGTCAGAGAACCACTGCAGAGAATTTGACAGATTTAGTTTAACACCCTCACGGTATAAATGAATAAGCAGACCTGGAAAGATTATGCAACATGCTGAAGTCTATGTAACTCGTTACCTGCAAAACCCAGAAGGGACTATGATCACACGCTGCCCCGTTCAGTACAGAAACCCTTCCACAATTCATCTCTCAGTCACTGAGTACATGTCTCCTACGGAATGAAACTGCTTCCAAATCAATGTGCAAATGACATATGCATTTTTATTAAGTCTGATCATTTTTTTCTATAATTATGAATATGTAGTATCTTTCATATAGTCTATAAGAAGGATTAGCAAAATATGGCTTATGAAAGTGAGGCCCAAGTTATGTGTTTACTTACAAATATGACAAAAAGAAATGACATGGGCATAATATTCCCTAAAGAATGCTGAGCCGGAGGTCAGCAGACCTGTGTGACCCTGGGCATTCTCTTCACTTCTCTGAGTTTCTGTTTCCTCATCTGTAAAAGGTGAAAGGAAAGGGAGGAGAACTAGATTTCTCAGGCTGCTTGTGGATGGAAAGTTGCATTTCAAATATGTTAAATATTTTTGTTATGAAAAAATCATATTTTTATTATGAGAAACTTTAAGCATAAAGAAAAGTAGAGCGAATAGGACACTAACGCTTTATACACTCATTACCCAAATTTAATAATTAGCAAAATTTTTACCACATTCACTTCATCTACTCCTTTCTTTTTTATTTTTGCTCAAGTATTTTAAAAGCAAATCCCAGAGGAATTCCCTGGTGGATCCAGTGGTCAGCACTCAGAGATTTCACTGCCATGGGCCCAGGTTCAAACCCTGGTGGGGGAAAGATCCCACAAGCCATCAATCAATCAATAAATAAAGCAAATCCCAGACTCCGATCATTTAATCTCTCTGCATTTTAGTTTCATCTATTAACAAGGTGAACGTAATCACAATGCCATTGTATTAACAAAATTAACAGGAATTCCTTAGCGCGATCTAATGCCTACTCTGAACACACATTTTCCTGATTTTCTTTTAAAAAATGTCTTTTTCTTTTTTTTTTTTTTTTTAACAATTAGTTTCTTCAAATTACTTCTCGGGCAATTTTTGATTCAAGGAGACACAAATTAAATATCTAGCAAGGCTTTAAGACTAAAGTCTATACTTAGTGTTTAGGCAACTGACCGCACTGTGATTATTACTATTGAATCGTTCTTCATCCCAAACTCAACGGAGACACATTCGAGCGCTGTGAATATTCCCATCTATGTCAGAGTATGGCTGTCAGATAGTTATTGACTGAAAGCCAGCAGTAGGTGGCAAAAATTATGTCTATACAGAGAACATCAAGCGGTTTGTGTCAATGCATGTGAAGTAAAAATTAACAGTACATTGATGGTAACCAGTCAAGAAACAATGCAGACAAAGACAAGAGACAAGATACAATTGGACTTGCCATGTGGGAATGGTCTGACGGAACAAGCAGAATGCCTAAACTGGAACGTCAATAAACATAAAAGGCAGCGCCAGCTTCTGACATTTGTACATCAAGGTGCACTGCTGACGAAACATTAAAACAGACTGGGGTACTACCACTGCCTCTTTTCATCCATAGACTGGCAAGTACACTTTGGAGGATTTTTCCTTTGGTCTTTTGGTCTGTAATTAACATATGCTTACTCCAGGAGTTGGTAAGTACCTTAATTCATAAGCTTACTTAGGTCTGAAATTCAAAATTCAGCATATAAATGGAAATTGAATTACAAAAAATTATTTTTTTATTGTTTCCTAAAAAATAGCACTCAGGCAGTAAATGGTTTTATAAAAAATATCCTTTATAGAAATATATCATCCCTAATTCTTAGAATTCTTAATCTTTTTGCTTCTTCACGGTTTCAAAGGGAGAAGCCTCCGGCACCCTCACAGACCTGTTTTAAGGTCAAATCCTCAGTCTTGAGGATTCTTCTGGCTTTCCAGTTTCCTTAAATGTCCAAATGCCTATCTTCATCTTTTTGGTTTTGCAGTTGTCATTTGACTATAATAGAGATGTGGAGTTCTTTATATAATCACTCTCAAAGTAAGGCATACTAATCTGCTTTATCTAAGTTTGCCTGTGGTCTAAGAATTCCACATAACTTTCTAATGAAGGTATGAATCAGGGTGATGCTACCGAGAGCCTGAAAACATGGATTTGAAAATTCACCAATTATTTACTGAGCATCTACTTCATGAAAAGCACTGTGAGCAATTCAGAGATGACCATGAGTGCTCTGCTAAAAGGAAGACAAAGTCTATAAAATCATAATAAAAAGTGAAATGTGCTAAGGGCTATAAAGATTCACAGTGGGGAGGAGAACACAGTTTGGGACACATGACTGCAGGATCAGGACCATCTTCTTAGATGAGACTGAACTTGAACAGTGGAATGACAAGATTGACAACGATATTAGCGATCTGATTAAGAAAGTTTACTTTGGAAGGTAATGAATTGAATGAGGGAAAGATCGAAAGAAGGAAAACAAGTGAGGAGGCATTGCAATAGTTTCAGAAAGAGTGAGAGAGGGCAAGACAGTGGTGCTGGTGATGACGTGGAGATGACAGCGTGAACCAAGGCGGGGGGTGAGTCTTCACTGTAGCCTGAGAACTACCAGCACCCAGGTGAGTGCTGAAGCCTCAGTGGCTGGTCAGGTTGCCAAAGGAGGGAGGCTGAGAGCAGATCCACTCCTTGAAGACGGCTTATATTTAAAACAGAAAAAAGGCAACAGAAGCCAAAAGAAATGGAGGAGCAGGATTAGAAGAGAATCCTAATTCCAAGAGAACTGGGAAAACGCACTGTCACAGAAGCTTAGGGAGCAGACAGGCTCAAGCAGGTGAAGAGGAGTCAGCGGAGAGGAGATGCAGGAGGGCCAGTGGGGGGCAGAGAAGACATCACATGCTTTGTCAACTAGGACCCCGCCAGGGACCATTCAGATGCAGATTTCAGGGTAAAGGAGAGGGTGGAAGCCAAACTGCAAAGGCTTGAATGGGGACAGTGAAGAAACGGAGCCAGTGAAGACAGTGTGAGAGCGGGCAAAGAAGACAAACCTCAGAGAAAAGAGACTTGGAAAATAACACATGGAGGGTACAAATAATGGAGAAAGGTTCTGAAAGAAGTGGGGAAAATGACGGGGTTGGCCCCATGCTTCTTCTGAGACAGCGGGCTTAGAGAAAACCCCTCTTTTTCTACCAAGTGTCCCACCTCCTGATAGAAAAAGCTGGTGGTGGCTGAGAGCGTAGGGATGGGGCCACTTTAGTGACAGTATCCATGAACAATGAAAACTAAAGCACAGATGTGGGTAGGGGGCAGCTATGGAAATCTGTTTACCATCTTAGTTGTTACCTACAAATTACTAGAATCTTCCTAGATCCAAGACCATCAAGAATGTCTCCTGCTTAGACTTCACACTATGTCGAGTCCTTTTTATTGGGTCTGGGTCACTGGATAGCAACCCCAGCCTAACTCTGTGAATCTCATATTATTTAAGAAATCTGTATTAAGATTAAAATCCTGAGCTTTAGCCTCAGTTTCCCCTTATTTTTTTCATGCTACATGGTGGCATCTCTGTCCACTAACTGATAATATCCCCTTCATCAAGAGAAACTTCTTGAACATATAACACATCTCGCTGGCCTAACTGAATTCTTAGTCCTGGTCAGTCAGGACTCCCCTGATTTGATGCTGGACACACATCAAAAGAAGACCTAGATTTCTTCATCTGGAAAGTGTGAGCTTGCCCTAAGTAATGCCTGAAGTTTCTAATAACTTAAAAATCCCATGATTCTAAAAATCAACACTACATGGAACTTTTGTTTTCTTCTGGTTCAGGATTTCTTAGTGTAGTGTTTCCTGATGAAATACTAATTCTGAACAAGCATCTAAACTTGAGAATTTTTTAAAATATGGTAGAAAGGATGTGAGATGAACAATGATGCATTCTTTCTGCCAGTGGCTTACCTCTCTTCATTGTTTTCCATCTGATTAGGGAAAGCAGCAAAGTCTAGTAGTAATTTAATAGCATCAAGGTATCCATTGTTACAGGACCAGTGCAAAGCTGTTCTTCCCTGCAAGCATAATCAAATACGTCTGGTGTCAGTATTTTGGGACACACAGTTATTTATGCTAACTCAAATAAATAAACATTTCTCCCAACATTTCTCTCTTACAGAAAGAGAAAACATCAAGTATACAAGCGGAGAAAATGAACAGTATCTTAACCAAGTGATCAAAACTAATACTAGTTAAAGGACTTCCCGGGCTCCCCTGGGGACTCAGTCGTAAAGAATCAGACTGCAGTGCAGCAGACACAGGTTCAATACCTGGGTCAAAAAGATGCCCTGGAGGAGGGCACGGCAACCCACTCTCCTATGCTTGCAGGGAAAATCCCACGGACAGAAGAGCCGGGAAGGCTGTCTATGGGGCTGCAAGGAGTTGGACATGAGTAAAGTGACTGGGCAGCAGCAAGGGCCCTTCCTGGTGGCGCAGGGAGGAGTCAGCCTGCCAACGCAGGGGACGCAGGTCTGAGCCCTGGTCCGGGAGGACTCCACACGCTGCGGAGCAACTCAGCCAGGGCGTCACAGCTACTGACCCTCGGCCCCGACTCTCAGGCCCTCACGCGTGGGGACTGTGCTCTGCAACGAGAGGAGCCACTGCAATGAGAAGCCGGCACGCCGCAAGGAAGGGTAGCTCCCACTCATCGCGACTAGAGAAAGCTCACGCGGAGCAACAAAGACTCGCTGCCGCCAAAAATAAATAAAATTATAAAAAATACTATGTTAAGAAGTATCACATGTCTCCAAAAGTGATATTCTCAGGATTCAGTATCATCTATGTAATATTCCATCCCAAATGTAAATCCTGAATCAAATTATGATGAATCATTAGGCAACAACAAATTGAGTGAAACTCTAGAAAATAAATGGCCTGTATTCTTTAAAAATTTCAATGTCACAAAAGATAAAAAAAAGTCAAGAAGCACTGCTAGAGATAAAAAGGAATATTTCATAGTGTTAAAGAAGTCGAAGAGGAAGATATCACAATCCTAAATCTGAATGCAACTAACAGCGCAGTCTCCAAATATATAGGATAAAAACTGACAAAATTAAAAGAGGAAACAGTCATATCCATAATTACAGTGGGAGGTTTTTAACTCACGTCGTACAACAGTTGATAGCAGAAACAGATTAAAAAGTAGGAAAGGTATAGGCAGCATGAACAATACAATGTAAAATGTATATAAAACACTGTACTGAACAATGACAAAATTAGTATTCTTTTCAAGTGTACACAGAATGTTTACCAAAATCAACCATATGCTGGGACATAAAGAAAGCTTCAAAAGCTTTACAAAGATTAAAATAATGCAGAGTATTTTTTTAAACTAAAGTAAAATTCAAGCTACAAATCAGTGCCTAGGCAGAATAAGGCACTCTGTTACAAAGATGTCCACTTTATAACTTTATAACTTCTGGAATCTGTAACTGTGTTATATTAAATGGAAAGGGGAAAGGGGGAAAGGGGGAATTAAGGTTGCTAATCAGTTGACTCTGAGTTGGATTATCCAGTTGGGCCAAGTGTAATCACAAAGGTCCTTATAGTAAGTTAAGAGAGAGGCAGAAGGTGAATGTCAGAGTGATGCAGTGTGAAAAAGTCAACCAGTCACTGCTAGATTTGAAGTGGGAGAAACATAGCCACAAGCCACAGAATGTGGGCACCCTCCGGAAAAGTCAAGGAAACAGATTCTCTCCTAGAGCCCCCAGAAGGAATGAAGTCCTGCCAACACTGTGATCTTTAGGACATTTTGGAATTCTGACACCCAGATTAGTAATATGACAAATTTGTTTTGTTTTAAAACACTAAGTTTGTGGTAATTGTTACAGCAGGAATAGAACATCAATATAATCATTAACAAAAAGATAATGAGAAAATGCCCAACTGCCTGGAAATTAAACAATACACTTAACTAACCCATAAATCAAATAATAAATCGAAATGGAAATCAGAAAATGTTTGCGTTGAATGATAGTGATGCTACAGTTTATCCAGATTTGTAAGACGAAGCTAAAGCAGCATTCAGAGCAACAAACATGGTTAAATATATACATTGAAAAAAACCAATGATTTAAAATTTCATCAAAAGAATTTTTTAAAGAATATTAAATCAAACCTTATAAAAGTGGATGGTAGGCAATAATAAAGATGAGAGTAAACACCAATGAAATAGTGAAAAATTTTAAATGTAGAAAATAAAGGCAATTTTATGGACTTGCTGTGAGGATTGAATGAGTTATAAAACAGAAAGCTCTTAGAACTTTGAAATATTAAGCATCCATGATTATGAAAAAGATTATATACCAAATGAAAAAATATTAGTGATAATTTTAAGCAAAGCAAAATGTGTAAAATCATATATATATATTTATATATTTACATACATATGCCATGTATCTATATATTTTATAAAAGTTATAAAACTATTCCCATCCTATGACTTTTAAAAATTATATACACGTATACACAAGGACTAGAAGAGAGCATGGACAAATAAAAATCACTTTTAACTAACAAGATTTTTTTTTTTTAACTAAAAGATTTTTGAGTGATCTCATCACTTGATAAACTCTTTTACTTAATTTTAGTTAACAAAGAAGCAATGATGCAGACACTTCGGAGCAAATGATAGAGAAAAGACCTAGGATTTTTACCTCTTTGTCTTGAATGTTCGGGTCTGCGCTGTTTTCCATGAGCACGGCCATGCAGTTGATATAGCCCCCATATGCAGCGCACTGCAGTGGGGTTCTTCCTGCATAATCCTGCACATTTGGGTTGATCTTATTTTCTATCAGGATCTGGCAAACATCTGCATTTCCTCCCAGCGCGGCCCAATGTAGAAGAGAATGTCCATCTTGGTCGACTAGATCCACCCTTGCTCCACCTGAAAAAGCAAAAATATAGTGAAAATGTCTAATATAGACAGCATTTATCCAAAAGAAGAGAAGCTTAAAGAATATAATAGTCCTTTAAATGCCTTACTCTTAGCAAAAAGCTTTCATGTATATCATCTATTTCAGATTTTTACAATAAGCCTGGGAGTTGGTCAGGATAGAAATTGTTCCCCTTTTATATGAGGTGAAACCGAGGATCAGGCAGATACAGTGACTGTTCCCAAATCAAACAGCTCCTAATAGGTGGAGCTAGGAGTGAATCTCGAGTTTCCTGATGCCAGGCTCTTCCCTCCATGCTTCCACCCAGGCAGCTCTCTGCCGTGTAAAGCTGTATTTCAAAAGCTGGATGTAAGAAATCCTACCTTTTGAGACTGACTTGCTATGAGCACTCTTAATAACTCACCTTTGATGAGTGTCTGAATCACATCTTTGTGCCCCATCTCACAGGCTCGGAAAAGTGGAGTATGTTTCATGACATCAGTAGCATCTACTTGAGCGTTATTTTCCAGTAATAACTTCACGGTGCTGACATGGCCAGAAAGGGCAGCAGCATGTAAAGCTAAAGAGGGAGCAAAAGAGAGTGAAGGACTTTTAAGTAACAACCTTACCTCTTTACTATCCTAACTGTGAGTCTCTTCCTCTTTTGATTTTCCCATCATTTTGGCCAAACGCAATTTAATCTTCAAGATGATGTATTCTTCACTTGCATACACTTCTTTGTATCTTCCTTTCTATAGGTATGTATTATTACTCCCACGTTTCCCTTCCTTCTGCCTTTCTCATCTCACTGTTTTCGTCCTTTCCATCCTGTTGGTCTGAAACGGTCTCCTCAGTTACTAGTTTATCATCTTTTCCTCTTTCTAAGAGAGCAAGAGGACAAAACATGACAAAGAGAAATGACTTAAATGATGCAGGCAATTCTGCCCACCAGCCCACTCACAATCCGTACACGCCTCTGAGGGGACGTGTGATGGGAGCCGTCAGTCTACTGGTTCTTCAGCTGGCCACCTGCGCTCCTCTTGCATCGGGTCTGTGTACCCACATGGTATTCAAAGTGTGTGCATCTTACTGCCTTGAGAGCATTATTCATACAACACGATTCCAAATGCAAGTTAGCTATTTCCTCAGGGCCCAACTTTAAAGAGCAATTCACTCCAAGATTGCAGGAAAAAACCAAGGGGGATGTGGTCTCCTCTCTGGTAAGGGGTTGAAAGAGCAGTTCTGACTATGTGTGAGTTTCACGTTGCACTGATCCCTGCCTATGTTATTCCTCTCTAGGGCTTAAGTCATCACTCTTCAGATTACTCTTTAAATTCTATTTAAGTCATCACTCTCTAAATTCTTCTCAATGTTTCAGGGTATCTGTCTAGAGGCCCAGGCCAGTTCTAAGAAGGATGGCTCTATACTATCTAGGAAAATGGTTTTTTCATAAAGTGTGATCCATGGACCAAACCTGGGGTGCCTATAAAATGCAGATTCCTGGGGACTTGTTGAAATGCCACTTTGGGCTGGGTACACAATCTAATGCTTGGAATTCAATAGGGAACAAAATAGCTAAGGCTACATTTTCATAGAAGCAGCAAAGCAGAACAAAACCAAAACACTGAATTAACAACATTTAAGTGTTAGATGGTGATAGACGGTATAGTTAAAGAAGTAAAAACTGTTTTGATATGTGAAGTGACATGGGGATTACTTTTGATTGGTGCTTAGGCAAAGCCCTGTCAAGGTACCTAAAGGTCCATTTAAGCTGAGACTAAATCATAAAAAAAGAGGCAAAGCAGAACTCTCAAGGGAGACCGGTCCGGGCAAACGCGAACAGGGACAGGGATGAGTGCACGTGCTTAAGGCAGGCAAAGAGGCCGCGGCATGTGAGCGAGAGTGCAGGCAGCCAGAGAGGCAGAAAGGCTGGATCACAAGCAGCCGTCGGGTCAGAGCGACGGAAGGCACCGAGGGGCTTTACGCAGGGAGTGATGTGTGACTTGTGTTCTAAACGGGTCACACGAGCCATTTTCAGAACGCATTCGAGCACATGAGGATGTAAGCACGGAGACCAGTTAACAGTTGACACCAGTCTGGGTGAGAACAGTGGTGGCTTGAACGAGCGCGACAGGAGTGGAGATGGAAGGAAGCAGGAAAAAGCTAGAATATGTTTTGGATGTGGAATCAACAGGACTTATTGACAGGAGCTGATGTAGGATCTCTGTTTAATCTGAGAATATCTCTAGTAATTGTTATGCACACGTGAGTTTGAAAAGCCTGACCTAAATGCCTGAAAGGTAGATTGGCCGAGACAAGATGGGTGTGAGAGCCTTCAAGTACCTGAAGCATGCCGTGTGGAAGACAACACACAAAGCAACACTCAGTTTGAAAAATATTGGCTTAGTATAAGGCGGCACGTCCTAGTAGGGTGAGCTTAAGATGGAAGTAACGTGTGAATTCCCTGGCCGCTGAGTGGTTAAGACTCTGCACTTTCACTGCCAGGGGCCCAGCCAGGTTCCACCCTCGGTTGGGGAGCTAAGGTCATAAACACCACACGGCACAGCCAGAATAAAAGACGGAAGTGTTGGTAATGAGCTCTCCGTACTGGAGCTGTCCAGCTGGAAGACGGTGAGGAGACGTCTCCGGTGAAAAATGTGGGTGAGAGTGTCAGAAGGCAGATCAAGGCACGTGAGACGTCGGTGAGAGTTCAGTGACTTTCACATTTAACACCATAAGAATGTTGGTTTTTTCCCTCCCAAATGAATTTGATAAAACATCCAACATATGAAATAGTTAAGAGGTGAGTGGTTCTGGTTAAAGTAGGGGTAGGGTTACCCATTCAAGCACCCACTCCCTCAGCAACACTTTAGGTGCCTCTGTGGGAAGGTACTGGTCTGAAGAACACAGCTTAGAAAACCCTGGACTAGATGTAATTTTAAGGTACTTTTTAATTCTGAAATTCTATAATTGTGTAATGTGGTATCGAGTATACAACAGATATTCTTCAGATAAATATCAAGTTGTTTTTTTTTTTAAAAAAAGACAAAATTTCAACTGAGCAAAAGATAGAATTAAGGATCTCGTTAAAGGAAATTTCCCATTTCTGATTATTTTCATTTATTTTAAACCAATTTTAGACTACAATAATTGTTCCTTCTTTGAAAAAAAACACGTTTACATAAGAACTTTAAAAATTCTTTCCAATGGGGAGGGAGGCAGGAAGGGGGATTGGGATGGGGAACACATGTAAATCCATGGCTGATTCATGTCAGTGTATGGCAAAAACCACTACAATATTGTAAAGTAATTAGCTTCCAACTAATAAAAATAAATGGAAAAAAAAATTCTTTCCAATAACTTTGTGTTATGGAGAATTTCAAATGTCATTCAAATGTAAAGGCACATCTTCTTTATCAACTCATTGGTCAATGGACGTTTAGGCTGTTTCCATGTACGGCTATTGTGAACAGTGCTGCTTTGAACATAGGGGTGCATGCATCTTTTTGGAAGACTACAAAAAAAAGATAAACAAAGCCAAAGTCTCTGGGAGAACACTGTCGTCACCGAGCTTCAGCAGCGGTCTTGTTGGCTAATCTTGTTTCATTTAACTGCTATCCATTCCCCCACTTCTGACTGTTTTGAAGAAAAGTCTAGAGTCACATCCTTCTGTTTGTGAATATTTTAGTTAGTATGGCTGAAAGACAAGGGTTCTTTTTTAAAACACAGCCACTGTATCAATCAGAGTATCTCTCAGATACTTTAACAGAGAAAATTAGATATGAAGGACTGCCAGCCTTGTACTGAAGAGCTAAAACAGCAAAAAGGAAGCACTAAAGTACGCCTGCTGCTAAGTCACTGCAGTCGTGTCTGACTCTGTGCGACCCTGTCCCTGGGATTCTCCAGGCAAGAGCACTGGAGTGGGTTGCCATTTCCTTCTCCAATGCATAAAAGTGAAAAGTGAAAGTGAAGTCGCTCAGTCATGTCTGACTCTTCAGGACCCCATGGACTGCAGCCCACCAGGCTCCTCCGTCCACGGGATTTTCCAGGCAAGAGTACTGGAGTGGGGTGCCATTCCCTTCTCCGTAAAGTATCACAGAGGCTAGCAAGTCTAAGACTGAGGGAACAAAAAGAAGAGGATGGAATCATTACAACTTTAAAGGCTTAGAGGAGGCGCCCTGCAGAGCTGAGCCTCAGACCTCTGAGGAGGGGCTCTGCATGGCAGGACCAGTAAGTGCTGAAAGAATCACAAGTGAATTAACTGCTGCCACTGGAACAAGCGATCAGACCTCTGCTGAGTCAGACTGACCAGGATATGCTGACAGGAACCGGAAACAAACACAAGAATAGGAAGCAAACAGGAAGCTATAATCCCAGGCTCCTCTCCTGGCCTTCCAGTCCCCCTGTGCTGCCCACTGTGGCTGCCTCCCCTGCTGGCAGAGAGCAAATGTGGTTTATAGAACCCCAGCCCCAGCAATGCAAAGAAAATACAGGCTGATCTTCATATCTAAGGATGTTAACACAAGCTTTGTAACATCAGATATACCCAGAGAGTGTTCACATTTTCCTGATAGCTTTGTATTTTGTTTTATAGTTGATTTATTTGATCCAAATAATACTTACAGATTGCTATTGATAAGAACTCATTTTTACTTAAGGAAAAACAACCTTCTAAAGGGATGATGGAGAGGAACTCACTGGCATAGAAATGTCGGGAAGGTGTATGTATCCCTGACATGTAACAGAATCTCCTTAAGAGAAAGAGCCCAGGGAATGAATGATTTTGAAAATTTAGTCTCAACCCCAACTAAGATGCATATCAGAAAGACAACTTTTGTTGAGAATGCAAGTATCCTAGCCCATACTTTATTAAAATACATGAAAAGTTAAACAAAAAGCGATGCCAGTGATAAAGACGGCATAATAAAAGTCTGATAAAAAAAAATTAAATACTCAGATCATTTATAAACTCAATGCTTTATGTGTCTGTATAATACTCCTTAAGAAGCTTAAGGTCTGTGGTGAAACTCTGATAAACAAATACTTTTACAAGTTGAAGCCTTTATCAAAATTGATATTACCTAAAAACTCTTTTTAAAAAATCAGAAGGTGTGTTGGTCTAGGTGTAGAGAGGGAGACGTTAGGTGTAGCAACCACATTCCCCTCTATCCCCCAAGGGCTATAGGAACAGTTCTGGTGATCAAGAACGATAGAAAGATCTTCTCCAGGGTGACAGGGAGGTGCAGACGGCTCTGGAATGTTTTCATGTCTAAGAAAACCTAACACTGAGAAGCTCGCAGCTGAAGCTTTGTTCCATTCAGCGTTTCTGTGCTGTGATTTTCGTTCCTGACTTGTAATTTGTATACACAAGTGTCCTCTGTTATCCATGGGGGATTGGTTCCAGGAGCCTCTACAGATACTAAAATCTGAAGATGCGCAAGACCCTTTCATGAGATGGTGCAGTACAAGCCAGCCTTCCAAAGCCACAGATGCAAAACCCTTGGACATGGAGGGCTGCCTGGAGCACCCAAGGGAGAGCTGCGTCACCCACGGTGACGACGGCTGTTAAAAAACAAGAGCTTCTCTCAGTAATCAACACATCCTTCGAGGGCTTTCTTCTTAGAAAAAGAGATTAAAGGAAGCACAGAGTAAGAGCTTGCGAAGCTTTGAAGCTTCTAGAGTCGTGGGAGGTTAACTCTGAAATGGGAGATTCAGGATGCAGTAATGCTGTTCAAAAGTGAGAAAACAGCATATTAAATGAGACTGGTGAGAACGTGCATAGACATGTGCATTCTTTAAAACGTAATTCTAAATTCTTGAAAATGTAGTTAGTAACTGCTAAGTATGCATAGTTTTTAAAGTGCAGGTTCATGCTTTTTTATGCAAAGATATATGATCAGAAGAGTTCCTGCAATTACGTCTAAGGAGCAACAAGGCTTGTAAATCAAATGTCAAAATTCACTTGATAAAAACATAGGCTAATTCTAGCTGTAACACTTGGAAAAATAAAGCTGTTGGAGTGATATCCTGGTAACCTAAACTTAAAAAGTAAAGATCAATGTCAAATAATATTAGATTAGGAACAATGGTTTCAACTTCCTATTTTGCAAGTATTATAGCACCATCTATACTCTGAAGCCTGAATGAAAGCTGAACATGTCTGCCACTTCTCACCTGTACCTCCGTATTTGTCTGCCATATTAATGTCAATGTCAGACTTTAAGCTCAGCATAGTCCTAAGGACGTCATCACTGCCTTTCCCAGCAGCCCACATAAAGGATGTTCTTCCTTCAAGGTCTGAATCATCTTTTACTGATGGATGTTTTAGAAACACTTTAACTGTTTCCTGTAAGAAAACATTTAAAAATTTGAGACATGCATTTTCTATGGCAATAAAACCAGTGTTATGTGCAACTTCCGCTAAGAAGCAAAGTATTTTTTGTCTACTTTTGAATCAAATGAAATTATCTTTTTATGAATAATAGAATTATAATTTCCATTGAAAATAACAATCTGCTGTCCTTATGTATTGGTTTTAGTTTTCACAGCATTTCAAAATATAACTTAATTCCTTCATTCAATATTCTTATAATTGAGAATG